>NC_133432.1:34081917-34734417 GCF_011762505.2 Arvicanthis niloticus
CAATACTTGATGTGGACACTCTCGGTCAATCTGTTTCCTTTTCCCTGGAGCTGGGGAGGAGCCCAGGCCTTGTACTTGTTAGATGTGTGCTCTTTACCCTCTGACCCCCATTTTAGTGCAGTGTTCTGCCAGTCAGTGTGGCTGGCTGAAAGAAAATATTTCAGCACTGGGTACTTGGAGAATGCCAACATGGTGTGTTTGCCCTGCCAGCCTTCCCCCGTGGATAGGCCAGTGCATGCCATGAAGGGGAGGCTACAGAGCCCTGGGAGCCATACTTACTGCAGTGCTTGGAGCGGGCTGGCTTCCTTAAATCGCAAGTGGAACACCTCGAGTTCTTTGGAAACATCACGTCATCGAATTTATAGACATGCAGAAGTAATGATTCATTTGCTTTAGTGATGGTGCCTGAGAGAAGGGATGAACGTCATTTTTAAGCAGTGTGGTTGACTAGGCCCACAAACCTAAACTAGTACAATGCAGCTGAAACTGCTGCGATTACTGTTTTAAGAAACGTAGTTTCTCTTCTGTGGTGGTCATGTGTGGGGACACTGCGTAGGTGAGCATGCCTGTGGAAGCTGGAGGCCAACCTCCAATGTTGTTAGACATTTTTTTTTTTGAGACAGATTCTCATTCACTTTTAGAGTTCAGAAATTGGGCCACACTGTTTAGCCAAAAGGCTTGAGGGCTCCTCCGGACTCTACACCCGGTAAGGGAGTACAGTTAGAACCACTGCTTCCGGCCCCCACCTTTTCTACATGTTCTGGAGATTAAACTCGGGTCCTTGTGCTTGCACAGAAGCACTTCACCAACACAGCAGCTACCCAGCCCCTACCTCCCTCTGAGTCACTGACTGGTTTATTGGGTGATAACGCAAGAATCCGAGTCACTCCTTTTATTTATTCAGTGTCATGTCTCTGAGAACAACCATGTGGGGTCAGGCCTCCATTCACCTGTATGTAGAGTTTAGGGATCAAATCCAGTTGCCAGACTTGGCCTGTGCAATACATGCCTTTACCATTGAGCCATCTCACTGGCCCTGTACTTGGTTTCTTAAGATAGTTTCACACTGTAGCCCAGGCTGGCCCTGAACTTGAGGCAATCCTTCTGCCCCAGCCTCCCAAATGCTATGATTATGGATGTGAACCAATTTAAAGCACACTAGACTCCGTGGCTGACAGTGCACAGAGCCGTGCAGCCATCAGCTATTCCTAGTTCCTCTCTAACGCTCACAGAAACGGAGCCTGTGGCTGGGACATAGTGCAGTGGCCGAGCAGTGTCGGTGGCATTCAGCGGGCCCTACTTCAATCCAAGCATCATTACAGGAGAGAAGGGAGAGTGTGAGAAATGGAGAGATATAATCTACAGCTTCCAGTGCTGACTCCAACCCCAGCAGGACATCTCATGGCTCATCCATATTGTAGTGTGAGTCCTGGCACTTGGGAGGCAGAGGCAGATACATTTCTGAGTTGAGTCCAGCCTGATCTACAAAGTGAGTTCCAGAACAGCTAGGGCTATACAGAGAAACCCTGTTTAAAAAGAAGGAGAAGCAGGAGGAGGAGGAGGAGGAGGAGGAGGAGGAGGAGGAGGAGGAGGAGGAGGAGGAGGAGGAGGAGGAGGAGGAGGAAGAGGCCGGGCGGTGGTGGCACACGCCTTTAATCCCTGCACTTGGGAGGCAGAGGCAGGTGGATTTCTGAGTTCGAGGCCAGCCTGGTCTACAGAGTAAGTTCCAGGACAGCCAGGACTACACAGAGAAACCCTGTCTCGAAAAACCAAGAGAGAGAGAGAGAGAGAGAGAGAGAGAGAGAGAGAGAGAGAGAACAGAAATCACACATGCACATGCACTCACACAGCCTCTGGCTTCCACATGTACATGAACACACACACAACACACCACACACACACACACACAGAGAGAGAGAGAGAGAGAGAGAGAGAGAGAGAGAGAGAGAGAGAACAGAAATCACACATGCACATGCACTCACAGCCTCTGGCTTCCACATGTACATGAACACACACACAACACAACACAACACAAACACACACACACACAGAGAGAGAGAGAGAGAGAGAGAGAGAGAGAGAGAGAGAGAGAACAGCACATAATTAAAAATGAATAAAAGGGAAGAAGCTGCGTCTTCGTGGACATGTGAAATTTTGACCGTGTCAAAACTAAACAGTGCATTGAAGCCAGTGTGGTGGCACGTGCCTGTGACTCAGCATTTTGGAGGTAGGAAGCTCCCAGGTTCAGGGTCAGCCAGAGACACAGCCTGGCCTCAAAATAAACAAGCTAGATTAGAAGACCTCACACTGGTGTATATATTACAAAGTTTAAAATAACCCATGGATCGAAGACCAAAAATAAAATTGGAAAACATTCAAAACTCAAAGACAGTGGAAACCTAACAGAGGGGGTCTTCTGCCATCTCCTAGGGAACAGTGCCATAACTGCGACATCATGAGCATGAGGCTTGCACTGTTACGGCTCCGGCTCCTGACTTACCAGGATTGGCGGCACAAGTCAGGGTGAAGAACACCAGGTTCACACTCAGCAGCAGATAGGGCAGGAGAAGGTAAGGCAGAGAGAACTCCAGCTCCTGGCAGTAGCCAAAGACTTCGCAGGTGTATTCCACGTAAACCAGGCCTTGCAGGAGCAGGTGCAAGACAACGAAGGTGGGGTGGCTGCAAGAAGTACACGTGCTTATGTACAGGCCATTCAGGAAGAATCACATGAATCTGGGGACCATGACCCAGGCAACCACCTGCTGCAGGCATTCAATAACGGCCCAGTGTGGTAGCACATGCTGTAACCCCAGTACCAGGGCAGAGCCGGGTTTGTCTTGAGTTTGAGTTCAGCCTAGGCTACCCAGAAAGAACCAGGCTAGGCAGGGCTACATAGTAAGGCTCTGTCTCAGAAACAAAACAAAAGGCAGGCATGGGGCTAGACATCTTTAATCCCAGCACTTGGGAGGCAAGGGCAGACATATCTCTGAGTTCTACATAGAAAGTTCTAGGCTAGCGAGAGCTACACCGTGAGACCATGTCAGTAGTGGTGGGGGAGGCAGTGGTAGTGGTGGTCATAGTGGAGGCTGTAGGAGTGGAGGCTGTAGGGGTGGAGGCTGTAGGAGTGGAGGCTGTAGGGGTGGAGGCTGTAGGAGTGGAGGCTGTAGGAGTGGAGGCTGTAGGGGTGGAGGCTGTAGGAGTAGAGTCTGTAGGAGTGGAGGCTGTAGGGGTGGAGGCTGTAGGGGTGAAGGGGGTAGGAGTGGAGGCTGTAGGGGTGGAGGCTGTAGGAGTGGAGGCAGTAGGGGTGAAGGCTGTAGGAGTAGAGGGGTGGGGTGGAGGCTGTAGGGGTGAAGGGGGTAAGGGTGGAGGCTGTAGGAGTGGAGGCTATAGGAGTAGAGGCAGTAGGGGTGGAGATTGTAGGGGTGAAGGCTGTAGGAGTGGAGGCTGTAGGGGTGAAGGCTGTAGGGGTGGAGGCTGTAGGAGTAGAGGCTGTAGGAGTGGAGGCTGAAGGGGTGGAGGCTGTAGGGGCGAAGGGGGTAGGAGTGGAGGCTGTAGGGGTGGAGGCTGTAGGAGTAGAGGCTGTAGGGGTGGAGGCTGTAGGGGTGAAGGGGGTAGGGGTGGAGGTTGGAGGAGTGGAGGCGGTAGGAGTGGAGGTGGTAGGAGTGGAGGTTGTAGGGGTGGAGGCTGTAGGAGTGGAGGCTGTAGGGGTAGAGGCTGTAGAGGTGGAGGCTGTAGGGGTGAATGGGGTAGGAGTGGAGGCTGTAGGGGTGGAGGCTGTAGGGGTGAAGGCTGTAGGAGTGGAGGCTGTAGGGGTAGAGGCTGTAGAGGTGGAGGTTGTAGGAGTGGAGGCGGTAGGAGCGGTAGTAGTAGTAACTGGGGCTGAGGAGATGGATCAGTGGTTAGCACACTTGCTCTCTCAGTGGACTAAGTTCAGTTCCCAGAACCCACAGGGCAGTTCCCAGCCATCTGTCACTCTAGTCCTAGGGACCCTATGTCTTCTGACCTCTGGCAGCCCCCACACATGTATGCACATACACTCAGACACAAACACATGCATTTTTTAAAATAATAATTAACTGAAAAATGGAAGCACATTCCGAATACACTTTACAGACATATCTAAGACTGTTTTGCTACTCTGTAAACATCTTTACGTGAAAGCAGACCTGATGGCAGTGGGCATGCGGCTTGTGACTTATGATGGCAGCACTTGGGAGGCTGGGGCCAGTCTAGCCTATGTAGTCAGTTCCAAACCAGCCTGGGCCGGAGAATGAGAGCACATCCCAACACAACAAGCTGGCCACGCCAGCCTGGGAATATGCTTCAGTGGCTGAGGCATAGCGTGCCAGACACACACGACCTCTCCAGCTTAATCCCAGCACCACATCAATCAATACATGAAAAAAGAAAACTAGTCACCTTAAAGCCCACAGACAATGGTAAATGATCTATAAGGAGAGATTCCAAACCCAGCACTCTCCGGACTTCCAGCATCATCCCCTTTACTGTGCTGGAAACCACAAGGCGCTCCCACAAGCTATAGAATGCAACAATCAACCACCCAGGCTGAATGTGGCCCTGTGGGAACCCTGAGCCACAAGTACCGTGTGTGGAAGAGCTGATGGAGAAGCATCTGCACGGCCCTCTGGAGGCACTGTGGGGTTACACAGGAGCACAGCTGAAATCACAGAAGGAGAAGGGTCAGCCTCACTTCCCACCCCTCACTCCCACACAATGAAGTTCTTCACTGCAATGGTGGTGCGTCTACCATCATCTCCTCATATGGCAGAGAAGCAAGCTATGAGAATAAGGAGTAGGGTGAGCTTGCTTGTGTGTGTGGTACCTGTGTGTGGTGTGTGCTTGTGTGCAAACATGAGCATATGCATGTGGTCGGAGTCAGATAGCTTCCCCGACAGCTCAGGCACAGATACTGTGCACAGGGTCTCTCCCCTGAGGCCAGAGCTCCCTGTGTGGCCAGCCTAGCCAGCCAGTTTGCCCTACAGATCTCCTGTCATTGCCTCTCAAGTACTGAAGTACAGGTTGGCCACCATCCCAGCCAGCGTTTATGTGTGCTCCCGGGATCTGAGTCGCCTTGTTCTTTATTCTCCTGGACTGCTTCCCTGCCACCGTCCTTCCAATTACGTGGCAAGCACTGTAACTGCTCAGCCGTCTCCTCAGCTCCACTCTGTGTTTGAAACAGTCTCATTACATAACCTGAGCTGGCTTGGAATTCACGATCCTCCTGTCTCAGCTTCCTAAGTACTAGGATTTAGGAGGGGTAGGCAATGTCTCCATTTCTACACTGACTGCAAAGCATGTGTCTGTCAGTGTCTTTGGAGAAAAGGGAGTGGGCATAGGGTGCTGTGGACGCTGACTTTCCCTTACCCTGGGTTCTACTCCATGATCAAGGTCTGCCTCCAGATTCCCAGGTCCCTCCCAAGTCAGCCTTTTCATGGCTACTTGCCCCCATCTTGCTTTGACCCCCAAGGGAAGATGGGTGGGATGGTGTGAAGAGAAGACAGACAGCTAGATGCTCATCTTCCTGATCACACGAGTCCTCCTCCCGGGTTCACACCTGCTGCAAGCATGTCTAGGCAAACACCAGTCACATCCATGCCCAAATACAGTACACACTGTTTAAAAAGCCAACCTTGACAATTCGACCTATCTCAAAGCAAAATGACAAGATAACTTCGTCTGTCTGGACACAGGCTCTTACAGTGTAGCCCCAACTGACCTTGAAGTCTCAGCCTCCCAAATGCCAGGATTAAAGACAAGACTCACAATACCTGGTCCGGTGAGCCTTTCGGACTAGCACCTAGCACAGTATTCAAACATTGGCAGTACCCAGGGACCAGTGCTACCTGTGCTGCTCCCAGGGCCACAGCTTTCAACCGCTGGTTTTTTGTGACGATGCAGATCATGACAACAGAAATCAGTAAGAAGACCACGTAGAACAGGAAGAGACTCAGGAAGTCCATGCTGGAGGCTGCGGGGAAGGGACAGCGTGAGGGACAGCATGAGCAGCCGCTGTTGAGGGATTTACCCCCAGCATGTATCCAGCCCTGGGTTCACTCCTGCAGTTGACAGACAGTCACACCCGCATCAGTGGGAGGGCCTTAGGCCATCCTCAAGATGAACACTGAGGTCTGCCTTTGGGACAACAAATCCCTTCATTAGTTTGTCTGTAGGCAGTGTGTGTACATGTCTGTGTGTGCACCTGTGTTTGAGCCAGAGGTTGAGACAGGGTATCTTTCTCAATTGTGCTCCGCTTTATTTTAAATTACACTGTATTTATTTATTTGTCTCTGTGCATATGTGAGTACCACAGAGTGTGTGTGTGTGTGTGTGTGTGTGTGTGTTGGGGACAACTTTTGGTAGTTGTTTCTCCGCTTCCACCATGTGAGTCCTGGGGATGAAACAGGTTCTTCAGGCGTGCAGCAGATGCTCTCACCCACTGAGACATCTCACTAGCGCTGGGGCTTGGTTATTATTTTTGTTGTTGTTTGAGATAAGGTCTCACTACATAGACCAAGCTGGCCTCAACAGAGATCCACCTGCCTCTGCATCGTAAGTGCTAGGATTAAAGGTGTGTGTGGCCATGCCCAGACCTACTTTTAGTTCTTGAGAATTCCCTTGTGTGTGTTTGTCTGAGTGTGGGTATCCCTAGCACGTGTACGTGACAGTCCGAAGACAACCTCTGGTATAGCCCTCACCCTCCACCTTGTTTGAGACAGGGTTTCTTGTTTGTTCTCCATGGTGTCTGCCAGGCTAGGCGGGCTGTGTGTTTCTGAGGACTCTCCCATTTCACAGTGGGAAAACTGGAATTACATAGACATATACTTCTACATCAGGCTTCTACATATGTTCTGGGGATTTGAACTCTGGTCTTCACACTTGCAAGACAAATACTTCACTAAGCTAGCTCTCCATCCCAAAGTATTGGTCAAAGCAACCTCAAGTCTGGTGGGTTCCTTCCCACCCACCCCTGTCAATATTGAGAACTGAACCTAGGACTTCATGTCATGTATGCTGTCCAAACAGTCTATCAGAGCCACCACCCCAGCCCTTTACCACATCTTTTGAGACACGCTCCCTCTCTGAACCTGTAGCTCACACACTCAGCTAGACTGGCTGGCCAGCAAGCCCAACAGAGCCTACTGTTACCTCTTCCCCTGTGCTGGGATTATAGACCCGTACTGCCATCGCACCATGTATATGATTACTTTGGTGTGTGATGTTTGGTGGGGCCGGTGCTTGCAGGCGAATGTGTGCAGGCGTGAGGAGGATGTCACATATTCTCTATCATTCTCCATCATAGTCCCCTAAGGCAATGGTTCTCAACCTGTGGATCACCACCCCTTTGGAGGGCAAACGACCTTTTCACACAGGTCACCTAAAACCATCCAGAAACTCAGGTGTTTACATTATGATTCGTAACAGAAGCAAACTTACATTTATAAAGTAGCAAGGAAAACAACTGTATGGTTGGAGGTCCCCACAACATGAAGCACTGTAGTATCAGGTCACAGCATTAGGAAGGTTAAGGACCGCTGCCTTGGGATCTGGAGTTCACCGCTGTGTGGCTAGGCTGGCAGGCATTAAGCCACACTTGTGTTGGCGCTGGGGATCCAAACTCGGGACTTCATGCTTGCACAGTAAGCACTCACCCATCAACCCCTTGTTTGCTGAGACAGGATCTGACTGTGCAACCCAGGCTAGCTTGAAACTCAGAATTCTTCTGCCTCAGCTTCCCAAGTGTTGAAATTCCAGAGGTACGCCACCAAACAGACCCAGCAACAAACCCTTTTACTCCTTAAATATCCACATAAATACTGATAAAGCTGCCAAAGAACCTGCTGACCTCATCAGAATGAACAACTCCTAAAGGTAGTCAGGGTCCCACACCCAAACTCGGGCATATTAAACAGGTCAGTGGCCATGATGTCACCCATCACCCACGAGAACCAGAATGAAGAAATATAAAAAGCCCGTGTTAAGGAACTGGAAATGCTGACATTGGCTTTACCAGGCAGGATTCTGGGCTAAAATTCCAACTCAGAGAATCAAAACAGAAACTATTAAAAAGAGGAAACAAATAAAAAAAAAGGTCATTCTCACAAGGAAAAAGGTCTCCCGTCTACATATTTCTCTAGGTCGGACACTTCCGGCAGCACCTTTAGCGTTCATTCCCCTTTGCCACATCCACGGAGAATTCAGATAGCAGCTCCGCTTGGGCAGCGCCGTGAATTTGGCATTCGCAAAACCGGCGCCAAGGTTGTTCCAGGAGGATGGAACTGGCTGCGGAGACAATCAAGTGCAACGCTTACACAGTGTTGGACAAGTGTCAGTGATGGAATGCATTGTGAAGGGCGTTTGGAAGTAGGGGACGCTGCGCTGCCGCTGAACGGGGAAGAAAAGTCCACTAGTCTGTGGTCCACCGTCCCTATAGCTGTCACTGTCACTACGCCTGTCTCTGAGGCGCCCACACCGGGGTCCAGACTCAGGGTGAGGTTGCCCACATGAGGTAGGTCCCCGATAGTTTCCCCTTGCTGGACACTTTGGAGATACATTATTCAAGGCCCTTGCATACTTGCGCTCACAGACTCTGCAGCTGTGAGGGACTAGGGAGGGGTAGTGGTGAATGGAGCCCATTCCACAACCAGATCCCGGATGCATCAGGCTCAGAGGAGATAAGGAAGGCTCTGTAGCAGGTCGGGAGACCATAACTGCGTCCAGAACCCGAAATGGGGACCAGGCGGACAGCAGACTGGGAGAGGAGGACACAGGAAGCGGGATGCAGGGGGCTCGGAGAGGACTGTGGTCTCATACGTAACTGGGAGGCTCAACCATGGAGTCCCGACGACCGTCGCCCAGCCGGGGTGTCACAGCCTTCCGCAGCTGCCTTACCCCAAGCCCAGCCAACTGTCAGCCGCTGCCAGCTGACCCCCGCTGAGCGCTCCCCGAGACTTCCGGCGCGTCCGTGGCGTCATCAGTGCCCGCGATAAAGGCGACTTCCGACGGAAATAGTAGCGGGAAGCCGGAAACTATTGGGTTTGGTCTCACGTTCTGCGAGCGAATTGTGTTTTGTTTGGTACCATCGTAGGTTTTATTTCTCTTTTGTTTCTCTTTTAACGTTTTTCTGTCTCTCTCCCGCTTCCTCTCATCTCTCTTCCTTCTTACTTTTATTATTACTTGACAATTTACTACATACCTATGTACAGTGAATCTTGTCGGACGTTTCCCGACTACTTTCGTCTCCTACCGATTCCCTTCATTTTACCAACCCCCGTCCCATTTTCATGGCCTTTATTTTATTCTTGTGTGTTTGCTAGTTGTGATCCGCTGAGTGTAATTCGGATTTTTTGTATGAGCATGGTTAGAAAGCTATTTTCTTTTTTAAAAATTTCTTTCCAAAACTAAGATCTCAGCTAGGCATAGCGGCCCATGACTTTAATCGCGGCACTCAGGAGGCAGAGGCAGGTTTCTTTGAGTCAAAGGCCAGCCTGGTTTCCATGAGTTCCGGGCCAGGCAGGGCTACGTAGCTAGACCTTTTCTAAAACAAAACAAAATTAAAGTCTCACCAAATTATACCCGGCTGGCCTTGGGCTTTTGAACCTCCTGTCTCAGCCTAACTTTGGTTGGGATGGCAGGCACACACAACCACGCCCAACACAGGAACTGGAATTTTCTAGCACTTTTGAGAGAAAGTGAAGGCTGTCTTGGGTCTGTGCGGGAGAACCGGTGGACTGAGCCTGGGCTTTTCTGTGCCCTGGGAGGAACTCGGCAGTGGCCCCTGACAACCCAGCAGGTACCCTAGACAGCGGCACCTGTGTCTGCCTGACACACCACTGGGACCTGTCCCAACAGTCCCAGCATCTTCCACTGCAGAGGCCACAATATGTCCCCATTTGAGTCAGATTCTGCTGATTGCATGCCCCTTGCTCTTGCTATCTCTGTGTACAGCTTTGAACATCCTCCCTGTGGGGAGCGGTGACTAGTGTTTTATCCTTGAGGATAAAAAAAGCTGTTTTGATGATAGGCAGGCCTGGGCTGAGAGGAACTGCTTCTAAACATAGCAGGCGGTCCCTGTGAGCTGTTGCTTTGTCTGAGCGCCCCCAGGTCCTCTGAGAACTATTCTTGATGCCTCTGAAAAACAGGTTCCCTTTGAGGAAAAATGTTTCATCTCTAAGGACTGGCCTCAAAGCTCCCTTTTCCTGTTTGCTTTGCTTCCTATCCCAGCTTCTCAATTCTTTTTCCTTTTAGAAAGAAAAAAAGAACAACTACCTTTCTGGATATATTGTATCCAAGGCCTTTACAGTGTTGGGAGCACAAAATGAGCAAGGTGTGAGACCTGAAAGACTGGTACATACAGAGACCGTCTGGCATCCAGAATAGGCTACACTTCATCAAGGTCTCCAGCAGGTGTCACCCTATTGGTGAACACTGAGCCTGTAATTAAATAGCTTGAATTTTCTTTCTTTTCCCCCATGTAAAGGCAGGGCTTTGTGGTCTTCTCTAGAGAGTTTCATTTCTGACTAGCTGATTCTTTTTTTCTTTCTTTCTTTCTTTCTTTCTTTCTTTTTTTTTTTTTTTTTTTTTTTTTTTTCCGAGACAGGGTTTCTCTGTATAGCCTTGGCTGTCCTGGAACTCTGTAAACCGGGCTGGCCTCGAACTCAGAAATCCACCTGCCTCTGCCTCTCAAGTGCTGGGATTAAAGGCGTGTGCCACCACCGCCCGGCCTGACTAGCTGATTTTTAATTCAGTCATCCATTTCATCCTGTGCTCTGTTGCCGTTCTTTAAACACACAAAGAGAGGGGTTGGAATGTAAAACAGTCATGTTATTCAAAACAGAATCTTTGGTGGCCCCCTTGTCTGTGATGGACTCGCCCTTATTTAGTATGTATCCTGCAAACTGCTTTTGTACTTTTGTGGGGGGGGGGGGGAGAGGCAGCGTCTCATGCTGTACCCCATGCTGGCCCTAAACTCATAGTCCTCTTTTTTGTTGTTGTTGTTCTTTTGTTTTTTTGTTTTTTGTTTTTTTGTTTTTTCTAGACAGGGTTTCTCTGTGTAGTCCTGGCTGTCCTGGAACTCACGTTGTAGACCAGGCTGGCCTCGAACTCAGAAATCCGCCTGCTTCTGCCTCCCAAGTGCTGGGATTAAAAGCGTGCACCACCACCGGCCAGCAACTCATAGTCCTCTTGAATTGGCTTCATGAGTTCTGGGATTATAGGGCTGGTCAAAACTCATTTTGTTTTTTATGAATACATATTCATTCAATAAACACATATGGACTAATAGGTGCCAGCTGCTTTTCTAGGTCAAGGAAACATATCAGTCAAACAGAAATTGCAGAACCTGTGACTGGGGCTCTAGACCCTGGATTCCATCTCAGGCATCACATGAAACCTAACATGGTGGCACATGCCTATAATGTTTCTGGGGAGGTGAAGACAGAAGGAGAATAAGCTTAAAGTTGTCCTCAGTTACACAAGTTCGAAGCCACCTTAGGATACATGAGACCCTGCATTCAGTATGTAGACCACAGATTGGACACACCTATCTCTATAGACAGTTTCAGCCAGGAGTGATGGTACACACCTTTAATTCTAGCACTCTGGAGGGAGGCAGAGGCAGATGGATTTCTGTAAGTTAGAGGCCAGCCCAGTGTATATAGTGAATTCCAGAACAGCCAGACCATACAGTGAGAGATTCAGTCTGGAAAAACAAAACAAAAACATTGTTACTGTAGGACACTGTGTTTTATCCTACTTTGTAATCTTGTGTGTTTTGTTTGTTTGTTTGTTTGTTTTTTGTAGTGGAGGGCAATTCAAGAAAGAGTTTCTCTGTGTAGTCCTGTTCTGCAGCTCACCCTGTAGACCAGGCTGGCTTCAAATTCACAGAGGTCTGCCTGCTTCTGCCTCTTGAGTGCTGGGTTCAAAGGTATGTGCCATCGCTGCCTGGCTACTTTGTAATGTTACAGATATTTTTTCAATGATGTATTCATAGCTTAAAACATTACACAGAACTTGTCCTAGTAGTTCAGGCCCGTATTTCCAGGCACAGAGGGAGGAGGCTCATGAGGTTGGGGAAGAGAATCATGAGTTTCAAGCCAGCCTGGACACACAGACACACTCCTGTAACCCCAGCACTCAGGAGGTTGATGGAGGGGGATTGAGAGGCCAAGGGGAACCCAGGTCATATATGACAGAACCCTGTCTCCACAGTAAAAGTTCTGGGTAAATTTCTCAGTGCTTCGCTGGATTTTGAAAACAAATGCTTCTCAAATTTTTCTTTTTCCTCTCTGCCCCTTAGAACACCCAATCACAAATACTGGAATCTTGTTTTATAAGACAATAGGAAAAAATACTGTAGCCAAAATATGAGGATTTATTCACACCTTCTAGAAAGGATTGTGTTGTCTTTGATGCATAGAGCAAAGAATTCTTCTTAGCCTTTCCTGTCAATCCCTGAAACTGGACCTGTGATGTCAAGTTGGTTTTGTTGCTGTTTGTTTGTGTGTGTGTTTGTTTGTTTTAACCTGCCCAGAGATCAGTTGACTTGGATCAACCACCTTTTACACCATGATCCCTTATTTCTGGAGGACAATATGAGAATACAGACTTCCTAGCTGGGCTGGGGGAGCTGGCTCAGATGTAAAGTACCTGACATGATACGAAGATCTACTTTAAAAAATCAAATATAGCCAAGCATAATGGCGAACGACTTTATTCCCAGCACTCAGGAGACAGGCAGGTGGATCTCTGTGAGTTCAAGACCAGCCTGGTCTACAGAGTGAGTTCCAGAACAGTCGGGGCTACACAGAGAAACCCTGTTTCAGGGGACAAACAAAACAAGCCAGGGATGGTGGCGTGCCCCAGTGACCCAGTGCTGGAAGGTCAGAATCGGGAAGATCAAAGGGGCTGGCTGACAGCAGGTCTAGGCTGACGGATTCATTCCATGTTCCAATGAGATTTTTTTTTTTTTAAGTGGAGATTGGCATCATAGCTCAAGGGTTAAGAGAGCTTGTTTTCAACCTCGAGGTCCAGAATTTATCTCCCACTATTCCTATAACAAAGCAAAAGTGGAACCCTGTAGACTTTCAACCCTAGCCTTGAGTAGGTGGAGGCAGGAGGATCACTGGGGTGTGCTGGTTGTCAGCCTATCTGGAAAAACCAGGAGTTCTGAGTTTGGCAAGAGACTGCATCAAAGGAATAACTGCACAGTGGTAGAGAATGGCACTGGCCTCCTCCAGCCTCTATGTGTGCACAGGTGCATGGGCCCCGTTACACGTGTGCACGTGCAACACATACACATAAATAATCTTAAGCTATAAAGGCAAGGTGGGTGTCTCCTAAGGAACGACCTCTGACCTCTACACACATGCTCACAAGCACATATGCAGAGAAATAAAGATTCCATAGCTGTTCATGCAGGAGACATGTATTGGTCATGGGAAATTTTCCCCATGGAAAAACAGTCTGGGAGAGGAAAGAATATAATAGAAGTGCTTTTCTTGGTGGGTAAAACCTGGCTTGTCTTAGTCATGATACTAGTAGCAACTATTTTAGAATTCTGAACTCATAGTAGACGTTCAATAAAAAATGGGCTGATGAATGGGGAGGGGAGAGTTATACCGGATGGAGTCTATACTGAAGGAAATGTTCAAACAGGGCCTGCTAGGGGGCTCAGAGGTTAAGGGTGCTGGTTGCTCTGATAACCCAAATTTCATCTCCAGGACCTGCATAATCACGGAGAAGAATTTATTTCCACAAGTTATTCTGTCACACACACACACACACACACACACACACACACACACACACACACACACACACACACACACACAGAGACAGACAAATATCTCTGGCCAGTAGGTGGCGCCACAGCATATCGCCTGTATCAGCCAGCAGATGTCCAAGTACCCCTTTGGAATTTGTACTTCTGCGATGGCTGCACTGTGCTTAGGACCCTCAAATCTCCATTCTGGGACTCATTTTGGACGGTTCCTAAACTGTGTAGTTCTCTATGTCTTGACTACTTCTGTGTAGCAGTGACCTGCTGGAGACTTAAGCAAGGAAGGATTTGTCTGAGGTTTCCAAGGGTTCAGCGCATAGTTGCTTAGGCCCATGAACTTGGGCAGAACACCATGGTGGTGGGATTGTGTAGCAGAGGATGGCCCTTACTTGGCAGTGGTTGACAGGAAGCACAGAAGGAGACAAGGGGGGGGGGGGACTTGGGAGAGAAATAGCGCCCCCAGCTGGGGTCCAAGCACTCAAAGCACTAAACTGTGGAACACACACTAGTTCTTCGTTGTCAGCTTGTTTGCGTTTGGAGTCATCTGGGAGACACACCTCTAGGTGTGTCTATGACTACATTACCCGGGATTTAACGGAGACCCACTCAATATGAGCATGGCGATGCCTTGGGGCTGGGTCTGTCAAAAGTGAACTGAACATCGTTTGCCTCTTGCAGTCCTGACCGCAGATGCCATGCGTCCAACCATCTCAAAGGCACACTGTCGCAACTTCCTGAATCAAAGCCACTGCGCATTCATTTCTAAAGTCTCATCTCATCTGCCAGGTATTTTCTCACAGTAGTGAGAAAAGTCAGTAATAATACTTTTGACCTTGAGTGTGTCCTGACTTGCTTTGAGCTCCGACCCCGAGTGGGTGCTAACCCCCTTTGAGCCCTGCTGCAGACTGACAAAAAGGTAGTTCCACCGAGAAGCACAGGATGGAGCTATGCTGGGAACTCAAGCAAGGGTAAAGACTATACACACAGGCAGGCATGGTGGGACACGCCTACCATCCCTGCACTCAGGAGTCTGAGGCAGGGAGATTGTGAGTGTAAGGCTAGCCTGGTCTACACAGTGAGATGCTGCCTAAGGCTATCATTTACAAAACTAGGCCTGTCGGACCTTCTGTCACGGAGATGGCCAGGCACTCTAGAGGACTCAGTGAACAGTCGCTGGGAAGACAGAGACGTTTTCTTTAAGCAGTGTAGTTGTAAAGGCACTGATGCTCACGCCCAGGGGATCGAGTTTCCTGGCTTCCGATAGAGCATGCTGTGTGACTTCAGGTTGGTTACTTGACCTCTCTGTCCTTTGGTTTCTTCCAACTCAAAAGTAAGGATAAGAGAATTTACTTAATGGGTTATTGTGAGGATTAAATGTGGAAGTGTCCATAGAGCATTTTCAGTAAACGTTGGCCACTGATGTCATGAACAAGACCCTCCGTATTAACAAATGCAGTCAGAACAGAAGAACATAGCCAGAAGGCCCTGGAATAAGAGTGATGGTTAGATGTTTAATAATAAACTTGACACAATATAGCACCATCTAGGAAGAGAGTCATAGTGTGGTTTTGTCTTGCTCAGGTTGGCCTGTGGATTGTAATTGATGTGAGAGGAACAGTCCACTGTGGGCAGCACCATTCCCTGGCTTTGGACTGTAAGAGAAAGCCAACTGAGTTCTAAGTACCCACACATTCACTTCCTTCTGCTCTTGACTGGCTGTGATCAGCTGCAGTAAGTTGCCTGCTATCCTGTAACCTGGAGTTATGAGCTAAAGTAAACCCGTGCTCCCATAAGCTGTTTTTTGGTAAGGCTATTCTATTTTGGTAACAGAAATAAAAGTAGAACAAGGTGTCAGGATGCTTTCTTTGCTTTTAAAGGTTTATTTTGTTTGTTTCCTTGTGCGTTTGTGTGTCTACCTGTATCATGTGCATGTGTGTGCAGATGCTCACAGAAGCCAGAAAGGGGCGTTCTTATCCCTTACTTAGAGATGCTTGGATCTGAACTCCAGGCTTCACAACAGAGCAGTGTTATCAATCTCCCACATCCATACATGGTTAAGAGGAGGGGGAAAGATAGGCAGACTAGGATTCCTGCTAGGACTGCTGGAGCTCACCTTGGGGGCTAGCTCCCAGCATAGGTCCACCCTTGAACCAACGACAGGGTAAGAAAATAGAATGTGCCCCTTAGTGTGAGTTGTATGACCTACCACCATGCTGAAGCAGTATGGGGGTGGGAGTTCCGGAGGGAATTCTCTCAGCCCAATAGCTGGTCAGAGAAGGGGAGAACCCCAGAAAGGAGATTCAGAGGTGACAGGAAGAAGCACGGATCCTGGGTAGGCAGTCTGTGCATGGGTGTATAAGAAAGTTGTAATATTTGGAATGGTGGGAAGAACATGTCAGAAACGTCCCCCAAATTCAATATGGACCCAAGGATGTGGGAATGTGAATGCCACGGGCAAGGAGAATCCATGGGGCCTGTCCTCTAGTTTCTGGACTCAAAGGCAAATCTATTAATAAGTTCCTTCCTGGCAGCTGGCTCCCGGTGCAGATTCAAGGAAATGTATATTCAAAGTCGGGAGAAGGAAACTTTATCCACGGAGCTGCTGTTTCACAGTGGTGCAAGGTCATGGAGAATGGATCTCCTTCCTTATGAGGAGCGAGAGAGGAGAGGCAAAGACGCCCTCACACCTCAGGGCCAGCCAAACAAAGAGGGATTTAAAACAAATGAGATGGCTCCATGGCCAAGAGCACCTGCTAGGCAAGCGAGAGGAGCTGGTTCAAATCTCCAGGACCCACACAGAGATGGCTGTGGATCACAGGGGCTTGCTGGCCAGCCTCTACAGCTGGAATAGTGTGCTCGGCTCAACATGAGACCCTGTCTGGATGAACAAGGCATTTAATGTCTTTCTCTGGTCTCTGCATGTGCATTCATGGGCACACACAAAGAACACAAACACACGCTTACACTAAGTGGAAATATCAAGGACCACACTCAGTGTCAACTCTGGCCTTCACGCACATTCATGTACACATGTACACACACAGGAAGCCAGCAAGAGGTGTGTCCTGATTGCCCTAGTGAAGTGTCTATAAGGCCAATGGAAAAGGTTAGAAAGAGCCTCCCACAGGCTCCATGGAATGGAGGAGGATGTGAGGTACCCCACCATCTTGGCTCCAATGATGGCTGCAGACTAGCTCACCAGGTCCTCACTACTCAACATAAAGGATCCATGTCCACTCAGAGAGAGCCATATACAAAAGCAATAACAGTTTCTAAAGACATAGAGAACAAGATAAAGTAATGTTGAGGTGAATGTAAGAGAGGACTAAAACCATGTACATGTGAGCCATGCATACTGGTGAGCTCAGAGAGATAAACCTTGGCGCTCCCAGCACTGAAACTCGGTTATATGAAGACACTGATGTTGGAGGCTGTTTGTTACAGCAGCTAGTGTTAGTGATACTGACTAATATGCCATCTACTTTGTTAGGGCAAGCTTTAATGTGTCCGGATGATGACACTTGTCTCAGGGTTTCTGTTGTTATGATCAAACACTATGATCAAAAGCAAGTTAGGAAGGAAAGGGTTTATTTGGCTTATGCTTTCAAAAGGAAGCCAGGACAGGAACTCACACAGAGCAGGAACCTGGAGGCAGGAGCTCACACAGAGGCCATGAACAGATGCTGCTTACCGGATTTCTCAGCCTGCTTTCTCATATAATCCTGTACCACCAGCCCAGGGATGGTACCACACACAATGGGTCAGGCTCTCCTCCATCAACCACTAATTAAGAAAACGTCCTACAGTTGGATCCTAGGGAGGTATTTTCTCAATTGAGGTCCCCGTCCCCGCCCCCCCCTTCAGACTCCAGCTTGGGTCAAGCTGACATAAACTAGCTAGCACACCTGTCAAGCCCCAAAATATGATTGCATCATTCATTAGTTAACCTCAGCTTATTCGTGGAGTTGGTTAAGCTCCTCCCTGTATGGTGGTTTTGTTTTGAAACAGAATGTCATGTAACCCAGACTAGCCTTTGACCTCACTGTACTGTATAGCCAAGGATGACCTTGAACTACCAATCCTTCTGCCTCTACCTCTCAAGCACTGGGTCTACAGATTTAACACAACCCACTATACCCTGCCTACCCTGCCTGTCAAGTCAAGGTCTTAAAAGCACAGTGCAGATATACACAGGCTTTGGGCAGGAATGCTTGGCTGCAAAATATAGATTCTAGAATGGCTGGATGCGTTGGATAGACTTGGCAGGAAGAAAGCAAGACACTGGCTACTTTCAAGCCAATGTCTAGGTTTTCCCAATAAATCCCTGTCTGACTTCATTTGCTCTGCTGGGCAGAAGCTTCATTCCTGTGGCTTCACCACATCCTGAGAGAAGAGCCTTTTATGTCCACCATAGTGTTAACCATCCATTAGTTGCTAATGTCAGCAAGAAAATTGCAACAGATATAGTATCTTCAACAACAGAAATTACTCTTGTTTCGTTTTGTTCTAAGAAGGGTCCAGTGTAACCAGAATGTCTTATGTAAGCCAGAATGACCGAACTGAACTGCTGATCCTCCTGCCTCCACCTCCTGAGAGCTGGGACTACAGACATGTATCACCCACCATGCTGGTCTTATGTGGTGTTGTGGACAGAAACCAGGGCTTCATGCATGCCAAGCAAGATCTCTACCAATTAAGCTACAGCCTGGCAGCAAGACTTATGTTCTTGCAGTTCCTGAAGCCGCAAGTCTGATTTATATGAGCAGTTTTGTCTCCTCTGAGGCCTCTCTATGGCTTACTAATGGCTGGCATCTTGCTGGGTCTCATCTGGGCTTCCGTGTATGCCACTTTGCCTGAACGTTTCCTTCTGTAAGAATACTATCTTGACATCTTTAATCCTGGCACTTGGGAGCAGAGGTGGGAGGAGCTCGGTGAGTTCAAGGCCAGACTTGTCTTTGTGTAGTAAACTCTAAGCCATGCAGGGATACACACACACACACACACACACACACACACACACAGAGAGAGAGAGAGAGAGAGAGAGAGAGAGAGAGAGAGAGAGAGAGAGAGAGACAGACTTAGACACAGACTCAGACACAGACACAGACTTAGACACAGACACACACAGACACAGACACAGACACAGAACTATCTCGGAGGTCTGGAGAGTCTCCTTCATGGTTAAGAGCATTTGTTGCTCTTCCAGAGGACTCAGGTTCAATTCCCAGCACCCACATAGCCACTCCAACTATCAATAACTCCAATCACAGGGGATCTGAACCCCTCTTCTGTCCTCAGCAGAAGCCAAGTGCCTTGCATGGTGCATAGACATACCAACAAGCAAAACACACATGCATGTAAAATAATAAAGTAACTATCTTGGGGCTAGAGAGACAGATGACTTAGTAGTTACGGATATCTGTTGCTCTTGAAAACACAGGGGTTCAGTTTCCAGAGCCAACATCCCACATGGTGGCTCCCAGCTGTCCATAACTCCAGTTCCAGAGGATCTGACACCCTCTTCTGGCCTCCAAGGGCACCAAGGTATGCATATGGTGCACATGCGTACAGGAAGCACTCACAAATGCACATAAAATAAAAATTTTTTTCTTAAAGAGTACTACCTTCCTCTTTCTTTAATAGCTTTTGTTGACTGCCATGTTGGTGAGAGAATGAAGAACACACAGAAAGTCAATAAGGACAGAGTGGAATCAGCCTGTAATCCTGGCACTCGACAGAGGAAGGCCATCCCCAGCTACATAGCAAGATTGAGGCCAAACTGGGCTATGTCCCAAGGGACAAAAAAGAGTTTGTGAGGTGCTCTCTGAACAGCCCTACTGACCTAAAGTCAATCCTCAAAACCCACATAAAGGGGGAAAGAGAGAACTGACTCCAGAAAGCTGTCTTCTTGCCTGTGTGCTATGGAATGTGACCTCTGCACAAACCTATGCATACACACAGTAACAATAAATACACACTTTAATTGTACATTGTTGTGTCTGTGTGAGGGTGTTGGATCCCCTGGAACTGGGGTTACAGAGAGCTGTGAGCTGCCACGTGGGTGCTGGGAACTGAACCTGGGATCCTCTAGAGGAGCAACTAGAGCTCTTAACCACTGAGCCGTCTCACCAGCCCTATAAATACAAAATTTAAGTCTTTTCATTGTATGTGTATAGCTGTTTTACATATATATCAGTGCACTCAATCCCCTCAGAGGCCAGAAGAGAACATTGGATCCCCCAGGATTAGAGTTATATAGGTGGTTTTGAGCTGCCGTGTGGATCCAGGGAAAAGAAACTAGGTTCTCTGGGGGAGCGGGAGAGCAGCCAGTGGTTTGTTTGTTTGGTTAGTTGGTTTTTGGTTTTTCGAGACAGGGCTTCTCTGTGTCGCCTTGGCTGTCCTGGAACTCACTCTGTAGACCAGCCTGGCCTCGAACTCAGAAATCTGTCTGCCTCTGCCTCCCAATTGCTGGGATTGAAGGCGTGTGCCACCACTGCCCGGCGCAGCCAGTGTTCTTAATGGCTGAGCCATCTCTCCATCCCCATGGAATAACATTTTAAAATAAAATTTTATTTATTCTCTGTGTGTTCATGCACATATGTAGAGGTTGGAAGAGAGAGGTGATTCTCTTCTCCACCACATGAGGTCCAGGATTCAGACTGATTGTCAGCTTTAGCAGCAAGTCCCTTACCCGCTGTGCCATCTCGTGACTCCCCCCCAGATTGTTTTAGTAAAAAAAGAGAAAGATGATCCATAGGAGTCTCGGAATCCATGAGCCCAAATAAACCTTCCTCGGAGTGTTTATGTAACATGTAGTTTCTGCTACCTCACTTTAAGCTCTGGATGGACCCTGCTACCATCCCCCACCCAGATTCCTTTGGATCCACGGATAAAATCAACACACACACACACACACACACACACACACACAAGCACTCGTGCCTTTACTAACTCAATGACTGGGCACTCCTAAACACCCCTCCCCCGCCACCCCAGGCATAATCAGATAGTGTCATTGGCCACTCCAACTGAAAACTCACATGCCTGGCTGGTTGGCAATATCCCCTGTAGATACTGCCTCCTCCTTCTTCCCCCATTCTCCCAGAGTCCTCCCACACAACTGTCAGTATTCTGTCCCATCCTCAGTCATGGGTCGCTGGTATCTTTGTTGCTTGACCAAGCCCAATTAGGGAACAGGACCTTAGCATCAGAACCACCCTCCACATGTTTGCCTCGGACATTTTGTCACAGTAACAACAACAACAAAGACTCTAATAAGTAGTACCCAAAACTACTCAGCTTTAGTCCACTCTCTTCCTTGGGCTCAATTAATTCACTATTATAGAACACAAAACTTCAGGGTACACTTGTTTATTGTTAATATTTTTACACAGTTTTGGGGCTCTGGGAGTTTGTTTTGTTTTGTTGTTTGTTTTGTCTTGGTTTTGATTTTTTGAGACAGTTTCACTATGTAAAGTTTCACACCTTGGTTGTCCTAGACCAGGCTGGCCTTGAACTCAGAGATCCGCCTACCTCTGCCTCTCAAGTGCTGAGATTAAAGGTGTGTGCCACCATCACCCAGATTACATAGAAGTTTTAAAGGATGTGAATGCCCATAACATGGGGCTGATCAGTGAGCAGAACATATGCCAGGTCCTGGGTATGGTAGAACACTCCTGTCATCTGGGACTATGGAGGGAGGAAGATCAGAAGTTCAAGGTCATCCTCAACTACATCCAAAGTTCAAGACCATCGTTGGGTTTATGAGATCCTATCTCAAAAAAATGTCAGTAATTTTGTGCAATTGTAGTGTATCAATTTAAAAAAAAATACTTGCCACATAACCTATAG
Organism: Arvicanthis niloticus; assembly: GCF_011762505.2. Lineage (NCBI taxonomy): Eukaryota > Metazoa > Chordata > Mammalia > Rodentia > Muridae > Arvicanthis > Arvicanthis niloticus. The sequence goes on from NC_133432.1 coordinate 34,103,567, forward strand.
GACCTGAATATTTTTCGAAATTAAAAAAAATTAATGTATTTATTTATTTTTGTATGTATGTACACATATACGGAGAGTGTGTGTGTAGAAGCCAAGGACAGCTCACAGTGATGATTTCTCTCCGTCCAGCGTGCGGGTTTCCTCAACAGGCTTCTCAGTATGCTTCCTATCACTGTGATAAACACAACACCAAAAGCAAGCTGGAGAGGAAAGGGTTTATTTCAGTGTACAGTTGTAGTGGACCTGAAGGGAGGCCAGGGCAGGAGCTCAAGGCAGCCACTGGAGGCAGCAACCGAAACAGAGACGTCTTTGTTACTTTTCTTTATTTTTTTTTTTTTTCTTTGTTTTTCAAGACAGGGTTTTTCTGTGTAGCACTCACTGTCCTGGAACTTGCTCTGTAGAGCAGGCTGGCCTCAAACTCACCAATATCTGCTTGTCTCTGTCCTCCTGAGTGCTGGGATTAAAGGCATAGGTTACCGTCACCCAACATCTGGGACCAAAACAATTTACAGAAGAAAATTTGTGTTTGAGGCTGCAGTTGCAGAGCATCGAAGTCCGAGGCAATCATGGTGGGAAGCTTGGCTGCAGACAGACAGGCAGGCACGGCTGGGGCCACAGCCTGCAGAGAGCTCCCGTTGTGAGACACACCAGGAAGCAGAGAGCCAACTGGTAATGACTAAGAGTCCTTTGGAATTTCAAAGCCCACCCAGCCATGCCTCCTCCATCAAGGTCACACTTCCCAGTCTTTCCCAAGCAGTTCCACTAACTGGGAATCAAGAATTCAGACCGGTGAGCCCATGAGGGTTGTTCTCATCCAAGCCACCGCGAGAGGCCAAGGAAAAATGTGGTTCTCTGACTTGCTTGCTCCCCAAGGCTCCTCAGCCTGCTTTCTTGTTCTCAAGACCACTTGCCCACCGGTGGCACCGCCCACAGTAAACTGGACCCACCCACACTGATCACCAATCAAGACCATTCCCTTGCCTTCTTGTCAATCTAATGGAGGTATTTTCTCAGTTAGGGCTCCTTTAATCTGATAACTCTTGCTGTGTCAAGTTGGCAATCAATCAATCAATCAATCAATCAATCAATATTACCAGGACCTCAGGAATGGAGAAGAATGGAGGAGGGGAGAGTCTTTACTCAGTGATCATGACAGCCCGCGCCCCCACCCCACATACGTTTAATGCCAGTACTCGGGGGAGGAGGGGGAAGGCAAGCATGGTGACACAGACTTGCAATCTCATAACTGGGGAGGCAGAGTCAGGGGGACCTCTGGGGTTTGTTGGCAGTTTATTGATAGTGTAGCCTACTCTGAGAACCCAAAGATGGGCTGGAGAGATGGTTCAATGGTGAAAAATGCATATTGGTTTTGCAGAGGGCATTGGTTCGGCTACATAGAGTGACTTGTAAATGCCTGTAACTTCAGCTCCAGAGGACCAAACACCCTCTGCGGATGTCCTCTGGCCCCAACACTTAGGTTCACATACCTACACAGAGATACATGTATTCACACATAACTTAAAATTAAAGTCACATACCTACACATAACTTAAAGAAAAATGTTAAAAGGAGGGGTGCCTGAGAAACAACACCCAAGTTTGACTTCTGGTCCAACACACACACACACACACACACACACACACACACACACACTACACACACACTACACACACACCACACATACACACACTACACATACATACATACACATACACCACACACACACTATACATACACACACATACACACACACATATACACACTACACACACACTATACACACAAACACACTATACACACACCACACATATACACACACTACACACACACACTACACATACACACCACACATATACACACATACTTCACACACACTACACACACATACATACACATACACCACACACACACCATACATACACACACAAACACACACACATACACACACATATACACACTACACACACACTATACACACAACACACAACACACACAACACACATATACACATACTACACATACAAACTACACATACACCACACACACACTATACACACACACATACACACACATACACACCACACACTACACATAACACTACATGTACACACCACACATACACACTACACACACACTGTACACACATACACCATACACACTATACATATACACACATACACACACACTACACATACACACCATACACATACATACACACCACACATACAAACATGCATGCACACATACACAAATAATAAGTAGGCAGCCATGATAATGCATACTTACAATCCTAGCACTTGAAAGAAACAGGCAGATCTCTGTGAGTTCAAGAGCGGCTTGGTCTACAGAGTGAGTTCTAAGCCAGCTGGAGCTACACACTGACACCCTGTTATAACCAAGACAGTATCACACACACACACACACACACACACACACAAGGTACGTGTGTAGCATGGTGGTACAGGCCATCTGTGATCTTAACACACAGAAGACTTAAGCAGAAGAATTGTGGGTTCAAATCCAACCGGGGTTATATAGTGAGAACTTGAGCCAAAATTAATAAATGAAAAAAGAAAGAATATTTATGAAAAAAAAAGAATACAAGTAAACAACCAGATAAGGAGGGTTTTTTTTTTAATGTTTTAATCTCACTTACTTAGTTGGTTTTGTGAGGGTGGGGTATGGATTTATGTTTGTGTGCCACAGCACACATGTAGAGGTGAGAGGACCACTTGTGGAGTTGGTTCTCTTCTCTGTGGATCCCAGGGATTGAACTCAAGTCCTCAGCCTTGGCTGCAAGCACCCTTACCCACTGACCCATCTCATCTGCCCAGAAAATACATATTGCAAGGTATGGGAAGGACCTTAGTGCAGCAGTTTCTGTTCCCAGAGTTGGGACCCACGGTATGCCCTTCCCGAGCACAAAGCCTTATTCTTGTCCCCAACCCAGTCACCCTCAGAAGCCTGTCCTGCAGGGTTTTATAGTCACACGGTGGTGTGGCTGATTATAGGGGAAGAGTTGAGAGTGCCAACCCTCTAATCACATGTCTGGTCCCCCTGGCAACCAGCCCCATCGTGTGGTACCCAGAATCCCACCAAGAGGCATTTCGTTAGCACAAAAGACACTCCTGCCCCTCAGGAAATGACAACGCTCTTAAAAGCTGTGTTAGAAGCCAGGGCAGAGCACAGGACTGACTTCTTTGTGTGAGTGTGAGTGTGTGAGTGTGTGAGTGTGAGTGTGTGAGTGTGAGTGTGTGAGTGTGTAGCCCTGCTGCTTTGTAGGCGCTTCCTGTCCCTGTCTCTGGTTTCACTCCTCACACTAGATAGGAGAGAAACAAGGGTAGAGGGGAAGGAAGAGAGACAAGGAGAGAGAAAGAAATCCAAGAATCTAATTTCTTTCTTTTTCTTCCTTCTTTGAACATGGCTACTAGCAAACCACAAAGACCTCCCTAAACGACCAACAATCACCCCCTCAACACACCTCCTATTTGGGCTCTAGCATTTATACACCCTCTGAAAAGTCCCCAGAATTCCAAATATTACTTAATCAAAGAAACTATCTGCAGTTGGTAAAACCATGCCTCTGCTAGAGCACGAGGCAAATCAGAGTCAGCTCCTATGGACAGTCTGAAGCTGGGATTAAAATCAAAACACATTCTTATACTATTTCTGTGGTTTTAAAGAAACCAAAATTCCCAAATTGTCACACATGAATGTGTGTGGCATGCCTGTGTGCGCCTGCACATGGGTATGTGGGCCTAGGACAGGCTAGAAGCTGACATTGGATGTTGTTAATCACTCTCCACTGTGAGCTTTTTTGTGAGCTCTAGCATTTCCGCCCCAGTGCTGGGGCCACTAATGGACATTGCCACACTTGTCTTCACACACGGATGCTGCAGACTCAAACTCAGTTCCTCGTCTTGTGCAGCACGGACGTTACTCATTGATCCATCTCCTCGGTGTCTGTAGATTTATTATTTTCCCCAGTGGCAAAAAACTCTGGATAGAGCATAATTTCTGGAGTCAGGAATCAACACCGCCTCAGCCCCTCAGGTCTCTGTGATCTTGACACATTCAATAATCCCCCTAACATTCTGTTCTCTGTTGTTTAAACTGGGCTAATGATTCTGGGTTTGTTAGGAGGAATGTGACAATTGGGAGACGTAAGAGATGTGTCTGCTGTAAGACTGGCTCTGAGGCTTCAGGATGGCTCAGGGGTCAAGGCTCTTGCTGCCAAGCCTGATAAAGTGAGTTTGACGCCTAGGATGCACACGGTGGAAAGAGAGAGTCAACTCCTACAAGCTGTCCGCTGACGTTCACTTGTCTGGGGTAACACACATTGCCCCTATCCCAAAAAGTTTTAAAAGACTGGGGCTGGCTCAGTATCCACTTCTCCCAGTCTTACAGATTTAGGAATATACTGCTTAAGAAATTCAAAAGATTTGTTTTTTATTTATATTTGCATGCGTATGAACTCTCTCTCTCTCTCTCTCTCTCTCTCTCTCTCTCTCTCTCTCTCTCTCATACACACACACACACACAAAGAGGTTGTCATTGAATCCATTGGCCTATAATAATTCATTATGGCAGCTGGGTCATCCACAAGTGGGATATGATAGAATATGGGAGGGGTTACACTTCAGAGTGTAATATTTATGTCATCCCAAGATTTGTTTTGAGAGAGGGTCTCACTATGTAGCTCTGGCTGTCCTGGAGCTGCCCATGTAGACCAGGCTGGCCTCAAACTCACAGAGATCTGCCTGCCTTAAAAGCATGTGTTGATTTCTCCTGATGCACAGTCCTACGATGTTGCCTTAGCTGTCCTGGAAGCCTTGGAGATCCATCTGCATCTCTTTCCTGAGCGCTGAGATGAAAGGCATGCATCACCACACCTGGCTTACTTGTTGTTTGAGACATGGTCCTAAACGGTCCAGGCTCAACTCAGTATGTAGTCAAAGATGACCTTGAATTCCCGATCCTCCTGCCTCCCCCTCCCAAGCGCTGGGACTGGAGACACGCATCACCACACCTGGCTTGGTTTGTTAATAGAGAGGACGAAAAAAAGCTTGCCAAGTCATTCGTGTGACGGCCACTGCTAGTGTCTGATTGCTGAGCAGCCCAGTAAGCATCTGATGCTTCGCTCTGATGTAACTTCTGTTACAGCAGAATCTGATCAAGCTCTGCTCCGAACCATCCCTGCTCATCCAGGGTCAGACATGAGCTCCACAGGAGAGAGTTTAGCGGGTATAAGGTAAAAGACTGCAGATAGATTGTGTGTGTGTGTGTGTGTGTGTGAGAGAGAGAGAGAGAGAGAGAGAGAGAGAGAGAGAGAGAGAGAGAGAGAGAGAGAGAGACACGGGAGAGAGAGAGACGGGAGATGGAGAGGGAGAGGGAGAGGGAGAGGGAGAGGGAGAGGGAGAGGGAGAGGGAGAGGGAGAGGGAGAGGGAGAGGGAGAGGGAGAGGGAGAGGGAGAGGCAGAGGGAGAAGGAAAGGGAAAGAGAGAGGAAGAGAGAGAAGGAAAGGGAAAGAGAGAGGGAAAGAGACAGACAGAAAAACACAGAGAGAAAGCACAGCATGTTACGGTGAATTGAGGTTAGAAAGCATACAGCTCGATCCTGACGGCCTATATAGCTTCCTGTCTTTATCTCACACATCCAAGAGGACATTTCAGGGTATGTTGAGAACTGAACTCAAAGCCTTGGCCATGCAAAACAAAAGCTCTAAAGACTGAGTTACACATCCAGCCCCTCACTGGGGGATTCTAGGCAGGGGCTCTACCACTGAGCCACACCCCAGCCCCTCACTGGGGGACTCTAGGCAGGGGCTCTACCACTGAGCCACGCCCCAGCCCCTCACTGGGGGATTCTAGGCAGGGGCTCTACCACTGAGCCATGCCCCAGCCCCTCACTGGGGGACTCTAGGCAGGGGCTCTACCACTGAGCCATGCCCCAGCCCCTCACTGGGGGATTCTAGGCAGGGGCTCTACCGCTGAGCCACACCCCAGCCCCTCACTGGGGGATTCTAGGCAGGGGCTCTACCACTGAGCCACACCCCCAGCCCTCTTTGTACTTTTTATTTTGAGATACAGTTTTACTAAATGGCCTTATGATCCTCCTACCTCAGCCTCCTAAGTGCTGAAATGATAGATCTGCACTACCATGCCTGGCCAAGAAAAGGATATTTAAATAAACTTCAAAAAGAATAATTGTCTAATTTTTAAAATTACATGTGTGTGTGCGTGTGTGTGCATGCGCCTCTCTGTGTGAGTGTACATACACTAGTGCCACTGCCTGTGGATGCCAGAAGAGGATTATTAGATCCCTGGGAATAGGCATTCAGAAGCTCCCTGGTCTAGATGCTGGGAACTGAATTCCGGTCCTCTGCAAAAACAGTAAATATTCTTTACTGCTACGACATTGCTCCAGCCCCTAAAACAAACTTTTAATTTTTAAATACCTTCGGCTTCACAAAAAATGTTAATCAATCACAAAGTCCTTTCTACAACTAACAGCCTCTCTTTCCACAGTGTGTTGTCTTGTGTTATTGTGAGACATTCTAACACAACACAACAAATCCAAATCAACTTATTATCATTAGCTAATTCAGAGTTTGGTAAAGACTGGATATAAAATCCTTTCCATGGCTGTGATAAATCACTCTGACCCAACGCAACCTGGGTTAGGAAAGGCTTGGCTTACAGTTCTAGGTCACAGTCTCCCCTCTGTCACCTGCCTCTCCTGCCTTGTTGTCTCCACACCAGCTACAAACAATGGGGCAAGAGGAACACAGGCGGAGGCCTCTCCAACTGTGAGCCCAAAATGGACCCTCCTCTTTCCAGTTGTTTCTTTAAGGCAGTTTGTCCTGGGATGGAAAGCTAACAGAGAGTTTCTCAGATAACCCTTGCCACTTCCAACATCCCCCCCAAGGCATCCAATGCCTTCGGATCTTTTTATCCAGGGCCCTTTCTCAGGTGCTCCTTACACTGGATGATCTATCTACTTTTCAAATACTACCTGGGCATTATAGCGTAATCTGTGATCCCAGAGCTGAGGAGGCTGAGACAGAAAGATTGTGGGTTTGAGGTCAATCTGAGATATTCAACAAGATCATATACATATATGCGCATATACACATATACATTATATACACGTCATATATACATGTATACATATATACACATATACACATATACATCATATATACATAGATACATAGGTACACAGATATACAGATACATAGACACATAGACACATGTACACATGTACATATGTACCTATATACACATATACACATATACAAATATACACATATACACATATACATATGTATGGAGAGAGAGAGAAAGAGAGAGAGTCCATGCAGTGCTTTCCCCTCAAACACAAAGACCTGAGTCTCATCCTCAGCACCCATGCAAAACTGGCAGATGTGGACGGCATCTGTAATGCCTGTAACTCGGTGATGGGGATGTAGGGACAGGAGGAACCCCGGGCTTGCTGTCCAGCTAGCCTAGCATAGTGTGTGGGCATCGACTAATGAGCAATTTACATTTATGGAGGCAGAAGACCAGAAGACATTTGTGAGAATGACACTCATGATTGTCCCCTGGCCTACATGCACACACACACACACACACACACACACACACACATACACACACACACACACACATGTATACATGCACATGTATACACGTGTACTTGCACATACTTGAATACACACATGCCTACATACCCATGCATTCTAGTTTGCTTCCTATTGCTATGATAAATACCATGGCCAAAACAGCTTGTGGAGGAAAGGGTTAACCTCATCACACACACCCCAGGCCACAGTCTATCTCCAGGGAAATCAGGTCTAAAGCCTGTGACAGGGACCTGGAGGGAGGAACTGAAGAGGAGACCAGGGAGGATACCACATATTGGCTTGCTTGTACAAGCACTTTCAGCTGCATTTCTTTCTTCTTGTGTGTGTGTGTGTGTGTGTGTTATAATTTTTTGGATTGGATATCTTATTTATTTACATTTCAAATGTTATCCCCTTTCCCAGTTTCCCCTCTGCAAACCCCCTATTCCATCCCCCCTTACTCTGCTTCTATGAGGGTGCTCCCCCACCCACCCACCAACTCCTGCCTCACCGCCCTAGCATTCCTCTACACCGGGGCATCAAGTCTTCACAGAACCAAGGACCTCCCCTCCCATTGATGCCAGATAAGGCCCCTTTCAGTTGCTTTTCTTACACATTCTAGGCCCATGTGTCTAGGATGGTGCCACCCAAAGTAGATTAGGCCCTCCTACAGCAACTAGCAGGCAACAAAGTGCCCCACAGACACACCCACCAGCTATCAGACGGAGCCCCACAGACATGCCCACCAGCTATCAGATGGAGGTAATTTTACAGCAGAGGCTCCTTCTTCCCAGGTGTGTCAAGTTGGTAACTGAAGCCAACTGTGGCAACATGCATTGAGAAATGGGTGGGGTCTGGCAAGATGGCTCAGCAGGTAATAGCATCTGCCACTGAACCTGACAGCCTGAGTTCCATCCCTGCAATCCAAATGGTGAACAGGAGAACCAACTCCTCCTCCTTGTCCTCTACCTTCACATGTGTGCTATGGTCTCGGAGCATGGACATGTGCACATGCATGTACACATGTGTGCATGCGCGCACACACACACCTACACACACGAAGTGAAAGTTTCTGGTTTCTTTGGAGACTCAGTTGTGTCATGTGCTGTTTCTCTTATGAGAGGATGTTTTTGCTGAAGCAGACATGTTTTGCAGAACAGACATGTGGTGTTTTTCTGGAACATTCCTGGAAAAAGGGCATGTGATGTTTTGCTAGAGCGTGAGAGAACGCATGATGTTTGGAAAGGGCATAAATGTAACCCGACAGACAGTGGATGACGCCGTGTGGTATTGGTTTGCTTTGCCACTCTTTGCTGATCATCACTCGTCATGACTTCATAGAGAGAAACACACCAAGGAACTTCTGGTGATGTTCCACCGTGGCTTTCAGATGCTTCCACAGGCTCGGATTGATTACCGGAGCCTTACGATTTCTTCTGGATTGAACGGCCATTGCTGATTTGTGAATGGTGTTTGTGAGTGGCTGAGCTACCTATGCTGGTTCATGTGAACTGAACTGCTGACATCCTGACAACGAAGATCAGATTCACTCCAAAAAAACAATTTCTAAACAGGTCCACACACCCCTCTGCCCTATCAACCTTTCCTTTCCACTGCCTCTGGTGGGAGATGGGACAGAAGGGAGGTTAAAGCGTTTAATCACATTTATTAAAGTAGGTTTTGAAAACTATAAGCCTACACACACACACACACACACACACACACACAAATACAAATAAATATTTTGAAAGCATTAAAGAATCAAGAACTGAGAGGCATTGGATGGACATTCAATCTGGAATCCCCTGCTCTTTCCCAAGGTATAGTTATGGGCTCGGGGAGAGGTAGCAAAATGCCACCGTCACAGAATCCACCCAAGATTACATACTACATAAGTGGTTTGCCAGTGGTTTTGACCTTGGTAACAGCCTGGGGTGTTGTTTGTGTTTCTTCACACTCTCTCCGTCTTCATATTGTCATCTCCGGTAGGAAGTCACTATCCCCCTTATAGACATGTCCTCTACCCCCTCCACAGGTAGGTTGGCTTGGTTTTATTGTTGCATCCAAAATGCCTGGCCAAGACAACTGAAGGAAGGCCTCTGGTTTCTTTTTCCGTGGGAGTGATACAATATTCTGACCAGAGCAACTTAAGGGAGAACAGGTTTCTTTTAGCTCACTGTTCAAGACACTGTACATCATAGTGAGGAAGTCAAGGCAACAGGAGACAGCCAGCTGGTCACATCACATTTAGAGTCTGGAAGCAGAGAGCCATGAAGGCACATGGCTGCTCAGCTCTCTTTCTCCACTTATACAGCTCACCATACCAACTAGGGAATGGGGCCACCCACAGTGGGCCAGTCTTAGAACCTCAGTGAGTCAATTAAAGTAATCCCCACAGGCATGCCTGGAGGCCTCTCCCCCATAAGATTCTAAATAGTGTCAAGTTGACAATCAGCACTGACCATCATGGAAGAAAGATTTATTTGGGCTCAGTTTTAGGGGTTCAGTCTGCTTACCGAACCGTTCAATCCAGTGTGTATGTACAGTATAATTTCAGAATAGTTAACGGATACCATGGTAGGAGATATCTCTAACAAGCAGAGTACAGGTGGTACGTGTGTATATGTGCTTTGTTCTGCCTTTAGTTACAAAGACTCTGTTGATTTCCAAAGTCACATAGATCAGCACCCCAATGCAGACACATCTGAATTGGTTTCCTTTTTAACATTTTATTTACCTATTTATTTACTTATTTAGTGTTTGCATATGCCAGAGTTCAGAGTGGCCATCAGAGGACAACTTGCATGCGTTGATTTTCTTTGCTATGTGGCTGGAGATCCAACTCAACTCTTCAGATTTGGCACCTGTTACCTGTATCAACCAAGCCATCTCACCCACCCCAAGATGTTTTTTCCCCCCTAGGTGATTACCTACTGAGCTACATCCCTCCCAGTTATTTTCTCTGGTTTGGGTTTTCCCAGTGCTAATAACAGTAACCTGTCAGGATCTTGCTGTGACATTTTCAGTGGAGACTGGATCTCCTGTCCCACTAAGTCATACCATCTATCATCAAGGAATGGTCCCATTGAACTGATGTCTGTCCCCAACCTTACCTGCCTTCCAGGCCCATGGTTAGGTTACCCCACCGGGTTTCCGTGTCTGCCTGAGGACCACTGCCTGTCCTTCTATACAGCCTGGGCCCTGGCCAAGCTGTCCAGCCATCCTGCTGGTCTACCTGGTAACAGGAGCTTCTCAGGTTACCCAGGGGATCACTTTGCCTTCGAAACTCCAGCTGTCCCCTCAGGCGCATCAGTAACAGATGCCAAGGCCCCGAGCAAGAGACACAGAGCTGACAGAAAGCTGGTGTCCCTAGATGCTCTACAAATGCCGGAACTTGTCCTCTGACCACAAGAATCTTCAAAGTGGCAGGTGAGTGGGCAAATGTGGGGAGTAGGGACGGCGCACAGTAATCTACTTTGGGAGACCCCAGCGTGACTTTAACTCATGCTATGAGATAAACCAATTAGCCTTTTGGGGATCCTGCATCCTAGAATAGGTGAGTGTGGGGGTTGGGGATTGAGGCAGCAGGGGACAAAGGAAAGGGCAGTTCAGCTGGTTTTTAGTGAACGGAAACACAGCAGAAAGTCTTACACAGTTCAGAAGTCCCGGGCACCAGCTATCAGTCTACTTGCTTTGTGTTGTTGGGCTGGAGGGCGGAGAGCGGGGAGGGAGTGCAGGAGATTGGCACTGCGAATGTGTGGAGGTCAGAGGCCCTCATGAAGGGACTGGTTCTCTTTTTCTAACATGTGGTTTCCTGAGATCGAACTCCAGTCCTCAGGTTTAATAGCAAGTGTCTTTGCCAGCTGTGGTATTTCACCAGTCTAGTTGACAGGCTTCTTGATGCTGGTAGACTCCCCACGTTTTGTGGATAACGGGGAGGGCTCAGGTAGCCCTACTACCCAGCATAGGTGAGCTGCTCAGAATAAGCCTGTTTGGAAAAAAGATTGTAGACCCTAGTTCTAAACTCAGTTCCCAGTTAGCATTTTGTTTTTCTGAGATGGGCGAGGTCTTAGGGTTTCCATTGCTATGAAGAGACACCATAACGACCAAGGCAATGCTTACAAACGACTACATTTATTGGGGCTGGCTTACAGTTTCAGAGGTTCAGTCCAATATTATCATGACGGGAAGCATGGCAGGGTCCGGGTAGGCATGGACTGGAGGAGTGGAGAGTTCTACATCTTTTCTGAAGGCAGCCAGAAGGAGACTGGCATCCTCGGGCAGTGAGGAAGAAGCTCTCAAAGCCCACCGCAATAGTGACACACTTTCTCCAACAGGGCTACACCTACCCAAATGAGGCCACACCTTCTAATAGTGCTACTCCCTGGGCCAAGTATATTCAAACCACCACAGCTCACGTGTAGTCCAGGCAGGCTTTGAACTCATGATCCTCTGTCCTCAGCCTCCTAAGCGCCAGGATTACAGGTGTGTACCACCTACCCAGATTTGAAGTCCCTCACAATTGAAACAGAGATGGACATTAGAAGCACTGTGGATAGAGTCTTGTGGAAAGAGGGTCGGCTCTGCCACTTCCCACAGGGCTGACCTTAGGTTAGGATTTGCTTGTCTTGTCTTAAAGTGTGGACGCTACCTTCTGAGTCTGGGGACATGTAGAAAACCTCCTGCCTGTGACAGAGGAATATAAATGTTTGCTGGGGCTTCTGCCTGTTACTACATTCTGAGCTGAAATTAGGCAGGAAGTGATTTAGGCAAGATTTTCTGTTTCTTTGCCTCTCCCCCTCTGACTGAGTCTCCTGTAATCCAGGCTAGCTTGAAACTTGTTATGTAGCCAAGGATGGCCTTGAACTTCTGGTCCTCCTGCTTCCACCCTGGAATTACATGCCTGTGGCACAGGAATTACATGCCTGTGCCACTAGGACTGATGATGGTGCTGGAGATAGAACCCAGGGCTTTGTAGATGCTAGGCAAAAATGCTGTCAGCTGAGCTTGGTTCTCACAGATATGTTTATTTAGTTATTTTATTATTTTATTTGAAACAGGGTCTCATGCAACCCAGGCTGGCTTTGAAATCACTACGTAGTGCAGGCTGGCCTTAAACTTCTGATCCTCCTGCCTCCACCTCCCAGGTGCTAGGATTCCAGCTACATGCCACTCTGCTTGATTTAATAGGTCCTGGGGATGGAGCCCAAGGTCTCATGCACGCTTTGTGGGTGCTCTACCTGAGCTGAGACCCCAGGCAGTCAGAGTGGTGCATGAACTGACTTTAGACTACTCTTAAGGTGAAGTTATGTCACCCCTACCTGGTCCCAGTGCACTACAGTAACTCAACGTTCTGATAAGTGACAGAGGAAATGTCCCTGATGGTCCACACCAGCCTTGAGCAGAGATGGACTAGGGGCCCTTTACCCATTTTCTCAGGATGGACACTGCCACCCCTCCCAGCCCCAGCCTGCAACAGTTTCCACCTTGCCCGTTGTGAAGAATTCTTCAGGTGTTCACTGGTGACAAGTGACACAAGACAGACACCTCACTTCCTATCACCTAGAGGACATTTTCTTCTAATTCACCAAGCTTTTAGAAAGCTCAATCCTTCTCCCTTGCTAACACTCTAGGTTCTAAGCAGTGACTTCCTGGGCTCCTTGGGAGGGCTGCTTCCCTGGAGAGCAAGTCCCTGAGGTGACTTCTGTAGGCAGGTCTCCAAGACCCCACTGAAGACTGAAGGACATCTGGGTACCGGGCTCTCAAAACTCAGCCTTCCTGGGCTGGGAATGAAATCCAGTTGCTAGAAGGCTTACCCAGCATGCACGAAGCCCTGAATTCCATCTCCGGGGTGGCACTAAACTGTGTATGGTGATGCAATTATGAGTGTGCATGCCTATAATTCCAGCTGAGGAGACGGGCAGGAGTTTAGGTAAGTCTCAGGTACACAATGTGTTTGAGACCAGCCTGGACTTCTTGAGATCCTTGGCAAGTAAAGCACACGGTCTTCCAGGGGCTGGAGAGATTGCTCGGTGCTTAAGAACACTTGCTGCTCTTCTAGAAGACCAGAGTTCCCAGGTTCCACATCTCAGAGCTTACAACTGCCCATTATTCCAACTCCAGGAGAACCCAACACTCTTCCAGATTCTTCAAGTATGTCTACATGTGCATATACACACACATTTTAAAAAAAAGTTTGCAAGGGTCTCTCTAAGCCAGCATCAGGAGCCCTTAGACCCCCCAACAAACAACCTCAGCCTCAGGAAGCTAAAGTCAGGAGGGTTTCTGTGAGTTCAGGGCTAGCCTGGACTACATACTGAGACCCTATCTTAAAATAAATTAAAAAGACAACTGAGGAGATGGCTCAGTCAGTAAACTGAGTTCAGTTCGTAGAACCCAGGTTGGGTGGGGGAGGGGAGGGTACGGCTTTCATGCTGAGGAGGCAGCAGGCAAACAAGCAGTCAGGCTGGCTCATTTTCAGAGTTCCAACCAGTGAGAGACTGTGTCTCAAAAAGGGGGTGAGGGGACAGTGACTGAAGAATGACACCCAAGATTTTCCTCTGGCCTCTACACAGTCACGTGTGTATCTACACTGACTCACATGCACAAGTGCATGGAAGCACACACACCAACCTCACGTCACATACATGTCCACCACACCGAAGCCCTCTGGAGACTCCTGTAAGGAATTTCCACTCCGACTCACAGAAACTCAAATTCTTCCAGCCAGACTAACCTATCCTTTCCTATAGGTCTTTCCAGGACACCTGAGGACAGATAACTCCTCCCCTGAGCCCAGCTAGAGCCAGGATCCTAGAGACCCCGCAACAGTCACACCATCCCTCACTAATGAGGAGAGGGAGGGTTTGGGTTCAAAGGGAAACCCCAACCATACCCTCAAGTCAGCGGCAACCCGCAACGGAAGGATCCAAAGCCTGCGGGACTACAGAGTTAGTTCAGGACCAGGCTGGGCAGAGCCCATTGTAGTATCTCACACCTATAAGCTCAGCACTCTAGAGGCAGAGGCAGGAGGATTGCTGAGAGTTCGAGGCCAGCTTGCTTTATATACAGAAGGGAACCAAGACCTTTTCTATAAATAAATAAATAAATAAAATAAAAACAAAAAACAGCCTGGGAAACTTAGCAAGACACTTATTTAAAATTTAAACATTATATATATATATATATATATATATATATATATATATATATATATATATATTTCTTTTTATGTATGTTTGTGTGTGTTTGCCATGAGTGAGAATATTTTTATCTTGAGGCAAACTCTAAGTTAACAAGGCTGGCTTTGAACTGGAGATCCTGCTGCCTCAGCCTGACTAGTAGTCGGGGATCACAGGCGGGGTTCCATCAGCCTCGCCTGGCTCTGGGGAGATTCACAAAGCTTTCTCATTGGCTGTGGTTGGTCACTGGGACCGCCCCTTCTGTTGGGACCACCCCCCTGCTTCCAGCGCTAGGTTTCTAAAGCATATGGTTCATTTGGAACTGAGAGAGATTTTGGCAGATGGAAAAGAGTTAAGAAGAGGGAACCTTGAAAAATGGATGATAAAGCAGGCCCTGGCCAAGGTGTGACCTCATTCATCAAAGACTACAAGGAGAGGCCGGCCTGGTGGTGCATGCCTGTAATCGTAGCTACTTGAGAATCAGCAGAATCGCAAGTCCACGGCCTGCCTAGGTTATTGAGTTAGTTCTAGGTCAGCATGAGCAACTCAATGAGCCTCTGTCTCGAAACAGAAAGAAAGAAGGCTCGAGATAAAGCTCAGAGGCAGATCACTTGCTTACCAATGAGAAGACGGGACGCTGGCTCAGAGGTAGACCCTGCTTTCAGCAAGCCGCACTCCAAAACAAAACAAAGAAACCCAGATCAAGACGCCAAATAAATACCATTTGTCTTTCATATTAAAAGGGAAGGATTTTTCTCTATGCAGTCCAGATTGGTGCTGTCATCCAAGACCACGCCCACCCTACCCTCCACCCCTGCCTTAGTGTATCCCCTTGGAGCACTGAGGTGGTACCCCAGCTGACCTCTGCCCTCTTCCTAAAATAGCCGCACGTGTGTCTCCAGCATATGATGCTTCAGTGGGGTATGACACCTGTCTGTGTCCAGCAAACCAGCAAGGGCCTGGGGCCTCGGAAGGCCTCCACAGACAGAGCCATACCGGCTTCTGTCCCTCTCCTCTCTCTCCTGCAGAACCGCCACGGCAGCAATGCCAGCCACCAACCAAGGCTGGCCTGAAGACTTCGGCTTCCAGTTGGGCGGCTCTGGCCCCTGCTTCGTGATAGAGGTGGCTGAAGGAAGCAGCGCGCACGCCGGGGGGTTGCGGCCGGGGGATCAGATCCTGGAAGTGGAGGGGCTGGCTGTGGGTGGCCTGAGCCGAGAGCGCATCGTGCGCTTGGCACGGCGCTGCCCTCGAGTGCCACCCAGCCTCGGTGTGCTCCCGGGCCCCGAGGGTGGCCCCACAGCCTTGACAGCAGCCTGGTTAACCCCGCGATTTGGCCGCAGCCTCCCGCTGGGCCGCGAACTGCTGCGTTTGGGTGGTGGTCCCAGACCGGATGCTGTGCACAGAGAGCGCAGGCGCAAGGCCCAGGAGTTCAGCTGCCAGGTAAGGCGCCCAGAGGAGGAAAGGGCTGGTCACAACCCTGGGCCTCCGCCGAGAAGTTTTTGTTTGTTTGTTTGTTTGATTGTTTTGTTGTTTGGTTAGTTGGTTTTGGTTTTCCAAGATAGGGTTTCTCTGTGTAGCCCTGGCTGTCCTGGATGGTACTGAATCTATAGACCAGGCTGACCTCGAACTCAGAGCTCTGCCTACCTCTCTGCCTTCTGAGTTCTGGGTAAGCAAAATTCTTCTTCTTCTTTTTTTTTTTTTTTGTTTGTTTGTTTGTTTTGTTGTTGTTGTTGTTGTTGTTTGTTTTTGTTTTTGTTTTTCGAGACAGGGTTTCTCTGTGTAGCCCTGGCTGTCCTGGAACTCACTCTGTAGACCAGGCTGGCCTCGAACTCAGATATCCGCCTGCCTCTGCCTCCCAAGTGCTGGGATTAAAGGCGTGCGCCACCACTGCCCAGCTTTTATACACTTCTTTAATGTGGTAAATTATTGTGACTTCTGTTCCATTACAACTCAATACCTGAAACACACGTTTATTCTTTTTTTCCCCAGACATGATCTCCCTGTGTAGCCCTGTGTAGCCTAGGCTAGCCTCACACTCAGAGACTCCCCTACCTCGGCAAAATTCTTAAGGAAGATTTACAAAGCAAGTTCCTTGCCAGCATGGGCTACATAGTGAGACCCTGCCTCCAAAACAATTGATTCACAGGTGATTGATTCATTGATTGATGATAAACAGACGATATATAAATTAATAGATGTTTGATAGATGATAGCTAGACAGGTAAGTAGGAAGAGAATAGACAGATAAATATATAGCCAGATGATAGGCAGGTCGGTAGATAGACAGACAGACAGATAGACAGGTGTCCTTCACCTGACCCAGGCTACAGCAGATCAAAGGTTGAACTTGTGTACGACCAGAAACTTTTCTGGAACCTTGGCACTCCACATTACCTGGATGCCAAGCCTGGGAACTTGGCTTCTACTTCTAGACAAGAATATTTGAACTCCTAAACTTGTCCTCCACAGAAGGGAAACTCCTCAGTCCTGGCCCTGTGTAGGCGTGTGTGTATGGGAGGGTGACCATTAGGATTTGGGGGGTTCAGAAGCTAAACTAAAAATGTTTACTATCCAACTACACAAAGTTCTCTAGAGTGGTCCAGACAACCTTCCAAAATGGCCGACAACCATGTAAGATTTCCCCCCCTCCCCATCTCAACATGAAGCTTCAGAGTTGAAAGGGGCATGGGGGGGGGTGGGAAGAGGGGGAGATTGCTGCAGAATATCCTTTGAACCCCATTTGCATCTGCCTCCCCTTAACATTAAAATGCAAGGGGGGAGGGGTGGAGATCCAGGAGGAGGAGGAAGAATAGGAAGGGAAGGAAGAAAAAGAAGAAACAAGTCATGTTTGCTGCCATCCCAGGTGATTCTACTGGGATGAAGCAAGCTGAAGGCTTGTCCCATCTAACTCCTGAAGAACTGAAGAGCTGGAAGGCAGCACGCTTAGATTCCCCCAGGAAGGCAGAGTGAACATACAGACTGGTCCAGGAAGCAGCACTGGTAAAGATGGACTCAGCCAGGCGGTCAGGGATGCGCTGATGAAATCTATTTTTAGCCAGGAAGTATATAAAGTGGTGAATTCTAGTTGGGGCTTACCAGGCACTCCCCCAAAGTGGGTAGAACTCGAAAAAAGATGACCTCTGTGGAACCCCCCACTAGTTTATAATAACCACCCCGATCCTGTGGGTTCCCACCTGTACTGCACCTGCCCCAGTTTTCGCTCCTTAAGTCGCTGATATTTAACAGAAAATCCATTAGCCGCGTGCTTATATGTAGGTTGGAAACATCTGGGTAATAACTGACACCAGAACCATCCTGTGGCCTGGGCCCCAGGAGGGGGAGCTATTTTTTCCTCTTTCTTACATAAAACATCCTTGCAGCTCGCCACACGCTCTTTTGAAATGAGGCTGTTGCTGCTGGCTTTGATTCCAAAGCTGCAACCCTTGCGGTGTCAAAAGTGTGTGTGTGGAGTGGGGTGGGTGGTGGCTGGTGTTACAGACTGTCCTGACCACTTGGAAAACAAGAGCAGTGAGCTGGGGACCTTAGGAAATGCTGTGTGGCTGCCTCCCTTTAGTTCCGCCACATAAGCATGCACGGTGTACCTGCTGTGTGTTGTGTGCCAGGCCCGATGCCGGAAGCTGGGTTGGAGTCAGATGAGGATCCATAATAGCTCATGATCATATAGACAGTGACATACATCCAAGTGTCACTGTGTTAGGACTGCAGGGAGTGGCCTTTGCTCAGAATGCCTTGATATCACCTGCTGTGATATCTCTACTCTCACTGTCTAGAAAGCCCACCCAGAGACACTGGTGGGACCACCTAGAGAGCAATGGGGATTTTAAATATAGCTCAGTAAATAAAGGCACATGCCACACAATCCTGGCAACCAGACTGAAGGAGAGAACCATACACAACAATAATAAAAGATGTGTTTATTTTATGTGTATTGTACTTTGTTTGTGCAGTACCCATAGAGGCCAGAAGAGGGCATGTGACTCTCCTGGAACTGGAGTTATTGGAATTGATGTGTCCTGGGAACCAACCCAGGTCCTTTGGAAAGGACGCTTAACCGTGGAGCTGTCTCTTTAGCGCCAGTTTTTTTTTTAAAGAAAGCAGTCAGGGGGCTGGAGAGATGGCTCAGTTGTTAAGAGCACTGGCTATTCTTCCTGAGGCCCTGAGTTTAATCCCCAGCACCCACATGGCAGCTCAATACTGTCTATGACTATAGTCCTGTGGGATCTAGTACCTTCTTCTAGAGTGCAAATGTACAGACAAACAAGATACAACATCCTTATACATAAACAAATACATCTTTTAAAAAGTAAAGAAAGAGAGAGGTCAGACATAAGTTCAGTTTCAAGGTTCAGTGACAGAACCAGCAAAATGGCTCAGGAAAAGAGAGTATCCTTTCTGTGTGAAGTCCTGATGCCCTAAGCTGGAACCCACAGTAGGAGAGAATCAACCCCCCAAAGTTGTTCTCTGACCACACACACACACACACACACACACACACTCGTGCACGAATGCATGCGCGCGCGCGCGCACACACACACACACACACACACACACACACACACACACACACCATGCAGTAAAAATGTAATGACAGAAAGATTGAACTTCACTCACAGCCCGTCATGCGCCTCTCTTGTCAGGACGCTGGATGAACTCATGATAGCAGGCACCGAATGAAAGAACAGGCTTCAGTTAGCTGCAGTGATACCTGTTATCCAAGCACGTTGGGAGGTGGAGGCAGGAAGATACCAAGTCTGAGTTTGAGACCAGAAAGTGGCTGAACCTGTTATCACAGCTACTCTGAAGGCTGGGGCAGGAGAATGACAAGTTGAAGGCCTGCCCGAGCTAGAGTGGAGAGTGAAGCTCAGCCTGGAGAGCTGAGCGAGACCATCTCAAAATAAAAAGAGAAAGGATTGAGAGTGGAGACCACTGAGGAAGACACTCAGTGGTGTCCTCTGGCCTTCGCCTGCACACGTGTGCACACACAGGAACATGAACACATGTAAACGACACACACACACACACAGAGAGAGAGAGAGAGAGAGAGAGAGAGAGAGAGAAGAGAGAGAGCGCTTCAGGAATATTAACAAGCTTCTTTCCAGGAACATTGTGTGCATTTGCACGCCCAATTTCAATGGTTCCCACACCCCCCTGAATAGACATTCCATTATTAACATTAGCTAGTTATGTGCATGAAGAGAAAGAAAGTGCCAGGAAAGTTCAGACAAAGAGAGAGAGAGTTAAAACTCACGACAGGGCACACCGTCTATAGTTCTTTTATGGAACCAGAGTACACGCTGTGGGAACCCTTAGCAAACAGTGCTGTGCCGTGGAACACCAACATAGTATTATAATAATAGTAACTAGCAATTAGTGAGTGCCTGGCACGTGTTTAAGCACTGCTATTAAGTCCTTTGATTCGTTGGAATGGCTGTTTCCGGGCTGGCAAGATGGCTCCGTGGGTAAGGAATTCCATGAATGCCCTGATGACTTGGGTTCAATCCCTAGAACCCACATGAGAGAAGAGAACTGACTCCTGCAAGTGGTTCTCTGACCTCCACAGATGTAAATAAATGTCTTTTAAAAAAACCCAATGGCTGCCTTTGGGTGCAAATCCTGACCCATAGCACTTGGGTGAACGGTCTTATCCACAAATGACATATCTACATGTCCTTCCTCTGTCAGCTTCCGTGACCTTAGCTCTTTGGATACAAAATGGAGATGTTAATAGTCTGGGTCTCATGAGGCAGCGGTGGCAAATGCCTTTAATCCCAGCCTTCTGGAGGCAGAGGCAGGTAGATCTCTGTGAGTTTGAGGACAGCCTGGTCTACAAATCGAGTTCCAGGACAGCCAGGGACTGTTAAATAGAGAAACCCTGTCTCAAAAAAGAAAAAGAAAAGAAAAAGAACAAAAAAACCCCCTCTCTATCTCAAGGGCAGCTGAAAGAAGTGAGGTCATGTGGGCAAAATGTTTCCTGTGTCAGCTGTCCTGTGGAGGTAAGCCGAGGACACGCCATGGTTTTACCTGGGACCTTCTCCTTGCAGGTTGATGACATCTTGGGGGATCAGCCAACAGCCAAGGAGCAGGTGTTTGCTGCACTGAAGCAGTTTGCTGCTGAGCAACGGGTAGATGAGCTGGTGTGGGCCCTCACTCTCATACTGCCCAGCGAGGCACAGGGACCAGTCCTGGACAACCTCAGGTACCTCTGTGGATGGCAGGGAGGGAAGACCCAGTGGGTTTCACTCAAGGTGGGACACAGAGCCCACCCTTGAGCTGTCGAACCTGTCACAGCAGTTGTGTTTGGGGTGATGGAAGGGACAGCTGATGCTGGCCTGTGAAGGACCACTTCTTGAGGGACAGCCACAGCTTCCTGACTCCGTCCCAAACAAAGATAGATGGCAGAAGTCACTCAGAATACCAAGATATTCTCAACTCCGTACTGGGGACTGAGCTCAGGGCACACTATGAAGGAGCTCTGTGTGGTTCCTGACATCCACACCATCCTACGGGCAATGCCTGCCCTCTGCCACTTGGGACCTTGTGGGTTGTTTGTTTGTTTGTTTTTGATAGGGTCTCCATATATCTCCCAAGCTGGCCTTACACTCAAGGTTCTCCTGCTCTAGCTTCCCAAATGATATGAACCACCATGTCATCAGGCTCTTTTTAGTGTGTGTGTGTGTGTGTGTGTGTGTGTGTGTGTGTGTAACAGGGTATTAACTGTGTAGCCCTGGATGGCCTGGACCTTGCTATATAACCCAGGCTGGTCTCCAATTCACATTGCTCTAACCTGCCTCAGCCTCCTGAGTCCTGGAATTAAAGTTGTCTGACACTGTAACTGCTGAGCCATCTCCCCAGCCCTTACACGAGGGTTTTTTGATATCAGTTCAATGATGGTGATGATGATGATTTCGATGTTGGTGACAGTGTGCCAAGGACTTCATTAGATCCTTGAAGGACACTATGTCACCAAATTGACTCCATTCAGATAGTCAAGTGGAGGTACTGAGAGGATCATAGAGTGAATCAATGGCTGTCACAGGCTCTTGGGTCCAGTTACCTGTGCACTAGCACCCGTTCAGCTCACCCTATAAGTGTATTTGAGAAAATTCCTGGTGGGTCATCACTTGGAGAGACTCCAGGTGAGCCAGAAATATCCCCATCCTTGGCCTCCTTCACTGAGGGCCTCCTCGGCGTACAGCTTCGATCAGACAGCCTCTGATTTTCTGTACTCTGCTTGTGGGTCTTGCCTGGCTTTCTCTCCAGGCTCTTGCCCGAACCCTCCCCCTTTCCGGGCTCAGCCTGCCCCCTCCCCTCGCTGCCATTCACCCCGCGGTCTGCCCCTCCCTCTGGGCCTGGCCAATGTCAGGGACTGGGCTGGCCAGCCCCCCGCCCCCACCAGCCCGGGCTCAGCATCTCGACTCTGCAGCGAAACGCATAGGAGGCCACCGAAAGAGGCCACCATGAGCTGCCTGGGGTGAGTGAGGGGACCGACTCTTGCTGAGGAGAAGAAAAAAAGCTTTGGATAGAAAAAAAAAAAGTTATTTCTAGAGCGGAATTTGTGGCGGAGCTGATGCAGGGGGCTGAGGACTTCCTGGGGAGGTGACAGATAGGCAGAGCTCGGTTCTGCCCAGTTCCAAGAGGGCTGGGCTTGTAGGGAGACGCGGCTGTCCCCAGGGAAGTTGGTGCGTTTGTCTCCAGGCCAGACTCAGCGGGAGGATCGCTCAGATTTCCCGGTTTCATCTCGGTATTGCGGGGCTTCTGTCTCCGCCCGCCACCTCTCTCGGGACAGCGGCGGCGTCTGCCTCCCTGCTTTATGGTTCCCAAGCGCCCTCCTGTCAGCTGAGGATCAGAGAGGGAGGAGGTGGTCTACATTTAGATCCCGGGAAAAGCGGGAACCCCTGGACACTCCCGGATGCCCCCGTGGCCCGCTGCTTCCCTGGGGCGCTGCTGGGAGGATGAATGGGAAGCCTGTGTCGCCAGCGGGTGTCAACTGCGACAGGAAAATTGGGGAGGTTGTTGGAGGAGGGGGCGGCGCCCAGCTGGGCTCCGAAGGGAGGGTAACATGGCAGCGGGGACTTCAGGCAACGCCTCCCCACCACTACCCATCCCTCCAACATCACTGAATTTCTGAACACCTCCCTCCCTCCCCGGGGCTGACCAGCTGTCAACGTCCCCACTGTGTGCTGGGCTTTTGGGATGCCGAGGATTTGGGTTCAGAGCTTCATGGAGAAGTCTCCGAAGGGACAAGAAAGCATCACAGAGAGAGCAAGCTAATTCTGAGATCCGAGCCCAAGTTCAGGGGCAATCCATTGCTAACCCAGACTCCTGCAATCAGGACAGGGGCTCAGCAGGTGTCAGCACTCTACCTCAGAAAGTTGGGCCTCAGAGGGGTCCGGAAGTGTGTCCTGGGAACCGGAAGGGCAGTCACCCTAGAAGAGTTCAGGGTCAAGCATCTGGGGTGGGCGCAGAAGGCAAGAGCAGGGGTATCCTGGCCTGCCATTGAATAAAAACAATGGAGAGTCCCTGCCCTGACCTAGGAACCCCACAGGGCAGTCAGACAAGGCTTAAATATGAGGTTGAATATATAAAAGGTGGTAGAGGATGATGATGAGGATGACTATATATAAATAATAGATAACTAATAATATAATAGATAACTAATCTTCCCACGGAGGCTAGAATCCACTCAGAACACGGAAGTGTGGCCTGAGATGGGGGCAGGGTTGGGAGTGACTGCAGTGGCCCAATCAGAAGAGTTGCTGCAGGGTGAGACTGTGAGGCTCAGGCCTCTCCCACAGAAGCCACTGAGCACGTGTGGTCATTTAAAACGGTTGAATTTTTCATAAGCGAAGGTGATCATGCACCAGTAGCTCCAGCACTTGGGAGGTCGAGGCAAAAAAGACTGTAAGTTTGTGACCAACCTGGGTCACATAGCGAGACCTTGGGTTCAAGTCTCAACACTGATGTTTTCCTGTAGTCTCATCGTTAGGGAAGTAGAAGTAGACGGCCCAGAAGTTCAAGGTAATCCTAGGCAACACAGCAAATTTAAGGCCAGCCTCAGCTACATGTGACACTGTCCTTGTCCGATATATATATATATGTATATGTATGTGTATGTGTATGTGTATGTATATATATGTGTGTGTATATACATATATATACGTATATATACATATGTGTGTATATATATACATATATATACACATACAGTTTATCTAGCTTTCCTTAGTCACACTTTAAGTACTTAATATTCACATACAGGGAGTGGCTATTGTCTGGGACAACGCAGACCTTGACTGTGTCCGGATTTGTGGCCACAGTGCACAAAGGCACTGGGCTCCTTTACGAGGACATTTCCTGCTGCCATTTGGAACCTAATTTGGGTCTGTCCCCCAAGGACTCTCAGTCTGATTAAGTGGTAAAAAGACTTTCTAATTAGGACAGGACAGGCGGTTTGGAAAGTGTGATGCCTCCAGGAGGGAAGAGAAGGGGGGGGGGCGGGAGTGGCATGTCTTTCGGGGAGGATGAGGTAGGGAGAGAACACTGCCCCTGGCATGGCTGAGGAGGTAGGATTTGGAACTTCCAGCTGGAACCCTGGGGTCTCTTCGGTGATGGTACAACCTTGTGCAAGTAAATTGATCTTTGTAGACTGCCTGAGAAAGAGGGATATTTTATCTTATGTGCTCCCTACAGGGGTCTGGATAGAAAGCCGTGTAAGTGAGCTACACCAGAGGAGGGGCCACCTGTACGCCTTCCAGCGTCCTTTTGGCGATACCACGATGTAGTTCTTAGAGCCAAAGGTGGGGGAGCACACTTTTAGTAAACCCAGCACTCAGGCACTGGAGTTAAGGTAGAAAGTTTGAGTCTACATATCAGGCTCAGGGCCAGCCTGAGCTACATAAGGAGACCTTAACACATCGAAACAAACAGACAAAAACAAGAGGTAGTCCTGCGGCAGAGGTCTTTCCTGGGTGTGTGTGACCCCCATACCACCCATAAAAGTTATTTATATGGTATAATAGGGAGGGAGAGACAGCGTGATGGGCTTAGCGCTGGCTGCGAAAGCGGCAAGACCTGAATCCTGCTCCGAGACAGCACCCGTGTAAGCCAGGCAATGGACGCAATCCCTGGGGCTCACAGGTCATTCTGTCTAGTCTGATTAGTTCACGCCAGGATCAGTGAGAGAGCCTGTCTGAAAGAATATAAGGTGGTCAGAAATCAAGGAAGACATCTAATGTTGACCTCTGACCTCCACATGCATACTCAGGGGCAAGGGTATCACACACACACACACACACACACACACATACACACAATGTATATATCATATTATAATATTATAGTATATTATCATATTATAATAGATTATGGTAATATGGTATATATATAACATATTCTATATAGTAATTATAGTAATATAATGTATATAAAATATTACATACATATACATACATATACACGTACACATACACATAGACATATACATATAAATAAGACAGAGCCAGGTATGATGGAACATGCCTTTAATCCCAGCATTTGGCAAGCAGAAGCAGGAAGATCTCTGTGAGTTTAAGGCTAGCCTGGTCTACATAATGAATTCCAGCCCAGCCAGAGCTACATAGTGAGAGCCTTTCTCAGATAAGTAAAACACAAATAAAAATACCCAGTGATGATGGCACATTCCTTTAATCCCAGTATGGGAGGCAGATGCAGGTGGCTCTCTGTGAGTTTGAGACTAGCTGTACACCTTGTCTCCAAAAATAAAAATATTTACATATGAGGGCCAGGGCATGAGGACCAGAGTTCAGATCCCCAGGTCTGTCCATTGTTAATCATCCTGCTGTTGTTTCAGCTTAGCAAAGACAGGGATCCCCAGAGCAAGCTGGCTAGCAGCACTCACATGCACGTGTCCCCACATTCATGCAAGCATGCGTAAGGCACACATGCACAGTGTATACAAAAACCTGTGTATAATACAGTTATGGGGGGGGGGGTAATGAGCTGATGTGGAAGTGCCCAGCATTGTATGTGATCAGGGAGTGTTGCTCTCCTGTATGGAGGGTATCTTTTCTCCAGTCCAACTTTGGGGTCCTACCTTTTCTCTGTTTGGGAGCTCCCCTGTCCACATGGGCTGCTTAGACACAGAATCTCTGGCCTCTACTAGATGCCAGCACCACATCCCTCTCCCAGCTGTCATTTTGTGGCAGCCAAAAAGGTATCTTGAGGTTGTGCCAAATGTCCCCCAGGGGGTAGAGGTGGGCACAAAACTGCTTCTGCTTTAGAATGATTGTTCTTGAATGGACTTTGATAATGTTTTTTCACCGAGGCAGGCACAGTAGACAAGTCTACAAATCGCCTGTTCCCTGGCGTCTACTCCGTGCTGTCTTGAGTCACCTGGCCAAACAGCCCTGCCACTGCCCCCATCCCTGTGTGAGGACTTCTCTGTGCCTGAGGTGGCCTGGCCCTGAAGCAGCGTGTCCAGACTGCAGCACTCATCTGATGCTTTCCTCTTCTCTGTTGTCAGCACAGTGGACGGTTCTCATAGCTTTTGGGCGTGGCTGGTTCTTGGGCACTGATGCTGGCAAGCAAGACCGAGAACGCTTCTGTCACCATGGGACAGTCGTGGTCCTTCTGTCAGCTGTTCTCAGGATGAGAATTGTGCTTCGAGGCAGGGGGTAGAGAGGGGGGGGCAAGGCATGAGTAGTCATGGCTGCGGCAGCGGGGGCAAGGACGAAGGGAGAGGGCTGGGCATGTGCGAGCATCATGGCCTCTTAGTATTTTTGTTTTGTCTTCAGGGCTGGGATGGAACATAGGACTTTGTTCTTACCATGGGGATATGCACCAGCCCCTCCCTGGGGGATTCGAGTCCAAGAGCTTTCTGGCCGGAGTCACCCCGCCAGCCCCTCACTGAGGAAGTGTGCACATGTGCCCTACCACTGAGCTAAATTCTCAGCCCACTTCTGGATTTCAAAATGTAATCACTCAGTTGAACATGGTGGAACAGACCTATAATCCCATCTGCTCGAGAAGCTGAGGCAGGAGGATCAAATCTTCAAGGTCTGGGGTTGGAATGTTGGCAATGTGTGTATCAGCGCAGACAAAGCCTTGACTTTGATTCTCTGAATGGAATAAAGCCAGGTCTGGAGGTACATGCTTGTAACCCTAGTACCCAGGAGAGGGAAGCAGGAGACTCACAGGGTTATCCTTGGTTGCATAGCAACTTTGAGGCTATCCTGGGCTACATAAGACCTAATTGAAAAAAAGGAAGGAAGGTGGCAGGAAGAGGAGAAGGAAGGGGAGGGGGAAGGAGGGAAAAAAAGCAAAGGGAGAGGGAAAGAGAATTCAAGGCCAGCCTGGATTAGATTGAGTTCAAGACCGGCCTGGAGAACTTAATGAGACCCTTTCTCAAAGTAAGAAGTAAAAAGGCGTGGTGATGTATCTCTGCAGTAGAGAGCCGGAGAAGCATATGAGAAACTTTTATTCAAGCTATTCAAGCCCCAGCACGGAAGAACAAACAAACAAACAAACAAATGCCCTAGCCTCCTCTCATCCTGCACTTTTTCTGAACTGGCTCCTAGCATCACCTCTCCCTTGACTACCAAGACCCCAAAACCTCTGGAGTTCTTCCATCTCCCCTAGAATCCATAAACCCTAGCAAGGCCAACCACTGCTCTGGAGTGCGGTCTCTGGCACTGGCCGCGGCTTTCAAAGGTCTCCTTCTCCTTGGCTTCCCCTGGATGTGTAGGGAGGACATTTTCAGCACTGGCCAGCTCCTGGGAAGTCCTGTGTTAATGCCTTCTTCCCAAGCATTGCAAAAGGGAGTTCTCCAAAAAGGTGTTGGCTGTAGCCGAGTATTGCAGCCACTGTAAGGGGATCAGGGCGCTGGGTCAGCGCTGGGTCATCCCAGACAAGACTCCTGGGGAGGGAATACAGTGGAGAGCCAAAGGAAGGAGCCTGATAGCCTCGAATCACGCGGATCTTCACTCCTCTGGTTGCCCCAGCTAATTGAAGGGTCCCCGGAGCAGGGAGAGGAGAGGCGGGGCGGGGCGGAGCTATCAAGAATGGGCAGGCATGGGGCCACGGTGCGGGACTGGCAGGGAGGGGCCGCGCGCGCTCGCCCAGCAAAGGCGCGTGGAATAGCGGGCGCCCTCTCTGTCATCGCGGGCTCCGCCACCCGCTGCCCGGTGCGCACCTGCCGCGCCGCCCTCGTGGATCCAGATGGGGAAGGACCAAGGCTTCTCTCGGCACTTTAGGTAGCTTCCCTATCGCATTCTGCGCCCCTGGGAACTTCGCGCCCCGCATCCGGCCAGCTTGAGGTGGGGGGAGGGGGCTGGGATATCAAGAGGGGTTCCTTGTTCTGGGTGGGCAACTTATTGAGACTGGGCGGAGCCCAGAAACTGGGAACAGTGGGAATAAACTGGTGTGTATGTGGGAGGTGAGGTTTCGATGTTGGGTACCCAGGACCCGCAGGCAGCCGTAGTCCTGGGATGAAGTGAAAGGCTAGGATTAAGAGTCAACCTTCCTGCATTGGCTCACAGGAGAGGACAAGGGACCAAGAACGGGGTGTCTTGTGCCCTGAGTGAGAATCTAGCGCATCGCATCGAGTTTTGAATTTGGAGAGCAGGACCTTTCCACTGTGAGGAACTGCAGGAGCCTCTGAGGCTCCCATTCCTGTCTCCACCGTTTCGCTGGCTGGAGATCAAGGGCGAGATGAAGAAAGCTGGGCTGGGGTAGAATACACACAGGCAAGGGAGGGTCCTAGGACAGGTTCCGGCAGCTGAAGTGACCCAGTGGAAAGCTTAGACTTGTGACTCCCAGGAAGAATCCTTGGAACTCAGGAAGGTCTGCTGGGCTTTAGTAAGGGCAGAAGGGCCTTGGAGACCTATTGCTGGTCTGTCACAATGAAAAAGGCAAAGACACGTCCCTATAATGAATTCACCCCTATTGCATCTGACTGTGCCAACTTTAATTAACAGACAGCAGTGCCAGCACTGGGGTGGCTGGACCAGACAGTGATGGAGCCGCAGGGAAGGCTCATGCCAGCCAGGAAGGGTGTCTGCCTCAGCAGGCAGCCTTGGCCTCTGGCCCAAGCTCCAGGATGCCAAGCAGAGAACTAGCCACCAGACCTTCCACCTCCCCAGCTTGTGACTCAGTCTGGCAAGCAGGACTGTGACTTTTTTGTGTTGGATGTCTAACTGTACTGGGCATCTGACCCCTGCCCAGGTTAGAATGTAGGTCTAATGACTTGCAGGGCTTGGGACTGATGGTTGGGGTATAAGGTGGACAGTCTCAGTATCCTTTGCCTGGACATGAGGCAGGAGGATAAGGAGAGGGCCAAGACCATGCAGGCAGATGGAAGAGTCGGGCTCAGGAGACCTCCTGGTCACCTGGAGTATCCAATCTGAAGCAGAACTCCCTGGGGGTGGGGCTAGTTATGAGTCCTCCCTAAGGATTTACGTTCCTTCTATCTCACCAGGGAGTTCATGCTGCCTGGCTGGCTCCATTAACCTCATGCATGGAGGCTGGGGGAGCTACAGATCCAGTTCAGGGGAGGATGTATTTCAGCTGCATACCAAGCCTTCCCTCCACTCCTCTTTCCTCTCCTGACTCCCCCCCATGCCCTTGGCTAGTGATGTAAAGAACAGAGAAGGGAGCCTTGGGGTACAGCCAAGAAGCTCTTACTAGTGTCGTGAGCCTTGATTCCAGCTGTCAGAGGCCAGTTGTGTCACCCTGGAAAGTTACAGGTTTCTCTGTGCCTTAGAATCTTCTGCGGTGGGTCAGTAAGCTCACAGGGTGTTAGCTGAAGCTGTTATGTGGCGATGGGGTTGTAACACACACACACACACACACACACACACACACACACACACTTGCTTCTCAAGTGCCAAGCTCTTTTCCATCACTGACTGTGGCTTACAGCACACTACAAATTCTGGCTTTGCAGAGCTCCTAGACCGACAGGCACCAAGCACTCATCCCAGGGCATGGACATCCTGTAGAGGCTAAGTCTCCTCCCACCACCTCCAGGCTGACAACTTGGAGAGAACCACAGACCCTCCATAGCTGAGCCCAAGAAGGGACAAGTGGACAGAGGTTTACTAAACATGCAGGGAGTGGGAAACACATGCACACACTTAAAAAATAATAATTATTATTATTCCTTTAAAAATATTAAAGGGGAAAAAATAAGAGTGTATCGAGCAGAGCCATAAACTTGGAGGTGGTAATTGCCTTCACTTTCGCAAGGAAGCGGCTGTGGACAGGGCTGGCAGAGAAAGCGAGCGGGAGAACCGGAAGTCTGAGGACCCTTGGAGGAAAGGAAAGCACCTCGCAGATAGCGGTCGGAGTTTTCTCTAGAAATCACCTAGAATTAAGAAGGGAGAGAGAAGGAGAGCATTAGCTGGGGCTTGGCTTGATAGATGCAAGAACATGAGAGCATGGAGACAAAGAACAGACAGAGATGGAAGAAGGGCGGGAGCTGGACTGCCTCTGTAGACTGATTTGGGAGCAGGAAGGCTCTGCAAAGGTTAGGGTAAAAGAAACAGTCCATGCAGACTTCACAAGATAGGGTAAGCTGGATGCTGCACCCCTGGTGTAGTCTAGGATACTCAATTCTCTCCTTCTGTTATGTGGGTCATGGGGACGCGAACTCAGGTCTTCAGGCTTGATAGCAAGTATTTCTACCTGTTGACCGGACCAGGTCTAGGACAGCTGGGAATGCAAGTGTATTCACCGAATGGGAGAATGAAAATGTCCCTGGTCACCCCTGGGAATGGGCAGGCGAGCCACTAGGAGGTGCCTTTGGAATGCAGTCAAAAGACTCGGTGGTCGGTCCTCCTCGCTTTGCAGGATTTTCATCCCCAAGAAGCACAGAGCGCGCTTTGACGAGGTGGTGTCACAGGGTCTGCTGGGCAAGCTGTGCCGTGCTCGGAGGGCGCAGGGCGCGCAGCGTTTGCGCCGGAGCCGCAGCGAGGAGCGTCCGGAGCGCCTCTTAGTGTCCACGCGTGCTAGCGCCGCGCCCCGCCGTCCGGATGAGCCGCCCCCGCGGAAGGCGGCCTCGCTGCTGGGCGGCCGTACTGGCCCTGGGGGCCCTCGCAGGTACACACGTACGGCGTGTGGGTGACAGCAGGGGACATCTGATCTTGCCCAAGCTTGGGTCGGAGTCCTGGGCAGTTGGGTATTTGAGAGGACAAGGACATGAGACATGTCCATCCCCTGAGCCCTGGTCCTCTGTTCTCAGGGTGACACAGGACAGGGAAGCTCACCCACCCCCAATCCTGTTCCATCTTTCCTCCCACAGGACTGTTCGAGTCTATAAAGGCAACAAGAGTTTCGGCTTCACTCTGCGTGGCCATGGACCGGTCTGGATCGAATCTGTCTTGCCTGGTGAGAGATGGAGAGGTTACCCTGAGTCCCTAAGATTGGGAATGAGGTGACAAACCCCGATGAAGCCTGCTCTGGTAATGCTCTCCATGCTTGCTAGTCACAGAGCATCCATTGTTAAGAAGCAGAGAGTAAGGGCTGAGGAGATTGTCCAGTGGTTAGAGCCTGTTGCACAGACATAAGTGCTGGACCCCTAGAACACATATAAAATGCTGGGTGGGTATGATAACCTCTGGTAATTCTAGCCTTGGAAGGAGGAGCTGGGACTCCCAGAGCAAGCTGGCTAGCAAGCTGGCCGCATGGGTGAACTCCAGGTTTGACTGAGAGACCCTGCCTCAGTGAACAAGGTGGAAGAGCAATGGAGTATGGTGTCAGTCTCTGGCCTCTACAGATGCACCCACTATGCACGCGCACACGCGTGCGTGCGCGCGCACACACACACACACCTACACAAATGAAAGCATCCATGCACACACATGCATGTCACATGTCCACACACGAAATTTTTTTTTTAAAAAAAAGCAGAGTGCTTAAGTGCCAACACTTTTAGCTTGCCTTCACTCTTTTATGCAGTCCAGCCTCAATCCCGCCTCCCTGCTCAGGGAGCGTCTCTGCCCACGGTTAAAATGGGTCTTCCCACATCAGTTAACGTGGTGAAGACATTCCTTCACATCCTCAGAGGTTAGCTTAATTTAGATAATCCCACATGGTTGTGCCTGGAGGCCTGTCTCCTAAGTGATTCTGGATCCTATCTGGCTGACAACAGTAACCTTCACAGTGATTTTGGACGATGTCAGAGGGCTCTTGGGTCGAGGGGCTGTTGTCCCTTCTGACTGCCTGGTTCCTGGCCTGAAGCTCATGGTGGCAGGAGGACCGTGCCCCAGACTCTGTGGCTCTCTAGAGATGTTCAGGGTGTGGGTTGTGGATTGGCTGGTTTTCATGTGAAATGCAAGCTAACAACATGAGTCCTTTCCCGTGCTTCTTTTAAAATTACACTATTTATGTGAGGATGGGAGTACACATGTGGCATCTGGTGTGTGTGTGTGTGTGTGTGTGTGTGTGTGAAGGTTAGAGGACAACTTGCAGGCAGGACTCTGTTCTCTCCACCACGTAGGTCTCAGGGATCAAACTCAGATTTGGCAGCAAGCTTTCTCACTCACTAAACCATTCATATGGCCCTGAGTGTCAGTTCTCACCTGCAAAACTGAAGAATGGTTTTCTGGCTTGCCCGGGGTTGGGGGGGGGTGAGTAGGGGAGACTCCCACCCAAGTCCACTACATGGTAGTCAGCTGACTGCATACCTCTCTTTCTCTCCTCCAGGCAGCCCAGCTGAAAATGCCTCCCTCAAGTCAGGTGACCGGATCCTCTTTCTCAATGGATTGGACATGAGGTCAGGAGCCCCCAGGGTGTCTTGTGATCTTGGTGATGAGCCATTCCCCAAGACTTTTGCCTCTTGGGATACTAAAAGTGGCCCCTATCCTCTTCTGACCTATGTTCTATGACCTATGCCTCCTGTGTCTATCCTTTGTCCACTGAAAGTCATTTTTCCCTGTCATACTGGTAATCAAACACAGGGTACTTGTGTTAGGCAAACACAGTCTCGGGGCTACATCCTCAGCATTTTATTTTATTTTATTTTATTCTATTTTATTTTACTTTGAGACAGTACCTCACTCTGTATTCCAGGCTGACTTGGAAATCACTATGTAGCCCAGACTTGCCTTGAATTCATGATAATCCACCTGCCTCTGCTAAGCACTGGGTTGCAGTGTTAGTTACCATGCCTGGCTCCCAGCCTTGTTTAAACTTTTTTGTTTTGAGACAGGGCCTTGATTCGTTATCCAGGCAACTTGGACTTGCTATATGGTCCAGACTGGCTTTAAATTCTGCAAATCCTTCTGCCTCAGCATCCCAAGTGCTGGGATTACGGTTGTGTGCCTGACATAGGAATAACTCCTTCTATGCCCAGGAATGCCAATCCAAGGCATATGCAGGCAAAGCTGCCCAAATACGGGCTTCTGCTGTATAAGATTTTAACTTACGTGAAAGTTGGGGTTCTAACTAGTCCTGAATGAACAGTGGATTTGCTGGGTGGTCTCTGCATGATGAACAGAGCTCACTTGGTAGGCCCCCCTGGGCCATCTTCTTTGCAGGAACTGCTCCCACGACAAGGTGGTGTCCATGTTGCAGGGCAGCGGCGCTATGCCCACTCTGGTGGTTGAGGAAGGACCGGTTCCTTTCGCCAGTGGTGAGACTGTCAAAGCCATAAAGTTCCCAGGACTGTTTTGGTCGCTTCCCAGGGACGCCGCCAGGGGGTGCGATAGAGCCCAACACGCAGCGTTCAATGCTGTTCAATGCCTTGCAAGCCGCAGCTCAGCAGGCTCCTGACCCCAGCTGTCTGGGAAACTGCACCTACTCTGGTGACTCAGGGTCACCCGTGCCTCCCCATGCCTGTGGTCTCCCGCAGATTCGGATTCTTTGGATTCCCCGACCCGGGCGTCAGCTCTCACCTCGCTGCAGTGGGTGGCGGACATCCTGCCTTCCAGTATCCGAGTCCAGGGGAGGACCTTCAGCCAGCAGCTGGACCACCTCCTCACTCCTCCGGAGCGCTATGGAGTCTGTCGGGCTCTTGAGAGCTTCTTCCAGCACAGGTGCTCCGGGAAGAGCGGTGGTAGGGATCTAACCTGTTTGCACCCCACCCAAGTTTCAGCGAAACGTTGGCAATCCTGTTCTCCCTGCTGGTAGCTCCTCAGCCTCCTTAGGTGGAGAGAAGAAAGACAACAGCTAGTACCAAGGGAGGAAAACTTGTCCCAGAACAAACCTCAACTCTTACATTTATTCCTTTGTTTGTTTTTGAGACCCAGTCTTGCTGTGGTAGTACCGGCTGTGCTGGAACTAGAGAGATCCGCCTGCCTCTGCCTCCTCAGTGCTGAGATTAAAGGCCAGGGCCACTATGGCCAGCTAAACCTGGACTCTAATACCTTGGGCAAATACAGACGTATTTAAACAGCATTGAACGAATTGAGGCAGGCAGGGAATGTTTATGGGACATCAAGAACCCTCATTGGGCTCTTGGAATCTTAAAAATAAATAAATAAATAAATAAATAAATAAATAAATAACATAGTTATAGATATCATGGCTTGTGGCAAGCCTTCCTCCTTTCCATTTATGCAAGTTTGGTTTAAATAATCTTGTTACAACATAATTCATATGCTGTACAACTCACTTATTTATTTTTAATTTAAAAAATTATGTGTATGTATATTTTGCCTGCATGTAAGTGTACCACATGTATGCACTGCCTATGTAGGCCAGTAGAGGGCGGCACATCTCCTGGAACTAGAGTTACAGGAGTTTGTGAGCTGTCAGGTAGGTGCTAGGAACCAAACCTGGGTCCTCTGCAGGAGTAGCACCAATGCTCTTAACCACTGAGCCTTCTGTCTCTCTGGCCATAGTTCAAACATTGACTTTTAGGGTTTGAGTATACTTGCGAGTATATGTAACACCACTGTAGTGAATTTTGGAACTTTATCCCATGTAAAAGGGTTACCAACAACATTCTGAGACATGCTCCTTCATCTCTATCCCCTGATCTTTCTTTAAAAACACTTTTTTATTTATGGCATATGGGGGGGGGGTGCATGCATGCCACAGGGCCCACAGGAATCACTGAGTTTGACAGCAACCATCTTTATCTGCTGAGCCATCTCGACAGCCCCCACCATCCCCCGATCTTAAACAGGTCACATACAGCCTTATTCTCTACATTCTGTATTTATTTGTGTGGGGGGTATGCTCATGGGCCATCTTTCAGGGGTGTGCTGGGATTAGAGCTTGAGCTGCTGTGTCAGGCTTTTACACGGATCCTGGGGAATCTGAATTCAATTCTTCACACTTCCATGACAAGCATTTGACCCATGGTGATATCTCCCCAGACCTGTATATGTTATTTTTATCTCCGGTTTTACAGTCCAGAAAAAGAAAAAAAAAAAAAAAAGTTAAGTGGCTTGAGAGAGCTCAATTAGTTGGTAAGTGGCAAGGCCAGGATTTGACGATTACATTTTCTTGGTGGTGGTGCTGGGACTCGAACTCAGAGCCTCAGGAATATTAGGTACATGCTCTGCCAATGAACTGATATCCCCAGCCCAGACTGTGATTTAAATCAGAGCAGACTATCTCTGGAGAATGCCTTCCTTTCCTCTCTGGTCTTTCAAGGGTAGAGGTCAAGGTGTGGGCTGAATTCTGGAGGGGCGGGGCTGGAACCATCACCTCATCCACGCCCCTGAGTGATGAGCTCCCCTCTCCTGCACCCCCACCTGCAGGAACATCGACACCCTCATCGTAGATGTCTACCCTGTCCTGGACACACCTGCCAAGCAGGTCCTCTGGCAGTTCCTCTATCAGCTGTTGACCTATGAGGAGCAGGAGCTGTGTCAGGAGAAGATTGCGTGCTTCCTTGGCTACACCGCCATGACAGGTAAGCAGTCCCTGGGAGTGGCTGCCAGGTGCCCTGCCTGCCAGGTGAACAAGCAGACACCTGTTCCTGTCTCCCAGAGGTCTGGCAGCCACTCTAGGCCTCTCCCCCACATATGTATGCCTCCTGTCAGGTGCCTGACAACACTCAGGAGCTGGGCTGGGAGGAGAACCCTGCCCACTTCATTCTTAACACAGCACGTAGGAACTGCTCATCCGTGGTCCTTTCTCCTTCCTCTCTCTCCTCTCTCCAACACGGTCTCACACTGCCAAGCTGACCTCAAACTCTTGTGTAGCTCAGTCTGACCTTGAACTCCTGATCCTCCTGCCTCCATCTCCCAAGTCCTGGGATTATGGGTGTGTGCCACCACAGCCTGGTTTCCTTTTTCCATCAGTGGGGATGGAGCCTAGGCCCTTGTTCATGCTAAGTAAATGCTTACCCACTGAGCTATGGCTCCCTCCTTGTTTGGAGAATTCACAGTCAGGTATAGTGGCTGGGACCCTTAACTTGGCCTCAGCACTTGGGGAGGCTGAGGCAGGAAGACTGTTAAGTTTGGGACCAGCCTTAGACTCACTATGTAGCTCATAGTGAGACTTTGTCTCAGAATGAAAACAAGAGGCTGTGGATGGCTCCATAGATAAAGCATCTGTTGAACAAACAAGAGGTCTAGTGTTTAGATTCCCAGTTCCCATGTAAACGCCAGGTGGGTGAGGCAGCTCACCTGTAATACAGGCTCGTGGTGAGTGGAGACAGGGAGCCTATAGTGCGTAGTTTTTGCTACCCAGCTTTAAGCTCCGGGTGGACCGTGCTACCAGTCCTGCCAGGTTACCTCATATCCACACATGAAAGACACACACACACACACACACACACACACACACACACACACACACACAGCTTATCCTTTAACTGATTCTCTCAATTCTGGGCTCTTCTAAACAGCTCAGCACCCTAAATCTGCCCTCAACTTTAGTTGCTAGTTAACTTCTCTTTGTTCAACTACCCAAAACTGCCCTCCGCTTAGATGCTGTTCTAATCTCCTGCCTGGGGAAGCAGCCTGTGGTTGCTCTGCCTGAGATCTCACATGGCTGGTCACCTTTTCTCCCTCTGAAAGATGGTGAAATCTCACTTTCTCTTCCCGTGTCTCTTAGCCTGCATGTGGGGACCCGGGAATCCTACGTCTTTCCTTCCCCCCAGCAATTGGCCCCTGGCATCTTTATTGATCAATCAAGAACCAACTGGGGAACATGACCTCAGCATCAGAGCCACCCTCTACAGGGACCCTTGAAGCAAACTCACTAGATAGATTAGCAAACTGGACGACAGACTCTGGGTTCAAGTGAGAGATATATAAGGTGGAGAGTGACTGAAGATCAATTCTGACTTCCACACACGTACGCACACACACAGGTGTGGGACACACACACATGCAAATATGGACACACACCTACACGTACAAACAAATTTTAATTTATCTGCCCTATTCCCTGTTTACAAATTCATCATTACATATAACCTGGATTATGGACCAATGGTCAGATCATCCTGGCTGGTGGACTCCAGTGCACAAGCAAACATGTGAGGGTCTGCTGAGTCATGTGCAAACTCATTCCAGGGGTTGGAATAGTGTGTGGCTGGGGTGTGGCTCAGTGGTGGAGCCCCTGCCTAGAATCCCCCAGTGAGGGGCTGGGAGTGTCACTCAGTGGTAGAGCCCCTGCCTAGAATTCCCCCCAGTGAGGGGCTGGGGTGTGGCTCAGTGGTAGAGCCCTTGCTTAGAATCCCCCAGTGAAGGGCTGGGGTGTGGCTCAGTGGTAGAGTATTTGACAAGCACAAGCAAAGTCCTGGGTTTTATCTCAGTGCTACCTAGGGAAAACTGTAGTGGTATCTAGGAAGACCCCATGGCTCAGAGGCAACATTTTGGTGGTGATGACTTCTTCCGTCTACTCCCTTGCTTGTAGTAGCTGACAGGACAAGGTCCTTGTGACAATTCTTGCCTGTCCCACCACAGAACCTGAATCTTCCTTGGATCTGGAGCCGGAGTCCACACCAGAGCCCACGCCAGAACCACAACCACGAAGTTCACTGAGGGCCTCTTCCATGTGCCGTCGCAGCCTACGCTCCCAGGGCCTGGAGGCCAGCCTCAGCTGTGGTAAGGCCCCACATGGAAAGGCTGGAGCTGCTGTCCTCTCTTGTAAAATGGTCTTAGTGAAACAATGAGTATGTTAGCCAAGGCTCTCTAGAGGGATAGAACCCACAGATTGAATGTCAATCCCCAAAGAGGATGTATTAGATTGATTTTCATAAGGGTTGAGCAGACCCAACAATGGCCAACCGCATGCTAGAGAGGCTGGACACCCAGTAGCTGCTCAGTCCTTGAGCGGGAGACATCTGTAGTCCCAACTTAGTGATGAAGCCCTGGAGGATTCCAAAGAGCTGCTGATCCAGTCTACATTGGAAGCCTGGAGAATCTGTGTTCTAATGGGTAGAGCAGCAGCAGCAGCAGCAGCAGCAGCAGCAGCAGCAGCAGCAGCAGCAGCAGCAGCAGCAGCAATAGAACAGATCCACTCATCAGCAAGGAGGGAAGGCAGGCAGGCAAAGCACTGTTTTTTCATCATTTCTTTATATCTGAGCTGTAGCAGGAAGGTCCTGCCCATCCTGGAGTAGATGAGTCTTCTCAGTTGATTCTTCCGGGCAGTGTGCTTATAGGCCCGGTCAGAAATGTGACTCAGCTGATTCCAGATCCAACTGAGCTGACAACCAAGACTAATCATCACATTGAGGAAATCAGGAGATAGCGAGGCTGAGTGGGGGCTGTACAGGTCTGCACTGAGCTGTAGAGCTCAGACATAATAACAAGATTTCCATGGCGCCTCCCTGGCAGGTCCTGGTGACTGCCCTGAGATGCCCCTACCTCTGATCCCAGGCGAGCGTCAGGCTGGTGATGGCACATCCCTTCCGGAAACCCCCAACCCCAAAATGGTGAGGTCTTTCTGCCTTCTAGATGTCAGTGAGCATGGGTGTGGGTGGCCAGTGCATGGAGACCCCTGACCAAAGTTTCCCAGATGCGATTTCAGGCTGGGGCAAACTGTCCATGTGTGGTCTCTAAGGTCCTAATTCTTCTCTGTTGCCCCCTAGATGTCAGCTGTCTATGCAGAGCTTGAGTCTCGACTGAACAGCAGCTTCAAAGGGAAGATAGGGACCGTGTCCAAATCCCGCTCCTCTCCACCAGTCCCCAGCCTGGTAGGCACTTCAGGTATGGCCTCAGCCAACCTCTGGTCCTGAGGGGGTACTGGCTTCTATTCTTCTAGCTGCCTGTCTGTGTGTCCTCCCTACTCCCAGGTATACCCCTAAAGGGTGTGCAGCTGAATTACAGGGAAGCCGGGAGACCTCCATGCATATGCAATAGGCCATCAAGGTTGGCTCGTCCCAGCCCCTCATTTGTCCTTTGTGGTCTTCACTCCAGTGGTGATCTGGGAAAGCAGAGTGTCCCCCCCCCCCCCAACAAGTCCTCAAGTTAGCATGTGGCTCCCGGATACACTATAAAGTGCATGCACTGCTTCATGAATGGTATAACTGGGAAGATTGTTTCTCTGCAGTCTGAGGGAGACCAGCCATGCCTCTAATACAGTCCTGTCATCTCAGCTGCTCAGGGAGCTGAGGCAGGAGGATCATAGTTCAAGGAATACAGGGCCAGTCTGGGCAACTTATCAAGACCCTGCCTCAAGACTTTAAGAAAGTAGGGCTCGGGGTGCAGCTGGCAGAGTGTTTGACTGGCATGCATGAGGCCCTGGGTTCCACCCCCAGCACCAGATAAAATGGGTGTGGTGGAGCACACCTGTGATCTAGCATCCAGAAAGTGGAAGCAGGAGGCTTAGAAATTCAAAGTTACCTTCAACCTACTAGGGAGTTCAAGGCCAGCCTGGGCTACATGAAACTCTGTTTCAAAAGAAAAAAAAATTTTAAAGTGGGAAAGAAGGGGGGTCTGGCGATAGATAATAACCAAATGTCACTTGCCTGGAATGTGCAAGGCCCTAGCCTCGGTCTCCACTACTGGGGTGGGGGGTGGGGGAGCACGGAGGTGGAGGTCGGGGTTGGGAAGTGGAGGGCAGGGCCAACTGATGGAACACACTGATCCTCCTGAGCACCTGAGCCTTGCTGGTAGGGGTGGAGCCTCATGACCCTTGCCTGAAGCCAACGGGAGAATCCCTCATGGGTCTTGACCTTTGAGGTATGTTCCCAGCCGAGCTACCGTATGGCATGAATTGAAGCCAAGAGATATTTTCCGTTTCACCCGATGTAACAAAAAAGGCAATAGCATAGAGACAGAAAGCACTTCTTAGGACAGACAGCAGACCCACTCTTCCACCCCCTGCTGGGCGCTGGCTGATGGGCTTCCTCTCCTTCCACCACCAATCAAGGACCCAGGACCCTGTCTGGAGTCTCTTGGCCCAGTGACCGGCTTCTGCCTTCCCCGTGCTATGATCCGCTATGCTCTGGGAGTCTGGCCTCCCCCAGCAGCTCGGAGTCCCACCCCTACGCCAGCTTGGACAGCAGCAGAGCGCCCTCCCCACAGCCAGGCCTTGGACCCATCCACCCCGACAGCCCGCCAAGCCCAGACCCTATCCGGCCGCCCAGTCGCAGGAAGCTCTTTGCCTTCTCACGCCCCGTGCGGAGCCGAGACACAGATCGCTTCCTGGATGTGCTGAGCGAGCAGCTGGGCCCCCGCGTCACTATTGTGGATGACTTCCTGACACCCGAGAATGACTATGAGGAGGTGGGCATGCGAGTGGGCACAGACAGTAGGGGTGGAGGTCTACAGAGGTACAGGGTCCCCAAGAAAGTCTGCATGAGGCCTGTTTCACTGCAGATTGCCCCAAACTGCTTCACAACCAGTCTGTACTGGAAACTGTGTCAGGCTACCCCATTCCATGTCTGGAGCTCTCCCAAGTTATTCCCTGTCCATATTTATTCCACCCTAGTCTGAAGCTATCGGACATATTTTATCTCAGGTTACCCCATTCTTCATCCTCAGATACCCAGCTCAGAGTCTCAGGCCAAACAATCACTTCTGTACCTTTTCCTGGGCTATCCCATCTTTTTCCTAAGGCTACCCCCATATATGTACTGTGTCTCAAGCCAGCCCATTCTTTGTCCCAATCTGTTCTCGTTGCACCTCAGGTTATCTCACTCACAAGGTCAGGCCGAGGTATGGGACTGCCATCCTGGCCCCTGGCTTCTCTTGCTTCCCCTTGTTTCAATCATTATACCCGCCCTCCCCCGGCCCCACCCCTAGCTCCAGGCAGCTGGCCTCCAGACTCACTTCCCTCTTGCTCTCCCCTGGGCAGATGAGCTTCCATGATGACCAGGGCAGCTTTGTGACCAATGAGAGGAGCAGCGCTAGCGAGTGTGTCAGCAGCAGCGAGGAGGGCAGTTCTCTGACCTACTCCTCCATCTCCGACCACATCCCGCCACCCCCGCTCAGCCCCCCGCCGCCACCGCCCCTGCCTTTCCACGACCCCAAACCCAGCTCCCGCACCTCCGATGGTCCCCGAGGTCCCCCTCAGTCATTGACCAAACCCCTCACCCAGACCAGCCATCCAGTCCCACCCCCACCCCCACCCCCTCTACCCCCACCTGTGCCCTGTGCACCTCCCATGCTATCCCGAGGCGTGGGCCACCGCCGCAGTGAGACCAGCCACATGAGCGTCAAGCGCTTGCGCTGGGAACAGGTGGAGAACTCAGAAGGCACCATCTGGGGTCAGGTAGGTGACTTGGGGACCAGTGGCTCTCTCAACTGGGTGAGTGGTCCAGACAGTAACATAGAAAGCAAGCTCCATCTTCCTGACTTCAGGCTCCTCTTCCTCCTTCTCCTCCTCTTTCACCTCCTCTTCCTCCCCCTCGTCTTTAGTTTTTTTTTATTATTTATTAAATTGGGGGGGGGTATGGGTGTAGAGGTCAAAGGGCAACATGTAGGTCAGTTCTCTCTTTCCACCACATAAATCCTAGGGATTTAACCCACATCATCAAACTGGTGAGAGCAATTTTGGCTGCTGAGCCATCTCACCAGTTCCTGGCCTCTAGAATACTCCTTGGTCCTTCTCACGATGAGCAAAGAAGTGACAACCTTGCTCGTGATAAAGGTGTCCCCAGGCCATAAGCACAGTGGGAGCTCTGGAAACACCACCCTGCCCACTGCAAACCTAT
Organism: Arvicanthis niloticus; assembly: GCF_011762505.2. Lineage (NCBI taxonomy): Eukaryota > Metazoa > Chordata > Mammalia > Rodentia > Muridae > Arvicanthis > Arvicanthis niloticus. Next base: position 34,145,454 of record NC_133432.1, read on the forward strand.
TGCTCTTGAGGCTGGACTAGTTCTCGTAGACTCTGTTTTTTTTTTTTTTTTTTTTTTACTCGTGGCAATCCTCCTGCCTCAACACTCCCCAAAGTGTTGGGATTATAGGAATGAGCCACTATTCCAAGCTCAACTGCTCCTTAAATATGATCGGGGTGGGGGTGGGGATGGTAAACTGGGTTTAATGGCTCAAGCCCATAATTCCAGCACTTAGGAGGCTGGGGCAAAAGCCTTGCTGTGAGTTCAACTTTGAGGCTAGCCTAGGCTACATAGCAAGATTCTACATTAAAAAGAAAAGCCTGTGCCTCTCCTCAGGGGTTGGGACTAGGGCATGTAACTCAGCAGAACAGAGCTGGCTTATGACACTCAAAGCCCTGGATTCTATTCCCAGCACATAAATCAAGCATTCTGCTGCATGTCTGTAACTCCAACACTTGGGAGGTGGAGGCAAGAGGATCAGAAGTTCAAGGCCATTCCTGTCTATACAGTGATTTTGAGGCCAGCCTGGCCTACATGTCTCAAAGAGAAGGGAAACTTCTTATCTTGGGTTCCTGGAGACCATATTCCTACTATCCTGAGAGGTGTCCACAAACTTGCTCTCCAGTGTCACCTCCCTGGTCACCAGGGCTGAACACACCTGGCCACCCTTCCTGCCAGGCATCCTTGCCCAGCAACCTCATTCTGAGACTATTTCTCTACCTGTCTCTCTTCCATCAGCAATCACCCCCCCCCCAACCTCTTCCCTGGTCCAAGCACCTCATGGCCATCACAGGTGGTCACGGCCTACATAAACCACCCCAGCCCTTTGATCCAGATTCCAGCCCCTGGCCTATCACAGCTTCAGCTGGCCCAATGCCAGCTCATCCTGCCTAAGGCAGTTCTAGGATGAACCCATTTCCTGCAAAGGAGAACCTCAAGTAGGCTGTGGTGATCCCCACCAGTCATCCAGCATTCCGTAGGCTGAGGAAAGAGAATCACGAGTTCAAGGCCTGCCTGGGTTACATAGCAAGTCCTTATCTGAAAATGGGGGTTGAAGGGTGCTGGGGGACTGCTCAGTAGGCAGTGCCTGACATGCAAGGGTCAGGACCTGAGTTTGGACCCCAGCAACCCTGTGAAAATCTGGACATACTGGTGTACATTTGTATCCTAGGTGATAGACCCCTGAAGCTCATTGGCCAGCTAACTTAACCAATTGGTAGAACTCTAGGTTTAATGAAAAGATGATCCCCCCCACCCCCAAAAAATAGGGTAGATGGACCTAAAGAGATAGCTCAGTAGGTAAAAGCATTTACCGGTCAAGCATGAGAACCTGAGTTCAAATCCCCAGCACTCATGTTTTAAAAAATGCATTACAGGACAAAGACATTTGATCTCTACCACTGTCCTCACGCATGTGTACACATTGGCATATGTGTGTGCATAGACCAGACACACACAAAAGGAGACTTTAAAACAGGACAGCCTCCTCAGGTCTCTCTCTCTTTAGCCCTCTTGGATGTCACCATCATCTTCCTTCTTCATGGATAGAGTTCCGAGAATGGCTGCCTTACTGACCAGAAGAAGAGTCAATTTCTTAGCTTATAACCTGGATTATGTAGCATTTCTTTTTAAATGTGTGTGTGTGCGTGTGCGTGTGCATGTGCGTGTGCGCACGCGCACACATGAGTGCAGGTGCCCTCACAGGCCAGAAGAGGGCGTCAGATACCCTGAAGCTGGAGTTACCAGCAGTTGTGAACTGTCGGATATGAGTGTTGGGAACCACACTCAGGTCTTCTGCAAGAGCAGCAAGTATTCTTAACTGCTGAGCCATCTCTCCAGCCCCAGCTTATAGAATTCCTTCCTTTCTCTCTTTCTATTTTTATTTTTTGAGACAAGATCTCACTGTGTGGACCAGGCTGGGCTTCTGAGTTCTGGGATTAAACAGGTGCACTACACATCCAGCTTCCATCTAGTGCTTCCCACCTGCACCCTCCTCTTGCTCTTGCCTTCCTCTTGGACCTCCTGGGCCCTATCTCTTTGTGGGTCTTCAGGATGGATCTCAGAGGACAAAGGCAGGCTAGTTGCCCAGGCACTCCTTGCTCTGACCGTCTCATGACTGATCACTTGCAGCTTGGGGAAGACTCTGACTATGACAAGCTGAGTGACATGGTGAAATACCTGGACCTGGAGCTCCACTTCGGCACCCAGAAGCCTCCGAGTAAGTGGCAGAGCCACTGCCCGCTGCCTTCTAGCTTCTGGTTCTCATAGCTTCCGGTTCTCAGAGCATACACTTTGAGATACTGTGCTTCCAAACCTTCAAGCCCTTCTGCATGCATGCATGAATCCCCTGACGGTCCTGTAAGCTAGATCCCGGAATCACTTTTCCTTCTTAATGAGGAAGCCCAGAAAGACTAGGTAATTTGTTTGCACCAAGTCACAAAGCCATGGTAGGGTGAGCATCTTTTTCAGACTCCCTCTCCCCCTTGTCCTTTCTAGGTATTTCCTTGTAGTGGTTGAGTGTGACTTCAAGTAGTCAGTAGTTTGTTGTACACAGCACAAACTCAGGAAGTGGTTGGTTTTCATTGTTCACCTGAGGGGTGCAGGGAAGAGGGTCTGTGAGGAGACAGCAGAGTGGAATCAGTCAGACAAGCCACGTGCTAAGTGCCTTAGGCTGGACCTGCAGGTCCACGACTGAAAGGCTGAGGAATGAGGGGGATTGTGGATGCCTAGAGCTGATGTGGTTAAGGTGATGCATCCCAGGAAAGGTCCTTGACCACTGGTTGTGGCCACAGCTCTCCCGTGGCCCTGCCACAGAAGCCCTAGTTACCTTTCCATTCCCCACTAAACTGTATAGTTTTCCTTTCCAGAGCCAGTGCCCGGTCCCGAGCCCTTCAGGAAGAAGGAAGTGGTGGAGATCTTGTCCCACAAGAAGGCCTATAATACCTGTGAGAAGCCTTAGGGGCCCTGCCCTCAGGGCCACAAAAGTTGAGAACGGCAAAGGGGTGGGGAGATCAAAATTAAGATGTGGGGACTGGGACCCGTCATACTGCTAAAAGGCCGGCCCTCAGGGTAGCAGGATCCCCAATGTGTACTCAGGTGTACCCCTAGGCACCCTTTATTGGCCACGCCACCATAAGGGGTTTCTTGGTCCTGGCCCTGCCTCCAATCACATTATAGACTTCGTCCCTCCCTAGTTCCACGCCTCGCCCACAGGTCTCACCCATCTACTAGGTATCTATTTCGGGGGATCCCGCCCCTCTCGGGTCAGTCTTCAAGACCCCTAGTCTCTGGCTACTCCTATGCCACGCCCTTCTCCGCTAGGTTCTTCTCTCAGGCTCCTCCTCCAGTGTCCCAGTAGCCTCCCCGCTTCAAGTACTCTTCCCTGAGGCCCCGCCCTTACTTTGGGCTCCGCCCTCTCCAGGGCCCCGCCCTGTCTCACCTTAGTGCCCCACCCGCAGCCATCCTCCTAGCGCACCTGAAGCTGACCCCTGGCGAGCTGCGACAAGTGCTCATGAGCATGGAGCCCCGGCGCCTGGAGCCTGCTCATCTGGCGCAGCTGCTGCTCTTCGCTCCGGACGCCGACGAGGAACAGCGATATCAGGCTTTCCGCGAGGCTCCGGGTCGCCTCAGTGAGCCAGACCAGTTCGTCCTGCAGGTGCTAACGCTGGCCTCCAGCCCCCAGACCATGGCTAGGGCGCCTTCGCATGGGCTCCCTCTGCAGTCAGAAGGTGGCTTCTGTCCCAGGTCCCTTAAAGACTGTCCCTGGCCAGTTTAACTCCTTTGATGGCCTGTTCCCACTTGAGGTCAAGGCAGACACGATGAGACTGTCCCCCAGGTCGTGCTAATCTTTCCTAAAGGGTACCCTACTCATCTGTCAGAGGACTCACTCCCTAGGCTGGGCAGAAGGTCCCGGCTAGGGATGGACGAATCCTGGCCCCTGACTTTCCTACAGATGCTCTCGGTTCCTGAATACAAGACCCGCCTGCGCAGTCTACACTTCCAGGCTACCTTGCAGGAGAAGACAGAGGAGATACGAGGCAGCCTGGAGTGCCTGCGACAGGCATCTCTGGAGCTCAAAAACAGCCGGAAACTCGCCAAGATCCTGGAGGTCAAGCCACTTCCCATGCCTATTTGTTTAATCTGATCTTTTTGTCTCCTGGGGCTCCCAGCCATGAGATCAAAAACCTACGTGTGGGGAGGGGGCGGGATGAGCATCTGGACCGCATCACCCTACTTTTCTTCCCACAGTTTGTGTTGGCCATGGGTAACTATCTCAACGATGGACAGCCCAAGACCAACAAGACCACTGGTTTCAAGATCAACTTCCTGACAGAGGTGAGGGCCAGGCAGCCACCTGCTCTACCTGCCAGACTTGGAGGCTGAGCCACTTGTGGTGGCACAGACCTGCAATCCCATCATTTAGAAGGTCAAGGCAAGAGGATCAAGAGTTCTGGTCTAGCATGGGCTAAATAAGATCCTGGCTCACACAACAAAATGTGCTCTAACAGGAGAAGAAAACATCAGGTCACCAAGTTCTCCCCCTGGGTAGGGGAGGAACTGGTTGCAGATAGGCCCAGATGTGACTTACCAAAGGGTGGAAGGTTGCTTCTCTGGCCCAGCTCCAGGATCTAGAAAAGGAGAGTGGGGAGAGAATTTGGGAAGAGTATCACAGGCTAAGAATTCTGGGAACACAGAAAAAGCTGGTGCCATGTGACCAGAAGTCTGGTGGGGGACTTTGAGAAGCTTATGTGCTGGGCATCCCTTGCAGCTAAATTCCACCAAGACAGTGGATGGGAAGTCCACCTTTCTGCACATCCTTGCCAAATCGCTAAGCCAGCACTTCCCTGAGCTCCTGGGCTTTGCCCAGGACCTGCCCACTGTGCCCCTGGCTGCCAAAGGTAGGCTGGGTACATGGGTGAGGGAGGCGGATGCATGCTGCCCTGAGCTGGGGATGCAGCCCCCATAAGGCGTTGCCTCTTTCCTTACATGCAGTGAACCAGCGAGCCCTGACTGGTGACCTGGCTGACCTCCATGACACTGTCAGTGAGATTCAGGTGGCCTGCCAGAGCATGGCCCCCTCCAGTGAGGACAGGTTTGCTGTGGTCATGACTGTATCCTCTAACCAGCTTGTTCCAGCCTGGTCTCTGGGACAGTTGAGGAAAGCTGACTATGGCTCTAGTGGTCAGTGTGAATCCTTGCAGACACTCCAGGCAGAAGCTGTTGTGTGCCCAGGGATCCTGGGACAGGCTCCATCCTACGTTCTTTAGAATCCAGGCGCTGATGCAAAGCTGAGAACTGAGGATGGACTTCTTTTCTGTGTGTGTATGATACTGAGGGTTGAACTGTACAGGCACATGGGCACAGGCATATGTTCTACTGCTGAGCCATGCTGCCAGCCTATCACTGGAGGATTCCAGGATAGTAGCCAAGCCTTGTCCTCAGCCCCTGGGGCGTCGTAAGCAAGAGCCCCACCACTGAGCTATACGCTAGCTTCTCACTAGTTGATTCTAGGCAGACACTGAACTACACCCCCAGGCCCTCACTGGAGATTCAAGGCTGAGGCTGTACCACTGAACTACGTTTGCAGCGCGCGCGCATGTATGTGTGTGTGTGTGTGTTTGTGTGTGTAAATTGAATTCAGGACAATGAACATGCTAGGCAAGAATTCTGCCACTGAGGTATATAGTAAGTTCATCCCCTCTCTAGGTTGCCCAGGCTAGCCTCAAATTTACTCTATAGCCCAGGCAGGCCTTGAAACGACAGTTCTTTGGCCTCATCCTCCCAAGTGTCTGGGATGACAGGTCTCTGCCAACAGGCCCACCCATAACTCCCAAAGTCACTGACATGTTGTCAAGTATCTGTCCTTAAGAATGGTGAAGCCCAGACTTAAATCATAAGACACAGGAGAAGCTTGGCCAGTCAGGCCTATATGCCGAAAGCAAGGTGAGAGAGGCCTTGGGGAGACTGAATCTAGAGCCCTCTGCAGGCTAAAGAATTGCTCTCCACTGAATGAACACCTTGAATCAGGGCCACTGAGTTTTTTCCCAGAAGTTACTTATAGTGTGCCAGGAACTGTCTTAAATCTTGGAGGTCGACAGAGGGAATGAGCTGACCCTTGGAGGATGGAAACAGTGAACATCTGAGCTGTTTTAGTTAATAACAAAAAGAAGGTAATTATGAAAAAAAGAAAGAGTGGATCTCTGCCAGCATGGTCTACAGAGTAAGTTCCGAGTTCCGAGATAGTCAGGGCTACACAGTGAAACTCTGTCTGAAAAAAAAAAAAAACAACACACAAAACAAAAATGAAAACAAAAACAAAAAAACAAAGGAAAGAAAAACAAAAAAGAGGGAGAGAGGGAGAGAAAGGGAAAGAGAAACGTCCTGATGTGATGTTGCAGACATCTACTCAGAGGTCGAGGCAGGAGGATCAGGAGTTCAAAGTCATCCTCAGCTTTTTAGCTAGTTCCAAGCCAGCCTGGGTCACAAGAAATCCTGTGTTAAACAGACACATAAACCAAAGTGTCAGGCAGACAGGGTCAGTCCAAGTGAATGGTCTGAGATGTGGGCAGTGAGCCCCACACACTGGGGCTCAGGCATAGAATCCCAGCACCTAGGTTGCTGAGGCAAAAGGATCCGAAGTTAAAGGCCAGCCTGGGCTACATAATAAGGATCAAGAAACTACTAAGCAGAATCTAAAGATAGCATCCCCTTGTGGAGAGATCAAGGGAAGTCTGAGGCTATTCAGAACGCACATTAATTATGCATGAAGTTAAGGACTGGTGGCCTGGAACCTGTGACAGGGGTGGGGATGAGGCTGGGGAGATTTGGGATTGGGGGGGTAGGTAGGTGGGGGGTGGGAAGGATGGGGTGGGGGAGGAGGAGGGAGAGAGGTTGATGTGGGGTTTTTAGCATAGGTCTCTGCCTGCAGAAAAGAATACTCCTTCAGAGCAGAGCGAAGTGGAGTACCTAGGGCCATCTGGGTTACAGTCTAACGAGGACGGTAAAGCACCCAGGGGCTGTTTCCTTGACCAAGGTCCTATAGTCCTTTTTGGAAACAGCACAGCCAGCTCTGCGAGCGTTGGATGGTCTGCAGCGAGAAGCCGTGGAAGAGCTAGGGAAGGCGCTGGCCTTCTTCGGAGAGGACTCCAAGGCCACTACCTCAGAGGCCTTCTTTGGCATCTTTTCAGAATTCATGAGCAAATTTGAGGTAAGCGAGGGTGGAGGCTAGAGAGGCCCCTGAAGTGAGGTGGGGCTTGGAAAGGATGCCAGTGGGTGGCACATCTCCTGTCTCTGGTGGGATGCAGCCAGCAACCTCAGCACCAGCCATCTGGGTGCAAGGACGGGGCAGGAAGGGTGTCGGCGATGCTGGGCCCACTGACCACCCCTTCCCATCTCCAGAGAGCCCTCAGCGACCTGCAGGCAGGGGATGGCCCACGCAGCTCGGGGATGGTTTCACCCCTGGCCTGGTGATAGCTGCCACCAAGCATCTTCTGCAGTCTGACCACGGAGACCAGTGCTGGAGGCTGCACCCCAGAGGAACGTCACATGGTCCAGGGTACTTGATCATGCATCTTGGCTGCAAGAAGGGCTTGGGTGTGGTGGGGGCTGCAGCCATGTGTCTCCAGCTACCTCAGCTGCCGAGTTCCACCTGGCCCTCTTTTGCCCATCCTCCTTGATCTCCCAGAAGGCCTCTCTGGCTTCGGGTGGCCCCCACCCCTCTGCCTCGATGCCCACAATGGTGAATAAAGTGCTGCCGAGTGTCAGGGACTGTCCCCACCTGAGGGTGGACTGCAAGGTGGACGCTGGCTTGCTGCGGTTGTCTGTAGCTCGGCGGGAGCATGGGACAGGAGAGAGGACAGATTTCCATACTGAGAGGGACTGGAGGAGGAAGAGATGTTTTCACACTGCTGAATCTAGGTTTAGTTTTCTTTTATGATTTTATTTTTGAGTGACAGCGTCTCATGTCACTCAGGCTGGCCTCAAGCTCACTACGTTAAGTTGAGCCTTGAACTTCTGATCTTCCTGCCTCTACCTCCCAAGTGTTAGGATTATTGGTATGGGCCATCATGCTCCACGTACTCCTTCTCCTCCTCTTCCTCCTCCTCCTCCTCTTCTTCCTCTTCTCCTCCTCCTCCTCCTCTTCCTCCTCTTCCTCTTTCTCTTCCTCCTCTTCTTTCTCCTCCTCTTCCTCCTCCTCCTCTTCCTCTTCTTCCTCTTCTCCTCCTCCTCCTTCTCTTCCTCCTCTTCCTCTTTCTCTTCCTCCTCTTCTTCCTCCTCCTCTTCCTCCTCCTCCTTCTCTTCTTCCTCTTCTTCCTTCTCTTCCTTCTCTTCTTCTTCTTCTTCCTCTTTCTCTTCCTCCTCCTCCTCTTCTTCCTCCTTCTCTTCCTCCTCTTCTTCCTCTTCTTCCTTCTCTTCCTTCTCTTCCTCTTTCTCTTCCTCCTCCTCCTCTTCTTCCTCTTCTTCCTCCTCTTCCTTCTCTTCTTCTTCTTCCTCTTTCTCTTCCTCCTCCTCCTCTTCTTCCTCCTTCTCTTCCTCCTCTTCTTTCTCTTCCTTCTCTTCTTCCTCTTTCTCTTCCTCCTCTTCCTCCTCCTCCTCTTCCTCCTCTTCTTCTTTCTCTTCCTTCTCTTCTTCCTCTTTCTCTTCCTCCTCCTCTTCCTCCTCCTCTTTCTCCTACTCTTTCTCTTTCTCCTACTTTTGCTCCTCCTCCTCTTCCTCCTCTTCTTCCTCCTCCTTCTCTTTCTCTTCCTCCTACTTTTGCTCCTCCTCCTCGTCCTTCCCTCCCCCAACCCTTCCTCTCTTGTAAGGTTTAACTATATAACACTGGCTTTTCAGTTCACTATGTAGCCTAGGCTGGCCTCCAGCTCACTGCTATACTTCTGTCCAGGCCTCCCCAGTGCTGGCATTATAGCACTAAGGGAACGAACCAAGGGCCTTAAGCATACTAGGTAAACAGTCTGCCACTGAGCCACACCGCCAGCCTCCTGTATGCTTTTTGAGACACATCTTAGTTGTTCGGGTGACCTTGAACTCACTCCATAGCCCCGGTAGGCCTTGAACTTTTATGTCTTCTTCCACCTTAGCCTCCACGATAGCTGGAATGCCAGGCCTGCACCTCTAGGCTCAGCCAAAATTGAGAAATTTGGGTTTTCGACTTCTGTGGAAGTGGCATGAGAGGGGTGTGCAGAGAGCATGTGGAGGTCAGAGGACAAGTTGGCTCTCTCCTTCCACCACATGGATCCTGAGTATTGAACTCAGGTCATCGGGCTTGGCAGCAAGCACCCTTACCCACCGAGACATCAGGGTAGCCTCAACAGTTGAGGTTTTGACCATACCAGCTCGGGATGTTGGGAGTGGAATGGGAATCCTGAAGGTTGGGGAGAAAGGACGTGAAAGGGCTGTCTGGGGCCGTGGCACCAGTTCTGTGGCCTGCTGCAGAGCCCCTCTCCTGGCTACGGATGCTATTCCCTGGAACAGCTTGTGTGAGCAGGGCAGGCTCGAGGCAGGTGAAACGATCTGGAACACACAAGGCTGTACTGTGTGAATCTGGGAGAGAAATGTGAGTTTTCTGGAGTCTGCATGGCTGGGATGGTGAGCAGAATTCCAGTACTTGTTCACTGCTCGGAGCCCTAGACTCTGGCAATAAGATGCAATAGGATCTCACACATGCACACACACAGACACATGGACACAGACACACAGAGACACACAGAGATACACAGAGATGCCGGGCAATGGTGGCACACGCCTTTAATCCCAGCACTTGGGAGGCAGAGGCAGGCAGATTTCTGAGTTCGAGACCAGCCTGGTCTACAGAGTGAGTTCCAGGACAGCCAGGGCTACACAGAGAAACCCTGTCTCGAAAAACAAAACAAAACAAAAGATACAGAGACACACACACACAGACACACACACACACACAGGCACACGTGCACACACATGCACACACACACACACACACACACACACACACACACACACCCCTTTCATTTCTCTTTGGGTCCTTCTCTCTCCTAAGTGTGCATGCACAAATGTGAGCTGCAGTGTGGGAGTGAGAGGACAACGTTTGAATTTGGATACAAGTGCCTTTCCCTTTTTCGTTTTAAATGCTTAAATTAAGTCTATTTTATATTGCTGGCATTCAAAGCCCCAGCCCTGTGGACGCTAGGTAAGTGCTCTGACACTGTGCTACACCTCCAGTCCTGGTTATTATTTTGAGACAGTGTCTCCTATAGCTTAGGCTGGCCTTGAACTCTTTTTTCTTTCTTTCTTTCTTTCTTTCTTTTTTTTTTTTTTTTTTTTTTTTTTTTTTTTTTTGTTTTTGTTTTTTTTTGGCCTTGAACTCTGAATCCTCTTGCATCTATCCCCAAGTCACCGTGATTATAGCCATGTACCACAAAGCCCATTTGACTTTTATTTTAATTTATATCATTATTTTATAGTGACAGGGTCTCTGTAGCTCAAGCTAGCCTTAAACTTGTGGCAATCCTCCTACCTCAGCCTCCTGCCGGCTGGGATTATAAAGCACAAACTACCAATTTGGGCTCTTCATTTGACTTTTTCCCAGGGATAGTATGAATGGGCTTTCATTTTGTATCTTAGATTTTCTTTTTGTATCTTGGATTTAAAAAAATTTTTTTTTAGTTATATGTGTATGTTCACGGGTGGGTTTGTCCACATGAGTTTGGTGTCTTTGGAGGCCAGAAGACAGAATCAAATGCCCTGGAACGGGTGTGATGGGTGGGTGTAGACTAAGTGTGCCTAACCACTGAGCAATCTCTCAGTACCTCAGATTTTTTTTTTCTCCCACAAAAATCAAATGGGCATCGCTGTGCTCAGACTCTGTAGATGACCTTGACCTGATCCTCCTGCCTCCACCTCCTCTGTGCAGGGATTACAGGCATGCACCACTACACTGATTTCCACAGTGATGGGCGTGGGACCCGGGGCTTCATACACGCTAGGCAAGCACTCTACCCACTGAGCACATCCCCGGCCCACAGGTGGTATTTCAGAGTCTTCCACAGTCCTGGTCTTCCCTTGTACCTTCCGTATGCCCATCCATCCTGTTCAAATATTTGAACCAAGATGTATGTGTCAAGAAGGAACCTGCCTCAGTCAGTTCCTGCTACTTCACAGTAGCCCACCTTGTACACAGTACCTGGTACATGTGTCCCAGGAAATGAGTGTCACACAACTCCTTTTTGGGGCGCTAAAGAGGGGCTTGGAGATTCAGAGCACTGGCTTCTCTTCCAGAGGACAACAATTCAATTCCCAGTACTCATATGGAGGAGGCTCACAACTGTTTGCTATCTCTAGTTTCAGGGAATCTGAAGCCCTCTTCTGGCCTTCACAGGCACTGTACACATGTGGTGCATAGACATATAAGCAAAACACCCATACACATGTAAAACAATTTTTTTTTTTTAAAGAAACAGTCCTTGTTGGGGGCTGGGGAAATGATTCGTCTTAGAGCACTTGTTTTTGTGGAGAACTGGCTTTTGAATCACACCACCACTGGGTGGCTCGCTAACTGCAGGCTGGTTTTTTTGTTTTGTTTGTTTTGGGGGATTCAGGGGAGTCTTCTGATGCCATTTTCTGACCTCCGCAGGCACCAAGCATGCACACACATTCATGCAGGTAAAATATTCATACACATAAAATTAAATAAATAAACCCGAATTTAAAAAGGGTCTATCTATGTTGTAGACCAGGAGAGATGATTCAGTGGGTAAAGGTGTTTGCCACTAACCTTGTCCATTTAAGTTCCATCTCCAGTATGTACATGGGGCAGAAAGAAAGAACAGATTGTCCTCTGACCTCTTCACATGTACGCACAGACATATATGCACAAATAAATAAAGTATAATACATTTTTCAAAATCTCTAGAGCTGGGATTAGAAATTACAGGTTATGCTGGAATGGTGGCTCAGGCCTTTAATCCCAGCGCTCAGGAGGCAGAGGCAGGCAGAGCTCTGAGTGTGAGGCCAGCCTGGTCTACAGAGTGAGTTCCAGGACAGCCAGGGCTACACAGAAAAACTGTGTCTTGAGGAAGAGGAAGAGGAAGAAGAGGAGGAAGTCACAGCTTATTCAGAAGTCGGAAGCAGGTTAAACAGAAATTTCAAGGCCCAACTGAGTAATTTATTGAGACTTGAAATAAAAGCTAACCAGGAGGAGAAAGAAGCTAGAGATGTAGTTAGCAGCCGAGTGCTTAACTAGAATGCATGGGACCCTACTGTTTACTCGCCAGAACTGCAACAAAAAAAAAATTTTTTTTTTTTTTTTTTTAAATAAAATCTCTGTGAAATCCACAGATTACAGTCTCCACCAGGCAAGGTCCTCCAGCCCAGGTAGAACTCCATAGCATTCATCTGAAGTTAGAAGCACGTGCCCCTTGCCCCAAGATCCAGCCACTAGATGGCAGTTTGATAAACCAAGCACTTGCTAGGATTCTTAAACATGCCCTGTATCTGTTAGCAATTTGCTACAGTGTAACAAACGGAACTTTAACCTTGTTTTGCCCTACATTACTGAGGATTGAGTTGGACACGTTAGGCAGGTGCTCTGCTGCAGAGCTATGCCATGCTCCCCCCCTCCCACCAAGCCCCTCACTAAGGGATTCTATTTGGGGAAAAATGCTTACATTTATTTATTTATTTATTTATTTATTTACTTTCTTACTTACTTATTTGATAGCATCTGTTATGGAGGCTTGTGGAGGTCCAAGGGAAACTTGAGGAAGTCAGTTCACTCATTTCACCATGTGGATTCTGGAGGCGGAACTGTCACTGTAGATTCTGGGCAAGCACTCTACTGCTGGGCCAAGCCCCAGCCCCTTATTGGTAGATTCTAGGCAAGTGCTATACACTAACCTGTATCCCCAGTCTCTTTGAAAATTTAAATTTGAAGACAGAATTTGCTAAGTTACCCAGGCTGGCCTTGAATTCATTCATATATAGCCCACGCAGGTCTAGAACCTGGGATCCTTCTGCCCCAGACCCCAAGTCTTGGGATGAAAGACCTTAACTCAAAATGGCTTAAAATGACAGCCACTTAGTGCTCGAGGTTTGGGTGACCTGGTCCTTGCTGAGCTGAGCCAGGCTCAGTGGACACCGTCATAGCTCTGTGAGCCAGGTAAGTGGCTTGGTCCATTTTACAGGGTTCTTCCCCACACCTGGAACTTTGACAGGGAAAGCAGTGACAGCCTCAGGTGGTGGCTCATCCTGTGGCCAAAAGCTGGGATCATTTTCACATATAAGGTAAGAGCCCAAGGGGACAAAGAAGCAAGAGCATAGAAAGTCGGCTGGGGACATGGCTCAGTTGGTAGAGTGCTTGCCTAGCGTGCTTGAAGCCCTGGGTTCAATTCCTTGCACTGCATTGACGGAGTGTGGTGGTGCATGCCTGTAATCCCAGCACTGAGGAGGTGGAGGCAGGAGCATCAGGTCAAGGTTATTGGGGTCAGACTGAGCTACACGGCGCCTTGTCTCAATAAATAAATCAATACACACGAGTTTCTGGAGGTTATCGAAGAACTGACACTCCAGTATTTTGATCATAGTCATTGTCAATGCCAGTGACAAGAGCGGTCAGTTTGGAGAGGAAGAAAAACAAAGCACTTATTTTATTTTATATTGTGAGACAGGGTAACCCAGCCAGCCAGGCAGATGCTGCAATGGCCACACTGCCTGGGACAGGAACTTAGGAATGTGTTGGAGGCAGGAGTATTAAAGCCATTCTTGGCTACATAATGAGTTTGAGGCTAGCCTAGGCCACATATGAGACCCTATCTCAATACAACAGGGCCACCGATGTGACTCAGTGGGTAAAGGAGCTTGCTGCTAAGCTTGAGGATCTAAGTTTGATCCCTGGGAGCCTCCTGGTAGAAGAAAGAGAACTGACTCCTGAAACTTGCCCTCTGAACTTCATGTGCACACCATGGCACACGCGTGCACACACGCACACACACACACATACACACACACACCTATGTGCATGCACACAAACAAATACACTAATTATTGAAAGATGTTTACAGCAACAATGACAGAATTCTATGTGGTCCCAATCCAGCCTGGACCCAGCATGGCTCCAGAATGTCACCAGGTGACTTCTGGGTGGCATGTCTCTCTTATCTGGTCACCTGTGAGTTGTCTCTCTTGCAGACACTCCAGTGGGCAGCAATGAACGAGCAGTGCCTGCCTAGCATCTGCTCACCCTTCTCTGGAAAAGTTTCCTGTATTTAGAATATAATCTGTCCCCTACTCCCATGCCATAGAGCTGAGCGGGTACAGAAGTCTCACATCGGGCTGGGTGGCTCAGAGACAGTTCATGCTCAAGTCCAGACAGTTTGAAAGGGGAAGTTTCCTTTTCTCTGGATGTGGTGTATGTACAAAGGGTGGGAACCTTCGGGGAGTGCCTCAGTATCCGGCCAAAAGATAAGAGAAGCTTGCTATGTGTATCGCTTTGCCCCTGGATCCAACCAGGACTGAAGAACACATCTGGAAATAACAGTTTCAAAGCCTCCACATTCCCCTTCTACTATAAAATGTCAGTTTCTTGACCTAGGCTGGCTCTGGACAGACCTTCAGTGTTTCTAACATGCTCTCTTCATAAATGTATCTGCCAATACTTTTGACAGGTGCCACGTACAATGCTGGGTAGAGACACCTCATGGGTCAGTATCTCTGAGTTTTAATGTCCTATATCTTATGACAGTTCTGCCCCAGAACCAGTGTGTAATGCTGTGTGTGAGCCAGCCCCCTCCCCGGGTTCCCCCAAATGTTGAAGTGTGGCTTCAGGCTCGTAAGCTCCAGGAATCAACTTACTCCTCAACAGTAACAATGACATCGCTTAGCCCTGTGTGGCTTTTCCCAGTAGTGACACCAGGTGACGTTTACTAAGTAGCGTGCTTCATGTGTTTACAGATTTCATTTCAGTTTCTTTTCACAACCCTCTGAGGTGGATTTTGTGATCTCCTTTTTACAAATAAAAGTCTGAAACTCACAGAAATGGATGGAACTTTCTGGATCCAAAACACTTGTCTGCGCAAATCCAAAGCTCACCCTCTTGAATGGCAATTTCTTTATCTTCAAAACATTATTTTATATCATATTTATTTACCCTATTATTAATACCATGTATTAATATTAATGATATAATGCTTATTATATTAATCTATTACTTATTTATTGGGGAGGCTGTCCCAGCTTACTTTCTCTCACTATGATAGATTATGGTCAAGGAACTTGTGAAGAAAAGGGTTTATCATGCTTACACATCTTCAACACTCTATCATTGAGGGAGGTCAGGCCAGGAACACAGGGAGGGCAGGAACTGAAGCAGAAAGCATGGTGAAAGGCTCCTTACCTGCTTGCTCCCTCTGGCTTGCACAGCTACCTTTCTTATGCAAGTCACTAACTTGAGAAATGCTTCTGCTTCTGCCTTTAATGGCATTTTTGTTTGTTTGTTTGTTTGTTTTTGGGTTTTTTGTTTTTTTGTTTTGGAGACAGGGTTTCTCTGTGTAGCCCTGGCTGTCCTGGAACTCACTCTGTAGACCAGGCTGGCCTCGAACTCAGAAATCCACCAGCCTCTGCCTCCCAAGTGCTAGGATTAAGGTGTGCGCCACCACTGCCTGGTGCTTTAATGGCATCTTTAAGGGTCTCGTTCCTAAGTACATTCACAACCCAGTGAGTAGTGGTGGAGGTTGGGGTCTCAACATCTGAATTTGAGGGGAACACAAGTCCATCACAGTGCCTTTACTAACTAGTGTTGGGAGAGTTTTCTCCTGTGTGGGGATATACAATGTCTACCCTGTCTTCTGAGGTCCCAATAGCAAACCAAAGTCTGATTCCATCCAAGTCCCCTGGGAACCAATGACTTTATTGAGCTTGCTTATACTGGATAGATGAGGACCTGCTGGCGGGAGTATGGGGGACTCCAAAGCATCCACACTGAAAAGTCTTCACCCAGCATGAATTATGGCTTCCATAGAGATGTCCCCCCACCCCCAGCCTATATTCTAGCCCCTCCTGAAAGCCAAGGCCACCGTGAAATTATGAAAAACTGAATAAGACAGCCTGGGAGGAGTGGCTGGACACTGGTGAGGGTTTCCGGCCCTCCCTCTCCTCTCTCCTGTGAGAGA
The DNA here is from genome assembly GCF_011762505.2 of Arvicanthis niloticus. Lineage (NCBI taxonomy): Eukaryota > Metazoa > Chordata > Mammalia > Rodentia > Muridae > Arvicanthis > Arvicanthis niloticus. The sequence goes on from NC_133432.1 coordinate 34,161,572, forward strand.
ATGTCAACCCTTAGAAAGGGCTGCTCTGTACAAGCAGCACAGCTGACCTCCCAGAGGGATAGGCCTTGTTTGGCTGAGGGGAGGGTGGCTGCCAAGGAGATGATGAATAATCCTGGCCTCAGGCAAGCCTCAAAAGTCTCTAGGTGAGCCAATGCTTCACAGAGACCAGATTCTATCAGGCAGGGTCTCCTTCCTCCCCTCCCCCCCAGCACACTGTACACATGTACATTTACACACATATACTCATGTACACACAAACACATGCACATACACAGCACACACCACACACATACATATATACACACATACAGCAATACACACATGCATACACACACACACACACACACACACACACACGCACACACACATACACTCTTGTACAAGTTTTTATGCACCCGCCCCATCTCCCTGACTCCCCCTCCTATTTCTTAAAGGTCATTTACGTTTATTTATTTGCGTGTGCCTGTGACCACCCACCTATTGCATGTATGGCTGTCAGGGGACAACATGTAACAATAGGCTCTCTCCTTTCACTATGAGGGTCCAGAGAATTGAACTCAGGTCATCAGGGGTGGGAGTGAGAATCTCTACCCTCTGAGCCATCTTGCTGTCCCCTCCTCCCTTAAAAATATTTTATGTAAGTATGTGTGTGTGTGTGTGTGTGTGTGTGTGAAAGACGACTCGTAGGAGTCAGTTTTCTCCCCTCTTCATGTGTAGGTCTTTGGGATCGAACTCAAGTTGTCAGGCTTGGTGGCAAGCACCTTTACATGCTGAGCCATCTCGCTGGCCCTACAAGCTAATTCCCCTCTTGTACCATGCACCTGCCTTCCCAGGCTCCAGGGCTCCCGGTCCATCACTGACTGTAGGTCACCATCCCCTGGCTCGTTCTGCCACATCTCTATTGTCTCCAGGGACAGTTCTAGATCCTAGTGGCTGACGCCCTCTCCCCGCCCTCAGAGCCAGACTTTCCTGAGGCTATGTCTCCACCTGTGTCCTCCACTCACTGGGGCACGACACAGACTGGCTTCTCTGCCATCCACTTTCCCACATAGGAAGCCACGAGAACCCGTTCTCCTTATCTACCTTGACCTTTATGCCGGGCAACTGTTTACCCTCCTTTGGTAAATCTGCCCATGCCCGAGGTTCTACCCAATGCAGATCTCGTCGTCCGTTTTCTTCCTGCTTGTCACAGCTGTTTCCGGCCTCTCCAGACTGCAGGCGCTCAGTAATTGCCTAGTCAACACAACCAAAGTAGCAGGGAAGCAAGGACTACCAAGTTGCTCAAGGAAACAACCAGGGGCCGGCAAAGCAGCTGCATTGGTAGAGTGTTAGCCAGCATTTACAAAGCCTTGGACTCCATGCCCAGACCACATAAGCCAACATTCAAGGCATACTAACTTTGATGCTGGCCTAGGTGACATGAGAACCTGTCTCAAAATTCTTTTCTTCCGAAAGAAGAAGGAGGAAGATGAGGAGGAGGAAGAAGAGGAGGAGGAGGAGGAGGAGGAGGAGGAGGAGGAGGAGGAGGAGGGGAAGAGGAGGAAGAGGGGGAAGAGGAGGAGGAACAGGCAGCCCAATGTGCCTAGGAGGCATAAGCAAGTGAATCTCTGTGAACTCTGTAAGTTCAAGGCCAGCCAAGGGTGTCTCAAAAACAAAACAAAAGAAAGGAAGGAAAGGGAAAGAGAAGGACTGAATGACCAGCTCTTTTCTATACACCAGTTTGGTACAGTGTAGCTAAAGCAAAGCTTTGCTAAATCATGTCCAACCTGCAGGCTGCATCCGCTGCAGAACACCCTCTTCTTGGCCTCTGTGGGCACTGCATATATAGTGTGTACTTAAACACACCGAGGCAAACATTCATTCATGTAAAGTAAAAATAAACCGTAAAAAGAAAATGAAAAACCAGTCCTGGAATGATGTCTCACTAAGTAGACCCACCAACCACAGCAAGCCTGACATGCAAATGTGGGCTAATATTTGCACCAATCACAGGGCTGCCTCCTTAGCTCTCCCAGCAGCTGCTCTGGTAGGCTCCTAGAGGAGTGCCTCAAGCCTCAGTGGAAAGAACTGCAGGGTCACCCAGAGGTCACACCAACTAGTGATAACCAGAGGTCCAGTACCTTTGGAAACAATTTTTGCTGAGACTGCACCATTAGGCATAAGAACAATTAACAGCCATCACTGGGCCAGCAAGATGGCCCAGTGGAGTAAGGGTGCTTGTTGCCAGGGCCCACATCATGGGAGGAGAGAATAAAAGAATAAATTGCAAATTGTCTTCTGCCCTTCATATGTGTATCATGGTAAATCAATCTCTCTCTCTCTCTCTCTCTCTCTCCCACACCCACACACACACACATACACACACACACAAATGTCCAATAATGTCCAATAGCTATCTCCCCACCCCACCCCCAACCCTCTGAGATAAGGTTTCGCTATAGCCCTGGCTGTCCTAGAACTCAGTCTATAAAACAGGCTGGCCTCGAACTCAGAGATTCACCTGCTTCTGCCTTCTGAGGGGGGAATTAAAGATGTGTGCCACCATGGCCCAGCATTATGTAGCTTTCTTAAGCTATCTGTGGCCTTCTGGTGCTGTGTAAGCAGAGCCTGTCTGTCTGTCTGTCTGACAGTTCTTTTGCTCAGGCAGCCAGGGTTGCGCATGAAGGTCCAAGAGCTGCCTACTCAGGACTCAGATTGCTCAATCCCCCGACATCTTTGCTTATTTACAGGAAAAATAACCAGGAGTACTGACAACAACTTAAAAATGTAGTCGTTAACATTAATAGTAAGACTCTGGAGCTGGCTAATCCGGGGCTGGGGATTGAACTCCAGACCTCATGTATGTATAGTAAGTGCTTTATTAACTGAGCCATCTCCAAGATAACCCACGATTTGGGTTATCTCTTCAGCCCCATCTCCCCAGCTCCATAATTTAAACCTTCAAGTTTCTTCTTCTTCTCCTTCTCCTTCTCCTTCTCCTCCTCCTCTTCTTCCTCCTCTTCCTCCTCCTCCTCCTTCTCCTTTTTTGGTGATGTTTGAGTTAAGACATGTTCTTTTTTTTAACCTATTTTATTTGATATTATATTTACATTTCAGATTTTATCCCCTAACCCCCTCAAGTTTCTTCTTAAATGGCAAACAAGAAACACAGTAAATCCAGAAAGATTGCTGACATAAGTCTGTGAGAAACAGAGCCCAGATCTCCAGCACACATATACGTGTTAGGTTTAGAGACAGAGGATCCCTCCAGCAAGCTGGCCTGCTAGACTAGCCAAATCAGCAAGCTCCGGGTTCACTCGTGAACCTTGCTTCACTATATATGGTGTAACGAGGTCTAGAAGGTCCTAGAAACAGCTGGCCTCACAGCCTACACGTGTGCACACTCATGGGAACACACCTATAAAAGCAAAAAGAAAGAAGAGGAAGAAGAGGGAGAGCAAAGAAAAGGAAGTGGTGGAGTTGCTTAACAGCTTAAGGAGCAATTTGAGCCCAATCCCAAGAACCCGCAAGATGGAAGGAGAGAACTGTGGATAATTGGATGTGCCTACACACGTCCACAAATAAATGTACTTTTAAATTTTTATTTTTATTATTTCAGTTGTGTGTGTGTGTGTGTGCACATGAAAGTGCCCTTAGAAGTCCGAGGTGTCAGATAGAGTTGGAGTTACAGGCCGTTCTGTAGTTGTGGGTGCTGGGACTCAAAATCAAGTCTACAGAAAGGACAGCAATTGCTCTTATCCACTGGGCCAACTCTCCATCCCTAATACAAATTTTTAATGTAATTTTAAATTAAAAGTAATAGATTTTTGACAGATTTTTTTTTCTGATTTATTTTTATTATTTAAAAATGTGTGCGTAAGTGTGTGGGTATGTGCATGTGAGTGCAGGTGCCCTCAAAGGCCAGAGGCATCAAATTCCCTGGAGCTGGTGTTAAAGGTGATGTAAGCTGCCTTTAACATGTAGATGCTGGGCATCGAACTTCGGTCCTCCACAAGAGAAACTCTAGTTGTTCATCACAGGAATTTTAACATTGCTTACTACTCTCACAACGCCTCTAAGAGAGATATCTCTGCTGTCTTAGTAGGAAATGGAAAAAAACAAGACAATACTCACAATGGAGTGTCATTTCAAAAACTTATAGAAGGAAATCGCTGGCATCTGGGCGGAAACCCTGGAGACGGAAATCGCGGAGGACTCTGGGTCCTCCCCTGGCAGCCCACGCGGGATGTAGGGTCCGGTTGCTCACGGCCGCCGGGCCTTTAAGGGGCGTGGCGGGGGCGTGGCCTCAGCGGTCGCCCGCTCTCCCAGGCTGCCCCGCGCGCGCGACGGCAGTTCGGCCACGTCCCTGGCCACGTCGCGCCCGCTCCCGCCATCTTTCGCCGCTTCCTCTCTCAGGGGCTGTCGCCGCGTCCTGAGTCGCTGCCGAGCTCCGGTGCCGCCGTGCCGCGCCGACCGCCACCGCCATGAACATCTTCCGGCTGACTGGGGACCTGTCCCACCTGGCGGCCATCGTCATCCTCCTGCTGAAGATCTGGAAGACGCGCTCCTGTGCTGGTGAGCGGCCGCCGGGGCCAGGCGCGCGGGGCAGGAGCGCGCGCGTTCGGCCCATTCGACCGACCCATTCGGCTCTCGGTCGTTCGGAGGCTTGTGCGGGGCTTGCGATGGCCAGACACACCCACCTCGGCCTGCTCTGCGGGCAACCAAACCCCTCCGTGTGTGCACACGGGCTGGGGTGTCCGTCGCAGCTCTGGGCCCCCCCGTTCTGCGCTTGGTCCGCTCACGAACTTGATCCGTCCTGGCCCAGAGAGCGCTAGCGTAACTGCCCCCCGGGTCCTGCTGCATCTGAAAAGTTTAGCACGGGATCTGTGGGGTTCTGGTAGGCGTGTCCCTCTCCTCGGACTTTTGGGGGGCGCCTCTGAGTCCCCAGGAATCAATGAGAGACTTGCTTGAGGAGGATGGATAGGACCGCGGGCTAGCAGGGCCTGACGTGGCAGCCAGGCCACCCGCGAAGGTGGGGCTGGCTGGAGGAAGAGGGGCATCCTGCTATTCATCCTGTTCTGTTCAAGGACTGGAGCAGGGGATGGGATGGGGAGGCGGGATGGTGTCAGGTCAGGCCTGTGCTTACAATTGAAGGGGCTCAGGATCTCACGAGTCATAAAAAGAGATGTAACATAGTTTTCATGCTATTCTGAGAAGCAAGCTAGGTTTTCATTCTTGAGTGTGGCAGTCTAATAACTGGTTCTCTTAAACTGCAAGCTCTGGGTACCACTGAGGTCTCTGGTCTCATCTAGTCTAGTGTCCTGGCTCCACGTCACCAGTGAGTTGGCGCTGAACCTCCCTCGCGCTACATGCATATTTCATTCGAGTACTGCAGAGAGGCAGCAGAATGAACTTTCCTCACGTAATAGCTGTGGGTTTCTGCATTTCCTTAACTATTAGGAATCGTACAAGCTTTTGATAAGTTATTGGTGAATGTGATGGTGCTGGCCTGTAATCCCAGCACTTGAGGTGGGAGCTGAGGTTCAGGAATTCAAAATCAGCGTGGACTACTACTGTCTCCAAAAACACTCCCTCCCTCCAAAGAAACCCATTAACTAATTGGTTGATTAGCTAATTAAATACATTCTTAAAATACTGTCCTTGAACTTAATGCTATGCCTCCTAAGGAAATAACTTTGTAAACTCAAATTTAGTTTTTTTTCAGAGCGGAAAATAGGAGTCCTAAAGGACTGGGTGATGGAGATGCCACCTAGCTGATTTATTAATAAACACCTCATCTAAAGTAACACCACCCCTTTGGCTCTCTGAAGGTCTCACCTCTCCTGGAACATAGTTGAGATCCAGGAAGTAAGCACAACCCCAAAAGACCTTTGATCAATCAAAGTGGATGTTACAAAGTCCTTGTACTGAAACCAGGGTATCTGACTTGGCGGTGAACTGAGAGGCTTGCTACAGTTGCGATAGGTGTGCATTAAGTAGTCAGCTGAGTGTTTTTTATACGGCTCATCTCAGGCAGTCCTTAAAATAACCATGCAGGCAGGTCCCCATACTGGAGGAGGGAACCAAGTCTTAGGGAGGTTACCAGGGTTTCACTGAAGCCAGAATTGAAGCATAAGCGGTAATGAATTTGGGATTTCCAATTACCGTTTGCTCTGACCTAAGCAGTTTGCACATTGATGCCATGGTTCTGGCACTTTTGTTGTTGTGTTTGGATGCTACTTTTAGTCTTTAACTGTCTTTCTAAATCTCTTCTTCTTTCTTATGTTCTTCTGCCAAGTAAAGATATATTTTATTTTTAGTTGTGTGAGTGCTGGTTCCTGTGAAGGCCAGAAGACATCATATTCCCCTGGATCTGGAGTTACAGGCAGTTATGGGCTGCCTAATGTGCTGAGAACTGAACTTAGTCCTTTGCAAGAGCAATACCTGCTCTTAATGGCTGAACCCTCTCTCCAGCCCTGAGAAACAGAAGGGTTTTTGTAATCGTTCATTTTTTGTGTGCCTGTGTGAGTTTACTACGAGTGTGCAAAAGCCCTTGGAGACCAGAAGAGGGGGTCAGATGCTCTGGAACTTAAGTTACAGACAGTTATAAACCACTATGGTGTTGCTGGAAAGTGAACCCAGATAGTCTGCAAGAGCAGCAAGTGCTCTTACCTGCTGACTATATCTCCAGTCCCACAACGACAGAATTCTTACGGGAACTTTGAGGAACCAGGAAAAGGAAGCAGGTTGCTATTTAATATTCATTGTTTTCATGGGAGATTAGAGCATTGAGGAAAACACAGTATTTGAGCTGATGTGCCAAGATGAGAAGGTCAATGAGTGAGTTCAGTTTGTGATTCCCAGGTATCCCTTGGACTCACCATCCTCTTTGTTCTGCTATATACAATTTTCTGACCGTTCAGAAATGAAAATCACCAAGGTCATTTATTTTGAATTAAATGCTGACTTGTTTTAGATGCTCTGTTTTTCTATGCTAAGTTTAAAAGTTGTTAAGAGGCTTTTGAAAGAGGAAGAACTTGATCAGAGTTTCTCAAATATCCAGAACCTGAGCCGTGCCCTTCCAGGTGGTGGGTTTCACTTGGAAAACTAGAGCTTATTTTAGGGTTTCAGCACCAGCTTTGAAGGTAAACCACGGGGCATTTTTCCTAAGTGGAGGATGAAGCAAGCATCAAGAAAGCTGGGCGTTATATTTTTGAGTACTCAGTGTTGCCTCAAACCTGGAATCCTCCTGTGTCAGCCTCCAGCAGCTAGGAGTGCAGGTATGCCTCTCCACTCCAGGCTCTACGGACCTGTTTTATAGTTGGGGCAGTGAGCTGAGTGTAAATTCTGTGGTTGTGTCTGTTGTCCCTGTAGAGGGAAACTTCGATGAGAATGTCTTGTGTTCCTGAACTGCCAGGCAGCTTGATGGTCAAGTTGTCTCTTTTAGTGTGTCACCTTTTTGCCCTTATCTAGAGTACCTTGGAAGACGAAGCTATAATACTTATTTATGGTGCTGGAGTTTGAACCCAGGGTCTCACTGAAGTCAAGCAAATACTCTACCAGTTAAGCCAGATCCATATCCCAAAGCTGTGTGTTTAGATGAAGTGCTGTCTATCTGACTTTGTCTATAGGCTGATGGTCACTGTCGGTGTTGTGTCCTGAGTATAAGTGACTAGTGAGTCCTGCGATGAGTGACCTCCAGCCTCCTCCTTTATTTATTCTTTTCCTTCTAGCCATTATTTAGTTGTAAACCTTTCAACCTATTGAACTTGACGGGAGCACATGTCCCTGTATATCATGGAACTGGATAGTTTTTATATTTGAAGCAAATAGAAAACCTTTCTTTCTTTCTTTCTTTCTTTCTTTTTAATGCTGGTATTAGGGATTGAACCTAGGACCTCATGACCTTGTGCATACTGGTCAAGCTCTTCCATAGCTCTCTGCTCCCTTATTAACACTTATTTTTGTTGTTGTTGTTATCTTCCTCAGTATTTGAAGCTTTTGTTTGCATCACATCCCTAGATTCCTCTTGGAGTTGTTTTCTCTGATCCTTTGAGGGCTAGCTAATCTCTTACTAATCATTGACATGCACTGCTTGACCACCCTCTGTGTGCCCAGCTCTGAGACTTGACCACCCTCTGTGTGCCCTGCCCTGAGACTTGACCACCCTCTGTGTGCCCAGCCCTGAGACTTGACCACCCTCTGTGTGCCCAGCCCTGAGACTTGACCACCCTCTGTGTGCCCAGCCCTGGGACTTGACCACCCTCTGTGTGCCCAGCAGCAGATGGCAGGCCAAGACTTGGTTCCATCCCTGCATGTTATAAAGTGAGTGTGGCAGTGCATGCTGTGGTGCCGTCCCAGCATTCTGTAAGTAGACATAGGAGGACTAGAAGTTCAGAGCCATCTTTGGAAGAATCTGGAGAGTAAAAAGGAAGCTGCACTGGGAGAATGCTTGTCTAGCACATGTGAGGCTGTCAGGTGAGAGGGTAAATCAAGTGTGCAGAAGGACAGATATGGCTGTCAAGCTATGAGGACTAGTGACTTCTGTGAGTGTGAAGTGGAGGGAGGGACCCAAGGACACCTCCTGTGACTTCCCAACAAGAAGTTTAAAGATTGCTGAAGAAAAGAATGGTCAAGCCGGGCAGTGGTGGCAGGCCTTTAGTCCCACCACTTGGGAGGCAAAGGCAGGCAGATTTCTGAGTTCTGAGTTTGAGGCCAGCCTGGTCTACAGAGTGAATTCCAGGACAGCCAGGGCTACACAGAGAAACCCTGTCTCAAAAAAACAAAATAAAACAGTCATATAGCCAAAGATAACCTTGACCTTCTTACCCTCCTGCTCCCACTGAGAGTGCTGAGGTCACAGGTGTGTGCTGCCCTGCCCAGTGTATGGAGTGCTAGGCACTCTGTCACTGAGCCACATCTCCAGCCACAGAGCACTGTCTGTAGATAAGAGATATTTGTGTAGAATTTGTAACAAAAACTATAAACAGGCTGGAGCGATGGCTTCAAGGGGAAGCTTCCTTGCTGCTATTCAGAAGATCAGAGTTCAGGTCTCAGCACCCACATTGGGAAGCTCAAACCACTGGTAAACTCCAGCTCCACCGGCTCTGATGCCCTTTTCTGCTCTCTATGTTCACACACACACACACACACACACATACACACACACGGCAGACACACAAAATCTAGAAAATATAAAAGTCTACAAAAATAAGTATGAATCTAAGTGCGAAATTATAAATAATTCAAATGCTCAGTGGTCTCATATTTTTTTTATGTCCACACTGAAACAGGATAGAACAAGAAAATGTGTGTTCATAACAGGGAAAGATGATTCTAAGACATGAATTCAAACAACAGGTTGTAAAGCATAAGGTTACTTTAAAGGGTAAAAATATATATGAGTACACATATAAACGTAATGGAAAGGGGACATTAAGTGGTTGGAGAGGAGGCTCAGCAGTTAAGATTGCAGACTCAGGTTCACTTCCCAGCACCTACATGGTGGCTAACAGTGATCTGTAGCTCCAGTTCCAGGGACCCTGACTACTTCTGGCCTTCATAGGCACCAGCCACACCGTGGTGCATATACATATGGCCAGAAACTCATATACATAAAACAGTCTTTTAAAAGGAGGGGCATTAAAGCAGTTCATACACTTAAACTGGAGATGGGAGGGCTTTGTAAGAGACTAGGACTAGAGAGATGGCTGTTGTTGAGAACTTTCTGCATTTCTAGAGGACTCAGGTTTGAGTCTGATACCTTCTTCTTCTGAGGGCACCTGCACTCATGTGCCCTTAACCCACAGAAAAAGACATGCAAAAGTGATAAAAATAAATCTTTTGAAAAGAAGACATTATACTCTTTCTGTATATTTTAGCTCATTTGAAAAATTTTAAGAATGGCATGTTTTTCAAAATAAAACAAACAGCAAAACAGTATTTAGTAAGACTGTCATCTCTCAGTATTCACAGCAGCATGTGTGTATACACTCTCGTCTTTTCAGCACTCTCAACAAGTTAGTGTCATCTATTTCTGTGTGACAAATGCAGAAAATTGACATAGGGTGCTACGTAATAGGACTAGCCTTACCCTGCACCTCAACTGAGCTTGGACCTAGGCCCTCTGGTTCCTAAACCACCCTCCTTCCTGCTGAGAATTTAACCCAGAGTCTCGGACATGCTAGATATACACTCTCCTAGTGAGCTCCATTCCCTGCCTTAGTGGGGGTTTGAGACAGAAGATACCAACAGTAGCTCTGGCTAGCTTTGAACTCTCATCTTCCTGTCTCAGCTTCATGATTATAGATAGGCTGGGATTACAGGCTTGTTCTGCCATGCCTGACTGTGCTATTGTTCTTAAGTATTGAGTTGTGGAGTCCAGGGAAAGGTCAGGAGCATTAAAAGAATGTCCAAACTGGGTGTGGTGGTATACACCTGTAATATCAACAGTTGGAGAGGTGGAGGCAGGAGGATGAAAAGTTCAAGACCAGCTTTGACTCCATAGCAGATTCAAGGTCAGCCTGCACTATTTGTCTCCACCAAAAGAAGATTTTTTTTTTTTTTTAATTAGAATATCCAGATGCTTTGAGAGAATGGAAGCACCTTGCTGGGTGGCCTGACCCACAGTGCTTGGTGGCGTCCCTGCTGGTACTAGAGCCTCCTGTGTTTGGATAAGGCATCTGTTGTATAAACCAGTAGGGATGTCAGAACCCAACTTTGAACTTTAGCTGTAATTTAAAGTCCTGTGGGCTCAAGGTGGAGTAAACCCTACTGAGCTTTGTGGGGAAAGACAAGCATAAGCGATACTCACTTGACAGGTTTTGCTGGTGAATCACTGTCAGATGCATTTGGTACCAGGATGTCATTGAAGTGCTCAGTGAGTGTGCCCTGTGAGTGCTCGCTACAGGGTTGCCTTGGAACTTTTTGGTCTACACGCAGGTTGGTATTGCCTGTGATCGTAGCCCAGTAATGAGGTGGTTGCCTAACATGAGGCTCCAGGTTTGATCCTCAGGATTGCAGGTAGACAGACAAAATGACTGATGCCCAGCACTACGCATCCATCAATAGACAGATAAGGTAGCCGCTATTCCATTCCACCCCTACCCTCCAGGAGATTCCTGCCACCACCCCACCCCCACCATACCCCCACCTTTAGCTTGAGATTACTTCCTTCTGTGAAGATGGGATACCTTTTCAGTGGTAAGGAGAAGGGCTGCTACTTGCTAGTTAGGCTCCAGGCTGGAGAGAATGGTTGTTGCATCCTTTAAGCATCCCAGATTCCCAGATGCTAGTTACTGTGTGGATTCCCATTGTATATACTGCCCGTTTTCTCCTTTGTCCAGTGCTCACTCAGGCAAACTCTCACCCTCCAGCTGGTAGTAAATTAGGACCTAGGGCCAAGCCCAGAGCATGGTAACTATAGACACAGTAGGATTCAGATTCTCTGAAAGTTTCATCCAGAATAGCATACTATGAGACTGTCTAGGACATGAAGATAAAAGGAATTTCATTTTCTTTTGAGCATGAGTTTCTCTGGACCCTGCTATGTGTCAGGTGTAGTGGGCAGCACTGGAAATACTAAATGGAACAAGTCACAACTTCTACAAGAGTCTGTGGCTAGTGGAGTTTTACAGAGGACCAGGAACCAGAGTTGTGTGGGGGGCCAGAGGACCATCTCCAGTGTCCTTGCCTTCCACTTTGTTTGAGACTGTTCTCCACTGCATAAGTCAGGCTGTCTGGTCCATGAGCTTCCAGGATTATTCTGTCCCCACCCCTACCCCACCCCTGTATCTCAGTGGAAGTGCTGTGATCACAATTGCCTGCTGCTGTGCCCGGCTTCATATAGGTTCTGGGGATACTCTCGCTTGTATGACAAGTGCTTCATCTGCTGAACCAGCTCCATAGTGTGTCATATAAAGTCTGTGGAGAAGCCAGGGCAGCAGCTGGCATTAAATGTCTACTGGGTGAATCAGCAGCACCAAGACGTCTTCATCTCCCAACGGAGGTGCTGGTTGTCTAGGTGGGTTTCAGAGGACAGGGGTGAGCTACCACCCTGGCCTTTAGTGTAGGAATGCTGAAGGTGATCTGGATGTCTTTGGCGCCAAAGCCCCATTGGAATAAACTGCCTGCCTGTATCCTGTCTTATTGAAAATACTGGAAAGAACCATATAGCAGGTGAACTGGAAAATTCTCAAGGCTCCACCAAACATCCTGTAGGACCTGTCTGCTGCTCCTGTCTTTCTCCATTCTGTTCTCACTCTAGGCTTTAGTATCTGCTTCGCCGTTTTCTAGCACATTAATCTCTGCTAGAAAAAAGTTACCATTTCCAAGCAAAGCAGTCAGCACATTGGCTGCCTGGCTCTGCCCTAGGCCCTTGTGTGAAAGCAGGTCAACTTTCCTCCTTTCTAGTCAGGTGTTTTTATGAGGGACCGTGTTCCTTATACTGAGCAAGTGCTCATATCCAGGCTTGTAGTCTGTAAGCTGTAAATGACCCAAGGGTGTCAGAGAAATGTGCACTTACCATGTTCCACAGGGGTGAAGCGAGCAGCATGGGATGAGTTTTCTGTTGGGTCCATACCAGCTGAGGTGGTCAGACTCCGATACCAGTCACCTTCCATTTGTCATAAATTGCTCAGTCTGTGACATCTTGAAATTCGCACAGCCGTGTGGGCAGATGTAGGTGTCTGAAAGGTCAGCTGTACACTGTGTTCTGGTCTCCCCCGTGTGAGCTGTGGCTGCCCTACTCTGCAGGTGGAAACATGGTGTCAGGGTGTTACAGTTTTTCTTTTGTATTAATTTGAGTCAAGGTCTCCCTGTGTAGCTTAGGCAGGCCTGGAACTCAGTCTTCCTGCTTCCCAAGTGTTGGCATTTCAGGCACATGCTAGCACAGCCAGCCTCTGGTGCTAGACGGATGCTGGGCATATGAAGGTGCAGATAGTAGGGAAGGTGAAGAGGGTAGGGGACTGGAGAGCGAGCAGTGAGCTACTGGAGCCCAGGCCTTGTGGGTGCCTGTCTTGGTGTATTGGCCATAGCTTAATGAAGCCGCTTTCCTCGAGTTGTCCGCTGTAGCAGGACATGGTAGGAGAGCCTAAAAGGAGAGTTATAAGAAAGAAAAACTTATTTTTCTCTGGCCTAATCAGTCATTCCTGGAGCCTTCCCCTGTCTGCTGGCTGCCCAGGGTTATCCCATGATGTCAGGAGCCCAAGTCCTTCATAGGCTGCCCTAACTCTTGCCATTTGTTTCTTCAGGTATCTCTGGGAAAAGCCAGCTCCTGTTTGCACTGGTCTTCACAACTCGTTACCTGGATCTTTTTACTTCATTCATTTCATTATATAATACATCTATGAAGGTATGGTATGATATCAGCTCCAATGCATTTATCCATCATGTGCACACCTGAGGGAAATATTAGCTTTTTTTTTTCTATGTAAAATCTCTCAAGAATGATAGCTAGGTATGCTATTCTTTTTCATTGTTTTTTCAGTTTCAGTATGTGTCTATGTAAATGCAGGTTTGCACGTGCTGTGGTGCCCACGTGGAGGCCGGAGGATCCTTTGGGACTAAATTCTCTTCTTTCTCCTAGCTCAGATTGTCAGACTTAATTGGCAAGGGCTTTTGCCTACTCAGCCCTCTTGCTGGTGTGTGTCTGTCTGTCTGTCTGTCTGTCCTTCTATATCTCTATAGAGGTTTGAATTTTTTTCTTTTTTCTTTTTTTTTTTTTCCCCACAAGAACGGGACAAGGCGACAGCGGGACCCGATTGAATTTTTTTCATATGTGTGCAGTACACCTTTCTCAGATGCTTGTGTGCACAGTGTGTTTTTCTATAGAGAACACTGGACATACTCCGCTGTTTGTGTATATGTGTGTGTGTTTTAAGTTTCTATTAGCATATATTCATTTTGACATTTTGACACATGTACATAGTGTATTTCAGTCACAGTTACCCCCATTGCACTCTTGTTCCCTTCTGCTACTCCCCTTCCTCTTCCTAACCTTCCCCCTTCCCATGCTCTCGTGTCTTTTTCCTTTCTGTACTTACTTTATAGTGCTGGGAATTGACTCAGGGCCTCTTTCTGCAAGCACTTTATAGCCTTCTTCTAAGAACTTGGTTTGAGGCTCCCTCTACCTAACACTTTGTGTTTGAAATCGTCTTGACAAGATAGGTTAAAGTGGGTATGCAGTATTTGGGTTTATGGTCTTTGCTGAAACAAAACAAAACAAAAATTTGAGGGACAGTGAGGTGGCTCACTGGGTAAGGGGCTTGCCACCAAGCCTGACAACTTGAGTTCAATCCTGGGAACTCACTTGTTGGGAGTAGAAAACTAGATCCCATAAGCTGTCCCCAAGTTGCCACATACATATACACAAACATATACCAAATAAATAAATGCTTAAATTTTTAAGTTAAAAAAAAAAAAAGCAAGTTTTGAGTCACCTGTAATCATTCTGTTCTGGACTCTAGTAATCAGGAAATAATTAGCTGCATTAAAAGTGGCTAGGTTGGGCTGGGGAGACAGCTCAGTCTGTAAAGTGCTTCTCATGTATGCCCGAGGGCCTCAGTCAACCCCAGCATCCATATAAGTTGGGCATAGTGGCACCCACTTGTAGACTCTACTCTAGAGAGGTAGAGGCAGGAATCCCGAGGGCTCAGTGTCCTGCTGGCCTGGCCTGATTGCTGAGCTGGGTGTCTCCAAGCACCTTAGCTGGAGAAGGACTCAGCAGATAGGAGCACACACAGCTCTGCAGAGAACATGAACTGAGTCCCAGCACCACATCAGGCTCACTGCAGGCTGTAGCTCCAGCTCCTGGGGTCTGGCTTTTCTGTGGCTTCTGTTGGGCATCCCTATATACACACACTTGCACAGAATACCTAGGTTTCTGCTTGTTGTCTGAGTAAGGTGCTGGAGATGGGGAGTCAGAATCTTCTCTGTTCCAGCTGAGGCCCAGCTGTAGGCAGGCAGGGCCCTGGAAAACTCCTGGCTATAGTAAGCCTGGACTGGTTTGGTTCAGAAGTGTCTCAGTATGGGTGCACATAGTATGTGTGCTTTGTTTACTGTACATGCATAGGTTAATAGCAACAATTTTAATACAGTGCTGACTATTTATAAATATGTATAACGAGGGTCTGGGAACTGTTTAGTGTCATTGTGGTTTTCAAAACATTTGAGGGTTTGGTGATTACCCTCATTTTCCCATTAAGCCATTTGCCCCAATGGTTTCCTAGTTAAGTTTCTCAAGTTGTGTTTCCTAGGGAGGGAGTAACTAGACAGTGTGGTCCTTACCCAGCCATCTGTATTCATGATTGGAATCTGCTGCTTGATTCTTAGGCCTGAGAGTAGTGTCTGCAATTTATAAATTGATATAATTTCGGGATATCAGGCTTTTTCTTAGGGCTGGGTGACCTTTTGAAGATGAAAGAACATAGGACTCAATTGTGAGTCCTTGAACAGCTCTGTTGTTGTGTATACAAAATTGCTGTCTTGGAGGCAGAAACATTTCACAGACTAGCTTTCAGGGGTCTGGGGAGATGGTTCAGAAGTTAAGAGCACTTGTTGCTCTTACAGAGGATAGGAGGTCAGTACCCAGCACCCACAGCAGCCTTGATTCCAGTCCCAGGACTCTGACTCCCTTTTCTGGCCTTTGCAGGCATACAAACATTTGCACATACATATACATAAAAATCAAAAAGAAAATGCATTTTGGAGAGATGCCTCATCAATTAAAATGTTAAAAGTTCATACTTTTTTTTAAAAACATTTTTTAAGACTTATTTATTTCATGTGTATGTGTGCTTTGCCTGAGTTTATGTAGGTATACCACATGTGTGCCCATTGCCCTTGAGGTCAAAAGAGGGCATTGGATCCTGTGGGACTGAAGTCATAGACAGTGGTCAGCTGCCTTGTGGGTGCTGGGGATTGAACCCAGATTCTCTGAAAGAGCTCCTCTCGTGCTGCTCTTGCAGTCGGCATCAGTTCAGCTCTCAGCCCTCACGCCATGTCACCTATAACTCTACTTCCAGGGAATCTGATACCTCTGGGTCTGCAGGTAAACTAACCCACAGTCAGACACAGACACATAACTAAAAAGAACACCTTTTTAAAAATAGCAGTAAGGAGAGAAATGGATTACATTGTTTGTTGCCCTTGCAGAGGACCTGATACCTATAACTCCAGTTCCAAGGACATCAATCCCTTCTGTACTTGGAGGTCACCAGACAGGCATGTGGTGTATAAATATGCAGGCAAAACTCTCACAAAATATAAAAATCTAAAAAGATAATAATAGGCTTCAAATGAATAAAAGTAGCTCTTGGCTTTTCTTTGTTACAATACGAGACTGAATTTCATAGCAACAATTCAAATATTTATTGTTTAATAATGTTTTAAAATTTTTATGTGTTCACTTATTTTGTTTATACCTGAGTGTGCATCTGTGAGTGCACACAGGACACTGACTGTGTGGGTTCAGGACGACTTTAGCATATCTGTCAGAGATTGGACTCTGCTTGTTGGGTTGGGCCCCGGGTGCTTTCTGGGCGTAAACAAAGCCATGCAGTTTGAGTACCAGCCACGGAGGCAGAGTTTAACCTGGATTTCAGTGCTTATCTCTACAGAGCAGCTGTCGAGAAGTGCTCTGAACTTTGCATTCGTTCTTTCCCCTCTAAAGGTGCTGTGTCATAGCCCAAGAGGAGATTAGAAGCCTGTTTCTTTGAAAGTTTCTTAGAGTTTTAAGATGTAAGCTTAACATGTGATCCAGCCAACCTGCTCTAGGTATCAATGTGAGGAAATGAAACTTAGATTCACACAAAGGCTGTAACACATGTTCATAGTGGCTCCTCACCACCTACCAAGAGGAAATAGGACACTTCTCTAACTGGTGAGTGAATAAACAGATTGTCATGCACCTGTGCATTAGGCCTTCACTCAGCACTAAGGAGGAAGTGGGCCAGAGATTAGGCTCAGGGGATACGAGTGCTTGTTGATCAGTCTTGAGGCCTGGAGTTCAAATCCCAGCACCCACATTTGGTAGCTTACAACAGGTTGTAACTCCAGTTTCAAGGAATCTGATGCCCTCTTCTGGCCTCCATGGGTTCATGTGCACACGTACACATACATAATAAAAATGTATTTTTGAGCTCTAAAAAGGGGAAAATTATTAATGTGTGTAGTGACATGTTGTTCCACTTCACTCACATGGTTCTCTAGAAAAGAGCCTTGAGGGGCTTAACTACAGAGGCAACAGGGTAGGCTTCGGGCGGGATAGAACTGCCCGTGGCCTAAGTGTGGTGGCTTTGTGACTCCGCAGAGTATACACCAGTGCAAAGTGAATGAGCATGTGTGTGTGTGTGTGTGTGTGTGTGTAGCTGACTCTGTAGGTGGTAACAATAGTGTGCACTGTGCTCTAACCCAGTGTCTCTCCTTTGTCCAGCTTATCTACATTGCCTGCTCCTATGCCACGGTGTACCTGATCTACATGAAATTTAAGGCCACCTATGATGGAAATCATGACACCTTCCGAGTGGAGTTTCTGGTGGTTCCTGTAGGAGGCCTCTCATTTCTAGTCAATCATGACTTCTCTCCTCTTGAGGTTGGTTAAGGGTTATTTAGCGGTCACATCTGGTTCCCTGCATAAAAAAAGACCTATTGACAGAAGTGGATTCTTGTTGGCTTGTTTTCGTTTTGGTTTTGCTGTTCTACAGACTTCACTGTTGTAAATAGATTGGTAGATCAGAATTAAACCACCCAGGTTCTTGGGTGTTTGCTGAAAGTTTACTGCTGGATGTTTCTCCAGATTAAGCCTGGTGTTGTGGTCCATGCCTGTCCATGCCTGTCATCTCAGCACTCAGGAGGTAGAGGCGAAAGGCTCAGGAGTGGGAGGTCACTGTCAGCTGCGTAGTGAGTTTGAGGCCAGTGTGTGCTATTAAGACCTTGTTTTGGTAAAAGAGAGTGGGGTGAGAAGGCTTGGGAGGTACCTGTTAGTAAAGTGTTAAACACCTCCAGAGCCCACATGAAAATAGATGTGCAGGGGTGCATTTGATTCAAGTGTTGGGGAGGCAGAGATGGTGGGTCCCTGGGGCTCACTGGAGAGCTCATGGCTAAGCAGACCTGTTTAAAAAACAGGTGGATGGCATCTGAGAGATGCCACCTGAAGTTATTCTTCAGCATGAACACCTGTACACACACCACACGCATATACACCACACACACATACACACACATACGCACACACCACACACACACAATGCAGATGCTCCTTAATTTTTGATATGGATATGTTCATTTATTGATAAACTCATTAGTTGAAAAAAAGTTTAATATAGCTAGCTCACCAGCCCAGCACATTGGAGACTCTTGTTTCCCAGTGGTGCAGGCGATGCACTGTGGGTGACTGGCCTCAGCAGTTCATGGCTGCTCCCCAGCATCACAGTATACCCCTCTAGCCCCAGCATCACAGTACACCCCTCTGGCCCCAGCATCACAGTATACCCCTCTGGCCCCAGCATCACAGTACACCCCTCTGGCCCCAGCATCACAGTACACCCCTCTGGCCCCAGCATCACAGTACACCCCTCTGGCCCCAGCATCACAGTACACCCCTCTGGCCCCAGCATCACAGTACACCCCACTAGCTCAAACAAGTGGAAATGTACGTATGCTCTCCATTGAGTGTTCATTGATTTCACATTGTCAGAAAGTTGAAGAGTTTTAAGGCACAGCCATCTATAGTGAAAATGCAGTCACTTGGTGGAGAGTCAGCAAGAAGTAGAATGGGTTGGGGACTCTGGATCTGGACAAGCCCACACAAGAACATCTTCCATGTGCATTCATGGTCGACAAGGTCATGACAGTTCCCAGCTTCCTCAGCTCATCCAGCCTCTTACATGGAGTTTGCCATTCCATGTTTATGTGGTGGCTGGTTGCTCCTCCCAGCTGAAGCCAGCCTCCTGTTTTTCAGATCTTATGGACCTTCTCCATCTACCTGGAGTCCGTGGCCATCCTTCCCCAGCTCTTTATGATCAGCAAGACCGGCGAGGCCGAGACCATCACCACCCACTACCTCTTCTTCCTGGGTCTCTACCGTGCTCTGTACCTGGTCAACTGGATCTGGCGCTTCTACTTCGAGGGTTTCTTTGATCTCATTGCTGTGGTGGCTGGTGTCGTCCAGACCATTCTCTACTGCGACTTCTTCTACTTGTACATTACAAAAGGTATGCCGGCTCTAGCCTGCACTTTATAGTTGCGGATTCTGTCAAGGGCCTGCTTGCCCTGCCCGCTTCTTGGTGCTCTGTTAAACCACAAGAGCACGCTGCTTCAGTGTAGCTTGAATGCTTTCAGAGGACATTTTCACTGTATAGCTCTGCTCAGGCGGCTAGCTCAGTTGGTAGGGTGCTTGTCTAGCGTGCTCCGTACCCTGGACTTAATCCTCAGTGCTACAGAAAACCAGGCATGGTGATTCCAGCACTGGGAGATGGAGACAGGTGATCAAGGGCGTTCTTAGGTACATTTCCACTTTGAGGCTGACTTGAGCCCCTTTCTTCAAACAGAATAAACAAAACCCCAAGGTTCAGTCAGGACTAAAATTTCTGACAGCCATCAAAGATCTTAGCACTCAGTTGCAGTAAGTGCCTCAGTGAACAGTTTGAGGTATCTGTACTCACACATATGTGGGGGAAACTGCATGTGTAGCCTGCCCCTTCATGTCAGTAAATAGAATTGACACAGCTTTGCAATCCTGCCTTTACTTTGCCAGACTCTGTTTGTTGCTATTCAGGGTTTCTAGTTGCTGCCACGAAAAGCTAGTGGTTAGCTCAACATCCTTATATATGTATATTTTTACATTTGTATAAATATAGGATGTACAGATTCTAGCTGTCTTATGAAAACTATTTGTGGTCCTTGCTCAGGGGGAAAAAAAAAAAAAAAAAGCTGCAGGCAGACTCCCGCAGAGCTGAGGGCTCAGTCACAGCCTTGGATCCTTGCCACACAGACAGGTTCCGTGTGATGGGCCTGCTCTGTGCCAGGACATAATAGCTTAGGTCTGCTTTTTGTTTTGTTTTTTCTTGAGGCACAGTTCGTTATGTAGCACAGACTGGTCTAAGTCTTGTACTGTTGCTGCTCAGCCTCCTGGGTGCTGAAATACTATTTTCTGTGCTTTAACTCTTCCATAACTATAGGTGCACTAGGGAGTACCATAACAGTAGCTCTGACTAGACAGGTGGGCACACACGTGTAGCCACAGTGTTCAGGAGCCTGATGTAGGAGGAGCTTGAATTCTTGAATTTGAGGCCTTCGGGGTTTACATAGCAAGACTGTCTCAAAAACAAAGAAGCAAGAACAGGGTTGGTGCGCTGGCTCAGTGGACAGAGTGTTATGCAAGTGTGCAGACCTGAGTGGGAATTCTCATCACAGCCAGGCACAGTGGTCCTCATCTGAGATGGGAGGGTGCCTATAGCCAGGCAGCAGCTAGCCTGGCGTGCCCAGCAGTGAGCACCAAGGAAAGAGAGCCTGACTCACACACGGTGCAAGACGAGGACCAGCATCCTAGACTGTCCTGACTTGCACACACAGCTAAGGCGTATGTGCACAATTCCTGCGCTCCCCCACCCCCTACACACATGTGCACACACATAGACACCAGCAAAAAAGAGCAGCCATGAGTTTAGTTGTTGTCTTAGGGTTTTACTGCTGTGAACAGACACCATGACCAAGGCAACTCTTATAAGAACATTTAATTGGGGCTGACTTACAGGGTCAGAGGTTCAGTCCATTATCATCAAAGCGGGAACATGGTACTGGAGTTGCTGAGAGTTCTACATCTTCATCTGAAGGCTGCTAAGAGAAGACTGACTTCCACACAGCTAGGATGAGGGTCTTAAAGCCCACACCCACAGTGACACACCCACTCCAACAAGACCACTCCTTCAAATAGTGCCACTCCCTGGGCCAAGCATATTCAAACCATGAAAGTTATGCTTTTGCTTGGCTTTGTTGTTTGTTTTCTTCACTTTTCAGTTTTTGTTTAGGTTGTTTGCTTGTTTCTTTTTCTTCTTTTTTCTTTCTTTCTTTTTTTTTTTTGGTGGGGGTGGTTTAAGACAGGGTCTCTCTGTGTAGCCCTGGTTGTCCTGGAACTTACTCTGTAAAGCAGGCTGTCCTCAAACTCAGAGATCCTCCTGGCTCTGTCTCCCTAGTGCTGGGATCACCAACTGTCCTGGCTGTGTGTTTTTCTCTTGTCATTTCCTTGTTCTCGGGCATTGGTATGAGCCAAGAACCAGAGAGGAGGAGACTGGGCTTGCCCACACACTAACTTCTTGTTTGTTCTTTTCTGTCAAATCCTAGTCCTCAAGGGAAAGAAGCTCAGCCTGCCAGCTTAAGTGCCAAAGACCGTCAGCAGCCTCTGCCCCTCAGGGTGCTCGGACAGGGTCTCACCATGGCGAAGGCTTCGGATGCTCACTGTGGAGAAGCAGAGAAGGCTTCTTCTGCGGCAGCCGCTCACTGGTGGCTCTTCGAGGATGCAGAGGGAAGAGACCAGGAGGCTTCTGTCTACTGCATCCTGCCTTACCTTTTTTATTACTATGTACAAAGATTTTTTTACACAAAGAAACTTAATGCTGTGTTAATAAATTCAGTATGTAGATGAATTGGGGCAGTTTCCAAAAGTGATGATTTTGTGCAGAATAAGTACAAGCCTTTTTTTATTTTTTGAAAATTTGTTGAGGTGGTCAATTCTTTGTGTCTACAATGAAATAAATTATACTCCTTGACACTTGGTAGATTATCTAAACATCTTGTCAAATTTCCATGATATTTATTTTATTTCATTTTTTTTGCCAAAAGATGAGTTGTGTTTGTTTGAAATCTGAGACACTGTGTTCCATTGGTGTTTCTGTCCAAGAGTTCTCATTGTCCTGGAAACCCGTCCCCAGATGTCACACTACATGTCAGGTCCCAGAGGGTGACTCAGAAGTCCTACAGGTTTCATTACCAAACCTTTAAGGTTCCCAGCGGAAACTGTCAGCTGATGCTCACCAAATGCTCACCCTTCACCCCTGCTGAGCCGTGCAGCTTTGAGGTTACCCAAGGGTGCTAAGACCCACCACACCCAGAGGTTCTGAGCCTCCTGCCTTCTGACTATGGAGAGGGCTGGGGGGTGATAGCTGTTTTGGACAGAGGAGTCTGCTCCTCTGACGAATGGAACACAAGTAGCTACTTGTCACTGTCAGTCACAAATCTGAAGGGTCACTACAACCATGTCATACTCAAATGGTTTTTTTCATAGCACTTTTGGTGATAAAATGATTGACAATCTTTTTAATTGGCAACACCAGTTATCATTCCTTACATTATTTTTAGTATTTTTTTTAAACTGGGCTCTTGCATGACCTATATTGTGTTAACATCCTAAATAAACATTTTATTAAACAGAATGTGTGGTCTTTTCTATGAATTAGGCTTTGAGTATTCAGTGTTAAGATGCAGCAAAAGCTCTATAGGGCTGCACACGTTTAAGATTGACTTAAGGGGCTGGAGAGATGGCTTGGTGGTTAGGCACTTGCTGGCCTTGGAGTTCAATTCCCAGCACCCACATGATGGCTCACAACCACCTATAACTCCAGTTCCAGGGGCTCCAACACCCTTTTCTGGGCTCTGAGGACATATATATATATACATGCATACATCGTTATACACACAAAAATAACCTGGACAACATCCTGTGCTTATGGGAACACACTAGTGTTTTTTCATCATAGTGTGACTTTTTATATGATGCACCATAAAAATTACAAGTGTTGCGTACTTACAATGTGCTTAATTGCAAAACGGAGTATTTTTGCTTCCCGAAATTAAAGCGGTTTGTGGAGGAAGAGCACTAGGAGGATTGTCTTTTTATTTACCGTGGAGTCTCTACAGCAAAGTTGGCAGTGCAACTGTAGGCTTGCCTCTTCCTGCCTCCGTCTGACTTTGCCTCTGTGCCTTGTGTTTCTGTCATACACGAATGTCTTTCCCCCAGCATCTTAGTGTTTAGTTTCTTGGATGGACCTGCTTTCAAATCATTCTAAATGCAGGCTGACTAGGAGATCAAGTCTGTCTGCCCACATTTGGTATGTGTGTGTGTGTTAGAGAGCTCACATTGGGGCTTCACATGTAAATGAGACACTGGCTGGGGTTGGCTCGATTCACAGAAAAGGGTCTGAAGCCATAGGTTCCCAGCACCTTTTGTTTGCATGCTACCTAAGTAGGATAAAATTGGCTGTGGTGTTGCCTACCACCTAGCATGACATCTGGAAGAGACCGGCCTCGTGTGGCATACTTTTGAAGCATGATCTCATAGTTAACTTTGTTTCCTGAATATAGGTTGTCCAGTAACCTTTTCTCATTGAGGTTTATGGAGGTTTTGTTGAGATGGGCTCTCAATATGCAGACCAGGCTAACTTTGAACTCAAAGGCCTGCCTGTCTCTGCCTTTGAAGTCTTAGGATTAAAGACATGCCACCATGCCCAGCCCGATAAGAAAGTTTGGGGTTTTGTCTGGACATTTTTTTGATGTAAAATAATGCATTTTGGACTCAGGCTGGAGTGGAGTCTTGCAACTCAAGGCATGGGATTTACTAAGAATTTTGGTTCTGCAGAGAAATTCCAGCTGCAAGGTTTAAGAAGTTTAACTGATCCCTTGGGCCAGTAAGATGAGGCTCAGCCTGATTACCTGAGTTCAATCTCTGGAAGCTACCACACAGGGAAGCATTTCCTTTGAAATGCCCCTCCACCCCACAAAAATATTTAAAAGACCCCTCTAGATGAAGCTTCTGATGTAGAACTTGGTATTCTTAAGAAATGATCTGTGTGACTCCTCCCTTTACCCTTTAGGGAGAGCTAGCTACCCTGAAAGCTTCCTGGAAACTGGTACCGCTAGGAGCCTCTCTGGCCCAGAGGACCCTGGCCAATTGTGCTAGATGTTTCAGAATCCTTGTTAGAGACATGTACAGGACGTGTGAGATGGCTCAGTGGCTTAAACTCAATACCTGGGTGGAAGGAGAAAACCAACCCCACAAATTATCCTCTGACTTCATGTACATGCTGGGATGTAGGCATCCCACCCTCACACACAGGAAGAATTAAAATAGGGCATTTAAAATCATGGTTATAGGTGTGTGGGTATGTATTGGTCTCTGCAGAGGCCAGAGGCATCAAAGCCTTTTGGAGCTGGAGTGCCAGGGGGTTGTAAGTGGATGTTGAGAATTGAACTCAGGTCCTCTTCAAGATTGGTAGCACTCTCAATTGCTGAGCCATTCTCCATCCCCAAATAAAGTTTTGAAAAGGAATAGATGCGTAGAAATTGACTTTTTGGGACTTTAGCAATTATCTCTTAGGTTTGATGAATAATGGGTAATTACGGAACTCCACATGGGGTTTGGTTTGGTTTTTCCACCCCCTAGTGGTTAGTTTTGGAATTCCCATGTAACCTGAGCTGTGTGAATTATCCTTTGCTGTCCCTACAAAGGTTAGTGTGAGCTAACCTTTGTAGCGTGGAATTTTGTTTCTCCTATATAATCTCCCCCCTTTTCCTTTTGTTTGAAAACAGGATCTTTGTATATCTGTGGGTGGCCTGGAACTCCCTATGTAGACTAAACTGGCCTAGAATTCATAGAAATCTGCCTGTCTCTGTCTCCAGAGTGCTGGGATCAAAGTCCTGGTTTATAATTCCCATTCCTTATCCCTGCTATTTAAAAGCCAGGTGAATCTGGGTATGTGGTACAGGATTGTCATCCTAGTTACTCCAAAGGCTGAGGCAGGAGGATCATAAATTCAAAGTTCCCCTGAAAACCTACTGAGATCCTATCTAAAACGTGAGGCTGGGAAGATGAGAACAAGAACCTGAGTTTTGTTTTGTTTTGTTTTGAAGTCAGGGTTTCACTGTGTAACCCTGACTGTCCTGGAACTCAGAGATCTAACTGCCTCTACCTCCCCAGTGCTGGAATGAAAGACAGGTGCCACCACACTGGTTAAGAACCTGAATTTGAATCCCCAGCTCCCAGATGAAAGTTCAATGTGCATCTGTAACTCTAGCACTGAGAGGATTCATTTGGTAGCTTACTAGCAAGCCAGACTAGCTGGAAAATTGAGCTCTAAGTGAC
This sequence comes from Arvicanthis niloticus, assembly GCF_011762505.2. Taxonomy (NCBI): domain Eukaryota; kingdom Metazoa; phylum Chordata; class Mammalia; order Rodentia; family Muridae; genus Arvicanthis; species Arvicanthis niloticus. Next base: position 34,186,683 of record NC_133432.1, read on the forward strand.
AGACTATTAGTTAGAATTCTCTAGTCACAGAATTTATGAACTGTCCCTATATCTTAAGGAAATTTATTGGAATGAGTTACAGCCTGCATTCCAACTAACCCAACAATGGGCAGCTGTGACTGGGAAGTCCAAGGATCTAGTGTTGCTCAGTCCCACAAGGGTAGGTGTTTCTGTTTGTCTTCTGTGTAAGCTGGGAACCTGAAGAAGTAGGTTCCAACAGATGCGCTGGCAAAAGTGCAAGCAGGCAGAGGAAGGCCTTCCTTCTTCCAGTGTCCTTATGTAGGCCTGAAGCAGAAGGCATGGCCAGATTAAAGGTACTACCACCACACCTGGATTTGGAACTTGCTTTTTCAAAGGCTGGACTTGAACTCAAGAGATCTGCTTGCCTCTGTCTCCTGGGATTAAAAGTTTGTACTGCCTTGCCTGGGCCTAAGCTTTTCATGACCACTATGCCTCAAGATCGAGATCAGAAGTGTGAGTCACACCATGTCAAGATCCAGGTCAGAAGCCTGTGTCTTCCAGCCTCAAGATCTGGATCACAGTGTGGCCTCCATTTTTGGATTGAAATTCATTCCAGATGTAGTCAAGTTGACAACCAGGAATGTCTCAGAGGTAAGAGGAAGTGCTGGAGAGATGGCTCAGTGGTTAAGAACACTGGCTTCTCTTCCAGAGGGCAGCTTCAATTCCCAGTACCCACATGGCAGCTCACAGCTCTCACTATCTTTAACCCCAGTCCTAAGAGATCCAGTACTTTCTTCTGGCCTCCAAGGGCACAAAGCCCACATGTAATACACAGACAAAACACCCGTATACATAAACTAAATAATTCTTAAGATTAAAGTGGTTGGGCTGGAGAGATAGCTCAGTGGTTAAGAGCATTGACTGCTTTTCCAGAAGTCCTGAGTTCAATTCCCAACAACCACATGGTGGCTCACAACCATCTGTAATGGGATCTGATGCCCTCTTCTGGTGTGTCTGAAGACAGCTGCAGTATATTCATATAAATAAGAATAAATAAATCTTAAAAAAAAAAAAAAAGATTAAAGTGGTCAAGTGTGGTGGTTCATGCCTTTAATCCCAGCACTTGGGAGGCAGAGGCAGGCGGATTTCTGAGTTCGAGGCCAGCCTGGTCTACAGAGTGAGTTCCAGTACAGCCAGAGCTACACAGAGAAACCCTGTCTCAGGGGAAAAAAAGAATAAATTAAGTAATGTGGAGTGATAGAGACGTAAAGTTGACCTCTAGATTCCACACACACACTGGCTAAGAAGGTAGCTCAATGGTGGATCACTTGCTGGCATGTGCACGGTCCTGAGGTCTAGCTCTAGTGTTGAAAGTGGAAGAGAAAGGGACAGACACGTGGCCAGAGAGTGGAGGAGGAGAAAAGCAAGCTGCAGCATAACACCCCATCAGTCCTTTAAAACATCACATGCGTACACACCAATGTATAACAACAACTACGTGCAAAGACTGTTAAGGCCTGACACCTTACACCATTCGCTCCATGCCCGCCAGCTGTTTCATATCGTTGCTGAGCTATGCCTGCCAGTCACTGACACAGAAAGATACTCAGAGAAGGGTCATGCTGACCACAAACCCTGCTATGTTCCATATGTTCTGAGGTTTGCTAATCTTAATGAAATCCACAAAGTGTTACATGGGATTCATCAAACTAAAGGTCAGTATGAACTGTTATGTCTAAAATGTCTTGACTCAGAGCTAACCACTGGGCAGCTCTTCCTGCACCTGCGTATGAGCTCGCTGTGACTTTTATGTTTTTTGTTTTTTTTTTTCTTTATAAGCCATCCCTGAGAAATGTTTGCCACCATGGGCTCAGTTATGACCCTGAACAATCAGTATTAGGGTGTGTGTTCAATAAACCACACCTGTCTGACTGAGATCGGTGTTCGTATGGTTTGTGGAGCAACTCACAGACTCCAATGAAGTTATGAATTTTAGAAATAGAGGAAGGGAATCAATCAATGGGGGAATGATGGATAAAAGGTCACTTCCTGGCTAGTAAGATGTCTCAGTGCATGAATGCTTGCTGTACAAGCCATGAGGATCTGAGTTTGGACCCCAGAACCCACATAAAAATCTAGCATGGTGGTGTGTTCCTGTAACCTCAACATTGTGAGGGCTGAGACAGGTGGACTCCAGGACTCACTGTCCGGCCAGTGTAGCCAAAACAGGGAGCTCCCAGTTCAGTGAGACCTTGTCTCAGAAGGTGAGGTGGAGAGAGAAAAGGGAAGACACCTAATGTCCTCCCGTGCCTTCCATGTACACACAGCCAAGTGCACACTTGGGGAGTGAGCGAGTGCTTTGTGTATGTGAGCACACACACACACACACACACACACAAATCAGTTTCTCCAAGATAAATTGAAAGTGTAACGAGTTGCCAAAGTCTCTGAAGAAAACTTCCTGTAAACTTACAGATAAGTATGGAGGCCAGAGATAAACCTAGAGAGAAACAGGGAAGCGTATCAAAGAGCTCACCTTTTTCCAAAGTCCACGTGAAACAAGCAACTGGTTTGTGGTTAAAATCTGTATCACAGGTCCTTAAGTGTCAAGCACCTTCTCTGTGTGTGTATAAAATGTTTCTATTATCATTTAAAAAAAACAAAAACAAAAACGCTGAGGGGCTGGAGAGATGGCTCAGAGGTTAAGATCACTGACTGCTCTTCCAGAGGCCCTGAGTTCAATTCCCAGCAACCACATGGTGGCTCACAACCATCTGTAATGGGATCCGATGCCCTCTTCTGGTGTGTCTGAAGACAGCTACAGTGTACTAATATACATTAAATAAATAAATCTTTTTTTAAAAAAAAAAGCAGAGGAGTGGTGCATGCCTTTAATCTCAGGCAGAGGCAGGTGTATCTCTGTGAGTTAGTTCAGGGCTAGCCTGGTCTATACAGCAAGTTCCAGGATAGTCAAGGCCACGCAGAGAAACCCGTCCCAAAACAAACAAACAAACAGACAGACGTCTATGTCTGGGTAAGGTGACACAGGTGGGGGTTCCAGGAAGCTAAGGTAGGAGGAGTAAGGCCATGTCTCAAAACAACAACAACATCCAGAATTCCCTGATGAAGTGTGAACAGGGGCATGGCACAGGCAGGGAGAAAAGAAGGGGACTTGAGGAGTAAACCTAGGACAACTTTTTGTTGTTTTTCTTAAAGGTTCACTAATATGTGTTTCCGTTTCATCCCTATTGTGATTAAATACCCCAATAAAAGTGATTTAAGAGAGAAATCATCGATTTTATTTTAGCTTTCAGTTCTAGATAAGATCATTGAAAGGAAGTCACAGCAGCAGGAGCTGGAGACAGCTAGCTGGTCACATTGTATCCACCGTCAGGAAGTAACCTCTGCCTAGGGAATGGTACTGCCCACAGTTGGGCAGTTCTTCCCAGTCAAATAGTACAATCAAAGTAATCATCCACAGGCATGGCCACAGGCCAACCTTACCTAGACTTCTCTTTGAGACACTTCCCCATATCACCCAGTGGTTCTAGATTTTGTTAAATTGACAATTAAAACCAACTATTAAAAAATAGGTATTAAAATAGCAATCCATGCTCCTTATTTTTTAAAATTTAGATTTACCAATTTTTGAGTGTTTTGTCTGTATGTGTTTGAGAGAGAGAGAGAGAGAGAGAGAGAGAGAGAGAGAGAGAGAGAGAAAGTTTATATGTATATACCATGTGGGTATATGTGCCTGGTGCCCATGGAGGCCAAGGGAGGGTGTTGAATCCCCTGAGACTGAGTCACAGATAGTGTGAGCCATCATTTAGGTGTAGGGAATTGAACCTTGGTCTTCTGGAACAACAGTCAATGCTCTTAACCTCTGGGCATTATTTCCATCCCTAACTTTTTCTTTTGAAACAGGGTCTCATTATGAAGATGGCCTGGAACTCACTGTGTAGAGCAGACTTAACTGTAACTCACAAGAGCTCCTCCAGGGTCTGCTTCCCAGATTAAAGGTGTGCACTACCACACCTGACCTACCTGAGTACCCTTGACAGTTGCTTAACAATGATATTCCTTCCTTAGTTAGGAAATGGCTGCAAAGTGCTCTGCTGTGTAGATAGGGGAAGAAGATGAATGAGGCTGAAGAGAAGGGTCAGATTTAAAAGCATGCAGCACTCCTGCAGAGACCTCAGGTCTGTTCCACACACCCTCATCTGGCGGCTCACAACCACCTGGAACCAGCTATAGAGGATGGAATGCCATCTCCTTTCCTGGCTTGTGCAGGCATCTGCACAAATGTGGGGGACGTGGAATTAAACCTGGTGGTGGAAGAAATGAAAGGACTGCATAAACCACATTTGTCTCCATTTTAGGACCAGGCCTGATTTCCAAAAGCCACCAGTCCCAGAAACTAGGCCATAAGTTACCAGCTCCAGGAACAGACCATAAATTCCAGGAACAAGGTCATTACCCCCCCCCCTCCCGTAGAGCAGGCTAGAAAGGACCACAAGAATAGGAAAAGTATCTCAGGATGGGCTGTCTATGCTGGGCAGCCCTACCTCATCCTGTGGTTACATGTTCATGTCATAGGAATGCAGACCACTGACCATCTGGCACAAGCTGATCAGAAGTCGACCCCTGTGACCTCCACAGAGGTGAGGGAAAATCAATCTGCAATCAACTTGGAATTCATCAACCAGGCGGTGCCAGACATCCACTGAATACTCCAGTGGCTGAAAGGATTCAAAGGAAATCACATGGCTGAGTTCCTGGCTAGAGCCAGAAAAGTCATTAACAACAGGGATGTAGGCTTTAATTTTTCTTAACCCTGCCATTAATAATGGTTCTTAAATGTGTTAACCTCCCTTCTAGCCCGTCACCCACCAGAGGTAGTGGGAAAGAAAGATTATTAGAATATGGGGGCAGTGAACCTGTTTAGAGATAGTTCTTTGGAGAAAATCCCATCTGCATTGTGAGGAAATCAGCAGTTTAGTTCCCAGGAATCATCAGTGGCAGCTCGATCCATCTGCAAACATTTTACAAATATACCAGCAGTTCAGTTCAGTAGTGTCGGGATAGCAAACCCAAACCAGCAATGGTGGCACGACCTAACAGAGACAGCCTGGCCTCAGCTGAATTGGCTAGAGTCAGCAGAAGGAACCAGGACCAGCAGGGATACCAGGAGAAATTCTCAGCTGTGTCTCTCTCAACAAAGCAAAGATCCGTGAGGACAAGAGACCAAAAAGTGTTATAAAGCTAGCCATGCAAACCCGCCATCACTGTCCATTGCATCCTATTCATACTCCCTCCAAACATTATGTGTCCTCCATGGCTCTTGCCTCACCACCTGTCTTGACTCGTCATATGAGTCTGTATCAGCTGACATCACTCTGCCAATGGGCCCAAGTCCACAGAAGTGGCAAGAAGACACAGGAAACATTCAAGAAGTTTTCTGGTGCATTTCTCTCTATGGAGTCCCAACAATGGAACTCAGTAACACATGTAAGGCGAACTAAGAATACATGTGTGTCATTAGTGAAGAATCCTTTATCATGCGTCCTTTCACCTGTGTCTGCTTCAGCAAGAAGTTCCTTCACGAGTCTGCCTTAACAAATCATGCTTACACCCATGTCTGCTTCAGGAAAGCACTTCTTCACGTGTTTGCCACAGCAAAACACCATCCGACACAACTGACTTTCCAAAGAAACCAGAAGTTTCTCCTTCACAGGAACGTTCCAGAGGATCAGCAGACTAGGGGACTGGACAAGGTGCTTCTGGCAGCTGCTGGAGGAGAGAGAGATGACACCTGAGAGTTGAAGAATATAGTTTATGAAAAAGGAGTAGAAAAGCAGGCCCTTCCCAAAAAGAAAGGACAATCTCATCAGGAGGGGAGGCCCTGTCTCCAAGAGGATCACTGTGCATACTTCAGAGAAACAAGAACGAATGCCCCAGGAGACATAAAGGGAGACTCAAAGGTGTTGGAAATAGAAGAACTGAGTGACTGAGGGTGTCAGGGCTCACATCCCCTCCATGAGCCCTAAGGAACCCTAAAGGTGGAGGGGAAGACAGAAGATTTCCTGGTAGACACCAGGGCACAAAGTTCAATCTTGAAACAACACATGGGACCCTTATCCAATTAAAAAAAAAATGGATCCAAGGGGCTACTGGGGTCAATCAATATTCATGGACTACCAGAAGAAAAGTGGATATAGAAATGGGATGAGAACATTCATGGTCATCCCAGGATGCCCATATCCACTCCTAGGCTGAGACCTCCTAACCAGAATGGGGGCACAGACCCAAAGGGGTTGGCCCTGAGGAAGTATAGGTCCTAACAAGAATTGGCCTATACATGTACTGACTGTGGCATTAGAAGAATATAACTTCTATATCATACCTCCTCCAGACATTAATAAGGACTCATACCTAGAGAGGATATGGGGAAAACCCCCAGAGGAATGGGCTGAGACAAATCCCACAAGGCTGGGCAGACATTGTGCCCCGATTCTGATGTAGCTAAATGTCAATGCCAGCCTGGTCATTGTCTGCCAATACTCCAGGTCTGGGGAAGCAGGATAGGGAATCGTGTCACACATAGCTGGACTCTTGGAGCAGTGGATACTAGCACCTTGCAATCGCCTGGAATACACCCCTTCTGCCAGTCAGAAAACCCCACTCCAATGACTACCAATCCATATAAGACTTAAGGGAAGTCAGAAAAGGGTAGAAGATATTCATGCCATGGCACCCAACCCTTACACCCTGCTGAGCAGTCTGCCTCCCAAACGAGATGTCTATAGGGTACTGGACCTTAAGGATACCTTCGTTAGTTTGCTAGTGGACCTTTGTTCCAACTCTCGAATGGAGCATTCCGGATCGCAGATTTGATGGGCAGCTAACATGGCTGCCACAAGGATTCAAGAACTTGCCTATCATTTTTAATGAAGCATTGCATGAAGACTTCGGTGAGTGCAGGCAAGCTCACCCCCAAATAACTCTCTTGTAGTACATTGATGACTTGCTCATAGCTGCCCCAGATGAAAATACTTGCCATTTGGCAACTGATGTCTTGCTCAGAGAGCTAGACAGGATGGGATATCAGGTGAAGTGGAAACTTAAGGGTTCTTTGGAAAGTCGGTTGGATGGGGTTGTGCTGCTGCAAACACATGAAGGAGTGTTTTCCTGAAGTAGACACAGGTGAAAGACTAAAGCAGACTTGTGAAGGAATCTTTCACTGAAGCAGACACAGGAGACAGGATGTTCTGCTACCAGCATGTGAAAGGACATGTGATGAAGGATTCTTAGCTAACAATACACACGTATTGGCCCATCTTACATTGCATAGTTGAGCTTCATTTGTTGGAACGCTGAGGATGCTGGCTGATTGGATGCACGTGCTGAGGCAAGGCACGTGGAGGACACGATGATTGGAGGGTATAGGACTCCACTAAATGGTGTACACAGAGTTTTGCTTGCTGGTTCAGCTAGCTATGTAATGCTTATGGACCTCGAGTCTTCACTGATCTTCAATTCCCTGAGAGAGGCACAGCCTAGAACTTCTCCTGGTGTTCCTGCTGATCCCTCCTGCTGACTTGAGCCAAGGCTGAGGCCTGGCTGTCTTTGCTAGGCCCAAAGTGTATCTGTGGATTGTTTGCGAGTGGATCAAACTGCTGCTGCCTGCTAACCTGTGAACTGAACTGTGTTTCCAGGCAACACAGATGGGAGTTGCTCCAAAGAACCTTTCTAAACAGGTCCACTTCCCCAGTATCCTTTCTTTTTCACTACCTCTGGTGGGTGGTGGGCTACAAGGGAGGTTAAATTGTTTAAGAACCATCATTAAAAATAAGGTTTGAAAAAATTAAAGTTACAATATACAAGCTTAGGTGATAAACAATAGAGTTAGCTCTGTACTCCGATGCTGGTCTCTGGAGTCTGACTGCTGGTGATCATGGTCTCTTTCTCCACTTTCCTTCCACTTCTTCTTCCCTGTTCCTATAACTGGTGCCTGAACAGACACCCCCCCCCATGTTTCACAAGTGGGTAAGTGAACCTCTCCAAGCATTATGAGTAACTCCAACTCTCAGTGTCGAGACAATCAGCTGAAGGTGATAGAAGGGATCTTGGAGAGTAGCCAACTTAGGTGTTCTGACAGGCAATTCAACACATTTCATGACAACGTTTTAGACCTTTGTCCTTGGCTGCTATTAGGGCAGGTGTGGGATAAAAGCAAATGGGAAGGAGTGGCTCAGACAGCACAGGAACAGGACGGCTCCCCACCCCATGGCTGCATCTCTCCTGAGCTCATTTCCAGGCTCTGCATTGCCACCCGTCCCAACTGCCACCCAGGTAATGGTGGCAGAGACTGAGTTGGCAGAAGGGGAGGAGATGACTCAGGCAAGATGGGAAAGTCTCCTGCTGTATTTGTAAAAAAAAAAAAAAAAAAAAAAGTCACAGCCATCGATGACACTGTGGCTGCCCTTGTAAAGGAAGGCACAGCATCAAGGCTTTACCCCGATGGATGAGTGTGAAAATGAAAATGATGGAGAATTAGAGGGTGAGCCCTGTCATGTGGACTATTCCTATAGGGTGAAATCAGGCTTGGATGAGGTGGAAATTAAAAGGCACCATATTTGAAGGTACCATAGACACAGGAGCGGTGCAGACTTACCTCCAAAAGGAGGAAGTGGCCACTTCTTGGAAAATCCATCTTGGGCTTCAGGTAAAAGGTGTTGGTGGCTTTACTGCTTCCTAGCAGACTGCCCGGCCCATAATTTCACAAGACAATAACTGCAATCAACAAGTCATTCGGCCCCTAGTCTTACTGAGCTTGCCAAATAACTGATGGGGCAAAGATAGACTTGAGACACGGATGTTGTGGTTACAACGGTAGGGCCTTTTATGGTGACTGCATAATCCAGGATCAACTGGATATGTGGCACCCCCAATTCTAGTGCCTGTTGCTGCCACAGGGTTCTAGTTCTCCCTCAAACTCACCTGGAACTCTGATGATCCAGAGTGGGTGGAGTGATGTCCTGTGGGGCAACAAACATACCGAGTTAGTTATTAAAGCGTGGAAGAACAGTTACAAGAAGGGCGTGCAGAACCCTCAACAAGCCCTTGGAACTTACCAATATTTGTTATCAAGGAGAAAAATGGGAAATTTAGATTTTTTTACATGATTTAAGTGCTATTACTGCAACCGTGCAGCCTATGGGAGCCACTCAACCAGGCCTCCCTGCGTTGTTAGCTATACCAGAGACCTGCTGTATAGTAACTATTGATATTAAAGCCTGCTTCTTCGCCATGCCCCTATGAAGAGGATAAGCAACAGTTTACATTTTCAGTGCCAACAATTAATCATCAGACAACCATGCAGCTCTCTCAATGGGAGGTGCTGCCTCAGGGGATAAAAAGCAGCCTCACTATCTGTCAGGTGTATGTGTGGGAGGCCTTACGCTGTAATAGATGATTGCTTTATCATCCGCTACATGGATGATATTCTTCTTGGCTATGTCAACCCTGAGCGGCTCCCAAGAAAACTAACTGTAGGCTTCGATTTTTTAAAACCTACTTTTAATAAGGGTTCTTAAATGTTTTAATCTTCCTTCTAGCCCACCACCCACTAGAGATGGCGGAAAAGAAAGGTTATTAGGATATGGGGGAAGAGGACCTGTTAAGAAATAGTTCTTTGGAGCAGAAGTAATCTGCATTGTAAGGATATCAGCAGTTCAGTTAACAGGAATCAGCAGCAGTGGCTTGGTCCACACGCAGACATCGTTCACAAATCAGCAAAGGCAGGATGATCCAGAAGAAGCAGCAAGGCTCTGCTGTACACTGTTTACAAGTAGTTCCTTGGGATGATTTCAACCTGCAATTGTCAGGATACCAGCAGTCCAGTTCAGTAGTGTCAGGACAGCAAACATGAATCAGCACCTGCGACACAATTCAACAGAAACAGCCAGGTCTCAACGGAATCAGCACGAGTCAGCAGGAACAGCCAGGACCAGCAGGGGCCGGGAGAAGTTCTCTGTCATTTCTCTCTCAACAAAGTGAAAATCAATGAAGACAAAGACATGAGACCAGTGAAGTGTTGCAAAGCTAGCTACAGAAGCCAGCTGTCACTGTCCATTGGATCTTATGATGAGTCCCTCCAAACATCACCTGTTCTCTCTTGGGTCTTGCCTCAGCAAAACACCACATGAGCCTGTCTTAGCAAAACTCCATGTGAGTCTGTATCAGCTGACATATCCAGAAACTTCCACTTTACTCTGCCAATCAGCCTGAGTCCGTGGAAGCGATGACCAGTAAGGAATGGCAATGCATACCAGTACCATCCAGCGTCATCCAGCATCTGCTGGGTCATATTTATATTCCTTTTAAACCTCATGTGTCCTTTCACATGTTTGCTTTCACCTGTGTGCCCCAGCAAAGCATCGTTTGAAGTAACTGACTTTCCAAAGAAAACAGAAGTTTCCACTTCAACTGACCACTGTCACTGCTGCCTTGCAGAAGTCTGGGTTGTGTATAGCAGAAAAAAAAAAAAAAAAAAGATATAAAGACAGGAGCCTTTCCTAATTCTAGGTCACACCATACCATTGCAGCTGATATTATTATACCTCATAAGTTTCAATTCACCTTCCCATGCCCACTACTCCAGCATCCATGAAAACCTTTCTGGGAAATTTGACCTGGATCCGACCTAGTTTGCCTATCACATCTGGGCAATTAGCTGTAGCTTTAATTTTTTTTCAAAGCCTACTCTTAATGCTGGCTCTTAAATGCTCTAACCTCCCTTGTAGCCCATCACCCATCAAAGGTAGTGGAATAGGAAGATTATTAGGATATGAGAAAGATGGACCTATTTGGAAACAATTCTTTGGAGCAACATCGGCGCTGTCAGGAAGTCAGTAGTTCATTTCACAGGTCAGCAGCAGCTTGATCCACTCGGAAACACTTCACGGACAAACCAATAGTCCAGGTCAGTAGAATCGGGATAGCAGCAGCGGTGATACAACCTAACAAGAACAGCCAGGCCTCTGCTGAATTGGCACAAGTCCACAGGAGGGATTCGGACCAGCAGAGAAAATCTGGAGAAGTTCTCAGTTGTGCCTCTCTCAGGGAATCGAAGATCAGCAAAGATGAAAGACAAAGAGACATCGCAGAGCACCGCGCTGTGGTGGCGCACGCCTTTAATCCCAGCACTTGGGAGGCAGAGGCAGGAGGATTTCTGAGTTTGAGTGAGTTCCAGGACAGCCAGGGCTACACAGAGAAACCCTGTCTCGAAAAACCAAAAGAGAGAGAGAGAGAGAGAGAGAGAGAGAGAGAGAGAGAGAGAGAGAGAGAGAGAGAGAGAGAGAGAAGAGCTAGCTCTATAGGCAAGCCCCTCTCACAGCTCATTGAGTCCTATTTAAACATAGTCCCTCCGAACATCGCGTGTCCTCCACGGGTCTTGCCTCACCATCTGTCTTGTCTCAGCATGTGAATCTGTCTCAGCTGACATCACTCTGCCAATCAGCCCGAGTCCACAGAAGCGGCCAGAAGCTGCGGCACACCACCACAAGTTGTCGGTGCATTTTTCCTCTATGGAGTTCCAACAAAAGGAGCTCAACTATGAAATGCAGTGGGCCAATACATGCGTGTTGTTAGCGTGTATCACGTGTCTTTCACAAGCTTGCTTTAGCAGAACCGCCTTTCACCTGTGTCTGCTTCAACGAAACCTTCCTTCACTTGTTTGCCCCAGCAAAGCCCCAGCTGACTTTCCAAAGACCCCTTAAGTTTCCACTTCACTTAGCCCCTTTCCAGCTCCTAATGGGGCCTAACAAGGCAAAAGATGTCATCACGGTCATCGCAGAGGCTAGAGAAGCCCTCAAAATAGTCAACAATGGTCTTCAACAGGCCTGCCTTTGCCAATTTGACCCTACTCTAGAGCTCTGGGGGGGCGGTTTCCCCAGCAAAGGTCTCCCTACTGGAGCTCTCTTTCAACCTCCTGACAGGATCCTCTATTGGCGTCATCTTGCTTACTCCTCTGCAACCACATCAACGACATATATAGATGGCATTTTTCTTAAGATGCTAAAAATGGCCCTTACAGTCCTTAACAAATCTCCCCAAATGATATTGCGGCTTTCCCAGAACCTTTGGACCTGGTGCCTAAGTGCCCACCCACTGGCCCAGGTGGTTTTGATAAATTACCAGGGAAGATTAGACAATCATTTTCCAGGACATAAACTCTTCTCCATTTTGCCCATGATGGACCTGTCTGTACACTAGCAATTGTCAGAACAGCCTATCCCTAAGGCGGCTGGCTTTACAGATGCCTCTAAGTCTGCATTTGCGTATATTATTCACACTTCCCCCAGGAAACAAAACGCCAATAATATTTAAAAAAAACTTTCACGGGGTCTGCACAATTAGGATTGTTAGCCATCCTCTCATTGTTCAGTGGCCAAATCCTATTAATATATTTAGTGATAGTCAGTATGCAACTACCATGACTAAACCCTTACCTTTAGCTTCCCTCAAACCCATTGAAGGGCCTTGATATCTAGTCATGACTCAACTACAGGCCCTGATTGAGATTCACTCTCAACTGTTTGTATGCAACCTGTTGAGTCCCATCCTAACCTCCCTGGATGGCTCACACATGGCAATGAGGAAATAGCCAGCCTGGTTGCATCCTTCCTTGCCTTGCCACTAGATCAGGCTCCAGCCCTACACTGGCCATCCCATAATTCTGCCATTTCCCCACACATGCTGTTTCTCCAATAGACGTAAGCCTCTGGTATGGACTTGCACTGCTTGTGGACAATTACTGCCCTTGGGACCCCTCCAGACAAATGGAGTGAACCCCTGTGGCCTGAGGCCAAATGACCTATGGCAAATGGATGTGACAGACCCTGCCAGAATTTGGCTGCCTCAAATACGTACATACATGGAATGATACCCTCTCCTCTTATACCTTTGCCATGGCACAACCCAAAGAAAATACAAGAATGGTCATCGTCTGCATGAAAAAGGCAACGTTGTGATGGGCATCCCCTTTGCTATAAAAACAGACAATGTGCCTGCATAGGCCAGTGGCAAATTAGCCAAGAATGTGGAATAAGCCACTCCACTGGAATACCTCATAACCCCCAAGGACAAGGCGTCATTGAATGAGGCCAATCCTCAAAAACAATTAAAGAGAGAGACATCCAAGGGCTAAGGCCTCAGGACAAATTAACAGAAGCCTTACTTACACTTAATTTTTAAAAATTATTTATTTTATTTATGAATACATTGTTGTTGTCTTCAGACACATCAGAAGAGGATATCAGATCCCATTACAGATGGTTGTGAGCCACCATGTGGTTGCTGGGAATTGAACTCAGGACCTTTGGAAGAACAGTCAGTGCTCTTAACTGCTGAGCCATCTCTCCAGCCCTACACTTAATTTTTAAAACTTTGACAAGCAAGGCTTATCCCCTCCTATAACTATTGGGGTGCCATGCTGCCCTGCATCACCCCTCTACCCTTTGGTCTACTGGAAGGATCCCCTAAACAACACCTGGGAGAGATCGGCTCCACTGCTAACTATGGGATGAAGGGTTGTTTGTATTTTCCCAGAAGGAGCTGATGGAGCAACTGAGGACAGAAACTCTCACTGAGTGAGTCTGATGGGGAAGAGAGACTACCAGCAGCTAAGGGGCAGCACTCTCCCAGCCACTGACCAACAGGGGAGGCCCAAAGTGATGCCTGTGGAGACTGACAGCCTCAATCAGCCCCACCCTCGGTAACCTGGGGGGGAGCCTCATAGCCCTCATAAATCAAGCCCAGAGAATGTCCCCTGAAGGGATGAAGACAGGACCCTATACCCTATTCATGTGCGCCATTATAGCAGCCAACTCACAGACACACGCTGCTCCCCTTTTGTGGGCAACGGTGAGTTGGGATTCCAGACTCCCTGTAATGGACAATACCCTGTCGATGGAAGAGAACTCCTCCTGTTAATTCCACCCTAAAGTTATCCTTTAATGGCTCATACTCTCTCAGGGAGATCCTAGTGGGATTCTGCCTGAATGAAACTGTCTGCTGGACTTCATTACTCTAGCCAAAGTAGTAATGGGTGGTTTTTATAATTGGATTAATTGGCAGTGTGGACTCCAGAGATGTTGGGCCATTCCCAATAATTCCTCTCTATAGGTTATGACCCATGACTCATTTCTGATACAGTTTTATAAATGGTTCCATGGCAGGTATTAACGGAACTTTTCTAATAACCACAAAGAATTCCTCTCCTTTAAATGACTGTCTTAGTTAGGGTTTCACTGCTGTGAACAGACACCATGACCAAGGCAACTCTTATAAGGGCAACATATAATTGGGGCTGGTTTACAGGTTCAGAGATCAGTCCATTAACATCAAGGCAAGAGCAGCTGAGAGTTACACATCTTGATCTGAAGGCTGCTAGAAGACTGGCTCTTCTAGGAAGCTAGGAGGAGGATCTCAAAGCCCACCCCCACGGTGGCACACTTCCTCCAAGGCCACACCCACTCTCATAAGGCCACACCTCCTAATAGTGCCATTTCCCTGCGCCAAGCATATTCAAACCACTGAGTCTACCTTTTGCTCACCTGGAGGTCTGCTCAATGTAACTCATAGAGTTTGTGTGTGGGATGATACCTTTTGCAGAATGAAAACCTCTTACATGGGGTGCCTATCAACTGACTTGCCAGTACCAGTGACCTCCTGAGTGGCATTCAGGGCCAAGAATTTTGTAATGTGTCTGACCAATCTCTGCCTTACTTTTTCCAGGAAGACTTACAACCAGATAATTGCTGACCTCTCTGGTAGTCTGGAGCAGGCCATACCTCTGCAGCCTCTTGTCATGTATAGGGCATCTGTCCCTATTCTGAGTGGCTCCTTTTATGGCTCCTTCTTTGAAGGAAATTGAACCAGCCCTTTCTCAGAGGCTCATTGGACTACCAACCGCATCTCTCATGGGGTGGTGGGGGGGTGGTGGGGGGAAGCAGCTTCCAATTTGACTTTTATTGGATATCCTGTGTATGACCTCCTTTTTTCTCTCTGGCCTGGTTCTAAAGTGACACGCTCAGTGCCAAGTTAAACTATTGAGAGATGAACTGTATCCTCTGCCCCCGAAAGGGTGGAGTGAACAGGGAAACCACCACACTTCTCCGAGAATCATCACCAGTCTGGATTCCGGTAAGTGACACTGATGGCTAGACTAGGAACTTGTCATCTCTGATCATGCCCCATCCCTGCATCTTTGCTGCCACACAAGAGATTTTGGCAGATCTGCCATCTCTGTTGCCATCATGGAAGGGAGGGCTCTCAGCTCCAGCAGCTCCAGCCACTTCAGTTGTAGCCTTGCAAAACTCTGTGCTGCACTCAATAATATGTCAACTGTGGTGGCCTCCACTTTAGTTAAGCAATTGCAGATAAACTGGCTCTTACAATTAGTGTGTTAAACTTACACCATCAAGAGGGACCGTTACAGGATGCTGTTAACCATCTGTGGAATCTTGCTCAAGTTAATAGTGATCCATGCTATCCTGGTAGCAGCTTCAGACACACCTCAATAGTACAGCAGCAATAAATTTACAGCGTAACTATAAAACAGCACATGGAATTCCTCATCCCTTTCTTACATTGGCTGCATCAATGCTGCTTGTGTGGATGCTGTTACCTTGGGCAAAATGGCTGGATTCTTTAAGGATGTGGGGTCAAAGCTGCTCCATTTGCTTCCCCTGCAAACCTTTTCTTGTGTGCTATTATTCTTTTGAAGGCAGAATTGTGTTTTTCATAACTCAAGCCACTCAACATATTAGGGCTCGGTGGCTCCACACCAAAGCCCTTCTGTTGGAAGTACTCCACGTAAATGAAGAAGGAAGGTAAAGTATATGTCCTTTTCTTTCTCTGTCAGTCAGAGGGCTCAGGGGCAGCTACCCTCTCTGGCTTCTCTGTTGTATAGCATGTCAGGAACTGGCTATGAGGGAATAATGTCCTTGAGATCTGCTGAACTGAAAAACATCTTGAAACTGAATCTCCAGAGAAGCCGATGAGCTAGGCCTGTGTTGCAAGATGTAAGGGAGTGGGGGGAGTGGCACCAGTGTGTGAGGTCAGTTCCTGGCATGGCCTCGCAGTGAGGAATATTATTCTCAGGAAAAGTCTTCTCAAGGGAGCCAAGGAATGGGGAACACAATTGGTATCGGATGCTGCCTAGGAATGTGCCACTGGTCAAGGCCAGGCTTTCTGAGATGCTATTATACTCTCCATACCCTGGGGACACCCATCACTGCCTACATATGTACTCCTAAGCAGCCCAGGCTATGTACCTGGAGAATGACTCTGTGCAGTACAACCAATTGAAGCTTATCCCCAACTAGCTAACAAATAAATGAGACTCAGACTGTGGTTATTTTATTTGGCTTTGACAATTACTAGGTAACCCCTAATCTATGCTTCTAACTGCTGGCCTGGCTACCTCCCCAGCAGTGTACCACAGACACTTGTTGTTTCTCTTGGCCATGTGCTCAGGGTCCATCTCCTCTCATGGAGGCTTCCTCCTCACTCTCCGGTTCTTCCTCTTCTCCTCTCTCTCCCCCAACCAGGTCACTACAAACCCACCTACCTCTAATCCCTCCAGTAATTGGCTGTAGCCAATTTTATTTAAGCAGTAGTTTTAAATCAAGGAACAAGGTTTGCACCACAAAAGCTTGCAAACTTTAGGAGTCTCTCCCCAGCTTATAGAATTTAGCCTTACAATACATAGCCACAGACTGAACCTCAATAATTCCCATTTTTGGCTAAATAAAAGGGCTCTTTCTCTTACAATAATAAACAATGTGCCCTCAGGACAATTATGAAATTATTATGAAAATTATTAAGTAAAAGTTACATTAAAAAAATCCAGTCTGTTCCCATTTGGCAACTCAGGAGAAAGTATTCTATTATCAATCCTATCCTGGTGAGTTGAGAATTCTGTTTCTAGATCAATTTCTATCCTAATTTTTTTTTTTTTTTTTTTAGGTTTTTCGAGACAGAGTTTCTCTGTGTAGCCCTGGCTGTCCTGGAACTCACTCTGTAGACCAGGCTGGCCTCGAACTCAGAAATCCACCTGCCTTTGCCTCCCAAGTGCTGGGATTAAAGGCGTGCGCCACCACTTCCCGGCTCTATCCTAATTTGTATTATGCTCCTAAAATTACCTTCTTAGACCTAGAACATCCTTTTAAATCCTATAAAACTTAAACTTATAGTAAGACTATGACTGTTTAGTCTTCAACCCCATCAGAAACCTCAGAAGGAAATGTTACCTGAGTACGTAGAAAACACAAGGACACAGCTTCCAAAAATATAAAATAACAGAGATAGCTGACCACCAGGACAGTTCCCTATATTCTCTATAACATTGGAGCATAGATGATCCTCAGCCTTCTGGCCCAGAACATCTGGCAGACCCTTTGTGGGGCAGGAATTAGGAAGGACTTGCTTACCTCGTGTTGGCAGACCTTGGCAGTTGATTTCCCTGCATTCATTTGTTCTTTCTGGATGCCATTCTATCTACAGATAAAGTTAGAACATTTGTTTGCCCAATCACTAGCTGCCACAATTGAGGTGACTCCATGCGGAGGCTTTTCAATGCTCATCATCTTCTTCCAAGTCGAATGGGGTGCTGCCAGGAGCTGACATGTCTCAATGTCAAAAAGGCCTTAAATTAATAGAAAACATCTTTAAATGCTGTATTCTGTGGGCTTCTGAGGTTCTTGAAGACCATCTATCTACTCATAGACTATCTGAGCAAGCAAATGTTGCCTGTCTCCAGCTAGCTATGATCTGTACAGCCCAGCATGGAAATCTCTGTGATAATATAGACTAGTATCTAACCAGACCATGAGTTTGATTGACTGAATGTTTCCTGCATTACTAATTATCCTTAACAGTTTGTAATAGCAGCTATTATCAGGACTGAAATTAAACCTTGTACTTTTAAATGAGTTGCATAGGCACAATGCCCAAGAGTTGAAACATACATATATTATGTTGTAACAAAATTAATCTTAAATTTTGTCTCAATATACAAAGATTTATACCAATGGAAGCCTTAATCTGTATCAATATACAAAGTTCTATACCAATGTAACAAAATATAACCTTATTTTTCTATCAATATATAAAATTCTGTACCACTATATGGCTATAAAATGCTTTTTAATAGTGAATTTCATAATCTACCTCTATTTGTCTAATTTCTAATAGTATTTCTCTATCCTCCCATTTTCTTTTCTACCCCTTTTCCCTTAGACCTAGGAAAGAAAGAAGGATAGAAAATCCCTGAGTCTAAGCTTCCTGTCTATCCAAAACTGTTGGGAGCCAACTCGTAGAAGAAAGCGGCTACCATCTTTGCAGCCATCTCAAGGCCATATACCCTGACAAGAGACTTGTTTTCAACAGCCTACAACAGCTGAGCACACTCTGATAAACATCTTGTTTATCCCACATATCTTATTTGCTGTTTAGTGCCCCCAGCTGCAAGGTGCACATGGTATCCATGCCTGCAAGGCATATGGTGCACATGCTATCCATGCTATCCATGCCTGCAAGGCACATGATATCCACACCTGCAAGGCGCACGTGGTATCCATGCCTACAAGGCACATGGCAAATTGTATAAATACCCTGCCTTCTCTTCAATAAAGGAGACTTGAGACTTGATCAGAACCTCTATCTTGTCTCCATTCTTCATGTCTCTTCCCCTTCATCCCCACTCTCTCTCTTACTAGACCCTCACCCAAGGACCGGAGCAGCAGCTCAGGCCAGGACATTTTGGCGCCTAACGTGGGGCAGTGTGGGCCTCAACACAAAACCATAATTATTTGTAATCATCCCTTAAAATGACAACCTATCTATAACTTATAAAATTATCAAAACCATCCACACCAACTAATGTGACTAGGATGACAGTCTTCTTATAACTGCTTCCTTTTGATTTGGGGGTGAAGAATTTCTTTCAAGGGTTTTTTTTTTTTTTTTTTTTTTTTTTTTTTTTTTTTTTTTTTTTTTTTTTTTGAGACAGGGTTTCTCTGTGTAGCCCTGGCTGTCCTGGAACTCACTCTGTAGACCAGACTGGCCTCAAACTCAGAAATCCGCCTGCCTCTGCCTCCCAAGTGCTGGGATTAAAGGCGTGTGCCACCACCGCCCGGCCAAGAATGGTAAGTCTTTTTTTTTTTTTTTTTTTTGGTTTTTCGAGACAGGGTTTCTCTGTGTAGTCCTGGCTATCCTGGAACTCACTCTGTAGACCAGGCTGGCCTCGAACTCAGAAATCCACCTGTCTCTGCCTCCCAAGTGCTGGGATTAAAGGCGTGCGCCACCACCGCCCGGCAGTAAGTCTTAAGAAAGCTAGCTAGCGGTGGCTAGGCGGTGGCTGCAGCTTTTGAGCAGGAGTGACTCCGGCCGTAGCACTGGGCTAGGCAGATAGCAGCGACGGCAGTGGCAGCAGGGACCGGATCCCCGGCAGGGACCGAGTTGGCGGAGGGCGCCCCGGGCCGGCGGCAGCGTTGGAGCTGTGGCTCAACAAAGCCACAGACCCAAGCATGGTGGAGCAGGATTGGTCAGACATCCAGAAGTTCTGTGAGAAGGTGAACACCGACCCCAGTGGCCCAACACGCCCTGGCTACTGGCCTACAAGATCCAGTCTCCACAGGAGAAGGAAGCCCTTTATGCCCTGACGGTGCTGGAGATATGCATGAACCACTGCGGAGAGAAATTCCACAACGAAGTGGCCAAGTTCCGCTTCCTGAACGAGCTGATCAAAGTATTGTCCACAAAGTACCTAGGGGCCTGGGCTACAGAGAGGGTTAAGGGAAGAGTTATTGAAGTCCTCTTTAGCTGGACAGTCTGGTTTCCGGAAGACATCAAGATCCGAGATGCTTATCAGATGCTGAAGAAGCAAGGAATCATAAAGCAAGATCCAAAACTACCAATGGATAAAATCTTGCCCCCACCATCTCCCTGGCCAAAGAGTATCTTTGATGCTGATGAGGAAAAATCTAAGCTTCTGACAAGACTTCTTAAGAGCAACCACCTTGAGGACCTTTAGGCTGCAAACCGGCTGATCAAGAATTTGGTCAAGGAAGAACAAGAAAAGTCAGAAAAGGTGTCCAGGCGAGTCAGTGCAGTAGAGGAAGTCCGGAGCCATGTGAGGGTGCTTCGTGAGATGCTGACCATGTACTGAAGGCCAGGCCATGCCCTGCCTGACCAGCAGGCCCTGCAGGTTGTGTATGAAAGATGTGAGAAGCTGCGGCCCACCCTGTTCCGGCTTGCAAGTGACACTACTGATGATGACGACGCACTGGCGGAGATTCTTCAAGCAAATGACCTTCTCACGCAGGGGGTTCTGCTATACAAACAGGTGGTGGAGGGCCGAGTCAATGCTGGGAATGCAGTACCTGCCCCAGTGGGAGCCATTCCTGCCCCCAGAGTATTCCCGAATCCAGAACCCTGTGGGAAGAACTGCCCCCTCATTGACCTGGAGACGCAATCTTTGCTTCATCAGGACCTGGCAGCCTTAGGGATCAACGATGTTCCCACTAGGAACCAGGTTGTTATTCCAAGTTGCTGTCAGGACAAGAAGCAACCAGGTGCCATCACACTCCTGGGGGGTGGAATCCAGAGTCTTTCTGCAGACCGGAACTTGCTGGATCTCTTCTCACCACAGCCATCTCCAGGACCACTGAATTATGTTCCACAAAAAACCATCCCCAAGGAGGTGCCACCAGGTACCAAGGCTTCTCCAGGTTGGTCCTGGGAGGCTGGGCCATTGGCTTCTTCAACAGCCTCACAGAATACACCTCTGGCTCACTTGTTTGTCCCTTTGGAGTCTGTGAAACCCAGCAGCCTGCCGCCCATCATCATGTATGACCCGAGCGGCTTCCGAATTCTGCTGCACTTCTCCCAGACTGGGGCCCCTGGCCACCCGGATGTCCAGGTGCTGCTGTTGACCATGATGAGCACGGCCACCCAGCCCGTCTGGGATGTCATGTTTCAGGTGGCCGTCCCAAAGTCAATGCGGGTGAAGCTGCAGCCAGCATCCAGTTCCAAGCTCCCTGCATTCAGTCCTTTGATGCCTCCAGCTGTGATATCTCAGATGCTGTTGCTTGACAACCCACACAAAGAACCTATCCGGTTTCGATATAAGCTGGGTGGGCAGCCGTTCAGTGAAGTAGGAGAGGTGAAAGACTTTCCAGACCTGGCCGTCTTGAGCACTGCCTGACTTCTCAACCAAGACTCTTCAGTCAAGCTTTGGCCTGTGTTCTTTTACTGTCTAGTCGGGACTTGTTGTAATGTAGTGCAGAGTGCCAAGAGTTCTCTCCTGATGTCAGGCCTTGATTGCCAATCTGTCTGTTGATCATGTATGTGCGGGTGTGTGTGTTACCGGGGTGCTGGGGGAGGAGGAAGAATGGCCAAGAATGGCCTTGTCTTCATTTTTCATTAGCAAATGCTGCTTGCAGATGTACAGTAAGACCTTCTAGATAGAATGTTTGTTTACTGGTTCAGGCAAGGGGCTTGCCATGAGACCAGGAGACCACACTCGGTGGGCCAATCATGTCCTTCACTACAGTGCCTTCGATTCTTCCTTAGACGGACCCTCTGAGGCCTTGCTCAGGCCTTGGGTTCTGTGGAGTGGGCAGCCTGTCTGGGCCCTTACTCAGGACCCACAATTTTATCTTCATTCTTTCTGTTCACAAACATCTTAGAGCTCTTTCATTGTGACCCTGTGTTTGTTGTTGTAAATCACAGCTAAGGGGCCAGCCCTGTGGCCCTCACAATCCAAGGTGGGGAGCTGCAATGCAGGTAGAGAGCCATGTGGTGATTAAATACAGAACATCATTGAATAAATACTGTGTCCAAATCTGAAAAAAAAAAAAAAGAAAAAAAAAGAAAGCTAGCTAGTGTGCAGAGCGGTGGTGGCGCACACCTTTAATCCCAGCACTCAGGAGGCAGAGGCAGGCAGATTTCTGAGTTCGAGGCTAGCCTGGTCTACAGAGTGAGTTCCAGGACAGCCAGGACTACACAGAGAAACCCTGTCTCGAAAAACCAGAAAAAAGAAAAAAAAAAAAAAAGAAAAAAGAAAAAAAGAAAGCTAGCTAGCTGCAGCATCTGTTGTGCAGTTCCGTATGCTGAGAAAGTGCAGGTGTACATGAAGTGCACATTGTAGCAGTCTGAAAGGCTGGACCAAGTGAGCTAGCTGTTCTGAAAACATCCCAGAAGCAAGTCTTTAGAGGAAACAGCTTTGAAGCAGTTGAGGTAACACCAAGCTGGGAGCTGGAACAGCAGATCTTGGCATCTCAGCATCTCAGGGTGTGAAGCTTGTCAGGGCTACCCTCCTGGTCATCCATTCAAACTCTATAAGCAACACATAGCTCTATAATGACATCTGTATAAAAATATGTGGAATACACAGATTAATTAAGAATGGTTTTCTTCTCTTTGTTTGGGCATGTGAAAGACAACTGTCTTTCTTCAGAAGTTTGATCGTATAATCAAACTGCAATATAAATCTCCATTCACGCCATTGGAAAGGAAGGTATGCAATAATAAGTATGAAAAATCTGTAGCCAACAAGTCTTACTGTTATGACTTTAAAAAAAAAAAAAAACTCTGAAACTGAATGATACATATAAAGTCTCCAGCCAGAACTTCAGCTGGAGTCCTAAGTCAGTATGTCTTGTTACTTGCTTGTTAAGTATCTTGTTTAAAGTATGTTTGGATCGCTCTCTGATTGCTTGTTCTGTAGGATTGTGTGTTTTACCTGTAATATGTTTTATACCATAACATGTAAAAAAATAGTTTCATTTTATTAGAGACACATGCTGGAGCATGGTCAGTCTTACTTTGTCTAGGTATTCACATAATGGCTATAACTTCTAATAAGTGTGTGATTACAGAATCAGCCTTTTCAGAAGTTAAACAAGTTGACCATTGAAATTCTGAATATGTATCTATAGTACGGTACATGCATTTCAGTTTACCAAACTCTGTAAGATGAAACATACAGTTGCCAAATTTTATTTCTTTGGTGTCTTTAGGGTTATTCTGTGTAGATAATGGAGTTTGGTTATGTATAAAAGGAGTAGGTCATGCCTTTACAATCTCCTTGGCTTGTTGCCAAGTAATAGAAATTTTCTTTTTAAAACCTTTGCTATTAATGTGGTGTTTTAAATGAAAATCTGAAGCCTCTAGCACACTTCCTATCAATAGCTGAACAATTTCATCATTACCTTGTGCTAGAGTGCCTACAGACCGTTGAAATTGGATATGTGTTATATATAATGGATGATTTCTATTTCTGATCACTCGTTGCAGTTGAATGAATAACGAAGTCAATTCGGAATCATCCTGAATAAGTTCAGCAGTATCTGTATGCAAAACAACTCTTTCTTGCATGCTGAGAGTCAGTTACTAGATTAACAGATTCTGGAAAATTTAATAACACTGGAAGAATTACATATAACTCTGATTTTTAAACTGGATTATAAGAACTCTCAACCACCTTACTTACATTTTCTGACTTTTTTCCTGCCTTTCCTGATTTATTTGCATCAGTATAGAATGTCGAGACTCTAGAAATTGGTATCCCTTTTATTATACAAGAGAGAATCCAATTTGTTCTTTTTATAAACTGAAGTAGCTTGCTTTCTGGGTATTTATTGTTAATTTCTCCCCCCCAAAAAATTACTGCAAGCTCTTTGCCAATATGCATATTCCACCCATAATGAGGCAATCTCAGGATTAGTAAAAGATACCACAATCTCAGAAGGATGTAGTCCAGCTAATTGTTGAAGTCCTTTTAGAATCAGTTTAAAGACATATTCTGTACAGGCTTTTAATTTTTTACTCTGTGTGCTCAAAAATATTCATTCTAAAGACTGGTGTACCTGCCCCTAGACCTCACAGCCTGCCTGTCTCCCAGGAGGTCTTCCCTACTGGAGGCTCAGCCCCAATACCCACAGCTAGGACCTCCACAGAGCCCAGCAGAGGTGGGATATATCCTGCTCTGCCGGAGCCCCATTGCTCTTCTGCTCTGCAGCTGTATCTGTGCCATGGCAGACTTGTGTACCTGCCCCAGATACATAGCCTGCCTGATCCCCAGGAAGTCTGCTATAACCAGGGACACAGAGGGTTTGCTCTAACCAGAGATAACATTGCCTATCTCCTAGGAGGCCTGGTCTAACCCAAGTCACACAGCTCTACCTGGCTCTGAGGAAGCCTGTTCCAATCTCAGACACCCAGGCCAGTTAACACCAGAGAAAACCAGATGGAAAAAGGCAAGCGCAAGAACAGAAGTAACAGAAGCCAATATAATTTGGCACCATCAGAACCCAGTTTTCCTACCACAGCAAGCCCTGGATACCCTAACACCTGAAAAGCAAGATTCTGACTTAAAATCCCATCTCATGAAGATGATAGAGGCTTTTAAGGAGGATATAAACAACTCCCTTAAAGAAATACAGGAGAACACCAGTAAACAGGTAGAAGCCCTTAAAGAGGAAACAAATCCTTAAAGAAACAGGAAAATACAATCAAAGAGGTGAAAGAATTGAATAAAATTGTCCAAGACCTAAAAATGGAAATAGAAACAATAAAGAAATCACAAATGGAGGCAACCCTGGAGATGGACAACTTAGGAAAGAGATTAGGAGCTACAGATGCAAGCATCACAAACACAATACAAGAAATGGAAGAGAGAATCTCAGGCATAGAAAATATCATAGAAGATATTGATACATCAGTCAAAGAAAATGCAAAGTGTAAAAGAATTCCTAACCCAAAACATTCAGGAAATTTGGGACACAATGAAAAGACCATACCTAAGAATAATAGGAATAAAAGTGGGTGAAGATTCCCAATTTGTGGTGGTTTGAATATGCTTGGCCCAGGGAGAGGCACTATTTCCAGGTTTGGTTGTGTTGGAGTAGGTGTGGCCTTGTCAGAGTAGGTGTGGTCTTGTTGGACCACTTGTTATACTATGGGTGTAGGCTTTAAGATCCTCAACCTAGCTTTCTGGGAGCCAGTCTTCTCCTGTTTGCCTTTGAAACAAAATGTTGAACTCTCTGCTCCTCCTGTACCATGTCTGCCTGGGTGCTCCCGACCTGATGATAACAGATTGAAACTCTAAACCTGTAAGCCAGTCCCAATTAAATGTTGTTCTTATAAGAGAGGCCTTGGTCATGGTGTGTGTTCACAGCAGTAAAACCCTAAGACACAATTAAAAGGGCCAGAAAACATCTTCAACAAAATCATAAAAGAAAACTTCCCTAACCTAAAGGAAGACATAGCCATAAATGTACAAGAACCCTACAGAACACCAAGTAGATTTGATCAGAAAAGAAAATCCTTCCACCACATAATAATTAAAACACTAAATGTACAGAACAAAGAAAGAATGTTAAAAGCTGCAAGGGAAAAAAGGTCAAGTAACATATAAAAGCAGACCTATCAGAAATATGCCTGACTTCTCAACAGAGACTCCAAAAGCCAGAAGATCCTAGGCAGATGCCATGCAGACCCTAAGAGACCACAGATTCCATCTCAGACTACTATACCCAGTAAAACTCTAAATCACCATAGATGAAGGAACCAAGTTATTTCATGACAAAATTTTGAATAGTATCTTTCTACTAATCCAGCCCTATGGAGAATACAAGAAGGAAACTCCAACACAAGGAGGTTAACTACACCCAAGAAAGCACAAGATATTAACCATTTCACAACAAACCCAAAAGAAGAGAATCACATATACACATAATACCATCTCCAATAACAAAATAACAGGAACTCAAAATCATTGGCCATTAATATCTCTCAACATCAATGGACTCAATAAAAAGACACAGGCTAACAGACTGGATGCATAAACAGGCTCCCTCCTTCTGCTGCATACAAGAAACACACCTCAGGAGAAAAAAAAAAAAAAAAAAGACAGACACTACTTCAAGTAAAGGGAAGGAAAAAAGTTTTCCAAGCAAATGGTCCCAAGAAACAAGCTGGAGTAGTCATTCTAATATTCAGTAAAATAGAGTTTCAACCAAAAGTAATCAAAAGAGATGGGGAAGGATACTTCATACTCATCCAAGGGAAAACCCACCAAGATGAAGTCTCAATTCTGAACATCTATGCTCCAAATGTAAGGACATTTGTAAAAGAAACTGCACTAAAGCCCAAAGCACACATTGAACCTCACACAATAATGCGGGGGTTGGGGAGGAGACTTCAACACCCAACTCACACCTATGGACACGTCATTAGAACAGAAACTAAACAGATACATTAAAACTAAAAGAAGTTATGAACCAAATGGATTTAACATATCTGCAGGACATTTCACGCCAAAATAAAAGAGTATACTTTCTCAGCACCTCATGGAATCGTCTCTAAAATTGACTATATAATCGGACACAAAACAAGCCTCAACAGATACAAGAAGATTGAAATAATTCCACACATCCTATCAGATCACCATAGACGAAGGCTAAACTTCAATAACAACAAAAACAACAGAAAGCCCACATACTCATGGAAACTGAACAACTCTCTGCTCAATGATAACTTGGTCAGGGAAGAAAGAAAGAAAGAAATTAAAGACTTTCTAGAATTCAATAAAATGAAGGCATCACATATTGAAATTTATGGGACACAATGAAAGCAGTGTTAAGAGGAAAATTCATATGACAACGTGCCTTCATATAGAAATTGGAGAGATTCTATACTAACAACTTAACAGTACACCTGAAAGCTCTAGAGCAAAAAGAAGCAAACACGCCAAAGAGGAGTAGACACAGGAAACAGTCAAACTCAGGGCTGAAATCAACCAATTAGAAACAAATAATCAACAAAACCAAGAGCTGGTTCTTTGAGAAAATCAAGAAGTTAGATAAACCCTTACCCAAGCTAACTAAAAGGCACAGAAACAGTACCCAAATTAACAAATTCAGAAATGAAAAGGGAGACATAACAGAAACTGAGGAAATTTTTAAAAAGTCATCAGATCTTAATACAAAAGCCTATACAAAATTGGAAAATCTAGATGAAATGGATGATTTTTTTTTTAAAGACAGATTCCACTTACGAAAGTTAAGTCAAGACCAGGTAAAAACTATCTAAACAATCCCGTAACCCCTAAGGAAATAGAAGCAATCATTAAAGACCTCCCAACCAAAAAAAAGCCCAGGGCCAGATGGTTATAGTGCAGAACCCTACATGTGGCCTTAACCTGACCTACATAGTTAATCCATTAAGACTTTGTTATACCTGAGAAAATGTCCCAGTCCCTAGGAACGGGGTAGCTACCCTTTGAAGCAGCCAAACTGGGTTCCAGGAATCTTGTGATATTAAAGTTATATCTACCCCAGTATCCACTAATCCTTCAATCTCAGTCCCATGCAACTTTAACTTTGGTCTTTTATCATTTACAGTAGCCTGCCAAAGTCTCTGCTTTTCAGTATCCTTAGACTCTTTTATCCTTAGGGACTGCTCAATGTTTGTTAAGTGGTTTAATTGAGCTTTGAGCAGCTCTGTTTGTCCCATCAGACCTTGAATCTTTTGTTTTTCAGAAATATCTCTCCTTAGAGAACAAGAAATTAATGACTCATGTTGGTTTTGGTCAAGCCTTGAGCAAAGTCCCTTAGTTTTCTGAAATTGAAAAATTGCCTCATATAACCTTGGATGGCACACATTCGTGAGCCATATGCTCGTGTCTTCCACGTCTACCTTTCACAGGAAATGTCTCCCAGAGTTATTACTTCTGTAGAAGGATTTATCCCTAGGAACTGTTTGGTTACTGTTACTTAGGGAATGACTGGATCTTTGAAGGCCACAGCAATGGGTATCTTGTTTTTCTTCATCTCCTGTAATTGTCTGCCAACCACAAATGGATTGTGAGCATTTGCTTCTGTGTCTATAGTAGTTTTAACCCATTCATAAAGAGGTGCAGACCTTGCTTTTTGTATTCCTCATTAGTATTTTCAAATGCTAAAGATTCAACTAAGATTTCTCTAGCATTTGGATCTGATATTGCTCTAGTCAGAGCCGTGGCTAGTCTTTGTAAGCAGTCTGTGAAGGTTCATTTGAACCCCTTTGTAAACGATTCAGATAGCCCGTTGTCAACATCATTCCAAGCATTTATGGCTGTTGTGAGACATGGTTCTAGGACAGCATCCTCAAGAGCAATGTGTACTCCTAATTAAGGATATGGGCCTTTGCCTAGTAACTGGTCCTTGGTGATAACAATGCCTCCAGTCCTATTTCAGTGTTTCATAATCATAATCTTATCTCTCCACCATGTCAGCCGTTGTAACTGAGAGCCAGGTCTAGGATGGCTGTTGTCAAATCATTGAGAACTATGGGACTCCATGTGGCCAGTTATTGAGTATCTGTTTGACATATGGTGAATGTAAGCCATTATTATGGTGAATGTAACTCATTATTGCGTCCCTAAATCTTTTCACATCCTGTGCCTCTATAGGTTGTCATTCAAATTCTTGATAACCCTGTGGATTTTCTTCATTTTCAATGCCCTTATCAAGGCTAGAAAATATATATATGTATATATATATATATATATATATATATATAATTTTTTAAACAGAACTAGACTGCCGTTTCACGAGGCCTCCACTCCTCTGTCCCTATCTTAGTAACTACTTCAATTTTAGTTACAATCTTTTGTAAATTTTCTTCTAAGACTTCTAATTTTTATTATTTTCCTTTTCTTGTATCTTTATTATCTCAATAATAAAGATCTTATAAATTTCTCTAAATTTCCCTTTTTGCTTTTCCTATCGTTATTAGTACCCTCCTCAATTTTGTTCATAAATGTCTCTAAATTGTTTTCTAATACCTGCTTCCATATTTTATTCTTTTCCTTTTTCTGTTTCTCACACCACAGTCTCCATATTCCGATTCATAATTTTCAGTGTTCTCCCCTTTAATGCCTTGAGTTTTCATTGTTTTATAAAAAATTTTAAATCTTTTAAGGCTTGTAAATTTTTTTCTGAGCCCCTGTTTATTGAAGAGACACAGCAAACCAAAGTGCTTATTAGGAGAAGAGTGACGCTTGACAGTGCAATAATTATACTTGGCAAGGTGTCAATTTCTTCTGGGTCCATCCCTTTTGAGCTGTTCACAGCAGTCTAACTTAAAGCCCAGAAGGTCTTTATTGTGTTTATCATCTTTATCTGTCTGGTTTTTTCTCAAATGCCAACTTCCAGCCCTATCACCTGACCTGAAGTTTTCTGTGCCTTTGTGTCCCTTTGGTGTTTGATTCAAGACTCTGCAGTGGTTTCTGAGTTTTTATTTGTAGGGAGGGGGCTTATTGTAGGAAAAAACAAAAAAAAAAAAACAAAAAAAAAACAAAAAAAAAAACGAGGCTTTTGTGCTCTCAAGTTGGTGTTGTTCTCTGTTAGGGCCCTTTTTCTATTGAAAAAAAAAAAAAAATGGTGTGCGTTCAGCATTGAGGCCCTGGTGTGGCTAGCTCAGGGCTTGGGCCCTAGCTGCAACCAGCAAGGCATTGTTTGTACCAATTGCAGGCTTCAGCCACTGAGGTGTGGGCGGCTGGGAGAGTAGGGCTTGGCTGCCTGGTTTCCCAAGCCTTGAGATACCCAGATTGTATCACTGTGCCAATCAGAAATGCTCATTTGCTCATTGGAAATTCAGCTGCTGCGTTTAGGGCGGTGTCCCAGCATGCACTTGGGCCTTGTGCTGAGAGAGAGTCTCGGATAGTTTAGTTCTATGCCCAACACCAGGTTCACCAAAATGTAGCACAAGCAATTTAAGCTTACAAATAAATGAGACTCAGACTATGGTTATTTTATTTGGCTTTGATAATTACTGGGAGGTAACCCCTAATCTACTCTTCTAACTGCTGGCCTGGCTACCTTCCCAGCAGTGTACCCCAGATACTTGCTGTTTCTCCTGGCTATGTGCTCATGGTTCCTGCACCCCCAGTCCCCATGGCAGCTTCCTCCTCCCTTTCCTGTTCTTCTTCTTCTCCTCTCTCTCTCCCAACCAGGTCACTACAAACCCAAGTTACCTCTAACCCCTCCAGCAATTGGCTATAGCCAATTTTATTTAATCGGTTTTAAATCAAGGAACAAGGCTTGCACAGCAAAACCTTGTAAACAAGAGAAGTCACTTGAAGGCCCAGACCTTTGGGTGTAGAATTTAGCATTACAATAACAAACCTCAACAACCCAGGCAAAGTACTCTGCCAACTGAGTACATCCCTGGCCTCGGGGTGGACATTTTCACAAATCCTCTATCTTCTCAAATAATTAGAAGTCCAGATCTTAAAACTAACCCCCCCTTGCCTGAACCATTTCTCTGTTTACCAGCCAGTCTGACCGTAGTCAGATTTGGGCCAGGGAGTGATTAAGCACAATCTAGGAACTAGAGTTAGGAAAAGGGCTAAGGAGCCAGCTCAGGAGTCAAAGCACTTGCTGTACTAGTGTGAGGACTAAAGTTCAGATCCCCAGAAACTCAGGAAAGTGCAGGATAGGTGTGGCAGCACACCTGTTATTACAGCCTGGGAAGGGGGAAATCAGAAGATCCCTGCAGCAAGCAGGCTCGCAAGACCTGTCGCCTCACCGAGCCATGTGTTTGACTGAGAGAACTTGCCTCAGTAAGGTGGAAGAGCAACTGGGTACCATTCTTGATACCGACCTCAGACCTCCACAGGCATGAAGAGCACACACATACACGCTCACATACATACGTGCATCCCACCACACATGCAGACATGCACACACACACACACACACATGCACACACATGCACACCCCTGACACAAAAAACTGGGGAGCTAAAATGTGGGGGTGGAGGACAGCAGGTAGATGTGGCAACACAGACACGAATTAGAGGCTTTTGACGTAAGACTCTGCTAGCAATGTCTTTGGAAAGGATTAAAATACACTTTATGCCCAAGCACAGACTTGCAAGTCTTAAACATAATTTGGAACCAGGTCTGAAGGTTCCCCTTGGTCACCCGGGGACCTGTGGGTAAGAATGGAAACTAGCAGTAGTGAGACTAGCCAGAGGAAGGGATGAAGATGGCTAAAACACGGTGTGAGGGAGAGAGAGAGAGAGAGAGAGAGAGAGAGAGAGAGAGAGAAGAGGAAAGGAGGTCCTAAAAGATCAGATCTCACCAACCGTTGGGTGGCGTAGACTTGAACACAGTAAGTCCAAAGGGACCACAAAAGACAGCAAAGCCATCGCAAGCTAGGAAGATTCACAGACCCAGGCCTGCGTCCTAGCTTCACCATTCGTAGGCGCGGCTCTCTAGGGAGAGCATTCCCTTCAGGTCTTTTAAATCCTCAGCCTATTAAACAGAAATGACCACACCGGAATGGACTTCACACACCCTGACCCGCACTCAACAGCCAGCAGCTGACTTCCGGGTCAGGGGAATCTGAGAAGGAGACAAAAAAGGCAGAGTCTGAGTCTGTAGTGGGTGCGCTAGGGACTCGGGCCGGAGGGCGCATGCGCGGGTCTTTTACGTAGGCGTGCGCCCAAGCGGCGCTGGGGACCCCGCTGCGGACACGCGCGGAGTCAGAAGGGCGCGCGCGCGGCTTAGGCTGCGCGGTGGGAGGTGCGCCATGCCGGGGATGGTGCTGTTCGGCCGGCGCTGGTCCCTAGCCAGCGACGACCTGGTGTTCCCCGGATCTTTTGAGCTGCTCCTACGTGTGCTATGGTAAGTGGGTCCGCCGTGAGGGCGGTGGGCGCGCTGGTTAGGGCAACAAAAGTCGTGCCTCCTTGGTGCTTAACGGGCAGCCGCGCCCCCCGAGCACTATCTGTCTACACCTAGGTATAGACGCAATCGCTCTGTGCATTTGACAGGGGTCCCGGACCTTCAGCGCTGCAGGGTACAAGCCGAGCCCTAGGGTGCGGCGCGCCGAGCCCTAGCTCCGGGAGCGTGAAGGAAATGTGAGCATCCAAAAGCCATAGCCCCCAGGTCCCAGGTCTCTCTTTCCTGGAGCCCAGCACCGGAACTTTGGATCGCTCCTCTTTTTTTTTTTTTTTTTTTTTTTTTTTTTTTTTTTTTTTTTTTTTTTTTTTTTTTTTTTTTTTTTTCCTTGCTGGGAGGGTAGCAAAACAAAAATGTCTCTGCAAAACAAAAATCTGGGAAATAGCAATTTCGGAGCAATTCACCGCAACCAGTATAATAGGCCGGTTTTGCAAAATGCAGCTACGCTCAGTGGGAAACGGCACTGGTGGGTGAAGTCAGCTCCTGGCATGCCTGGCCACGAGGAATAACATTCTTGGGAAAAAGCATTCTCAAGAGGCAAAGGAATGGGAGCAGCAAAGCCCTTTCTAGTCAGGCCGGGGTTTTCTCAGATAGTTTTTTTTTTTTTTTTCTTTAACTCCTGACACGGAGCCCTGGTGTTTGGAAGGCTGACAGAAAAAGTTATTTGGTGGCTGAGGGTGTAACAGTTCCTTTTGGTAGAGTGCTCACCTAGCATGCCGGAGATCTTGTGTGTCTGAAATCCCCAGCTCCACACAGAACTGGTAGTGGCGGTGATCACCTGTAAACCCATGGCTAGCGGGTGGCACAAGAGGATCCGCGGTTCACATTAATCCTTGGATACATAGTGAGTTGTAGGGCAGCTGAGCTGCACAAGACCCTCCCTCAAAAAAAAAAAAAAAAAAAAAAAAGGCGCGGTGGGGGGGGGGGGGTGGCGGCAGGGGATAGAAAAGTTACCTAGCCCAATCTTACCTCTGTTTTTTCCCTCTAGTGCTTGAGCCCAGGGCTTCATGCATGCCGGGCTTTACAACCGAGTTAAACCCTCCATCACCTCAGATGACACCTCTTAGGGCTTTGGAATTTTAATCTTTAATAGGACAATCTTGGGCAGCAAGGTAGCTCAGTTGGGTAAAGGTGCTTGCCTCCAAGCCCGATGACCTAAATTGTTATCTCCAGGACCCACATGGTAGAAAGAGAACTGGCTCCTCTAAGTTGCTCTCTGACCTCTCTCCACAGGCATGGTATGGCACACTCTTCCCCAAATAAGTAATAAATAAAAATATGTAGTTTTTTTAAAAGGTGGACATTATTGCTTGGAGGGGCGGGGTTGCTGTTTGCTGCTGAAGTACCTCTAGGGTGAAGCAGGCCTCTTCACCTTCTGGAAACCCATGCTATCTCTCATTGTTCGATGCCAAATTACAAATTACAGTCAACAGTCCATAGGACTCCTTTCATTTATCTGTATCTACCCTGGTATCTTATTTTCCTAATTTGCTTCCTGCTTGGTTTTGAATTACAATTGGCTACAATGTGTGTTTATTGAATGTTAAACTACACACACACACAAATCCTGTTACTAATTCAGCAAACGGTAGTTTGTTTACCAATCACATGATTCTAAGTCTTGGTGGCATGGTGGCAGTTTTCCTGGAGAACCCTAGCTTGCCTACGTTTTGAGTCTTGACAGGGTCTCCTGCATCCCTCGCTTGCCTCAAAGCCCACTATGAGGTGTGGGATGATCTTGAAGTTTGCATCCTCCTGCCTCCACTTCCCCAGTACTGGGATTACAGGTGTGCATACTTAGTTTATGTAGCACTGGGACTCCAACCGAAGGGTTCCTGCATACCACATAAACACTACTCACTGAGCACTGTCTCCAGCCTGTTTGTTTTTGAAGTGGGGGCTCCTTAGGGTGCAGCTTAGGGTAGCCTGGAACTCATATATAGCCCAGGTTCAGGCTGGCCTCTAATTTATGATCCTCCTGCCTCTGCCTTTCTGGTGCCAGGATTATGGGCAAGCACTGCCATGCTCAGTGCATGACTCACAACGGACACGGATTAAGAACAGAAAGCCACACGTGTGTCAACAGTGTGCCTCAGGATAGACTTTTTATTTATGCAAATTACATCCCACGTTGAACCTTAGCCTTGTTTTGGAGAATATTAACTCCCTTTATTTCTTCATATCGTGTTTTATGAAGCCAGTTTCTTCTCTGTGCACAGGTGGATTGCCAGTCTCACGTTATATCTCACGCACAGAAGGAAGCTGGACTGCCCCGGTGGAGTCCTGCTCAGCACGTACCTGATAGTCCTCCTTGTTCTCCTGGCAGTTGTTATATGCACCGTGTTGGCCATCGTGTGTGTCAGCATGAGAGGTAAAGAGCCACACTTTCTGTGTGAAACCTGCTTTGTATCTTAACAGCCATACTGCGGTACCATTTGCATACGGTATAGTTCACCCATTTAGAGTGTATCTGGTGTTCTTGTTTTTTTTTTTTCTTCTAAAACGTGTGTGCGCACATGAACACATGCACCTAAGTGCCTACTGTGATCAGAAGAGAGTACTGGATTGGGCTTGCCTGGACCTCAGTTACAGGTGGTATCGAACCCCACCACACAGGTGCTGGGAACCAAACTTGAGTCCTCCACAAAAGCAGCAGGTGCTCTTACCACTGAGCCGCCTCCCAAGTCCCACACAACTTCTTACTGTTTCCATGGCTGAAAACCTATCACTACAGTTGACTTGGGAACATTCTCTTATCTGTGTGCTTGTGATGTATGCTGTACACCTTCGTGTGGGTGTCTACATCAGAGTGTTGGCTGCCTTCCTGGATCCTTATTTTTGAGGTAGGGAGTTGTCCAAATTCCTTTCCTAGGACGATGGTTATCTCTCCTCCTAAGGTCCCAACAACAAACCAAGGCATGATTTTGTGTTTTCTTCCAAATGGGACTGTCTCCACTCGTGGCCAGGATGAACAGACACACAAGTACTCCTGGAGAAACTCTGATGTCTGTCTTACCCCTGCTCATCCATTGTTAGCCGGTATACAGGTCCTTCCAGTTCATCCAGCTTGAATTGGGTTTTCTGTTACTTATGACTTGAGCTGTTTTCATTGGAACCCAACACAGTATTTTATGAAACCGTATTAAATTGAACATGACAGTGCAGGCCTGTAATCTCAGCTTCTCAGGGGACTGAGACAGAAGGACAAGTTCAAAACTTACCTGAGTCTTTAAACCACAAATCCTGTCTGGAAAAAAAAAAAACCAGCATTGTGGGTGGTCAGATGGCTCCCCAGGTGAAGGCACTTGCTACCAAGCCCGAGGACCTGAGTGCCATCTCTGGGTTCCACATCACAGGAGAAAAGAGCTGACTCCCAAAGCCTGTCTTCTGACCTTCATGTATGTGCTATGACACGTGCACATAGACTGACTCCCCAACCTGTATGCATCTGTCTGTCTGTCTGTCTGTCTCTCTCTGTCTCTTTCTTTCTCTCTTTCTCTGTGTATGTACATGCGTGTGTGTCTGCCCGCCTCTGTCTGTCTGTCTGTCTGTCTGTCTGTCTGTGTCTGTCCCTGTGTGTGTGTCTGTCTTTCTTTCTGTGTGTGTGTACATGTGTGTTTGTCTGCCTACCTGTATCTGTCTGTCTGTCTGTATTTTTGAGGGGGGGGGGCTGGCTCAGTGCTTACTGCTCTTACAAAAGAGTTTCTAGCACCCCCATACAGGCTCATAACCACCTCTAATGCCCTCTACTGGCCCTCAGTGCACCCAGAGAAGAGGCACAAACACAAAAATAAAAATGAAATTTAAAAAACGTTAGCCAGGCATGGCGACCATGCCTTTGATTCCAGCATTAGAGAGGAAAAGGCAGGCGGATCTCTTGAGTTCAAGGCCAGTTTGGTCTACAGAGCAAGTTCCAGAACCACACAGAGAAACCTGTTTAGCTGGGTGGTAGTGGCACACACATTTAATCTCAGCACTTGGGAGGCCCTGACATCCACATGGTAGGAGAAAATGTATTCCCCAAAGTTGTCCTTTGACCTCCACAGATATGCCCACCACACACAAATAAATATTTAAAGAAAAAACTTCTTAAAGGGGAATTATGTGTTGGGGATGCTGACTCACAACTTTAAACCTAGTGTCCAGGGAGGGAGAAGCAGTTGAATCTCTTGAGTTTGCGGCCACCCCGGTCTAAATAGCAAATTCCAGACCATCTAGGGCGACACACTAAGACCCTATCTCAATATAAATATATATATATATATATATATATATATATATATACACATATATATACACACATAAATTTTAATGAAGAAAATTTAAAATTTAAAAGACAAGTGTATGGGTTGGGGTTGTAGGACAGGAAAAAAGAGGCAATTTTCTATATGCATAGCCCTTTAAAATTTTTTTTTTATTTGTTTTGGCATCAATAGGGATTGAACCCAGGGCCTCATGGTTGAACACCTTCCAACAGGGCCAGAGCCCCACGCCTCTTCTTTCTGAGGTGAAGTCTGCATCCTAGCCCTGACTGACTTGGAACTACTATGGGCAATTAGTTGTCTTTGCCTCCCAAGCGCAGGGGTTCGGGCATCCAGACAGATCTCGGGCTCCAGTGAGAGATGAGGGAACCACCCAGAGCAGTAGGAGAAACAGGCCGAAAGCCTGAGCTGTAATGGGATAATTTTTTATTTGTAGAATTTTCAGCCCCAACCATACACAAAGATATGAACATAAACCTTTCATTGCATTATGAAGTAGAAATGACCGAGCAGCTCCGTCTTGTTGTGGGCATGTAATTAGCCAAACCTTTGGGGAGGCCAGTGTGATAACGCGCACGTAGTAATCAGGTTTTGCCTATAATCTGCATGTGCACTCAAGTGCTTGTGGAAAGGAGCAGAGTGATTCTTTTTCACAGTCCTAGCTTTATGTGGCGTAGTTAAGAACAATGTTGCTTTTGTTGTGGTCTTTTCTTTGCCTTTTCAGGGTATTACTGTGTATTCCAGGCTGGCCCAGACTTGATTTTCCTGTTTCAGTTTCCTGAGCTGTTACAGCATGGGGGTAATTGGGGATGGTCTGCTTTGCAGGCAGTTCAAGGGCCTGTCAACAGAGCCCTTTCCGTGAGGCCTGTCTTCTGCCGTGTCTGGAGAGGGTCCTTTATCACTCTGTATGTGTCTTAAGAGCTCATAGCTCAACTTTTATTTTTATTTATTTATTTATTTATTTTGGCTTTTGGAGGCAGGGTTTCTCTGTGTAGCCCTGGCTGTACTGAAACTCACTTGGTAGACCAGGCTGGCCTCGAACTCAGAAATCCGCCTGCCTCTGCCTCCCAAGTGCTGGGATTAAAGGCGTGCGCCACCACCGCCCGGCTATAGCTAAACTTTTATATCAGAGAAGTGGCTAAGATGTCTGTCATTCATAAATCTGTGTCACAGACCTTCCCTTTGTTGCTTTTCTGCATGTCCCACTTGCTGCTGAGGGACCTGAGAAGGTCACTTTTAGGAAGTCTTTCTTGAGGATAGCCCAGTGCAGCAGTGCCTCTGAGGGTTGGGGCCATCAAATTAGGATGGAGAAGAAAAAACAAATATGGAAATAAAAGTGTTTTTCTAGCCAGGCCTGGTGGTAGTACACACCTTTAGTCCCAGCACTCTGGAGGCAGAGGCAGGCAGATCTCTGAGTTCAAGGCCAGCCTGGTCTACAGAGTGAAACCTTGTCTTTAAAAAAAAAATGTGTATTTCTAAGACCTGAATCTGATGAGGCCATCAGTAGTCTCTGTGGGTTGGGGAGGGACTCACAAGACCCCAGCTGTAGCTCAGGGGCTACTGGCAGGTCATGGTTGCTGAGGGAGGGGAAGCCATTTTTCTTCCGTGATGTAGCCACTGGTAAGTTGCCCGTGTTCCAGGGAAGAACTCCCGCCTGTGCTCAGGCAGTCACCCTCATCAAACTCATCAAAAACAGAAAAAGCAAAACAAAGCCAAAGATGAGAGTAAGAGTGGACTTCTCAGGAAGAAGGGGCCCCAGAGGGAGTGGGAGGGGCAGGGAGGGGTGATGACCAAAATGTACCATGTATGTAGATGAAATTATCAAGGAATTTAAAACTGTTTTTCTAGGTAAATGCAGCTTCTTTCAATACCTCATTTAATTTCTGGGAACTTAATTAGACACACTCCGTCTCTCTGTTTCTCTGTCTGTATTTAGAAAATGTTGTGTCAGAACTTCTGTGGGGAAAGCCCCAGTCACAGATGCTTCTGACCCTGTTAGACTGTGTCCATATTAGGCATCTTTCCAGCGCAGCGGAGGTCTGGTTCCTGTTTTCTAGGGTCTCTCCACTGTCACCTAGTAGCAGGCTTCCTTCATTCCTCAGAGATGGTGAGAGTGCTGTTCCGGCCAGCCAGATAGCTCAGCAGGCGGAGGTTCTGCTTGCTGTGTGACCTGAGTTTGATCCCACACAATGGAAGGACAAACTGACTCCTGAGGGTGTCTCCTGACCTCTTCTTTTATGTCATGGCACACATGTGCTCACACACAATAAAGAAGTGTAAATGAAAACGTAAAATTCGATTACCATATAAATGCCAAGCAGGAGGCTTGACATTTACACATACAGACTCACCACACTCATACCACATACCACATACACACAGACTCACCACACACACAGTCACCACACACACACACAGACTCACCACATATGCACCACCACCACATACATAGACTCACCACACACAAACCACACACCTCATATATAGACTCACCACACACCATATATACCACGCTACACACACACAGTACATACACACCACACATACACATCCCACATACTACATAAATACCACACACACACACACACACACACACACACACACACACACACACACACGTATCAAGCCCTCTGACCCTCTGTTTGTAAAATGTAATCTCTTGCCCACAGTTTGCGAGGATGAAGGAATAGTGGGTATTAAAGTACCTAGTAGTACTGAGTGTTTAGTAAGGCGCCCGGTTTATGGGGTGCTTATCTTCCTGGCTGAGAGAACCTGGGTAACTACTTCCCTTTCTGCCTGGGACAGTCGTCTTGCGCTATACTGCTGCTCCAGGATAATTATACCCAGAGCTGCACTCTCGCTTCTTAGAAGTATTCCAGTCTGGGTGGTGATTATGTCATCCTCCCTCGTTAGAGCCAGCGTGAGTCTAAGCAGTGAATGTGAAGCTTCTGCCCTGCTCCTCACCCTTCACTCTGTCTGTCTGTCTGTCTGTCTGTCTGTGTCTCACACACACACACACACACACATACACACACTCCCCTCCCCTCTTACTCTCCCCCTCCACCTGCCTCTGGTTTTTCCAAGGCAGAGTTTCCTCTGTGTAGCCCTGGCTGTCCTGGAACTCTCTCTCTAGACCAGGCTGGCCTCACACTCAAGAGTTCCGCCTGCCTCTGCATCCCACAGCACCACCCGGCTTTGTCACTTGCTTCCTATTTTGGGCATGAAGTATAATTAGGAGTTCAGTGGTGGGTGGGTGTGCAGCAAAACGGAGATGTTCAGTAGCTGTGGTTTTTACGATTTATTTTAAAATTCTGTGAACGCGTTTATGTGGCTCACTGTGGTATGTGTGCGTGACTGCGGGTGCCCATGGAGGCCAGAGGGCAGCTCCCCTGAAGCTGGGGTGATTTGTATGGGGCTGTGAGCTGCCTGGTGTAGAGCCTGAGAGCCAATTTCAGGTCCTTTGCAAGAGCAGTACACGCTCTTAACTGCCGAGCAATGTTCCCAGCCCCTGCGTCTGGGCTGTGTGTGTGTGTGTGTGTGTGTGTGTGTGTGTGTGTGTATAAGTGGTGTGCAGCAGTCAGAGGTCCATGTCAAGTGCCTTCTTCAATCACGCTCCACCTTACTTTTTGACAGTGGGGCTCAGTGGACCCACAGCTCATTAGTTCAGCCAGGCTGGATGGCCAGTCGGCTCCAGTCCGCCTGTCTCCAATCCCAGCAGCCCTCTGGTTAGACACACACCGCCTTTCTGTCAGCTCTCATGTGGATGCTAGGGAATATGAACTCAGTCCTCATACTTGTACGACAGGCTCTTTCTCAGCTGACCATCCCTGCAGCCCCTCATCCCTCCCGGTAGCTGGACAGGCAGCTTTGCGTCTTAGGACGCTTGTGAGCAGCTGGTTTTTTCTGTGTTTCAGGAACCATTTGTAACCCTGGACCTCGGAAGTCTATGTCTAAGCTGCTCTATATCCGCCTGGCGCTCTTCCTGCCAGAGATGGTCTGGGCTTCTCTGGGGGCCGCCTGGGTGGCAAAAGGTATCCAATGTGACAGGACAGTTGTGCTTGGCATCATCGCCACCGTCATTGTCAGGTGAGGTCCTCCTCCTCCTCCCAGCTTCTCCTTAGGTGTGTTTCTGGGCGGTACAGCACCCTGATGTCCTGTGAACTTTGTGACATAGAGCGGGACCTCTCTGAGTAATTCACAAAGACTGAGCGGATGGCTTTTGGCCCGTGAGAAACAGCTCATCTTCCAGCTTACATCTCTAAGTGTTCACTTTCTTCCGAGGCCCTACTTTTCTGCAAGTTACCTCTCTCATAAGCAGGAGGGGCAGGAGAGACGGCTCAGCAGTCAAGTGCCTCTGTCAAACTGAGGACTGGGGTTCAGTTCCTAGCACCCATGTAAAGAAACTGGGCCTCCAGCCTTTAACTCCAGCTCCAAGAATAGTGGAGACAGGAGGGTCTCTGGGACTTCCTGCCTCCCAACCTATCCCAGAAAACATGA
The DNA here is from genome assembly GCF_011762505.2 of Arvicanthis niloticus. Taxonomy (NCBI): domain Eukaryota; kingdom Metazoa; phylum Chordata; class Mammalia; order Rodentia; family Muridae; genus Arvicanthis; species Arvicanthis niloticus. Next base: position 34,227,204 of record NC_133432.1, read on the forward strand.
GCCCCAGATTCAGAGAGAGAGAGAGAGAGAGAGAGAGAGAGAGAGAGAGAGAGAGAGAAAGGAGAACCTCCTTAGAGGAAAAAGTGAAAGTTGATCAAAGAGAAAACCTTCTGTCATATACTCATATACCCAACAGTAACTCAAGTACACACTAGATAGATAGATGATAGATAGATAGATAGATAGATAGATAGATAGATAGATAGATAGATATTAACTCCAGCTCCAGGGCATCTGATGTCCTCCTCTGGCTTGCAAGGACACCTGCACTCATGTACACATACCCACACACAGACACAGACATACACAAAATATAAAAATAAATCTTGCAAGAAAAGAGAGAGAGAAACTAACAGAGAGAGTGAGAGAGAGACCCAATAGCCAAAGGATGGGTGGAGGTTAAAGGTGAGATGAGAAATGGTACTGGAATTGAGACAGTGTATAGTAGTCTAAATAAGGTTTATAATGCAGTTTTTACATTTTCCGTACTAACAGTTTTAATCTTGTGTGGGGAGATGTGCTTCTTTGCTATGGCCCATGTGGAGGTCAGAGGGCACGTTGTGGGAGTCAGTGCTCTCCTTCAACCATGTGGGTCCCAGGCTTCAGCACCAGATGCCTTTTACACCCTCTCACCACCAAGCTAAAGAGCTGAGTCTAGTTTTGTCCCTTTGTGTTACAAGTGAGGAAACGGAAGCTGCCATCCCTGAGGCACCGGGCAGAGGCAGCAGAGTCAGCATCTTACCAGCGAGACTGTAGTGGAGAACATGCAGGCCCTTGCATGCTGTGGGCGGTATGGAAACGGTCAGGGCTGAGGATGTGTGCAGTTGTTAAAGCCTGCCACCAGAGCTTAGGACCTGAGTTCAGATCCCCACACTTCTGGGTGCGGGACATAGACTGCCAGCCAAGTCGTTGGGTTCTACACAATAAGAGTCTTAGCAAAGCAGAGAGAGATCAAGGAATACCCCCGATGTTGAATTCTGGTCTCTATACACATGCATGTACTCACATGAACACATATATACACCACACACAAAGAGAAGTAATTAAACGTGGGCCAGCGTGGAGGGGGCGCCCGTCAGAGTATTGCACAGTGCGGAGATTCTTTGTGTTTTACTATGACGAACCCCAGAGTGCTGAGTAGTAGCTGGGTCAGAGTCAGGGGGTCCTGGAGAACTCATTCCAGTGACGTCTGTGTCCAGGCTACAACACTGCTCACCACGTGACTCCTTTTCTCCTTTGAGGTCCTCACTCTCAGAACTCTGGTCTTCCTGGGACTTGGGTTAGCTGTGGGTTCACAAGGAACCTTTTTATTTTCTTTTTTTCTTTTTTTATACTCATTTATGTAGTCAATCATATGTGTGTGCATGTGCATGATGTGGCCCATGTTGGAAGATGATTTTCTCCTTCCATCATGAAGGCCCTGGAGATCGAACTCAGGTCCTCAGACTTGGCTGAAAGCGCCCTTTCCTCCTGAGCCATTTCACTGACCCTCCTAGGGAACGCTCCAGAAGAAAATCACTTGCCTCGGTTGGGTTTTCAGAGCTCTGCCTTGAGCAGTACAGAAACAGGGCTTGCTTGGTGCGTGTGGAGTGGGCTCAGGCCACCGCCCTTCACGGTTACCCAGCCTGTCCCATGCTTTCCTCCTCACAGCTGGATTGTCATTGCTGCCACCATGCTCACCATCATCTTTGTCTTTGACCCACTGGGCGGGAAAACGGCTCCGTATCCCCCATGCATCCCCGAGCACCTGGACAGTAACAACACGAACCAGTTATTGACTGGCCTGAAGACAGCTGCAAAGAGCGTGTGGGAGACCCGGGTGCAGTGCTGCTGCTGCTGTGTTGGCCAGGACGACAACACCAGGGTCGCTTTTTCCAGCACGGCCGACCTGTTCTCCACCTACTTCTCTGTAAGCGGAAGGGGTCTGCTGTGGTCTCTTTCTCCTGTTTCTGTAAATGGTTCTGTGGGACGATGGGTGTCTACACAAAGCCATGTGAGCCACTGTCAAGTGGCGTTGAGGACTTGTACCCCTTGGGTGTGGGGTTGGAAGCACACTGCCTTGGGTGGGCTTGGCAGGCAGCAGTTAACTGCAAGGATGGCCAAGCCTTTCGTGCTCCTTGTTTGCTTTGCTTTGAGACTGTCTCCTGAAACTGACTGTAGCCAAGGCTCTCCAGGAACTTCTGACTCTCCTTCATCTACCTGCTCAGTGCTGGGTTTGCAGGCGTGCACCACCATGTCAGGTTTATTTGTTGCTAAGGGTGGAACCCAAGGCTTCATGCATCTAGGCATGCACTGTCTGTGCTGGCTGAGCCCCAGCCCGGCCCTCAGCCCCCTTCTCAATGGCTAGGTGTGTCTTCATCGACACTGGTCTGTTAACAGCCCAGCCTGTGCACTGTGTTTTTAAGGAACTAAATAACATTACAAAAGAATCTGCCAGTTCCCTTTCTGTATCTCCTCTGTCTAGCTCAGTCAGCAGATAGACATGAATATAAACAATGCCCTGCCAGAGGAGTATCAGAAAAGAATTTCTCAGGCAAGCAAGATGGCTCAGCAGGTAAAGGTGCTTGCTGCCAAGATAGACTGCCTGAGTTCAATCCCCAGGACCCACATAAGTGAGAGGAGAGACCTGACTCCTACAAGTTGTCTCTGACCTCTACACACACACACCACAATGTGAAATATAATTTAAAGAAATATTTCTCACTACTTACCATGACTCACTAGTGAAGTGCTTGCTCTGGGACGAGCTGTTCTAGGACGTGGGTGAGCTCCTCTTCCCCACCGTGTGTCTTTGTAATGATGTGTGGTAACGACTGTTAGTTTTGGTTCTGAAACCAAGTAAAAGAAGATTCCTTTCGACACTCTGTACCTCTCTCTCTCTCTCTCTCTCTCTCTCTCTCTCTTCCCCCTCCCTCTCTCTCCTTCCCCCTCTCTCCCTCTCCTCCTTCTCCCTTTCTCCTTCCCCCCTTTCTCCCTCTCCTCCTTCTCTCCCTCTCCTCCCTCCCTCTCTCTCTCCCTCTGCACTCTCTCTCTCCTTTCTCTCTTTTCTCTCTTTCCCCTTTCTCTTCCCTCTCTCTCCCTCTTCCCCTCTCTCCCTCTTCTCCCTCTCCCTCTCTCTTTCCTTTCTCTCCCTCCTTCTTCCCCTTCCCCCTCCTCCCCCTCTCCCATAGTGTCTGACTTTGGCCTGTGGAAAGCTAGCTAGTTGTGATGTGACAGCAGGCTGCACAGCAGGTCCTTTCTGTGAGAACCCAAGAAGTGTGCCCACAAATCTTTTTGTTGTTGTTGTTCTTTTTACTTGTTTTTATTTTTATTGTCTATCTATTTATGGGTTTTCAAGACAGGACCTCTCTGTGTAGCCCTGGCTGTCCTGGAACTCACTCACTTTGTAGACCAGGATGGCCTTGGAACTCACAGAGATCTGCTTGCCTCTGACCCCCGAGTGCGGGGATAAAGGTGTGGACCACTACCACCAGCCTTAAACTGGTTTTATTTTTATCACTTGCATCTGTGTGAGTGTGTGCTTCATGTGTGCTGGAAGAAAGTACCTGCTCCTCAGGAGCTGGAGTTACAGGGAGTTGTGAGACTGCCTGATAGTGGTGCTGGGAACTGAACTCCAGTTTTTGCAAAGGCAACAAGCATTCATAACTACTGAGCCATCTTTCCAGCCACGCTCACATCTTATGGGAGTGCTTCAACCCTATCTCAAGATAGCTAAAAGAAGAGGCGGTACCTAGTAACTACCATTTTTACTTTTGGGGGTCAGGGTCTCAAGATGACATTAAACCTCTGGTCTTCCAGCCTCTGTCTCCTGACTGTAGAGATTACAGGTGTGCTCCACCAAGACAGGTTTATGCAGTGCTAGAGATGGAACCCAAGGCTTCATGCATCCTAGACTCTCTCTGCCCATCAGTGGACCCTCTGTGGGTCCTCCTGTGCTTCTGCTGTGGAATTTTGTGTAGTTTCTTTTGTTTTTAATTATATTTATTTTGTGTATGTGGGTGCATGCATGGCACATGTGGAGTCAAAGGACAACTTGCAAGACTTGGTTCTCTCCTTCTACCACGTGTGTTCCAGGGATCAAACTCATCCTGTGGCCTGGTGACTCGACCTTCCTTCTTTCTTTCCTTCCTTCCTTTTGTTTTTGGCACAAGGACTTATTGTATAGCTCAGGCTGGACCTGAACTTGTCATCCACATGCCTCTGGGTCTTATAATTCTGGGTATTCTTATAATTCTGTGCCACCAGGCCCAGCTGTTAGAAGACTTCTGACTTTTGTGTTTGTCCACATGAGAATTCTCACTAGTGTTTACTGATTTCTAATTTCTTCCATGACACGGTGTACCCAATAATTATGTATTCAACCTCATGAACCTTCCACAGAGTACGTATAACACAGACTTCACCCCAGCTTAAGAAATGAGAATGCCGGGGTGATGGTGTGCGCCTTTAATCCAAGCCCTCCTATGGTTACATAGCTCACAGGCTAGCCAGCCTGGAGAACACAGTTGAGCAGGTATAAAGAGAGATCCTGCCTCAAAGCAAGCTGGGAGGAGAGAACCTATCCACGGAAGTTGTCCTGTGACTTTCACATGTGTGCTTCAGTGTGTGTACACAGCACACGTGTACTCCAGCACGTGTGCACTTGCACACAGATACAGTTTCTTTAAACCGAAATAGTTAAGTCACTTAAAATGAAATTTTGATAAAATGATAAATCTAGTAGATTTGTCTGAGGACAAGATATGAAAAAGAAAATACTACGCTAATATCCATCCATAAGGAATCCTGCAAAGGAAAATGTTCTTTAAAAATACAGGAGAGATGGCCCAGGGGTTAAAATCACCTCTTGCTCTTGCAGAGGACCTGCATTCTGTTTTCAGGACCCACATTGGTTAGCTTATCAACATGTAGACTCCAGCTTCAGGGGATCTAACACCTTCTAGCCTCTAAGGGCTCCCACACTCGTGTCATGTTACATGAACTCGCTCACATGTGTGAATGTGCACACACATAGTATACATTTGTACTTGAGAGATGGAGACAGGAAGATCTGAATTTCAGGTCATGTTTGACTATGTACCAAGTCAAAGGCCAACCTAACCTGCACAAGACTGTCTCAAACAAAAAGTAATAAATTCTTCTTTCTGTGTAATGTACCTGGGTATTTGCACATCTGCCTACGAACTATATTCAGCTGGATGCTAAGCAGACTGTTGTACTTTCCCACCTAGGACACAGACCTGGTGCCCAGTGATATTGCAGCAGGCTTCACCCTTCTCCACCAGCAACAGGACAATATCAGCCACAGCAGGGAGCCTCAGGAGGTTGTGACCCACACACCAGGGCAGTCTCAGGTAATGACAAAACCCACCGCTGATTCCATGCTTCCATGTGGATCTTCAGAGGCTTATAGCCAAAGCTGGGCAGGGGCCAGGAGGAGGAAGCAGGAGAATTCTGAGTAGGAAACTAGCCTGGGCTATCTAGTGAGTCCCAGGCTTGAAATAGACCCTGTGTAAGAAAAGAGAAGGAGAGGAAAAGTGGGGAAACAAGAGGGAGACAGAGACAGACAGGGAAAGAGAAGAGAAGTAGACAAGAACAATTTCAATAGCCTTGGACTGAGACCCAGTCTTCTAGCTTAGACTCCAGGCTCAGGAAGCCCCACTATGTCTTATTGTCTAGGTTGCATTGTAGGAAATTCTATGTTAGGTTCTGTCGAGGACCGCTCTGCCCCACGCTTGGGGGCCAAAATGTCGAGACCGCTCTATCAGTGTTGGAACCCACACTGCCAAAAGCCTTGGGGGCTAAATTGTTAGAGCCTGCACTGCCCCAAGCTGCTCCATTCCTGGGTCAGGGTTCAGCAAGAGAGAGAGTGAGGACAGACGCGAAGAATGGAGACCAGACAGAGTGTGATTCAATCCTGTTTATTCTTCAGTCTCTCTTCTTCTCTCTTTCCAAGTCCCTAGTTCCTAGTACCAAGTCTCAGGTCCTAATTCCTAGTTCCTCTGTAATAAATCTCAAGTCCTAATCTCTGTTCCAAGTTGCTAGTCTCTTTCCAAGTGCCTGTCTTGAGTCTCAAGTACTCTTCCAAGTACAAGTGTCTAACTAGTTTCTCTTCCAGGTCTCAAGTCTCGAGTCTCAAGTGCCTACTAATTTCTTCTGTCTGCTTCTCGCCTTTTATATGTCTCACTTCTAAGTCATGCCTTTAAGTCTTATCTCTGAATCACACCTTTAAGTCACACCTTTAAGTCTCTAATCGCACCTTTAAGTCTCACACACCCAAGGGAAGATCCTGGGTATCTAAAACAAGATGTTATCAGAGTGTGCTCAGCTGTTGTAGGCTATTGTAAACAAGTCTCTTGTCAGGGTATAGGGCTCAAGATGGCTGCAAGGATGATAGCCGCCTTCTGTCGGCTCCCCACAAGGTTCTGTGTTCCAGAAGAATTCCTTCTCATATGGGCCTGAGTTATCCCATCAGTCTGAGTCTAGGAAGCAGAGACAGTTCAAGCTTTGTCTGATAAGCAAGTTCCTGCCATAGGTCACTGTGCTTTCCAAAGAGAAGCTCGTGCCAGGCTTGGCAGTGCACACTTGCTGTTCCAGCAATCAGGGCAGAGGCAGGAGGATTGTGAGGTCTAGGGCACCCCAAGCTACACAGTAGAAGGGACAAAACTAAGACATCTTTTAAGACATAGCCATGAAACAAAGAGAGAACTACCGGGAACAGTGTGAGTCTTTTGAACCCTCAAAGCTCTCCCCCAATGACAGACCTCCTCCAGGTGTTGCTGGGTGCAAAGCCATGATGGCCTTCAGGCAGGAAGCTCCTGCAAGAGTCAAAAAGCTCCCAGGGATCCCTGCGTCCCTCCCTCCCATCTCTGGTGGAATCCATTGTTGGCTGTTTAAAAAAACAGCTTTTTAGAAGCTGGTGCATCTGAGAGTTCAAGGCCAGCCAAAGATACCTACTGAGGCCTTATCTCAACAAAGAAAAAGTGCTAGGTATAATGGTACATGCCTTTGGTCCTGGCACTCAGGAGGTAGGGGTGGGCAGATCTCTCAGAGTAAGAGGCCAGCCTAATCTACATAGCAAGTTGTAGGACAGGATAGCCATGGTTACACACAGAAATCCTGTCTTTAAAACAAAACAAACAAAACAGTTTTTCCCCTACCAGAGGCTGGAAAGATGGGTCAGCTGTTGAGCACTTACCACAGAAGTGTGAGAGCTGGAGTTTGGATCCCAGAATCCATGTAAAAGCTGAGTGGGTGTGTTGGCCCGTCTGTAATTGTAGTATTGGAAGGTGAAGATGGGGTGGGGTATCCTTGAAGAAGGCTGGCTAGGGAGACTGCCCAAGTCAGTGAGCTTAGGTTTGAGTCAGAGACCCTACCCAGTGCATTAGATGGAAGAGTGATTGAAGACTATTCTTGCTGTGAGCCTTGGGCCTACACACACACACACACACAGATGCACACACCAATGCCCACACCCTTGCAAATACACATACACACAGGTGCACCATAAGTACACATGGGGAGAAAAGAGACTTAACAGAAGCCACAGTAGAGACAGAAGCTCACCAAGATGTTAAGCCTTCATTTTCTGAAGGAGCAGAGGGATTCAGCCTTCTTGGAAAAGACTAACCTGGCCGGCTCGGCTCACTCCAGTTATTTTATTCTGCCATCACACAAAATTAATTGGGGCTGGAATGGCTCCAACTACCAAAGTTATCTTGCTCTGCTCTTGTTGCCCAGAGAGAAGATAACCTATAGAAATCTCAGTCCCTTTTGACCATGGCGAGCCATAATCCAAAGTAAGAACTCCAGGTGTGCCAGGAGTGTTGGAGGACCAAAGTTTGTACAGTTGCAAGCGCTCATGTAGCACCAAGTGCAGACTATCCAGGGAGACATTTCTTCCAGGTTCAAAAGCCTCAAAACTATTTCTCAGCCTCTTCTGATTAACCCAAACACTGCAAAGGATTTGCTGAAACATTTCACTCAGAGTGAGACATGAAGGCCTCACGTTACAGATCTGCAGAGCCTTTTGAGAGTCGAGGAAAGAGCAGGAGGAGGTGGAATGCTGGGGCCCAGTTTAAGATCTCAGCGTGCTAGTGGGTAAGGCTCAGTGGCTAACATGCTTGACCTGTTAGTGTGGGGACCTGAGTTCAGATTCCCAGAATTCACATAAAGCAGGGCGTGGTATTGAGTGCTTCTGTAATCTCAGGGTTCCTACAGCAAGACAGGAGCTGGAGAGAAAGACCCTGGAGGCTGGAGGACCAGCTAGCTGGGTTATAGAAGACAGACACTTGAGGCTCCTACTCTGGGACACTGCCCACACTGGAGTGCACACACAGCTCTTTGTGTTTGTCTTTTCTGTTGCCATCACACACAAAAGGCTTCTTTCCTTCTCTCTTCCAGGAAACTGAGTTGGATGCCGAAGTGGAAAACTGCCATCACTATATGCCGTTTGCAGCAGCTGCCTATGGATGGCCCCTCTACGTCTATAGGAACCCGTTCACGGGGCTGTGCAGGATTGGTGGGGACTGGTAGGTCAGCATAGCCTGATCCTTTTATCAGATTGTTTTCCTCTTTAAAAGAAAAAAAAAAAAATAGTACTGCTATTTTGAAAGCATACAAGAATAGAACAGAAAATCCTAAATTCTCTATCAAGAATTGTCTAATCCTGTGGCTCACCGTGCCCTGAGTCCTCTAGACTATATAGCCCCTGGCTGGCCTGAGAAAAACTTGATATGTACACCAGGCTGGCCCAGAATTCACCAAAATGACTTCCTCTGCCTTGCAATTGCTGGGATTATAAGCAGACACTGCTACACCTGGCACTTGAAACTTAAAAAAACAGCTACTTGTAATTAGTTATGTTTGTTTGTTTGTTTGTTTGTTTGTTTGATGTGTATGTGCGGTGCAGATGTGGAAGATAGAAGACACCTTCTCTCCTGACTCTGTTACATCGATGTCATAGAAAGAATGAAAAGAAAAGACTTCCCTTTGGAATAGTGAGCAAGAGCTAGCCCAAATGGTGATTGTCCATTTCCCTCCCGGTGTTTTCTGTGTGTCTGCAGTCTGTGGCCTGTCTGTTGTGCATCTGGTCTTTGTCTGTTATCTGTCTGTGTTGTCTGTCTGTCCCTAACAAAGAGCTTTGCTTCCTTTATTGATGAACACGGAAAACATGGGAGGAGGAAGGAATGAGGGGTATTCTATAGAAATCTTTAGCTGAGTTTGGCAAGGGAAAGAGTTACCCAGAACAGCATTCAAAACTGCATACAGATGGTATCAACCTGTGTCTCCATGTTGCTTCTAACATTCATATCATAGTCATGGCTGCTTCAGCAAATGATTACCACAGCGTGCATACACACACACACAACATGATTCTGGGTCGGGCCATGGATGAGTAAATAGTTCAAGAGTGGAATTGTGCAGGCCAGGCGGTAATGGTTCAGGCAGATCTCTGAGTTCAAGGCCAGCCTGGTCTACAGAGCAAGTTCTAACCCTGTCTCAAGAAACCAAAGAAAAGAGTGAACTGTGCATTCGACTTAGGTTAGACCATGATTACATGGGAAGCACACAGCATATTAAAGCCAGTCACATTGTTCTCTTAAGGGCAGGTTAAACTTTACCAGACTGAATACACAGTAGGACAGCAGATTGAGGACATGGTTTTAAATGATCTCAGGACATATTGTTAACTTGATTACAATGTCTGGAAAGTGTTCAATCTCTGAAGGTAAAAGGGGTTCTTAGGAGATTATACTATCACACTGTAGGGGGTCCTGGGAATGAAGCTCAGACCATCAGGCTTGGTGGCAAGTATCTTTCCTGCGGAGCCATCTTGCTAGCTCCTGCTTCTCTATCTGTTAACAGCTTGCCTGGATGTCCTCACAGTATTCATTGCAGTAAAATTCTAAACATCAGGAACTTTAGCTTTAATTGCTAATCGGTAACTTGTATTTGGATTATTTCTGTTGTCCCAATAATATGCATGTGCGTTGGGGTATATCCAAGTGTGTGTGTGTGTGTGTGTGTGTGTGTGTGTGTGCGCGCGCGCGCGCACGCGCGTGTGCGTGCGTGCGTGCATGCAAGCACATATTTGTGCTCAGAGTCCAGAGGAGAATGTTGCTGTCCTGCTGTTCTTTCCACTTTATTCTCTTGGGATAGGGTCTCTTTCTCATTCTACCTGGAGCTAAGCTTTTGGCCAGCAGCCCCAGCTTCCTCCAGTCTCCACCCCATCACCTCACTGTGCTGGGTTACATGTACACTCATGGCTACACCTGACAGGCTTCATGGCTCCTGCAGATTTGAACTCTGGTCCTCCTGCTTACACAGAAAGTGTTCTTCATCCACTAAACCACCTTTTTTTCTGATAGAACCTAGGGCCTTACACATGGTAGGTGAGTATCCTAGCGTTAAGCTGAGTCCTCAGCCACCAAGTCCAGGTTTGGCATCCCTTTGTTCTTGCATAAGTCAGTCATGAGTAGACTAGAGTGGGTGGAAGCTTGCTGGTTTTCTCAAATCCTCATTTCCTCTGCTATACAGGAAGTTCATGATTGCCTGCTCCTTGGCATCAGTTCCAACACGTGCGTTCGACTGCGTTTACAGCTGCGGCTCGCTGCTGCTGTTTCTGTAATTAGTGTTTGGTATTCACATGTCCTGACCTGACTGTACAGGGTGGTCCCTGTCACTTTCTCAGCACTTCCCTGGTTACGTGATTTTTGGTAGTTTTGAGATGGTGCCTCATGTAGCCAAGGATAACCCCAGACTCCTGATCTCCCTGCTTCCACCTCCCAAGGGCTAGAGTTACAGGCATGTGCCACCACATGAGGCCTCTTCTTGCATTTCTAATGGAAATTAAAAATTGTTTATTTATTATTAACGTATGCATATGACATGTGTGGGCGCGTGTATGGCACAGCGTGTGTGAAGGTTCAGCAAGACCCTGTGTCAAAGGAGTTAATGCAGAAAGAATGTCAGAGTAGGAAATCCCATGTCCATGCATGTGTGTGCACATGCAAACATGTGCGCAGACACATGTAAACACATGATGAATGAATGAATGAATGAATGAATGAATGAAATGAATCTAGAATGTAGTAACTCAGTGAAAAGCATTTGTCCCAGTGTAGGACCCATGGATTTCATCCCTTGTCACTCAAGAACAATGGTTTTGTTAGAATGTCTTAGAAGTGGGCAGCCCTCCCCTCCTGAGTTTTCTACATAAACCCTACAGAGGGGTCACTGTGCATGGTGGGGTCACTGTGGTGGAGGGCATGGGCCCCACAGTCACCTCTTTTCCTTCCCTGTAGTTGCAGAAGCAGAGACATAGAGTATGATGCAGTAGAAGGTGACCAGCACAACTGCCACTTCGCCTCCATCCTGAAGACGACAGGCCTGCAGTACAGGGATTTCATCCACATAAGCTTCCATGACAAGGTGTTGTCTCCAACATGGTGCTCTAGATGCGGCTCCTAGAGTCCTGTGGGCTCTAGTGATGGGAGTCAGAGTGTGTGTGTGTGTGTGGGGGGGTAAGTGTGTGTGTGTCTGTATGTGAGTGTCTGTATGTATGTGGGGGGTGAGTGTGTGTGTGTGTGTATGTGTGTGTGGGGTGAGTGTGTGTCTGTGTGTGTATGTGGAGGTGTGTGAGTGTGTGTGGGGGTGAGTGTGTGTGTCTCTGTATGTGAGTGTGTGTGGGGGGTGAGTGTGTGTGTCTGTATGTGAGTGTGTGTCTGTGGGAGTGTATGTCTGTGGGGGGGTGAGTGTGTGTGTGTATGTGAGTGTGTGTCTATGTGAGTATGTGTCTGTGTGTGTGGGGGGTGAGTGTGTGTGTGTGTGTGTGTCTGTATGTGTGTGAGGGGTGAGTGTGTATCTGTATGTGAGTGTGTGTCTTTGGGGGGTGAGTGTGTGTGTGTGTGTGTATGTGGGGGGGTGAGTGTGTGTCTGTGTGAGTGTCTGTGTGTGGGGGTGAGTGTGTGTGTCTCTGTATGTGAGTGTGTGGGGGGGGGTGAGTGTGTGTCTGTGGGAGTGTGTGTCTGTATGTGCGTGTGTGTCTGTGGGGGTGAGTGTGTGTGTGTCTATGTAAGTATGTATCTGGGGGGGGGAGTGTGTGTGTGTCTGTATGTGTGTGAGGGGTGAGTGTGTGTCTGTATGTGAGTGTGTGTCTGTGGGGGATGAGTGTGTGTGTGTGTCTGTGGGGGGGGTGAGTGTGTGTGTGTGTATGTGTGTGGGGGGTGAGTGTGTGTCTGTGTGTGTGTGTGTATCTGTGCATATGTGTCTGTTGCTGGGACTTCAACTGGGGCCTTACACAAGCCAGGTAAACACTCTACCAGTGAGCTACATTCCTAACTCTTATTAAAAACCATCTTTATTATTGCTGTGTTTGCGTGTGTGTGTGTGTGTGTGTGTGTGTGTATGCACGTGCACTCATGCATGTGTGCATACACAGGTCCTGCGGATTGAACTGAGATTATCAGGCTTAGCAGTGAATATTGTAACTTACTGAAGCATCTTGCTAATTCCCAGCCTTCTTTTTTCTTTTTACTGTCAGTATGATTTCATTAAGTTGCCTGTGCCACCTGGAATTAAATCTGTGACCCAAGTAAGCTTAAAGTTGTCCTACCTCAGCCTCAGCTTCTTTTTTTTTTCTGTTTTTTTTTTTGTTTGTTTGTTTGTTTGGGGGGCGGTTTTCGAGACAGGGTTTCTCTGTGTAGCTCTGGCTGTCTTGGAACTCACTCTGTAGACCAGGCTAGCCTCGAACTCTGCCTCCCAAGTGCTGGGATTAAAGGCGTGTGCCACCACTGCCCGGCCAGCCTCAGCTTCTTAAATACTGGGATTACACCACAAGGCCTAGAGTGGATTGTTTTTCATAGAACTCACACACACACTCTCTTACCTGCCTGCTTCAAAGTGTGTGGTTAGCATTGCCTGGTAGCTCTCTAACCTCTTTTGTGTGGTTAACCATTGTAACCTCTGCTGGTGGTGGCAACTGTTTTCAGACTCTGTGGTCCACAGAATCTTTTGGCAGAACTTTTAGAAAGACTTCTGTCGCTGGGCTGGTGAGATGGCTCAGTGGGTAAAGGTGTCTGCCTCCAAGCCTGAGGACCCATGTTCAATTCCTGAGATCCACACAATAGAAGGAGAGTGACCTTCCTCGGGTTGTCTTCTAAGTTTTTCACACATGCCTTGACACACATGTACACACACACACACACACACACAGCCTCCACACATAGCTCCTGAAGTTGCCAAGTATAGTGGTGTGTGCCCATAATCCCAGCACTTGAGAGGCTGAGGCAGGAGAATGAGAAAGACCAGGTCAGAGTGCCGAAGGCTGTGCAGGAAGAATGACAGATGGCTTTAGAACTCATGGAACGCAGCCCACGGGTTACCATAGCCACATGGGTGAGCCTCGGTGTGGCACGGCCCCGAGGACCACGTGTGCTGAGGACTTCATGCTGTCATGGAGTTCTGCTCTGCTTCCTGCTCTCATATCCCTCTTAATCTAAGAATTATGAAGACTCTAAGGGGGCTTCCAGTCCCTCACTGGGCAGTGTCTCTGGCACTCACAGTACTGATGCTTGATCTCTTGCAGGCATTGCTGCTGGAGCAGATTATGATTCAAGCACCACCCTAGAGAAGAACTTAGAGACTTAGGTTGTCAGCAGTGACGGCCACCCTTGAGTCGAGATGCTTTTGCTACTGGTTCTGATGTAGGAAACCGTAGGAAACAATTTATAGTTCAGAAAGGCACACTTTTGTTCGTTAAGCTAGGGACCTTTGTGGTCAGGGAACAAGAACAATGGCAGCACTGGCTGATGTGGCTCTCACTGAGGCTGGGCTGGCGATAATTAATTACTTGTGCCCATTTCTGCCCTCAGCTTCCCGATAGGGTTTATTGAGATTTGCTGATGAGTACATGTGCATTCTGAGAATTTAAAGCTTGTGAGTGGAGGGTTGGAACATCGTGCCTTCCGTCCATCAACTATGTGTATGCATATATATATGTAAAGTTAGTCTGGGTGTATGTTGAAGCTTGCACCATCCACCACTTGTATGTGTATGTGTGTATGTATGTGTGTACATGTGTGTGTATGTGTTATATGTGTGTATGTATTTGTGTGTATGTGTGTGTATGTATGTGTATGTGTGTATGTATGTGTGTACATGTGTGTGTATGTGTTATATGTGTGTATGTATTTGTGTGTATGTGTGTGTATGTGTGTGTATGTATGTGTATGTGTGTGTGTGTGTGTTATATGTGTGTATGTATTTGTGTGTATGTGTGTGTATGTATATGTGTGTGTGTGTGTGTGTGTGTGTGTGTGTGTGTGTATGTGTGTGTGTGTAAATGCTTGGAGCCTGCCTGCTGGAGGTCTATACACATGTATGCATGCATATATGTGTGTGTAAATGTATGCATATACATGTATATTTATATGTATAAAGTTATTGGACTCTGTGTTTTGTCCACTCAGAGAGAGAGAGAGAGAGAGAGAGAGAGAGAATGTGTTTATATCTATATGTGTATGTGTGATTTTCTCTCATTCCTTCTCTTTCTCGCCGACCCCGAAGAGTTAAAAGAGTTAATAGTTTTCCTGCTGACCGCCAGCCCCAGTAAATTAAGCTTTGTTCCCTCAGAAAAAAGTCTGCTGAGTAACTTCTCTAATCGTTGGCTGCCTCTTTGGTAGCAGCCCCTGTAGGTGTCTGGATCGACCCCCATCAGCGGCTCTAAGCACTGACCCCCAACGGCTGCGTGCCTCAGTTTTCCCACCACATGGATGCCGAAGCCGGTCATTGGCATCAGAGAAAATCAGGTTTCTCTGTAGTTGGTGTTGCTCTGTATCCGTATGAGTCCAGCCTTGTGCTGGTTTCTTGTCTTCCAGGTGTATGAGCTGCCCTTCATAGTGGTTCTGGATCACAGGAAGGAGTCTGTTGTGGTCGCTGTGAGAGGGACTATGTCTCTCCAGGTAATGCAGGTGTGCTTGACAGATTCAGATCTGCACTGGGTGGGAGCAGCGAGTTAGGCACAGTATGGTGCTCCGAGCTAAGGAAAGCTTCCATTAGGAACAGAGAAAGCCACTGCCCGCGAGGTAACCAAGGGAAGCATGAAACCAGGAAGCAGTTGGAAGCGTGGGTTGTGAAACACTGACTGGAAACATGGGGAGATGGCTCCCACTCAACCCAGCTGTTGGCAGCAGAGATGCCAGCATGTTCCAAGACAGGCTCAAGGGATACATACTTGGTTTGCCTTGTGCTGACCCTTAGATATGCCTAGATGAGCCCCAAGCCTAGGTAGCCCACCCTCTAATTTCTGTGTCCAGAGCCAGGTGGGACAGTAAGACCAGTCTTGTATCAGAAGATACAGAGCCATGTATGGTGGTACACTCCTGTAATCCCACCGTTCTGGAAGCTGAGGCAGGAGGATTGCAAGTTTGAGTCCTGCTTGGGGTACATAGACTGAATTTTAAAAAGGAGGCAAGGCCAGCTGGGAGATGACTCAGAGGTAAAGCATTTTGAGGGAAGGTCAAGGACCTGTATACAGTCCCCAGAACCCACATACAATTCAGAGCCTGTGCCGTGTCTGTGATCTCAGCTGTCTACAGAAAAATGGGAGATGAAACAGGAGTCTGTCTGGAATGCCCAGGGCCAGATCACCTGGTGTGCACACCGGCCAGCAAGAGACCCAGGGAGATGAAGGCTGACATCTGCATGATTCTCTGACCCAGCCACCATACCTGTTTCATGGCACACCTGCTTTGTACACACGAATACGCGCATGCACAATATGTCACAGATTAAAAGGTCACAGACTGTCAAGTTTGTTTTGGGGATTCTCTGTAGGTCCCCTCTCCCTCCGGTCCCCATATGCTGGCTCTTCTCAGGGTGCACTGAGCCCCTTGTCTACCCAGTCCTCTCTGCCTCCTCTTTGTTCAGCTTCTTCTGTCTTTCAGGGTCTGCTTCCTGGTTGCTTCTCTGCCACCCCTTCCTCTCACTTCCTGGTTCTGTGCTTACTCAGAAAGGACCAGTGTTACCGCTGAGTAGGCAGGATGGGCCTGTAATCACTGATACTTTGAAGGCTGAAACAAAGTTTTAAGTTCAGGGCTAGCCTAAGCAACTTAGACCCTGCATCAAAATAAAACAGGGCTGGAGAGATGGCTCAGCCCTAGGTGAGCACTGGCTGTTCTTTTAGATCTGAGTTGGATTCCCAGCACCTAATAGCAGCTCATAACCATCTGTGACTCCATTTCCAGGGGGTCCATCAACCCTTTCTAGCCTCTGTGGGTATCATGTGTTACACAGACATGCATGTAAACAAAGCACCTGTACACCTCTTCCTCCTCTTCCTCTTCTTCCTCCTCTGCCTCCTCCTCTTCATCATCATGTGGGCTGGGAGGGTGGACATCTGTGCCACAGCTTTAATTCCAGCCCTTGGGAGGCAGAGGCAGGCAGATATATACAGAGGGCAGCCTGGTCTACACAGGAAGTTCCAGACCAGCCAAGGCTACCTACATACTGAGACTAAGAAAAGAGGCCCGGGCATACAGTGCAGCAGTGGGGCACCTGCCTAGCATCTCCCTGTCAGAGGCTGGGACCCTCCCGTGTGGAAGGCCCTGACTCAGTCCCAGTATTATCACCCCTCCTCACTTGGTCCGCCATCTTAGATATCACAACCCCAGACTCTCTATGGCTGTGGAATTCTTTCCCAGCCCCTGTTCTGACCAGTTGATTCCCTGCAGTGAGAGAGAGGCTTCCTGGCCTCTCAGTCCCCAGCTCTGCTCTCATCCTAGTCAGACAGGCCCTTCCTATGTGGCTCCCAAGTGTCCCCAAGTGCTGGAATTACAAGCAGGTTCCCAACACAACCTGCTCCAGTCCGTCCCTTATGCTGTGCAGAGGCCTTGGCTCTTCCTGTCCTTCTCTGGAAATCCCCGGTGCACTCGGCTTTCCGGGGGGAGGGAGGACTTGTTCCCCATCAGCTGGCGATGCTCTGTGACCTGACGGCCACTTCTTCCTAGTGCCACTCTGTACACAGCACTAAGTGGCGTGCCCGGTGTCCTCAGTGCATGGTCAAAGGCGCTTTTTGTCACGTAGGGGTAAGCACGACATGGTGACATGTGCCTGTAATCCCAGGATGGGAGGCAGAAGCAAGAAAGATTCAAAGATAGCCTGAGCTAAGTGGTGAGACCCTGTCACAAGCAAAAACTAAATAAAGTAGCATGGATTCCAGGAGGTGCTTGTCCCCAGTCGCTTACTCCGCGCTCCCTCAGGTCTGGCCGCTTCTCATCCCATCTCTCCTGTGCACACCTTTGTTGTTTAGTGAGCGTTGAGTGCGGGCTTCTGAGGATGGGAGCCGGGTTTGCTCTGGGCTGGGAAGGTCCTTAGATGGCAGTGCTGAAAGACAAAAGTGCTTCAGGATGACCACCACCACCATTCCTGCCTCCCCTGTGTTCTCTGTGGAGACTGGGTGACAGTTCTCTCAGCAGTCTGACCACACTGCCATTCTTTAGAGCAGTGGTTCTCAGCCTTCCTAATGCTGTGACCCTTTAATACAGTTCCTCGTGTTGTAGTGACCCCAAACATAAAACTACTTTATTGCTACCGCAATTTTGCTACTGTTATGAATGGTAATTTAAATATCTGTTTTCCGATGGTCTTAGGTGACCCCTGTGAAGGGTCATTTGACCCCTCCCCCAAGGGGTCTTGAACCACAGGTTAAGAACAACTTCTTTGGAGTGTCCTGGGAGCCAGAGGCCAGGCCGTCAGCCCCAGCACATGTGGCCTTCCCCACCTGCTCCACGGGCTGACCTTGCTGTCTCCACATTCACAGGACGTCCTGACCGACCTGTCTGCAGAGAGTGAGAACCTGGAGCTGGATATTGAGCTACAGGACTGTGTGGCCCACAAGGTATGTTTGTTTTGAGAGGGGCCATTTCAAAGGAGTGGAGTAATGTGGTCAGGGAGGATGGGCTGTCAGTCAGACATACTCAGTCAGGCTGCAGCAGCAGAATGAGGGCTCCAGCCTCGTGGGCGCCACAGGCCGGACAGCTCACTTCCCACAAGTTCTCTGTGCATGTGGCCAGAACCTAGTTCTGTTTCTCTCTTCCTGTTCTGTAGGGGTGGTTGGGGTAGGGTCCTTCCTGGGAGGAGAGAAAACCCACCTCAAGTGGGGTAGTGGGGTGTGTGTGTGTGTGTGTGTGTGAGAGAGAGAGAGAGAGAGAGAGAGAGAGAGAGAGAGAGAGAGAGAGAGAGAGAGAAATGGTTTTAAATGTTGGTAAAATGAATACAATTACTCTAGACCTGGAGTGGAGAGTCTTTGGTAGGAAGATCATGAATTTCCAGCTGGTTTTTTTACACAAGATCCAGGCCATTGTGAGCTAATGTAGTAAGACTTTTCTCTCTACAAGCCAAAAATCACAGGATGGATGGGAAGATGTCTGCGTGGATGATAGATACAAATGGATGGATACGTGGTTGGACCAATGGATGGGTAGATGGATGATGGATGGATGACAGTTATCATTTTAACCATTTGAGGGTTCAGTTGAGCGCCATCGTGTGTTTGTACAATGTTGTGTGCCCATCTCTTCTCTCTGCACCCTAATTTTAGATGAACCCTGATGTTGGCTTATTAAACACTAATGACCCCACCCCCAGCTCTGGTCTTCTCTACTACTTTCTCTCCTTATGAGGTTGCTTCTTCTAGTATTTGTCTCTGTGTGTGTGTGTGTGTGTGTGTGTGTGTGTGTTTGTATGTGTGTGTACTCCTTTGTATGTGCAGGTTCACATATGAAGGTCAGAGGTTGATTCTGGACGTCTTTTTCAATTACTTTCGACCTTTTTTGAGAGAGGCTCTCTCACTAAACCTAGATTGGGTGTTTAAATCAGTTTATTGGAATGGGGCCAGAGCAATGGCTCTCAGCAGGTGAAGTTCATGCCAGGGAAGCATGAGGACCTGACTTTGGGTCTCCAGCACTCAGGGAGAACAGCTGGGCATGGCAGTGTGTGTCTGTCATGTCAGTACTGGGTGGCGGAGGCAGGCTGGCTCTGGGGGCCTGCTGACTGGCCAGCCCAGCTTAAACAAGTGGGTACTCGTAGTCCCAGCTCTGGGAAGATGGAGGCAGGAGAAGCCCCAGGAGCTCTAGGGCCAGCTAGCCCAGCACAGAGAGGGGCAAACAGAGAAGTAAGAGGCAAGGACCACAACACCCTAGGCTCTAGGTGTCCTCAGACCTACACATGCATATTAAGGCAAGTGTGAGAACACAGAAAGAGGGGGGGGGGGGGAGTGGCCTTCCTTTGGAGCTGTCCCATTAGTGCTATGTTATTTTGAACAACTGTGTTAGCAACTGTTCCTGATCACCAGAACTTACTGAAGCAGGGCTGGGGGCGTGGCTCAGCAGAGCGATTAGCATGCATAAAGCCCTGGATTCAATGACTGGCATCACATAGACTGGGAGTGGGGCTGCACACTTGTCAGCCCGCCACTCAAGAGGCCAAGCCAGGAGACTCAGAAGCTCAGGGTCATCCCTCAGCTACAGGCAGTGAATTTGAGGCTAGCTTGGGCTACAAAAGCTGGTCTCCCATAAATAAATAAATAAATAAATAAATAAATCCTCTTTTTTCACTCTGCTTATCTTTTGTAACTCGATCTTGCTGTAGTTCTCAAAATAGTGTCTTTTTTAAAACCATTTTCCTTATGTGTGTGCGCAGGTGTCTGCTTGTCTGTATAGGTGCCATGTGCTTGCAGTGACCATAGACTCCAGGAGAGGGCGTCATATCCCTTGGAGCTGGAGTTACAGGCAGTTGTGACCACATTGCAGGAGTTGGGAATGAACCTGGTTTCTCTGACAGAGCAGCAGATGCTCTTAACCTCTGAGGCCCCTCTTCATCCCCTCTTCTCCCATTCTCATATATCTTTGTTAAAACTACCAAGAAACTTTGGTTTGCTGCTGAATGGGCAACCAGGTGTAACACAGTGGTTCTCACCCTTCCTCATGCTGTGACCCGCTAATAATATGGTTCCTCAGGCTGTGGTGACCCCAACCTTAACATTATTTTGTTGCTCTTACATAACTAATTTTGCTACTATTGTGAATCATAAATGTAAATTTCTGATAAGCAGGTGAATAGTGGTGGCACATACCTCTGATCTCAGGTGAATAGTGGTGGCACACACCTCTGGTCTCAGGTGAATAGTGGTGGCACACACCTCTGGTCTCAGGTGAATAGTGGTGGCACACACCTCTGATCTCAGGTGAATAGTGGTGGTGGCACACACCTCTGATCTCAGGTGAATAGTGGTGGCACACACCTCTGGTCTCAGGTGAATAGTGGTGGCAGACACCTCTGGTCTCAGGTGAATAGTGGTGGCACACACCTCTGATCTCAGGTGAATAGTGGTGGTGGCACACACCTCTGGTCTCAGGTGAATAGTGGTGGCAGACACCTCTGGTCTCAGGTGAATAGTGGTGGTGGCACACACCTCTGGTCTCAGCTTTCAGGAGGCAGAGGCAGGCAGGACTCTTGAGTTCCAGGACAGCCAGGGCTGCACAGAGAAACCCTGTCTCAAAACACATCCCCCTCAAAAAATATATATCTATATATCTGATATTGCAGGGTGGTTGCTATGTGTTCTTCCAAAGGGGTCATCACCCACAGGTGGAGAACTGCTGTAAACTGTAACAGAACCTTCTGGAAACAAT
Source organism: Arvicanthis niloticus (assembly GCF_011762505.2). Taxonomy (NCBI): domain Eukaryota; kingdom Metazoa; phylum Chordata; class Mammalia; order Rodentia; family Muridae; genus Arvicanthis; species Arvicanthis niloticus. The sequence goes on from NC_133432.1 coordinate 34,247,897, forward strand.
TCTTTTTATTCTACTGTATACCCACCAACCTCATTTGGTGAAGGATACATGGCATCATCTACCTTTCCAACACAAGAATGAGCCACATAGCCGGCGCCCCCAGACCACTGTTTGGGGATCTTCTGTTATCACATAACCTGTAAGTGTGCCCCACTCTGAAAATATTCTCTTCATCTATCAGCTGTTGTTTGAAAGTTCAAAACAGGCTGGGCGATGGTGGCGAACTCTTTTAATCCCAGCGCTTGAGAGGCAGAGGCAGACGGATTTCTGAGTTCAAGGCCAGCCTAGTCTACAGAGTGAGTTCCAGGACAGCCAGGGCTACACAGAGAAACCCTGTCTCAAAAAAACCAAAGAAAGAAAGAAAGAAAGAAAGTTCAAAACACCAATACCAATAAACAGCTTTCTCAACTCCTGCCACTCGCTCTGGCTTGTGACCCTCCAGTTTAAGAGTGAACTTACCTCTAAACTGGGTATTTTAAGCGTGTGCATGTTGTGTTGAGGGTGCGTGTTTGCCACAACATGAATGCCACAGAACAACAAGGAGTCGGTTCTTCCATCACTTGGGTCCCAAGAATAGAATTCATGCTGTCAGGCTCAGCAGGAACCTTTATCCACTGTCCTGATGTGGCTGTCCCTAAACAGTGTGCTCTAATATCTTTATAAAAAGATCATCTAGGCATGGCGGTACAGCGCTTGGGAGACTGAGGCAGGAGGGAGGATGCAAAGGCTTGGGGCTGGGAGGGTACTCGGTGTGAAGAGCTTGCCACACAAGCAGAAGGACCTGAGTTTGGATTCCCAGCACCTATGTGAGAAGCTGGGCATGTAACCCAGGTCGGGGTAGGGGCGTGGAGAGTGGAGACAGGCAGGTCCCAGAGGCTCACTGACCAGTCAGTGTAGGTGCCAGGCTCAGTGGAAAACCCTGTCTCAAAATATAAGGTGGAGTGCAAGAGAGGAAGCTAGCCAGAGTTGATCCCTAGTCTCACATGCACACAGACAACCGAACCCACACAGCTACACACAGCACACATACATGGAAGTACAAGGCCTGGCTGGTTACATGGCAAAATTTAAGAGCCAGACTAGGTAGTTTAGAAACCATCTCAAAAAAAAAAAATAACTTTTTACATATTTATGTGTGTGTTTGTATATGTGTATACATGCCCCTGAAAGCCAGAAGTGGGGTAACAGACCCCTCGAAGCTGGACTTAAGGGTGACTGTAGGTTACCTAATGTAGGTGCCAGGAATTGAACCCTGGTCCTCTGATAGAAGCCCTTTTAACCATTGATCCATTCTCCAGCCCATAAAGATAATTTCTAAAGGGTCTGCCAGGTTGCTTGCCCAGATACACAAGGGCCCCATGTCTAATCCTCAGTCCTTAGACAGTTCAGTCAGGTGTGCTATGGGCTGGTACACAGAATCGCACAGATAACGCCTGCTGCGGACATGGTGTTCCTGGTATCACTGTTCACTTAGATATATCACAGCACGCACTTCATGGCAGCCAGCCTCTGGACCACAGGCCATGACGTAGCAGTGAACAGCAAGGCCAGAGACCCCCCATCTTCTGAGCCATGCTCACCCCACCCTATCTGTATCTCCAGGGAATTGCTGAAGCAGCCAGGTACATTTACCGCAGACTGGTCAATGATGGGATTCTGGGCCAAGCCTTCAGTGTCGCTCCGGTGAGATCGCTCGTTTTCTTTTCGTCATCGTCATCTTCTTTTTAAACTTACTTATTTTATGTATATGAATACACCATTGCTTTCTTCAGACACACCAGAAGAGGGCATCAGATCCCATTACAGATAGTCGTGAGCCACCATGTGGTTGCTGGGAATTGAACTCAGGACCTCTGGAAGAGCAGTCAGCGCTCTTAACCGCTGAGCCATCTCTCCAGCCCGGATTGTTCATTTTCTATTTTGTGTTCCTGTCACGTTCCAGCTCCCTTCTCCCGGGCCTCAACTCCCTCTGCCCTCTGTTCCCTAGGAGTACCAGCTCGTTCTGGTGGGGCACAGCCTGGGAGCCGGCGCTGCGGCCCTCTTAGCCATCATGCTCCGGGGGACCTACCCACAAGTCCGCGCTTACGCCTTCTCCCCGCCCAGGGGGCTGTTGAGGTAAGGTGTCCATCTCCTGCAGGACAAGTCCAGCAGCTACCCATCTTTCATTGACATGACGTAATTCTAGCCCCTCCTCAGACGTTTGTTTTAAAGCGCTGTGTAGTGCTGAGTTCTGGCCCAGTTGGTAGAGTGCTCACCTGGCATGCATGGAGCCTGGGTAGCACATGCCTGTCATCCCAGCACTAGAGAAGCTGAGGCAGGAGGATTATAAGGTGGGGTAGACATCAGAACGGAAAAGAAATACTACATAGCTGAAGAAAGAGTACATTGGATACAGTAGGGCATACCTGTGATGCAAGTGCTCACGAGGCCAGAGGATTATAGTCCTCAGAGATGCCTGCCTAGTAGATTTAATTTCCTAAACACCCAGGCTGGCCTGGAACTTGATAAGGAGCTGAAGGAGACATTGAACTGGTCCTTGTGCCTCAGCTTCCGTAGTAGCTGGGATTGTGATCCTGGCGAAATGATAGAATAGTAAGTTTGGGGTTTTTTAAGGGATCGTTTTGTAATTACATGTGTGTGTGCACATGTGTGCACATACCTATAGAGGACAGAGGCACTGGGACTCCCTGGAGCTTGAGTTGCAGGCAGTTGTGAGCCTCCCAACCTGGGTGCTGGGAACCAAGCTCAGGTCCTCTGGGAGAACAGCAAGTGCTCTTAACTGTCAAGGCATCTCTTCAGCCCCTAAGGTTGTTTTTTGTTTTCGTCTTAAGACATTTATTTTAGGACTGGGGAATATAGTTTAATGGTTAAAGCACTTGTCTACCATGTGTGAGGCCCTGGGTTCAATTCTCAATAAAAGTTACATGTATGTCTATATAAGCGTCTCTCCTACGTATGTGCGGGTGTCCATGGAAACCAGAGGAGGGCATATGTCCCTCAGCAGCCGGAGCTCTCCAGGTGGTTATGAGTCACCCAAAGTGATTGCTGGTTCTCTGCAGAGCAGTAAACACTCTGAGCCACTGAGCGTCTCTCTAGCCCCAAACTTTTCTCTTCTTTTAGTTTAAATGGCATTTCTTTGTATGAGCACAGACGTGTGTGTGTGTGTGTGTGTGTGTGTGTGTGTGTGTGTGTGTGTGTGGTATTTGTGCCCTGGTGAGCCAGGTATGGAGGAGGATTTGGAGGAGCCGGCTCTCCTCTTCCAGTCTCTGGGTCCTAGGGATTGAACTCAGCTTGTCAGGTGTAGCAGCCATTGTCGCACTGCTGGGCCCTTGCCTCTCCTACTCCTTGCCACCTCCCCAATGTCGGCTTTGCACTTGTTTTCCTCGATGGACCTCCAACCACACATCACGGTCACCATGGTCACCCAGTACACCATGTCTGTAGCCTTCACTGAGGCAGTGCACATTCTGTGGGCTTGAACAAACAGGACATTTATTTTTTATGAATTCAAAAACTTTTTTTTCTAGCTGATTGGGCATGTTGACTCGACTGTGCTATGTAAACTTTTGCATTGACTATAAAAGAAATTTGTGCCACAACAACGAAGAAACTAAATACTAAAAATAAATAAATCTAAAAATAATTAAAATGTAGAGAAATGGCCTGGAGAGATGGCTCATCAGTTAAGAGCACTGACTGCTCTTCTAGAGGTCCAGAGTTCAATTCCCAACAACCACATGGTGGCTCACAACCGTCTATAATAGGATCTGATGCCTTCTTCTGTCATGCAGATATATATATATATATATATATATATATATATATATATATATATATATACACACACACACATATATGTGCAGATATAGCACTCATATACATAAAATAAATAAATCTAAAATAACAAAAAAAATTACTCAAACAAATTAAGGACTAAAAAATAAAAGATCCAAACAAAACATAATATATTCATAAGAACGGTTGAAAACAGAAAACAAATCAGAGATCTGTAAAAGTATCTTTTCTTCTCTTGTAGTACTAGTTGTCTGGGAGGCATACTGCCTCAGTCTGCTCACTGAGGCCTGGTCCTGGGAGCCTCTCACTTCTGTACAATCTTATCTAGGCCTAGAAGGTTTCCAGCCTCTGAGACTTGCTGCTGAATAAGCTCACCATTTCTAGTTCTTTCTGAGCTCTGGCTGGCTGGTCAACTCAGCTGTTCTGGCACAAACTCCTCTCTAAGCTGACTGATTCAGTCTGGCTTCTCTCTCAGCCTGTGACTGAATTGTTCTGCTTGGCCTCAGACTAACTCTGACAATCTGTTCTAATCTTCTGGCTCCTTCTCATTCACCAGTGTCTAGCTTGTTCTTTCTGCCGCCGGTCTCTGTAAAACTCTCCAGGTAAAACTGCCTTCTCTTCTTTCTGTCTGCATTGCTCTCTTAAGTAGCTTCCCTTTCCTCTCCCTTCTTGTGAGAGGGTTGGACATGTCCTGTCCTGTCAGATCTGTCTCTGATTCGTCATTTTTTCTGCCACTCAATTAGATATCACTTTGAAACACAGTGCTTCCTTCTACAGACTGGCGTAACCTCCATTGTTTGGGATTTAAAGATGTGTACCATTGGGCAGGGGTGGCGCACGCCTTTAGTCCCAGCACTTAGGAGGCAGAGGCAGGCAGATTTCTGAGTTCGAGGCCAGCCTGGTCCACAGAGTGAGTTCCAGGACAGCCAGGGCTGCACAGAGAAACCCTGTCTTGAAAAACAAAACAAACAACAACAACAAAAAGATACGTACCAAGGGCATGTTTGTATTCCAGCCAAAGGGATTAAAGGTGTGTGCTGATCTGAACGACACCACAGCTAGAAATAGGTTTTTTCAGTAAATAGCACAGTATTTATCTCGGGGTTTACAGTGTGATCAAATATCCTGCAACAAAGATCGCTTGTTTTGGTGTGCTTTTTGTTCCTCTCAGTATACAGCCCTTGCTGGCCTTGCTCACAGCCGTCACCCTGCCTCTGCTTCCTGAGCGCTGGGATTACAGACGTACACAACCATTCCTGGCAAAAGACCTTTCCTTTCGTTCAAGTCTGGGCATTCTAGGGATTACCACTCCTGAGAGGGAGAAGAACAGGGATAGCATAGTTTGTAAACTTCAGTTTAGCCAGCTCCAACCATCTATCGATACATAGCTGCTTCTGTGCCTTCCTTATCTCTGACACAGTGGATGTACACACATAAGCGTGCATGCCCAAGAGCTAGCGTCGAAGCAAGTCTAAGACATACCATCGCACCTGTAAATGACACAGCCAACGATAGAGAGCTTTTAAATATAATCTATTTTTCTTTTATGATCACTGGTGTTTTGCCTGTATGTCTGTTAGGGCGTTGGATCCCCTGGAACTGGAGTTACAGATAGTTATGAGCTGCCATGTGGGTGCTGGGAACTGAACCCAGGTTCTGTGGAAGAACAGCCAGTGTTCTTAATTGCTGAGCCACTTCTCCAGCCCCAAGACAGAGATTTTGTAGTTGTTTTGTTTTGTTTCAAAACAAGTATTTCTCTGTGTAACAGCCCTGGCTGCCCAGAACTCACTCTGTAGACCAGGCTGGTCTCAAGCTCAGAAATCCTCCTGCCTCTGCCTCCCTGGTGCTGGAATTAAAGGCATGCGCCACCATACCCAGCTCCAAAACAGAGATTTTAAATTCTTCAATAATTTCTGGATATCTAATAACTGATCGCATTTTCCCGGTCAGTTCTTAACATTTCCCACTTTGTCTGCATGAGGATCCAAGTGCCATTTCTTACCTCAGATACAGCAGATTTGCCTTGTAACTGTCTTCATGGTTCTTTTCCTCATAACTCCATCCAGAACAAAGTATTACTGCTGTGTGAGTGCAGGTGTGCTTATCATGGTCCTTGTCTGGAAGTTGGTGCAGGTGTGCACATCGGGGTGTGCATCTGGACGTCAGGGTGCAGGTGTGCACATCGTGGTGTGCGTCTGGAAGTCAGGAGATAACCTTTGGGAATCAGTTCTCTCCTTCTAGCTTATTTTGAGGCAAGGTCTTCTGTTTCTGCTGCACTGAGTAGTCCAGGCTAGCCAGCCCACAAGTTTTCTGTTTGTCCCGATTGTCAGGTCTCTTCCTCCCATCTCACAGTAGGGGCACTGGGACTGCAGGTGCATACCACTCCATCTAGGTTTTCCCTTATCTCTACAAGAAACCAGGCACTTTGTTGAGAAGAGCTTGTCACATCCTGGTTTGGCTATTTTTCCTTTGTGTCAGGGAATGTTTTTTGCCATAACCTGCAGAACTTTCACCTGACAGGGCCAATGGGGAATAAGAAACAACAGAAGCATGTCCAGCAAGGCTGGGATGGAGTGGCTGTGCACCCTGGGGATGCACAAGCAGCCCTGAAACTCAGCACAGTTATCATCTAAGCTGAAGGAGAAGGCTCAGAGCGTGGGGCAGCTGTTGGGCAGCGTGTCTCTCTGGGATCCAGGGGGCAGTCATCCAGGAAGAGGAAGCTGTGGCAGACACTTCTGCACAGTGTCACACTCCTATCCCTGTGGGTCTAAGAGTTGGGTCTTTAATGTTGCTGTGCTCCTGTCCACAATACGCATTCACCCCACGCTATGTCCCACCTACATGGTTTGTATTACACTGAAAATGGCAGGAGGGCGGAGAGATGGCTCAGGGTTGAGAACTCCTGCCGATCCGTGAAGACCAGAGTTCAGATGCTCTCGACTACCAAACTCCAGCTCTCGGGGGTCTGACGCTCTCTTCTGGCTTCGGTGACCAACCACACGCATGTTCACACCCACTCATGTTCACACATACATACACATGTAAATCCAAAAAGAGAGAAAATGGTAGTGATGACTGGGGATCAGCCTGATTCAGGGTGGATAGTTTTAGCCCTGTATGCCTCCCACGGCACACTCAGCCAGACTTTAGTGTTAGCGGTAAGAGTCACGTGCTGGGTAGACTGCATCAGAGGCTGAGAAGTGGGAAGTGGGCTTCTGTTCCTTCTGCACTGCTTAGCTGAGTGACCTGCCAAGGCCAGAAACCCCGAGACACAAGTGTCTGCTTGTGTTGAGGTATAATTCACACAAGAAAAACAGAGGAATCACGTGGGGTTTGTTTGGTTTTGGTTTGAGACAGGGTCACAGTGTGGCCCAACCTGGCCTGATCTCATTATGTAGCTCAGGCTAGGCTCAGACTCTTGATAACCTTCCCACCTCAGCTTCGTGGGTGCTAGTCCTTCAGGTGTGCTTGTTCAGTTTGGAACCTGCATTATTACAAGCTTGATTTGAGGGCTGGCTTTTGGTGTTACTTAACTTGGTTTTCTAATTCAGCATCAACACAGTTCCCAAGTTTTTATTCTCTCCAAAAGAGTCCTTTATACCAGAAGTATTCATTTCTTAGGTGATATTCACCTTTATATTTTACTTACATGTTTACTTTTTAATAGTCTCTAGTTTCTTAACTATGTAGCCCAGGCTGGTCCTAATTCTCAATCCTCCCCTGACTGCTTAAGTGCTAGATGGGAGCACAGGCTGGCCCTGAATTTAGTCTAGCCCTAGTAGGCCAGTCATTGTGCCTCACGCTCCTGAGTGGCTCGGATTAATTACAAGCCTGTGCCACCACCCTGGGCCAACATGGCCTTGCAGGTGCACACTAGCTTCTTGTCTCCACCTGCTCATCTGTTGCCAGGGCACCTTGGTTGACTGTACCATCTGGGCCTGCTGGGTGACAGGATCATCTGAGGGTTTAGTTGCACGTTCTCTGTTTTGGATGTCTCCTTGTGGCTCCGACTTTGCCCTGGCAGCTGTTGTATTGTCCCCCTGAAGCAGCAGACTCTAGACTAACGTTTCTCTTGTTTAAATTCCAGCAAATCCCTCTATGAGTACTCCAAGGACTTTGTTGTGTCGCTTATCCTAGGGATGGATGTGATCCCCAGGTCGGTGTGCTTCAGGATTGGTCCATGGGGTCGGGGCCCTTTGTCAACACTGAGTGCTGAGCTCGGTGTGCTCTCTACCAAACAGGTTAAGTGTGACCAACATGGAGGACCTCAAGAGGAGGATCCTGCGAGTGATCGCTAACTGCAACAAGCCGAAGGTAACAGCTCATTCCAGATGAGACATGCAGGAGGGGCCCCACGGAGGCCGGCGGAGCGGCTCAGCGGCAGCCTGGCTCACAGCGGCAGCCTCTCAGCCCAGCACATTCCCTGCTCTGTGTCTTCTTCCTTCTGCCTGTGAACAGATCTTTGTGTGGGATTCTGTCTGAGATGCAGAGTCACAGTTGGGAAATGATGCTGCCCAAGCTGCCGCGACCGTCATCCCAGGGCTTTCAGTGACGGTGCTCCCAGGCTTAGACAAAGGCTGACACAGACTACAAGCGGTTCTAGGGGGCCAGCTTGCTTGCCAAACTGTCTGACCAGCATTCCGTCCTCATGGTGGGGGGGAGGACCTCACTCTAGTCTTCATCTCCACACCCATACAATTAACTTTTTAGAAAAGGGTAATTAAAAACTTTTAATGGCAGAGGCTTGAGAGTGTACTCAGTGGTAGAGCATTTTAGCATTGGAGGTTCTAGGTTCAAACCCACACCCACAGGAAAAGAGAGAAAGTACATTAACCAATAGAGGCTGATACCCATGAGGCGGGGCAACAGTTAAGTGTTGGCCTATAATCCCAGCACCTGGGAGACTGAGGTAGAACTGCCAAAAATGTGAGGTCAGGGGGAGGAAACGGAAGCTAAGGAGGGGGCGGGGCCAGGGCTCAGTGGTAGATCAGTTGCCTAGCATGCATGAGTCCTGTTTTGTTGCCATTGGGGTAATTTCAAAAAGAGAGGGAGGCCCCATGAGACAGCCTAATGGGTAAGCCACGTGGCATCAAACCCAGTCTGAGGACAGTCCTTGGAACCCACGGGGTGGAGGAGACAGCCAGGTCCCACAATTTGTCCTCGACCCTCCACCCCCTATCACACATGTGTGCCATGCAAACCACAGAAACATATAAATGTGATTAAAACCAGTATTCTTAAAGACTAGGTCTGTGTCAATTGGGAGCTTTGACAGTATTCAAAACACTGCCAAAGTGCATCACCAGCATCACAGGCTGTAGGTGCTTCTGTTGCCCTTCTTAAAATGCTGCTGAGAAAATTCCATACTCCTTACCAGACATCTGAGGGGTTTGGGTGGGGTTTGGTTTTACTTATTTATTTTTTTTCTTTTCTTTTCTGTTTTTGAGACAGGGTTTTTCTGTGGCTGTCCTGGACCTCACTGTAGAGGATAGCCTGGAACTCAGAGATCAGCCTGCTTGTACTGGGATTACAGACCACCACTGGCGCTTTTTTTTTTTTTTTTTTTTTTTTTAAGATATGGTCTCAGGTATTCTGGGCTGGCCTTGAACTGTGTAGCCAGCTGTTGTTGATGAACTTTCTGTCTCTACCTTCCAAGGGCTAAATTACAGGCGTGTGCCGCCATGCCTGGTTTTATATGATGCTCTCTTAGTTTTATAAGGCTTTCTTGTTCATCTTTTTTTTTAGAAAGTAGCACCTGTCTCCTGGGGTGCAGCTGGCTCATTGGTAACAGTATAGTCCTAGTAAGTGTACATCTTAGCTCTGGGACCAGTCTCTAGCACACACACACGCGCACACACACACACACACACACACACACACACACACACACACACGCGCGCGCGCACGCACGCACGCACGCACACACACACACACACACACACACACGCACGCACATTTTAAAATACACATATGGCTTGGGTTTTGGCTCTTGCAAGTCCAATGGCTCTATGGTTATGGTAGCACAGGCTACCACCCAGCACAGGACCAACCTAGTCCTCGGCTCTCACCTTTCAGTACAAGATCCTGCTGCATGGCTGTTGGTATGGACTGTTTGGAGGAAGCCCTGGCAACTTTCCAACTGAACTGGAAGAGGGCAACCAGGGGGCCCTGACACAGCCTCTCCTTGGGGAACAGACTCTTCTAACACGATGCTCCCAAGGCTGCCGCTCCAGTGACTCCCTGCTGGACTCTCCCACCAAGTACCCCACTCTGTACCCACCTGGCAGGATCATCCACCTGGAAGAGGAGGGTGGCTCAGGGAGGTGAGTATGGGGACATGTGAGTCTGCCACACCCATGCACTGAGGGTGACTCAAGTCCAACCCAAGGGCCTGACTAACGGATATTCTCTTCTGTTCAAGGGTTGGCTGCTGTTCTGCTGCCCAGTACAGAGCAAGGTGGGCACATGAAGCAGAATTCAGTAAGATCCTTATAGGCCCAAAGATGCTGACTGACCACATGCCTGACATTGTGATTCGGGCCCTGGACAGAGTGGTTGCTGACAGAACAGCCTGTGTCTCCTGCCCAGGGCAAGGCGGCTCTAACATACCTTAGTCGGCTCTCCTGGACACTGACCAGCACAATGGACTTGCATTTTGGGGGAGGTTCTTTTGTTGTTGCTTTTGTTTTTTTCTTGAGACTGATAGGCTGTGAGTGGCTTCTGTGAGGCTGGTATGGTGGTTATCTGTCCATCAACAGTAACCTGAGGGGTCCTGGCAGAAATGGACATTAATATGACCATACAAGTTATACAACCTTTTTTTTTTATTATTGTTTTGGTTTTTCAAGACAGTTTCTTTGTGTAGCCCTGGCTGTCCTGGAACTCACCCTGTAGACCAGGCTGGCCTGAAACTCAGATCTGCCTGCCTCTGCATTTGAGTGTTAGGATTAACGGCATGTGCCACCACTGCCTGGCCTATGGTACCATTTTTAACCACAGTATTAACAGGATCTGGAGTTGGGAACATGTATAGGTGTTGGGACTTCTAGGCCAGCTCATGGCACAAGCCACCTAAGAACCCTACATCTGAGGACACTCCGTGGGTCTGCAGCGCCCCCACTCATACGAGGATCCCATCCTGCTGTTTACATGAGTCTGAACTTCAAGACAACAGACGTGCACTTTCTATTTACCTGCATTCTTCCGGGGGCACTAGGACAGCCCGAGCTTCCTGAGCCCGGCACTGCAGCTCCTCACGTACACGAGCTGATCACTAACTCTTTGTGTGCTTAATTCTCACGTTAGTCTACATCTGAGCCAGGTGGGCGGCTCAGGGGAATTTAAAAAAAAATAAAGTAGTCGGTATATCATCAAGTGCCTCGGGAAGGTCTGTATTCCTGGGAGCCAGAAACATGCTGAGTTTCACTGTGCCATTCCCTTGCATCAGCCAGGATTCTGGGGTTACGAGCATGTACTACTGTACCCAGGGGTAATGAGTTCCTGCCTTGACTCTAAACCAAGTTGTCACTCTGGCTACTATGGATTGCATATAACACAATTTAAACAAGAAAAAAAGCCAAGTGTGGTGACTTGGGACTGTTATCCCCACCACTCAGATGGGGGCAGGAGGACCAGACACTGGAGGTCACACTCAACTACTTTAAAGGATCCAAGCCATCTTTTGCTACTCAAGATGTTGTCTCCAAGCAAAAACTCCAAAAAAAAAGGGGCAAGACGGAAGGGAAACCTTACAGGGTACATTAGTTAAGTGCACCTGCCAGGTATGGTGATCCACTTTAATCCCAGCATCAGAGCAGAGGCAGGCCGTTCTCTGTGAGCTCATGCCCAGCCTGTTCCACACTCAGTGAGTTCTAGGCCAGCCAGAATAACCACAAAAATAACTGTGGTCAGAAATCTTAAGGGAAATCCCAGGAACCTGGATTTAAAGTGAAAGCCCTCAGAGACACAATTTGTCACGTTATGTATGCCATGGAGTTATGTAGGGTAGAAAGACATGATGGTGACAGCAAAATGCAGACTGATGAAATCTTAAAGTATGCTATGTTTTAACAAGGCGGCTAGAGATGGCTTGGCTAGTAAGTGCCATAACAAGTGTGAGGACCTGGGATCAAACTGCTGGAGAGACGTTGATAAGAGGCTCCCTCAGTGGATCAAGAGCTGTGCCTGAACAATACAGTGAAGGTGCGTGTCAGAATTTAGACTGGGAAATAGTGCAAATCTTAGTCACATCACTTGGGAGCTTGAGACCAACCTGGTCTCCATCCCACAGAGAAATGTGCATGCACGCACGCGAACATAATCTTTAAAGATTGAAAGTACAAGAATCACCCATGAAAGCTAATCCTAACTGGCCGCCTAACAATGGACTGAGGTCCTGCTAAACCCTGCAGCAGCTTCCCCATCATTAGCACTCGACCCCGGCACACCTCCCAGGCACATGCTCGGGCAAACACACCCCACTGTGGGTATCCCCATACAAGCACCTCACAACAGCTCAACAAGAGTGATCAAACATCAAGCCCGCTCAAGTGTGGCCGTGGGCTCACCTACCCTATTCCCTGAAGGTAGCACTCCCTACATCCCTCCAGTGTGAAAAGCACACCCTTAGCAGTCCAGGGTTTTAAAGCGAGACAAACACCCAAAACACAAGCATGACCATTTGTATGATTCAAGGATTTATTAAGTCATACATGCAAAACATACTGCTAACTGCATTAGCAAAAGATCAATGTAAAAACACTCCACAATTCTGCAACTGTCAATTGAAAAAAGTTTGTTCTAGTGGTTGAAAGGCCCAACACTGTATTCTTGCCAGTGAGTTAGGTCGTACAGAACAGCGTTAGCACTAGCAGTTGACAGAACCTCACAGACCTGAAGGAACATCTCTAGGCAGAGCCACGACAGGAAGCGTATGTCCATGTGGGTGAGGTCTAGAGGGGCAGCATTAGTCACGTGACAGTGTTGGTACTCTGGCAAGACAGTGATGTTTAGAAGGTTCATAGTTTAAGAATATCTAAAATAGTTTAAAAACTGTAAAGCTGCAACACATGATTTTTACACCTAGTTACTAGAAAACTAAGGAAAGCACTAATTAGCTTTGAGTAAAGTAAGGTGAAAACAGGAACGCACTTCTACTAATCTACCAAAAAAAAAATCTCCGAATGCATTATCAGAAAGATCTTATAGTACAGGTCAGACATATTGCTCGTTAAGAAGGGGTTCCTAAAGAAAAGCACTTGCTAAGTTAGCAACTGTGAGGCTGGCCAGTTTAAATATGGACTACGCCCATCTGCCGTAGACGGCAGTGTGTGGGGGGAGGGAAAGCTCAAGAGACACTGATAAGATTGGCCATTTGTCACCTACTATTTAACAGAAATTAACCGTTAAAAAGCTTTACCCGTGACACTTTTATTCAGTTGAATTACTCCATATACAATGTAGTGTAAAGTAATCTCTACTTCATATTAGTCAAAATACTGTCTGTCTCCTTTGATCATGTCGTGTTTCACCCACTCCACCCAGCACACCCACGACTAGGAACAGAATACTTCATTAGAGGCAACACAGGAACTAGAGTTCTGTTCAAAGTCTGCAAAAGCTCGTCAACTGGTATTTTAGAAAACTCACTACGAAATCAAAAGAGCTGAGCTGTTACACTCATCACTGTGACGTACAGTACAAAGTTACGTAATGAACATGGGCTGATAAGTTACGGGTGCGTTACATGGCAACGTGTCATTAAGGAAGCTGTGCTGTGTCACACGGTCTGGGAACTACGGAAGGGTCTGCACTCCTGGCTCCAGAAGCTGCAGTCTTCTTAACGACACACAAGTCTCTCAACAGTTTAGTGCTTAAGTGTTCTCAGCACAACGCAACTTAGTTCAGAAGGTATTTTGGCAATTCTTAATCTGAGCAAGAACAGGGGATCTTGAAAAATAAGGCTTTAAGAAGGCTTTGTCATTTTAGGGCTGAATTTTAATAGACTGTAAGTTGGAATTCTTACATTTAAAACAGGAACCTTAAAATTATTGACTGGTTCATTGGTTCAAACTGGTTTTATGGAAAAATTAATCTGTAACAAAAACTTGGCATCAAATGCGAAGGCTCCGCCTTTTTTTTTTTTTTGTTTGTTTGTTTGTTTTGTTTTGTTTTTTGTTTTTTTTTGAGCAAAGCGTACAAAGGTTCCAGGGACAGGACCAAGAACAAGGGGCTCAGACATTTACAACAACAGGCATTTTCTCTTCCTCTTCTTGACAGGAGGTGGACAGAGCACCGCCCGGATAGCTTCATCAAACACTGTCTTGAGTCCTCGCTGTGTAAGTGCCGAGCACTCAAGGTATTTGACAGCACCTAGAAAAGACAGCCACAAGCGATGACAGATACTCTGCAGAGCAAGGGAGGCTCCACCCGACACCCAACTGAACCAGCAGCCAACTTCCACATCAACACTAAGGCTAGAAAAGGCTGGGCTTGGCTGGTTGCCCAAAGCAAAGAGACCCCACAAGGAGAAAGTTCCCTCTCTCAAGCGGACTGCAGCTGCCTGTCATCAGGACTGCAAGGCAGACACAAGAAATGAGGGTTTCATACCAATCTCTTTCGCCATGGCTAGCCCCTGTGGGTAGGTGATGGGAGTCAGCTTCTTCTCCTTCAGCTTCTCAATTGTGTCCTTATCATCCCTAAGATCAAGCTTCGTCCCCACTAGGATGATGGGAGTATTGGGACAGTGGTGTCGAACTTCAGGATACCACTATGTGTGGAGAAAAAAACAAGGTCAAGCCCCTCTTCTGTTCTGCCTTCCTTCACAAAGCTTACATGCAGTGAGTGCCAACCTCCAGCCACAGCTGGCCCCACAGAGCGTCCCTGCCTTATGCACCCTGGCTAGCCAGGCCCCCAAGACAGAGGACAAAACAACAGACTCCTCCTGTCAAGGTCCAAGGAAAGGAGACAAGAAAGGAAGACACAAGAGAAGGCCACTTTTGTTTTCAGGAAAATAAATCTAATTTATAGAATCACCCTAGAAAACTCACGATCAACTCTACACCAACAGGTCCCTCACCCTGTCTCACTGGGTTGGTTCTAGATGCTAGACCACTTCTGAAGTGCTTCTCACTGTAGGGAGGAGCTTCCTACAGAAAGGATGCTCTAGAAACCTGTATTCTAAAGTCACAGACTTAAATGGCCCACTCCTCAGTGCAGTTATTAAGCCAAGCTAAACAACCCCAAGCTCCCAGGGTGGACAGCATTCACTTTACTCTTTAGTATTTCTCTCGGGGACTGACATTATGCGGCCATCTTCCCATAAGTCCCCATATGTCCCACTTACCTTTGCGCGGACATTTTCAAATGATGCAGGACTCACAAGGGAAAAGCAAATTAAGAACACGTCCTACAGAAAGGAAACACAGGCAACATGTGGAGGACAATCTTAAACTGTCGGAGTGTCCTACCTAACGCTGCTAGCGATGAGCTGTCGGAGGCCCCGTGTGCCTCCTGCTACCTGCACCTAGGTCCTCACGGCTCCCCACTTACCCCTCGTTGGCAAGAAGACTCACAAACCATTACCACATCTGCCTTTTGAGAAAGAGAACATGAAAGAAGAAACTGCTGGAAGCCATCTGATGCTAGGACGGTATCTAATCACATTCCCAAGAGGCCGATCTCTAATCATGCCCAACTGGAAACCTAATTATCTGTTAACACAAATTCTATACAGGAAAACCATGGTCTCTCTAAGGCCCATGACTGCAGAGTCAATTTACATACATCGTCTAACAAGTCACGCTTTTCATTAAGCCCCCACATGCACATTAAGCGCAAGCCTTCCTTACATCTCTAGTGTCAATCAGCCAGCTTGTCACTGTTCCTGGCACAAAATAGAGTTCAAGAATTTGCTCCCCAGCCTTCCAGCCATGGAGGGAACTCAGTGTGCCATCTCCCAACAGACAAGCACCAACCACTGCACAGCACTGTCCCACCTTCCCAAGCACAGCCGAGGGCCTCTGGGAAAGCTGCCCCAGTGTACCTGTGGCCCCAAAGAACGCAAGGACAAGCAGTGCAAGAGTGCTGACATCAAGAGAAACTGCCAGCTGAATAGAAAGTATCTGAGGGTTCTTCCTGTGTGTTATCACATATAAAGTAAATTCAGGTATTTACTTGTATAAAATTATATGCCCAAGAGTTTCTAAAATGTTAGGCTTATCAAGACATAGCCCTAGAAAAGGCAACTATGCTATTTTCTGCAATGTATACAGTTCCCAAGCTAGCACCTTAAACCATCCAGCTGGGATCTCGTACCTGAAAGGGAAAGAGACGTCCCACACAACAGCTTTTTATAAACAATTGTTTACTTCAATGCTGGCGCATGCACAAGCCCATCAGAATCACCAGGGCTTCCCAAGCATCCAAGTTGATTCCAAACCCTCTCAAAGCACAGTTGGGTTAGCTCACCAGCACTGCACAGCCACCCCACAGCCCACACACAGAACACCAGAGTCAGAGAAGAGGCCCTCAGAGTGGTTAGTCTGGCTCGGCGAGGAAGCACCCACATGAGCACCAGGTGGCCCTCCAAGCATCCCAGAGAGGGGCTTCTGGATGCCCCTCCTTTCACATAGGAGAGAGCAAGCAGTTCATGACTATATAACCCACTGGGAGTGAACAGTCACAGCCCAGTGAAAGCTCATTCCATCAAGAGCGGCCTCTCCTGAGTGAATCAGAGAGGAAACACTCAGGGAACCCGAGGCTCAACGGTGTTCCTGGAGACTCAGTGAGATGAGAGAAGAGACAAAGCTTGAGGCTGAGGTCAACTCAAAGTCTTACATACGGCAATCGGCTTGTCTTTGCCCCTGGAGGTTCTATCTTTACCACATGTGTCTCCAACCTAGTAATGCAGGAGAACTTTGCTTGAGTTCAGTACAAACTAAGAAATACAAAATCAATACAACCTGTTAGTTTCATCAGAAGTTTGTCTCAGCCCCTGAGGAATTTGAAGCTGTGCAATCACGATTCGTCTTAGGAACTGAGAGGCACACAGTCGTTACTCCATGAAGGTGGAGCTGAGGGGCAGTTCAATAAGGAAGTCAAGGGAATGCTGGGCCTGCCACCACAGCACTCCAGCACTGGCCAGAATTGAACACACCTGACAGAGCTCAGTGCTCACAAAGTGGCCTATTGCTGGCATCCCTTACTGACAAGATCTTCGAAGAACTCCACTGTTCTCAGAGATAAGCCAAGGAAGCCTCAAAGGCAGGTGAGGCAGCTGCCTGTAGGCACAGTGAAGCTTTCCAGAACAGAGCCAAAGGGATCCAGGCTGGCACATCAGCCTCCTAGCCCCGGCTCTGGGAGTGAGGAGTGGATTCAGACTAGAGCGAGTTCCTGAAATGAACTAAGGTCCCTTGGTGAGTTGCAAAGCCCATCACTTGGTCCTAACTCCGTAAGTGACAACCTTTTCCATTTTCATCATAATACTTTCCATTTGTTCCTAGGCTCAGTAAAAATTGACAGGCTTACTATCGCAATAAGAAAGCCCAGAAATTCTAACAAAATACAAGGACGGGAATTATTTTAATTTCACCTCACTCAAGCTTGTATTTACAATTCAAGAGCAACAATTTCTAGACTCCAGGTTTCATTTGTAGGCTATTTCTAAAGGTGTCCTAAGGACCTGACACAATATACCCGACCAACAAAACAATCCAGTGTTTCATATTGTGACAGGTGGGGGGGGGGGCAGCACCTCTAGCCCCTCACTCTACCCCCCTAATCCTCCAACACCTTTCCTCCAGCACCTGCCGATGGAGCAGAGGCGTGCACAGCTGTACCACAGCTCCACGCCTAACTCAGGTGTGCACTACACCATTGCCTCCTGCTTTCTTCTGCTGCTTTACCCCGTCCCCTAAACACAGCTTTATTAAATTAATGGGCTTCTGCTGGTGTTTTCCCTACCATCAATTCCTTCTTTCCCGATACAGGGCAAAAAGGGTTGTGCTGCTGGTGCCTCTGCTCCTCCCTATCCTGACGACAGTCCCCGTCTCTACCTTCTCATGGGTAGCTGACCATCTTTCCTGGGGACTTGACACTTTCCTCGATCACCAGGACACTTGTGACACCACATACACAGATGCCTTTAATGAGTGAGTCTCCAATAACTTTCTCACTCCCATGTCACCAGCTACCTCTCCCTCAGCAGTCAAAAGTACAGCCTGGGCTGAAGAGAATTCATATAGGGACATGCTTGCTGGGCAGGCATGAGGAGCCCTGGGGTAAACCCCGAGTCCTAGTGAGAGACCCAGTCTTAAAAAACAAGGTGGTTTTGAGGGACAACACCTGAAGGTGACCTGTCACACCCAGATACAGACACACACAGAATCATACACCAACTACAACTCGAGTGTTCCCAACTTGGCACACCTCTTCAGTGGCACCGTCCTCAATGGGAGGCAGCTTTTAGAATGAGATGGGCAGGACCAGAGGCACTGGAGTGCTCACCACTCAGATACACAGAGCCTCTCGTTCTGCTCACATCCACCCACTTTGTATCTGGACTTAGGCTCACATTTGGATTTTTCGTTTTCTTTTTAATATGCGGATTCCACACAACAGGGAAAATGACCAGAGCTGCTGACAGACAGACAGACAGAGAGAGAGAGAGAGAGAGAGAGAGAGAGAGAGAGAGAGAGAGAGAGAGAGAGAGAGAGAGGAATTTTTAAAAGTTGAACAAGTGTTCCCAGGAAAAGACCGACCCTGGGAAGGCAGCAGCCGGCCTGATGCTGACAGCTGCACTGGAGGAGAGATGCTCCTGTCAATTCTCACAAGCTCCCAGACTGTGTGTGACTATGCTGATGAAAAGCAACCACATGGAAATAAAGACTAGATCATTCCCTAGACCCCAGGTCCCTCCAGGAGGCACAGAGTGCAAGTAAGTGGGTTTTCATGTGTAGCAGTTTCACCCCCACTGTGCCCCACAACCTTCTAGGCAGGCCTTCCTAACGTGCAAGGCTAAGACAGCTCTTAGCCAGAGCAAAGCCCTTTTCTGAGTCCTGCACACCCCCTCGCATAATAAAACCCCAGTGGGTTTCCCTCATGGCAAAAAGCAACACACCCCATTCTGGCTAACTGTAAGTGGTTCTCTAGTGACCTCTGGCTGAAGGACCAGACATCTAACAGTCATCTGAACAAAGGAAACCCTCTGAAAATCAAAACTGCACCAGGCAGTGGTGACTCAGGCCTTTAACCCCAGCACTTAGGAGGTAGAGGGAGGTGGATCTCTGTGTTCGAGGCCACTCTGATCTATAGAGTTAAGTTTTAGGATAGCTAGGACTATGCCAAGCATAACTCAAACCCCAAACCAGACCACCACCAACAACAACCAAAGAAAATCAAACATGCAGCAGCTCTGGGTCCTCACAACTGTAATACCAGGAGCTAGACCCATGAGGGCTGCTCTTCCACAGATGGGACCAGGGGTGTCGCCCAGCACCACGGGGCAATCCGCAAAGTTTCTAGGGCCCTGATCTGGCTCCAGGCATGCACACAGTACACACACACACACACACACATACATGTAGGCAAATATTCATATACACAATACAAGTATTTAAAACAAAAGCCATCATCTCAGCATTCAGAAGGATGAGGCCCAAAGATGACAACAGAAACAAAGCACTCTAAGCTGCAGGCCACCCTTGGCTGTAGACTGAAGGAGGAGACCCTGTTTTGTTTTTGTGAGTCAGGGTTTTCTGTGTAGTGCTGACATGCAGGCCAGTCTTGAACTCCACGTGCTAGGGCTAAGGTGTGCACCTGCACCAGCACTGCTCAGCTCTGACCACAGGTTTTTAAAGGCACACAAACAGGCTTATAGCTTAAAGAGCCAAAGTTAGGCCCATGTGCCAGCTAGCACAGACAACAGAACACAGTCGATGGGCAGCCTACAGTGTGACAGGGTAGCCCAAGCAAGGCAGACTCCTGAGCACAGGCATTTGAGCATGGCCTCCACATCTAACAAAGTCTTGCTCTGCCTTTTTGCGCCTGCTCTGTCCTGTCCTCTGTCTTCTGGCCCCTTCCCCCTCTCCACATGCTCATGCCAGCCCTTACTTCTCCTCTCTCTCCCTCTCTCTCTGCCTTTTTCTGCCTCTACTACCCTCTTAACTCCCCTCCCCATGCCCTGAATAAACTCTATTAAGAAAGAAAGAGAAAGTAAGTCAGTCAGCCAGTCTTAGCAGGCAAGTCTTTAGCCACTCGCTGTGTGCTCGCCCATCTGTTCCTCTGACCTCCACCTGGAACACTGTCCACACCGGAACATGGTACATTAGCAAGAATCTTGTCTTCCTCCTTTCTCACTCAGTCCTTATATAAGGAAACTGCCTGCCTGGCTGCCACACACAGATGACTGCAGCTTTCCGCAGCAGCCTGGCCTCTCATACTCAGTTACAGCTTCTCACCCTGGGAAGAGTCCACTCACTGATACTCCTCATACAGAGTCCAATTTCCTTCAAGTCACCTTTGACTTGCTAAGAACAACTCCCTTAGAATACCGCACCCTACTCTGTACCCACTGTGTCACAATAGGGTGTCTCTCATTTCTCAGAAATGATGCCACACCCTTCCAGACACATCCAATGGGCTGGACAGATACCAACTGCTATGTTTTAAAATCCACCTAGAATCTGGAACTATTCACACTCACTAGATGGAGTGTTTCTGAAGACACTGAAGACTGCAATCACCTTGTGATTGTGGGCTGAGTTTAAATACTTAACATACTTAGTTTTTAGCTAGAAAAAAAGAAACACCCAATTCAAACCTTTCCTCTTACATTTTTCATCTTTATCTAGCATTGTTAACTAAAATTTGAAATTTGGCTATAACTCAATTAACAAAAACCTACAAAGAGACAGTAACCAGTGAGAAACAAAAGGTATTCTCTGACTGCAGAGAAAAGGCATCTTCTAACACGTAAAACCATCATGAACTAAACAGGAAGTTCATTTAAAAATACAAACTCTGTAGACTGGAACTGATTCCTGACCCTTCAAAGTAAGGTTACAGCTCCCCAGTCATCCAGGGTTCAAAGCCTGCCTTCCTCTAAGCTTTCTCCTCCATCCCAAGCCAGACGCTCCAATCTCCAAGCAAGAGAGCACAAGTGATGCTCATCCAAACAAGACTTGAACAGAGGAGCCTCTGCCCATCCATCAGTAAGGTGAAGGGGAGCAACTGGGCACCAGGGGGCATGGGCTGGGCCAGAACTGCTGTCTGCACAACAGGGATTGTGCTGGTGTGTTTTTAAAACCTGGTCTCACTCTACACATAGCTGGTCTTGAGCTCACAAACATCCACCTGCCTTTTTCTCCAGAGTCCTGAGACGACAGACTTGAACCAACACACCTGGTCTGAGATGTTAAGTCATCTCATGCTAATGGCAGGCATGCAGAGGACAGACATGAAGAAACCGCCTGGGTCTGCACAGCAAGGTACAAGTGCAGGGCCTGAATCCATGGCATTTGCTCTGCTGTCATGAACATTTAAGGTTTGTCACTTTGACACCAAAACTGTACTGAGACGCTCTTGCTTCCTTATGTCCCTGTGCAGCCACATAGAAAGGCAAATGCTTTTCCCTGAGCCGTAAGCTCTGCCCTAACATGCAGTCTAAAATGAAGAACATGAACTGAGATAAGCAAGTGACATAACATGACAACACTTTGCATCAGATACCAAGTACTCAATCGGCCTGCCAACCACTGCTCTAATTAGCTTTGGTAAATAAGCAATCACTGCTTGTCTCATACAGAAGCCAAAGTAATCTAAAAAAGTGTTTTTTCCTGGCTGGACACAAAGGTCTACTTTATAAAACTGAAACCTCAATCTACACTAAAGACTTCATACTGACGCCAAGAACTATGAGCTTTATGGGGAAAAAGAAGTATCAAGCCCTAAGGTAAGTTACTGATTCAGTTTAAAGAAACCATAACTTTTTTTTTCTTTTTTGGAAACAGGGTCTCATGTAGTCCAGGCTGGAACTTACTATATAACCAAGGACGACCTTGACGATCTTGCCTTCACTTCTGATTAAAGGCATAAGCCACTATGTCCAGTTTATGTTGTGCCAGGGATGTAACTCAAGACTGGGAATGCAAGGCAATCATTCTAACAACTAAGCAACACCCCAGCTCAAGAAACCTTAATATTAACTGCTGAATTTAGATTTTTTTGAGCCAAGGTTTGAGAAAACTATAAACCAAGCTGGCCCCAAACTTGTAGCCTCAGCTTCCCATGTGTTGGACGACAGGTATGAGCCACCATGCCCAACCTAACTGCTTAACTTGATTTTCCAGTGCAAAGCCATCACAGAACAAGCCACCTTTCAAAGTAACTGCTATTAAGAACAGTTTTACAAAACCAAAAATAAGACAGTACCTGTTCTGTGTGGTTGTCTTGAAAGTAAATAAAAGAACATAAAATAAAAAGGGCTAAAAAAGTGGTAATAGTCAAGATTCCAAACACTGGTTGGCATGAAAGCAGGTATTCACCTTTACTAACTGTTCTCACAGACCCAGTCCCAGCAGCACAAGAAGATCTATGAGCCCTGGACACTAAACAATTATACACGGTAAAAATCAAGTGTGAGCCTTACTGTTTGCGGGTAGGAGAGGGGACGCAATCTGTCATAATCTTCTTGTCCAGCTGTGTCCCATAGTCCCAGATTCACTGGTTTTCCATCTACCATAACATTGGCAGAATAGTTGTCAAAGCTGTAGAAGGGACAAGAAAATGTTAGTCACAGACACAGGGACTAAGGCTGGTCCAGAAAACAGCCTGAGGTATGAGGAGTGCCTGCAGGAAGAGGACACAGGGCATCACCTCACACACCAGAGAGGGAGAAACAAAGGGCAGGCTACTGCCGTACAGGAAACAGACAGAAAACCAAGTCCCTCTTCCCAATCCCACCTGACAAGTGTCTCAGGTGCACATTCTGCTCACTTCCAGCTATGTGCTCAGTTAGAGCACACAGCAAAGTCACCTGGGTCTGAGGCCAAGGACAGCAGCACAGCAAGCACATTTGGACTTTAGAAGCCACCTGGGTTTTCAGAGGGAGTGTACCTGACCACATAAGTGTGTGCATTAGCCCAAAATTGCCACATACAAATTAGTTATTAGTAAGAGGTAACTGCAGCATTAAGACACTGAGGCAGGAAAATTATATGAGTTCAAGGTCAGCTTAGGTTACAGAGCAAGGCTTTGCTCTCAGACAACCAAACAGACCTCAGAACAACAAAAAAATGCTACTGATATTACCGACTACTCAAAAAAACAAACCAAAACCCAAAGTATGGAGCAGGATCAGGTCAGGAATTAAAAGCTTGCATGAGCTACCCAAATAACCACCTCCAAAAGAAAAAAAAAAGCCACTGTAATTTAAAACAAGGCAGTATCTTCATGTTTTGTTGGTATGTATGTATGCACCGCACATGTATGTCTGGTGCACATGGAATTCAGAAGGCAATGTATCCCCTGAAACTGGAGCTGCTATGTGGGGGCTGGGAACCAAACCCAGGTCCTCTGGAAGAACAACCAGTGCTCTTAGCCACTGAGTCCTTTCTCCAGCCCCAAGTCTTAATACATGGATTTTAAGGCAAAAGGGGCTTGTTTTTTGTTTTTAATTATTATTATCTGTAGTTTTTTTTTTTTTTAAACAGTAGCTCTTAGTATAAAAGCAAAGTTTAAGATAGTGTAATTTACAGACTGTACTGAGCAAAGCAACCTTTATAAAGATGGTGGGGGTGAATATTGGGAGGCAAGATAAAAGTTCAAAGTCAACCTAGGCTTTATGGTAAAGCCCTAGTGGTCTCCCCCAAGGGAGAGCCTTCAAAGGTACACTGGTTGCAGACTTGAGGATAGAGCTGTGCCCTCAGTGAGAGAAGCACTTCTTTCCACTCAGTTGGGCTACCCACACAAAATCAGCAGCCCAGAATCCGCCTCTGCCCCACCCCACACCTAGCTCACCTCTACAGCCCTGTAAGCATGGCATGGAACCACCTGATGACTTGCCAGAGGGTCAATTAACCGTAATGCAACATTCTGTGTGCCAGTGCCCTGAGCCAAGATGCAGACTGCTGTGGTCAGGCTCTGGGCTTTACATTTCCCAGCCTATACACTTCATAGTGTCATTTTCTTTTGTTTCCTAAATATCTGAGACTCCATCAGGAACCTGTATATTCCCTCATATGAGGAAATTATACATTAAATTGGCTCTTTTTTTTTTTTTAAAGTTCTAAACACCTAACAATTCTATTCCAGTCGATGATTCAGGGGAAAATAAACACCAGTAGTTCATATATGGATTGACAAGGGCTTTACAACAGAACAGAAGAACACATCCCAGGCTGGTTGGTTCCCAGGCTGAGGAGGATACTCACACAGTGGGGATGTACTCTCCAGGAAATGCATTGGTCGTGTAACTGATGAGCAGGCAGGTTTTACCTACAGCACTGAAAGGAGAGAAAAAGCACTGCTTAGTCAACACAGTACAGTCCTGGCTTCCACTATCCCACCACAGTACTCTAGAAAAGACCAGGAAACAGCTAGACCACATCCATAAACACAAACAAGTACGTGCCTGTGACACTTAACACTACACATATTTTCATCTTAAAAACAAAACCAAATCTTTGTATCTCTCAGAAAGGCAGATTCAACAGCCTCCCCCTGTTTAAGGTATGTGGCACCTGAACCACTGGTCAAGAAGGATGCACTGAGTACAGGACTCAGAGAAATGGTTAACAGAGCTTCCTCTACAGCATCTTCCACTCTAAACTGATTCCTAGTAAGTGCATTTGAACTGTTACTCCCAAGTACTAACTGATGGCACTGCCTCTAAGTGGCAGACCCGTGAAACTCCCACAAGTGCCCTGTCCCCAGCCTGTCCCTAACAGAGCACAGCCAGTTAGCCAGCCAGGGTGCTCACACTCACAAGCTGTGAAAGAGCTAACAGCATAGCTCCTAAACATGTTAACAGGGCACAGGGATGGAATAAACTTCTTATACAGCTATTCAGACAGAAAACCAGAAATGTGCAACATTAAGGGGACAGACTATTACTAATGTTCCCCAAGGCAGAAGTTAGGGTACTGTCTGAAAAGCTCCCAACCACTTGAAATAGTTTTCAGATTACTAAAAATAAAGACTGCTGTACCATTCACAAATACATACATATATAAAATCTCTTAAGTTTCCCCCCACAGACCCTCACTGACTCGAGGACATCCTGAAGCTCAGTTCCAACAGTTCTCTGTAGAGGCCAGCCTCAGCCTCCTGCTGTCTTCTGCGATTTACTAAGGTCAGGAGGGTACACCGGTATTGACTTGTAAGACTGTACTGTTCAGCACAGGGCATTGTAGACTGGGGTTCACTATCCAAAGGCAAACTTTATACTTTCCTTCTACTCTTTGGGACTGAGGTACAAGGGCAGGAGCTCAACCACTCATTCTTGCCAATACTTGTCTGACTTGTAACAGTATAAAGGGCTTAATGAAGTTGGAACTCCCCACCCTAAAGATTCAGTGTCAAACATTACATCACTGTCAGGTAACTTCCAATCCCTTAACAGCTTTCTAAACAGAAATGAGTCATTAGACATTTATCTTGTGAGAAAGGCTTAGAATGTCAAAACAAACCTGTATGAGCAAGAGTCTAAGATCTGGAGAGGCCTACATCTAAGACTCAGACCCGCTCATTTATTTGTAGCAGATCTGAACTTCCTTTTCTGCCTGTTTTCTTGCTGGTGAGCAGATGCTCTCAACTACAGTGAATTCATAGGAAGGAAGGAAGGAAGGAAGGAAGGAAGGAAGGAAGGAAGGAAGGAAGGAAGGAAGGAAGGAAGGAAGGAGATAGATAGATAGATAGATAGATAGATAGATAGATAGATACATACATACATACATACATACATACATACATACATACTAGGTGCTTGAGATACTTACTCTGCAGGAAACTCAAAGCCTAGCAGCAAGTGCTGGCTCAGGCCTGTAATCTCAGCTTCTGGAACAAGACAAGATGATCTCCAGGAGTCCCAGGTCAGTCTGGGCTACACAGTGAGTTCTACTCTAGCTAGAGCTACTTACTGAAAATCACTTCAAACCAACAAAAATATAGGGTAGCAGAAGGCGGTGGAAGATAAGAGAAAAAAAAATAACAGGGTGAAGATATCAAAGTGCATCCCATACGTACATGGATGTGTCAGTGAAACTCTTGGCACAATTAAAATATGTCGTAATTAAGAGTAAATCTCACTGGGGCTGCAGCTCAGCGTCAGAATGTTTGCCCAGTACACACAAAGCCTGTATTCAATCCCCCCACACCTCCTCTTCCTCACATCACCACCATCTCCCCAGCATGCCAGGCAAGCCTTCTACCAGGCCAGGACCCCAGCTCCAGGTCTCTCTGAAAGGCCCAACTGGGAAGGCACTGGCAAAATCTGGTATTGAGAATTTTGTTGCTGTTATTTGTAAGAATGCACGTGTGTATACCACACAGGTCATAGTGTGCATGAGATGAAGGAAAACTAAAGGTACAATTCTCAGCCTGTGGGTCATGACCCCTTTTAAGAGCACACTGTATGACCCTTTCACAGAGGTCACCTAAGACCACCAGAAAACACAGATATAACATTACAGTTCCTAACAGGAGCAAGATGACAGTTATGAAGAAGCAATGAAAAGAATGTTATGGCTGGGGTCACTGCAACATGAGGAAGGGACTGTACTGAAGGGCCACAGTATTAGGAAGGGTAAAGACCGCTGCTTTAAGGGAACAGGTAACACAGAAGTAGATAAAACTCTAATTTCACCACATACCCTCACTGACTTGAGGGACATGCTGAGGGCTCAGGTCCAACAGTCCTCTGTATGAGCCCAGCTTTCAGCTGTCTTCTGCTGATCTGCCAAGGTCAGGATGATCCCACCATGTGTGCCTCAAGTTATCAGGCTTGACAGCAGTACTTTCACCTACGGAACTGATGTCACCACACAGTGGCCTTGAACTTACTCTGTACAACGAGCTGATTCTGAATCTGTGTCCTCAGGAGCCTGTGACCCATTCACTTTTGCCTCCTGAGTCTGGGTTACAGTTGTGAGCCGCCACACATGGCTGGGAAGTGTACTTCTTACTAACCATTAGTGACTACAATTTATGTTCTATAAAAACATGTCTATAGGGTTGGTGATACAGCTCAGTTGGCCTAGCACGAACCAAGTCCTGGGTTTGATCCCCAACAGCAAATAAAGCTACACAGAGTGGGAAGGTAGGATCAGAAGTTCAAGGTCATAGCAAGTGTGAGCCCAGCATGAGCTGCATGAGAGCCTGTCTCTATGTACTTTCACTCAATTCTTAACTTTAAAATGTATCAGCATAAATAGAAAGGTTATTTATTACCCTTCGTTTAGTGTACTTACTCATTCCTTGTAAACACACGGCATAGATCAACTCTAAAGGCCAAAGTCGACTTCTAACTACAGGAGGGAACGTGAGGGAACGTCAAGAGTATGTTCACATGGAGAATGGAAGACATATTTAGTCACAGCCATGACTGATGCACTACAGAATTTCTGGAAGAATATCTGCTTTGGAATTTTCTAAATTTGTATTTTAAGTGTTCAGTTTAACCTCCTTTTAATCTTTAAAGTCTAGGGAATGAGCCTGGGCCTCCTGGAAGAGTGTCCTGTCCACTCATGCCCACTAGCTCTCCCCTAGCGCAGGACATGACTGTTCTTTAACCTATCTGGACTTCCTGCCCTGTCCTGCAGAAAGCACCAAGAAAGAAACCTGCTAGTGATTTCCGGTCCCTCAGAAGTCTTCACTTTCCTGTTGAGAGAACTTTGTACTTTATGGCCCTCTGCTTTGACCAGCTTTATTCTGACTTTCTGAAACCTACAAACCAAACCTTAAAACACGAAAATCAATAACCTAAAAGCACTGACAGTTTCCTCACATTAAAAAAACATATGGAGCAGGGTCAGTGATAGCACTTGCCTTTAATCCCAGCACTCAGGAGGCAGAGGCAGGTGGATCTCTAGAGGCCAGCCTGGTCTACAGAGTGAGTTTCCAAGATAGCCAAGGCTACACTACACAGAGAAACCCGTCTCAGAAACACAAACAAAACAAACTCCCATACATAGGGAAGTTGGTGAGCTGGCTCTGTGCTGAAGAGCACTTGCTGTTCTTGCAGAGTTTGACCCACAGCATCCGTATCAGAGGGCTCGAAATGCCTGCAATTCTCTTCTGTAGTCATCTGTGTGTGTGCACGCACACGGATACACTCTTTTATATACACATAAAAATGTAAAGGTATGTAAGGAAATTGGGTGTGTAATCACAGCTTGGAAGTCTTGGGAAGAGAAGGGTTTCTTCAAGTTCCAGTCCTGCATGAATTACATAGCAAAACCCTATCCAAAAGGGAAAAGATCTCCATCAGCTAAAGCAGAGCAGTAGAGAGAGCTTGCCTAGCATACACAATCCTGAATTCCATCCCCAGCAAAAGATGGGGTGTATATCTAAAAAAGAATTTACAAAAAACAAAAACAAAAAACAAAAAAACAAAAACCACCAAACCTTTGTACATGGCCTTGTAAGAAAAAAATGTTCCCAAGACAGAAAAACCAGACTCATCCATTAGTCTGATCAAATGCAGATCAGGTAATCTGAGCAGTAAGTCAATCTTCAGGGCAGGGTATGGTGATGCATGCCTGTCTAGCTCTTACATTCATTCTAGAGTTCAAGTCTAGCCTTACGTACATAGGAAGTGTGAAAGCTACCCTGAGCTACAAGAGACCTTGTTTCAAAACATAATGTGGGGGCTGAAGAGATGGCTCAGAGGCTAAGAAAGCTTGTTGCTCTTCCAGAAGACTCAAGTTTAGTTCCCAGCTCCCAAATCACACTGCTCACAACCACCTGCAACTCTGGCTTGAGAATATTCAATGCCCTCTCCTGACCTCTGTGGGCATCATACACATGACATCCACTCATTAAAAATACACACAAAAATTTCAAAATAATTAAAAAATGAAGCGGAGAATGACTGAAGATACCTCTCCCTCCACGTAGACATGTGTGTGCACCCCAAACCACGCACATGCCCCTCTCATGTTTCTTTTTTTCTTTTTTCTTTTTTTTTTTTCTTTTCTTTTTTTTTTTTTTTTTTTTTTTTGGTTTTTTCAAGACAGGGTTTCTCTGTATAGCCTTGGCTGTCCTAGAACTCACTCTGTAGACCAGGCTGGCCTCGAACTCAGAAATCTGCCTGCCTCTGCCTCCCAAGTGCTGGGATTAAAGGCGTGCGCCACCACCGCCCGCCCGGCCCCTCTCACGTTTCTTGAGTAACTGAAATACCTTGAACTAAAGTCCTCAATTTCTGAGGTGGAAGGTATATAAAGAAAAAGTATGTACAAAAAAAAATTTGATGAATCAGTAAGAGCAGTTCAGTACCAGAAAAAGACAAACCAATTCACAAGTCATGAACCAGGTACATCATAACCAATGTGATAAAGATAGTCATTACCACCATTAAAGACTTCAAAATGTTAAGACTGTATACAGTTTCTCAGACACTGAAGGCTGAAGATACTACACATAACAAGCTTCACAGGAAGCTTTATTCTGGGCCACCCCTCTTGCTTCTAGAATCTTCAAATCACTACGGATTGTCAAATGACAACCCAGCAAAAAACATAAAGATCACACACACACACACACACACACACACACGCACGTAGAGGGGCTCGAAAGATGCTCTGTGTGTGTTATGTGTGGAGAGAGAGAACATACACATTTATCTCATATATAAGTGATTCTATATGCAGAACTTACATATATAGAGGAGGGGAGAAGTAAGATGTAAGATATGTAAGAGAGGGGCCGGAGAGATGCTTCAGAGATGAAGAGCACTGGCTGGAGCACTCCTGTGTGCTCCACTGTTGGAGGACTCAGGTTCAATCCTCAACATCCACATGGTAGCTCACAACAGTCTGTAACTCCAATTCCAGGGGATCCAAAACACTCTCCTGGCTTCCAAGGGAACCAAGAACTTGGTACATAGACATACATGCAGGCAAAACACCCATGCATATAAAATAATAATTAAATCTAAACTTGGAAGCCAGAGCAGAATTCAAGTACCTGTATAACAGGTCAAAACAAAACTCCTGAAGAGTTTGAGCAAATGACGGGCCATCCCATCACTGTTCAATGGAAGCAGAGTAAACTGTGCTTATTCCTGTAAGGATGACGTCATAGGAGCCTGACCTAACACAACTTCTAAGTTAGACACTGTACTGGACAGACTACCAGCCCAAGTCCACATGCAGACAAGAACTTCAAGCCATTCACTTGTTAGCCTTCTGGTCAATCAAAACTAAACCAACACTATTAAAACCACTGAGTTAGTTGCGATGGAACATCTCTGCAATGCCAGCACTAAATGTGAGGCCCTAGAAAAAAGGTGTGTGTGTGTGTGTCTGTGTGTGTGTGTGAGAGAGAGAGAGACAGACAGACAGACAGACAGACACAGAAAGAACGCTAGCTCAGTGTGGCTTAGCACATGCTATACCATCACCAAGAAAAACACACAGAATCTGTTTTCAGAAAGCACATTTTAAATCTCGTTTTTTTATAGGCACTGTCAACTAACTACTGAACAGGGACTAACCCACCAGAAGAATACAGGCCGACTA
Organism: Arvicanthis niloticus; assembly: GCF_011762505.2. Taxonomy (NCBI): domain Eukaryota; kingdom Metazoa; phylum Chordata; class Mammalia; order Rodentia; family Muridae; genus Arvicanthis; species Arvicanthis niloticus. The sequence goes on from NC_133432.1 coordinate 34,278,427, forward strand.
ACCTAACATGGTCATAACAGAATTTTTAACTGTAATTCCTCAGAAAAACTTTAAATAGTAAAGTTTGCAATTTGCATGACCTCAATCAAGCTGTCTGTCATCACTCGGCTTTAAACCCTGTAAAATTTCATAACTATACATATATTAGGCTTACCAGCTTTAAATTTTTCAGAATAAATGGTATTCCAAATATACCTCAGGCATATTGTTTATTTGACAAAAAGCAGAGAAGTATTATTGGCATGAAAAGCTATGTATCTACTTCTAAACTGGTGGTTCTCAACCTTCCTAATGCTGTGACCCTTTAATCCAGCTTTTCATGTTATAGTGACCCCCAACCATAAAATTATTTCCATTGCTACTTCCTAACTGTAACTTTGCTACTGTTATGAATCAATATGCAAGCTATCTGATATTCGATCCCAAGTGGGTTCTGACCCACAGGTTGGGAACCACGGTTCTTAGCCACTGTTCGCTAGACACGACCCTTCAGAGTGCACGCCTTTCGGTGTGTACACACTTCTCTTGGCACGTAGCCCAACACCATCAACGTCAAGTACAGAAGGAAAGAGTAGAGTCTGCAGAGACAATGGTTAAGAGCGGAGGACCCAGGTTCAATTCCCAGCACCACATGGTGGCTCGTAACCACATCTAAACTCCAGTTCCATGGGATCCAATGCCCTCCCTTCTGGTCTCTTTGGACACTAGACACAAATGTGGTGCAGATATTACACAGGCAAAATAATCAGAATTTTTTTTCTTAAGTACAGTTAGATGGTGACGCATACCTCTGATCCCAGCATTCAGGAGGCAGAGACAAGCCAGCTAGAAATACACAGGTAAGACTCCATTAAAAAACAAAAGTACACTAGGGTAGAAAGATGGCTCCACAGGTGAAGGCAAGCATGTCTACCTAAGTTCAATCTCTGAGACCTATCAGAAGGAAGAGAGCCTACTCCTGCAGGAGGATGTCTTGACCTTCACAAGCTTGCCATGGTGCTGTGTACCTTACACACACACACACTTTTTAAACAAGAAAAACTCAAGGCCAGAAACTGCATTTCGATGTCTACCATTCTTCACAGACCCTCATAGGAAAAACAAACAAAAACAAACAAAAAAACCCAACGACAATAAGATTAGAAGCTAGTGGAAACAGCTCAGAAGAATAGGCACTGGACTACAAAAAGAAAAAAGAAGAAGAGAAAAGAAAAGAAGAGAAAACCACAGCAACACTGGTAACCAGCACTTACTTAGCACTCCACACGGACCAGGCACTTAAGAGCCTCTTAATATTCAGCGTCTTGTTTAGTCTTGTTTAACTTTCCCTTGAGGCATCTCTCTTGAGGAAAGAATGGTATGCTGAGGATTACTCCGCAAGTTAAAAAAGTAGTGAGAGCTGGAGAGATGGCAGCAGTTAAGAGCACTAGCTGTTCTTCAGAGGACCTGGATCCCATTCCTTGCACCAACCTAATGGCTCACCACTATCAGTAACTCCAGTTCCAGGGGATCCTCTTCCGGCACCAACATATGGCACGGACATACATGAAAAAACATCCATACACATTAAAAAATGTAGGAAGAAAAAGAAAGTAGTGGCAATCTAGAGGAACGCTACAATAGGCATTCTACAAGTTTTTACTAGATTTTTTTAAGCCAGCAACAGGCTAACATGTATCTCAGCTGTTCAGCACTTGTCAGGAAACATAAGTCCCAGTTGGGGGTTGGGGGGCTACAGAGCCACAAGACAATGTTAGTATCAAACTTGGCATACCTGTTGCATGTGTATTTCAGTCTTAGAAACTCTCACACACTATGGTTTGGTTCTGGATCAGCAGCACCTTATCTCTCTTTTTCGATGTGTTTTGTCCATGCTCATCCCTACTTCCTCCCGACTCCACCCCACCCCTAAAAACTCACCTAGTCCAATCTGTGCAGCCATCCACTGGGGCTAGTTTCCCTCAAGGACCACCCCTAGAAGCCAGCAAGGGCCCATCTCTACTTAGCCTAGCTAGCCCTCTCTGCTCTGGGCTAGGATCTTGTACAGCTGCTGTTGAGTTGTTTCCGCCTAGTGTCCCTATCTCTGGATCTTACAATCGCTCTTCCTCCCCATGGTCCCTAAGCTCTGGGAGGTAGAAGATGGTGACAGAGCAATTTAACTTATTTAAAAAAAAATGGAAATGTGGTAGTATTCCCCAGCCCACAAACTGCCGGCGCAACATTTTTAACTTTGAAAGGAAGTTCAGATAACTTTCAAACATTCCCCAGCAAGACGCTGTTTTAGCATCATTCACAAGAGAGAAAGGGGGGAGGGGCGGGGGAAGACAGAGACAGCCCAGCCAGCCTGCCTTCACTTAAAATCACTCACACCTGTAAGCCCAACGCGCACTTTCTAAGGCTGACAGGAGACTCATGAACTCATGATGCAGTTGGGACCAAGACAGTCAGAAGCCGGGATTTACACAAAAAGACCCCTGCTCCACAATACACCTTCAGTTAAACTGCTTTCATTATCAAACTATCTGCCCCAAGTGACAAAGCACCATAGACATTCCTACTCAATGAAATTCCAGTGTGTAGTTATAGACACTGAACCGTGTCCATGAGACTTCCTGTTTCCGAGGCAAATCCCCAAGACTGACATGTTAGCAGAAAAATAAAGTTCTCTGATCCTTTGGCTGAATTAGTTACAGGGACGATCCCAAACGTCTAAGGTAGAGTTATGTAAATACGCGGAACAATCGATCATAAATCCATGGTCTGCGAGTGTGGAAGACATTAACCAACTTTGCAACGTTTTCTACTCAGCGTGAAAATGGACCAGTTGCATTCTGCGTTTGAGGAAACCAGTAGCAGTAAATCTCCAAGCTTCCTCGTTAACCCGAACCTACATAAGCAACGCTGAGACGCGCGATTTTGCTCCGATTACACTGAGATTCTTGTTTCTACCGAAGGGGGAGGAAACTGCATAAGACCAGTCTTGTCTCCCTCAAGGGCCTGAAACCATCACGGTCAATCATGAAAAGAATTGCCTCGAGTCACAGGGAGCTGGATCTGCGACATCCATATCTAATGCCTTCAGAGAAGGTTGGTTGTTTTTTGTTTTTTTTTTTTTCTTAAATAACCACACTACGTTCAACGGACAGTCTTTATCACACTCCTTCAGCTAGCATCCCAGTAACTTTCTCGGCATAAAGTGTGAAAGTGAGTATTTTTATAAACACCCTGCAAAGTTGAAACAAACGAGCCCTTTCCCAAGTTCCAGGTCACCCAAGTGACTGGTGCAAACATGCATCGAACAGGACCGACCTGGATAATGATACCCTGAGTTAATGAAGAAACTAGACTTCCCTTCCTCAAAAGAAAAAAAAAAATGTTTTAAGAAAAATTCTTCAAACCAGCCTCGTCTACGTGCCAACCAGAGCAGGGCGACGGGCGGTGTCCGGCCCGGGAAGAAGGCAGGAGGGTGGAGTTCACTTTTCCCTCCGGCCCGCTCGCCCAGGCCCTCCACCAACCAGAAGCCGGAACCAGGCCTGGGAGGGTGGGAGGCCCGCGCCCCCCAGAAGGACGGGCGTGCGCTCTACGACAGCTCGAGGCTTTTCGGGCCTGCGGGGACCCGAGTGCCGCCCGCCCGGGATGGCGCCGCGCGAGACTCCCGCTCCGTAGCGCCCAGCACGGTCGTGCACTCACCCGTCTCCCACCACCACACACTTGATGGCCTGCATTTGGGCCGCTCTGTGGGCCGCGGCGGCGGCGGCCGGTCACCGAGGCGGGAAGCGGCGGGCTCGGGCAGCGCGGGGCGGGCGGGTGCGAGGCTGCGGGCGGCGGAGCGCCGAGTGCCGGGACCGCTGTCCACGCCGCCTGGCCCTCGGAGGACTGGAAGGCGAAGCACAGCAGCAGCCACCACCCAAAGCTGAGGAAAACTGCAGAGAAACAGGAAATGGCCGCTCCACTCACATCCGGCCTCCCCTCCCCCTCGGTGCCGTCGACGCAGCTTCCAGGCTCCGGGCGGGGCCGCTCCCGCCCGCGCCGTTCCTGGGTTCCACGGGCTTTCGGGAAAGCTCGGAAACAATCGGCTCCAGCCGGCGAACCGGCCTCGAAGGGCCGCGGGGCGGGGCGTCCGCCATTTTGGCACGCTAAGGCGTCCTGGGTGTGAACAAGTTTAGGAAGAGCGCTGGCTCCTTGGGTTACCGGTTCGGGTCTCTGGTAGGGTCCCATTCTTTTGCACCCACTTCTGCTAACTCCGTGGGGAGATTCCTGAGCCCCCTTGTTATGTGATAACTACACTATGCTATAGCATAAGGTCCTGCCAGAAAATTGTACACAGCTTTTGCTACAGTGAGATCCTGTCTCAAAAAGAAACTGCTGGGGATGTGTCCAAGTTATAATGCTTGCCGCCATGTACAACCTGGGGTTCCATCCCTAGCATGTCACAGCCTGTCCTGGTGGCTAACCTGTAATCCCAACCCTTGGTAGGCGGAAGCCGTAGAATCCTGAGGTCAACCTCAAGTACGGGTGGAATTCAAGACCCAGCCTGGGCTACATGTCTCTAAGAGGAGCTGGATACGCAGCTCAACTGGTAGGGTGCTACCGTAGCAGGCATGAATCCCTAAGTTTGAGCCCCACTACAGTATGAAACAGATGTGGGACATACCTGGAATCCCAGCTCTGGACTGAAGGTAGCAGAAGTATCCGAAGTTTGTCCTCTGGCTATGTAGAGTCCAAGGTTAACCTGAACTACCATGAGACTTTCTCAATGGGGGGTGGGGGGAAACGGCACTAAATAAACAAAGCTATAAGGAGGAAATAAACATACATACCATTAAAATAATAAACGTAAGGATAAAGGACAGAAAGAATTCTTTTAAAGGTTGCTGATATGATAGGGTAAGGGAGTGGTCATACTTGTGTGCACGCGCGCGTGCATGCATGGGTATAGAAGACCAAGGTTGACATTGGGTGTATGCTTCATTTGCTGTCCACCTTATATATATTGAAGCAAGATCTCTCACTGAACACAAAATTGGTCAATCCCAGTTAGTCTAGCCAGGCAGCTTGCCCTGGAGATCCCATCTTCATCTCCTGGAATTCCGGGTGAGTCACCACAGCCTCCTGGTATACACATAGGTTCTGGATTGGAGCTTTGGTCCTCACATACCCTGTTCCTCACACTTGCCTGGCAAGCTCCTTCCTCATGGAGCTTAAGAGTCCAAACTGCTCTTGCAGTAGATGGAATTTGGTTCCCGGCGCCCAAATCACATGGCTTACAGCCGCCTGCAATTTCAGCTCCAGAGCGATCCAACACCTTTGGCCTCCTTAGACACCTGCATTCATTCACGTGTGTGCACGTGAGCACAGACACAAAATTTAAAATATTTTTTTAAAGAAAAGAAACCAGATCAGGAGTTCCCACCATCCTAATATCCTAACAGAAAAAAAACAAAAAACAAAAAACAAAACAGAAACAAAACAAACAAGGAAAGCATCTGTGGAACTATTCCTAGAGAATGTCCCAGACCTGTGCCCACAGGGAAGACCTGCCCCACTGCACTGCACTCACTTGTAAAACTTTAGAACCGCATGAGCAGATAAGACCCTTCTGGCTTCCAATGAAAAACCAGTCTTAAAGAAACAGGAAATTAGATGGCTTTGGGTTTCTGAGCAGTTTTATTTGAGGGACATGAAGATGCCTTCAGGAAAATGGCAGCAAGATGGCTCCATAAGTAAAGAAGCTTGCTGTCCAGTGAAGGTGCTTGCTGTCCAGTGAAGGAAGTTTGGTGGCCTGAGTGCCCTCCTTGCAACCCAGGTAAAGGTGGATGGAGAGAACTGACTGCACAAAGCTGTCCTCTGACCTTTGTACACACACAAACTGGGCCTGTGAGATGGCTCAGTAGACAAAGACATTTGCTGCCAAGCCTGAGGTACTGAGTTCAATCCCTAGGACCCATATAATAGAAAGACAGAATTGACACTCTTTTATATTTTTTTTAAAAAGATTTATTTATTCTATGTATATGAGTACACTGTAGCTGTCTTCACACACACCAGAAGAGGGCATCGGATCTCATTACAGGTGGTTGTGAGCCATATATCATGTTTAAGGAAACTTCTGGATCACATGCTCTTCTAGGAGAAGGAAATAAAGTTAAAAAAAAAAAAAAAAGAGTTATGAAAGACAGAAAGAAACCTGAGCTCCCACAGAGCGGAAGGGAGCCCACAGGACGACGGGAACTGTGCCACAACCCACATCCGGTCTGTGCCCATGGCCACTTACTTCAAATGAACAAACCAGTATTTTTTTTTTTTAACCACTAGGTTCTGCTGACAAGCTGTGACAATGATGACATTAAGAGGGAGACAGGAAGGAATGGTCTTCTCTGTACTGTCCCCTACCCCAGTGTTAGAGACTACAAATCTGGAAAGGCTGGTGAGATGGCTTGTCACGGGAAGGAGTACTTACTGCCGAGCCGGGCAGCCTGCGTTTGATCCCCAGGAGCCGTGTAGTGAAGGAAGAGAACGTATTCCTTTCTATTGTCCTCTAACTTCTGAGTGCCTGCTGCGTGCGCTGCTGCAGGTGTGCAAGTACACACACACACAAATATAACTTTTAAAAATTAGCCCTGTGTGGTGGCACACGCCTTTAGTCCCAGGACAATAGAGGCAGAGGCAGGTGGATCTCTGCGAATTAGAAACCAGCCTGGTCTACATGTAGAGTTCTAAGCCAACCAGGGCTACATAGTGAAACCCTTGCTGAAAAGGAGAAAAAAAAATGAGCTTTTTGGTTTTTGTTTATTTCTTGCGTTTAGACAGGGTTTCCACTGGCTGTTCTGGAGCTCAGACACATACGCTTCTTGTTTCTTGGTTTGGTTTGAGGATCTCACTGTGTAGCCTTGGGTAGTCTAGAACTTCGCCATATAGACCAGGCCTGGCATTGAACTCAGAGATCCGCTGGTTCTGCCTCCTGAGTGCTTCGATCATAGGTGTGTGTCACCACAACTAGCACGTTGCATTAGGTTTTGGTTTTTTTTGTTTTTTTTTTTTAAGAATAAAGATGATATTGTGTATTTTAAAAAAATAAGGGTTTATACAATGGGAAAGATGTCTTGTAGATTAAAAGTCATTAATCTTCTTACAGGGGACAGGAGTAAGAGTCCCCACACTCACTGCCGGTGGCTCACAACTACCTGCAACTGCAGGGGATTCAATGCCCTCTTCTGTACTCCATGGGTACCAGCAAGCACACGGGCATACACATAAAAAATGAAAAAAAATATTGTTTTTTAAATGAGAATTTGTAATAATTAATGGTGTGCCTGTCATTAACGTTAACAGTGATTTAACAGTTCTCACAAAACTCAATTTCAACTCAGGTCCCTCTGGGAGAGGTGTGTCTCTCTTATTTATTTATTTAGTGCAAAGTGCACATACATGTTCTGTGGTGTGTCCATGGAGCTTAAAGAACTTCCTGGAGTTATGGAGGTTTTAAATTTTTGGTTTGTTTTTGGTTTTGAGACAGTGCATAGCTCTGGCTGTCCTGGAACTCACTCTGTAGACCAGACTGGCCTCGAACTCAGAGGTCTTCTTCTGCTTCCTGAGTGCTGAATCAAAGGTGTACGTTATGACACCTGGCTTCTGCAGTTAGCTCTTACCCTCCACCTCGCTAAGGCACAGTGTTCTGCAGCTTCTCCATCCTGTGCCTATTCACCTGTGTCCACCTCCGATTTTGCTGTAGTTGATAATTGTAGATCTTTGCTACAGCATCTGGCTTTGTATTTGGGCTGTGGCAACCAATCTCTGGTTGCCAGGCTTGGGATACAAGCACTATATGTATCTCTCAGGCCCACAACTTTAATTTTAAAAATACCTATTTATTATGTATGTATGTATGTATGTATGCACATAACATGCATGTAGGAGACCACAGAGGTCAGAAGAGGGCAGAGCTAGAGAGATGGCTCAGCAGTTAAGAGCATTTGTTGTTCTTGCAGAGAACCTGGATTTGATTCCCAGATCTCACATGATCACTCACAACCACCCACAATTCCAGTTCCGGGGATTGATGCTTTCTTCTAACCTCCACATTACTGGGCGCACAGGTAGTGCAGGTACATAGCATATAGGAAAAGAAGCCATCAGAATACCTGGGAACTGGAATTATGGGTGGCTGGGTGGTTGTGAGCCAACCCCAGTCCTCTGCAAGAGCAGTAAGCACTCTTAACCACTCTTTTTGCTGCTGTAACAAGATACAACACTCTGGATTGTGCACTTTTTGGTTTCTTGTTTCTTCCTAGCACTTAGAAACACACACACACACACACACACACACACACACACACACACACAAATACATCGTGCACATAGTACAGCTAGCATAGTACTATTACCAAACAGTAGGGGCTAGAGAGATGGCTCAGGAAGAAAAGGGCTTAGCAGGGCAGAGGTGATGCACTCCTTTAATCCCAGCACTCAGGAGGCAGAGGCAGACAGAGCTCTGAGTTCGAGGCCAGCCTGGTCTACACAGTGAGTTCCAGGTCAGCCAGGGCTGCACATAGAAACCTTTCTGAAAGCCCAACACTCCCCTCCCCCTGCACAAAAGGAAGAAAGAAAGTAAAGAGCTTACCCAATGTCAACTCTGGTCTCTATATACATACAAACGTGTGCCCACACACATGCATACAGATACATCATATCATTGGAACTGGCTCACTCCTGTTTTTTTTTTTACAGATTGATTTTAAATTTTATGTATGTGTATACAGCAAGTACAGGTGACCTCAGAGAACAGAAAGTTCATTGGGTCCCTGGATTACCTGAGGTCAGTTCCCCCTCCCCCACCCCAGAACGTATATGTTCTGGAAACCTAACCTGGGTCCTTTACAAAAACAGTAGCCTTAATCACGTAGACATCCCCCCAGCTGCCCCCATATTTGTGGGAGTGGGGAGAGTCCCTCTATGTGGACTAGGCTGGCCTGGAGCTCACAATGATCCTCCTGCCTCTGCCTCTCCAGCCCTGGGATTAAAGGTGAGTACTACCTTGCCCAGTTCATTCCTCTCCCATCTTGATGGCCCTACTGAACCTGTCACTGAATTGAGAGCACAAGGTTCAGGCTCCTCATCTTGCATAGATGATCAAAAAGCCTTGGTGACTCAGGAATGTTCCAGAGATCACTGACATCAGCAGGAGCCAGGCTGGTGACAGCAGGGGATCCGACTTCAGGATTCCACCCCACTGTGCTGGGCCTCCCATATACAATGACAAGGACTCAGTAATTTTATTATGTTTTATTTTAAGGATTTATTTTTAATTATATGTATATGTGTGTTCTGCCTGCATATCTGTACGTGGGCAATGTATGTGCCTGGTGTATGTGTACTTGATGCCTACAGAGCCAGAAGGCTTTGGATTCCATGGAACTGGAGCTACACCCCGTTGTTTGCTACTACAGAAGTTCTGGGAACCGAACCTGTGTTCTCTGCAGAGAAGGAAGTGCTCCTAACCACTGAGCCACCTCTCCACCCCTAGTCTAAATCATTTTTAAAAGGACAAGATGGAGGGTTTCAAGTGGAGGTGTCTCACTGTAGATTTTTTTTCCCACTTTACTGTGCATTCAAAACTAATTTTTAACATGGTTGTACTGGCTCACATCTTTAATTGCAGCATTTGGGAGACAGAGGCCAGTAGATCTCTGTGCGTTCAAGGCCAGCCTGGTCTACATATCAAGTTCAAGACCACCCAAAGCTACATAGTGAGACTCTGTCTTAATAAACCAAAAATGTATATGTGTGTTCACAGACACACAAGTGTCATAATGCATATGTGTGTCTCTATCACTGAATTATTCCCTAGCTTCTCGCTAGGGAATAGTAAGCCCCTCTCACAGGTGCTCTACCACTGAGCCACACCCAGCCCCTCACTGGGGGATTCTAGGCAGGGGCTCTACCACTGAGCCATAGCCCATCCCCTCACTGGGGGATTCTAGGCAGGGGCTCTACCACTGAGCCATACCCCAGCCCCTCACTGGGGATTCTAGGCAGGGGCTCTACCACTGAGCCACACCCCAGCCCCTCACTGGGGGATTCTAGGCAAGGGCTCTACCACTGAGCCATACCCCAGCTCCTCACTGGGGGAGTCTAGGCAGGGGCTCTACCACTGAGCCACACCCCAGCCCCTCACTGGGGGATTCTAGACAGGGGCTCTACCACTGAGCCACACTCCAGCCCCTCACTGGGGGATTCTAGGCAGGTGCTCTACCACTGAGCCATAGCCCCAGCCCCTCACGAGTGTGTGTGTGGGGGGGGGGCTGGCATCTAGGCAGGTATTCTATTGTAGAGCCATCTCTTCAGCTTCTATAATTCAGTTCTTCAAATTTAGTTGCCATGTCACAAAAGTTCAGTCCTGATTAGTATAATGGCACATACCTTTTATTACAAAACTTGGGAGACAGAAGCAAATGGCTATTTGTGAGTTCAAGACCAGCTTGGTCTACATAGTGAGTTCCAGGACAGACAGGGGTACACTAGAAAGACTCTGTGTCAAGAAAAAATTGGGAAAGGGTTTCTCCCCTCCACCTCTCTTTCTCTGGATTTTTGAGACAGGATTTCTCTATGTAGCCCAGACTGTCCTGGAACTTGCTCTGCAGACCAGGCTGGTCTCAAACTCAGAGATCCATCTGCCTCCGCTTCCCAAGTGCTGGGATTAAAGATGTGCGCCACCACTGCCCATCAGGAAAGGTTTTCCTAAACAAAAATTTTAATCATATTTTGTGTGTATGTGTACATGTATGTGCACACATACATACATAAATAAATGTTAATGAAAATTTAAAAATAATGAAGACTCAAAAGCTAGACCTGGGACCTGAAGGATCTTATTGTGGTGGAGTTACCATCACAAATCTGGCCCTCTGCCTGAGGTTCCTGTGCCACTCCAGAGGAAATGGTGAGCTGTGTAAAGAGGAAGGAGAAGCTTGGTTGTCTGGTCCCCGGCTCACCCACTAGGGAAGAGAGGAACCAGGTGACCTGCACAATGGGGCAGAGGAAGTCCTATGGAAGAGCAGGAAGTTGTGGCTGGGCAGGAAAAAAACAAACACAAAACAAAAGGTATTAAGACTGGGAGATAGTTCAGCTGGTAAGGTGCTTACCGTACCGTACCAATGCCTGAGTTCAATCCCCAGCACCTGTAATCCCTGTGGTGGTGAGTCAGAGACAGGAGGATCCCTGGGGTGTGTTGGTCAGCCAGTCTAGTTAAGTCACCTAGGTGCAGGTAGACTGAGAGATCTTGTTTTAAAATATAAAGTGGGAGCTGGGTAGTGACATGCCTTTAATCCCAGCAAGGCAGAGGCAGGCAGAACTCTGTGAGTTTGAAACCAGTCTACAGCGTGAGTTCCAGGACAATCAAAGCTACAAAGAGAAACCCTGTCTTGAAAAAAAAATTTTTAAATGAGGAAGAAGAGGAGGAGGAAGAGGAGAAAGAAACCAGACATCAACCATCAACCTGTGGCCTTCAAGAACATTGCACAAACACACACATACACACACCACACATACACACACACAGCCACATTCATGTGTAAACCTATATACATGCATGAATACATACACATATTCACATGTAGTACATATACATGCATGTATTACACACACAAAAATGAAAAACAATATATAGATTTTAATTAAATAATTGGGAACAATGCAAATTGTAACTTTTTAAAGGAAATTATGTAATTCTGTATAGTCTTATGTCACATTTTTATTTACATATCTTTTTTCTTCTGGTCTTGACAAGATCTCAGGCCATGCAGACCAGCCGTAGACTCACGCTGTAGCTGAACTTGACCTAGATTTCTTGATCTTCCTGCCTCCACCTCTCAAGTGTAAGAATTGCAGGTATGTCCAGATTTATTAAAAATATTTATTGTTATTTTTGTTTTTATCTTGTTCTGGTTTTGAGACAGTGTCACGTACCCAAGATAGGCTTCAGAGTTATCTAGATAGCCAAGAACGGCTCTGAAGTCTTGATCCTCTTGCTTCTACCTGCCAAGTGCTGGTGGTAGAAGGCAGGACAAACGCCTGTCCATTGTTCTCTGACCTCCACATAGCCACATCTAACAAAGAAACTAAACTGAATGATCTCCACAGCAGTGGGCAGTTGTTACAAGTGTGTGTGTTTGTGCTCTGCCCCCTCCAAGAGCTCCACAATGATGGAGACCTACACTGAGCCACCTGGGTGGACAGTAGGTAGTCAGGGAAGTAGTTAGTCCCACTGTTCCCGTGGTGACACCCGCAGTTATACCCAGGAATACAAGAAGGGGTGGGACAGGAACCATCTGCTAGCCGAGTGGCGCTGCTATGTACTCTGTGATGGGAACTGGCAAGGGTTCTTCTCTGGGTACCACCCCTAATCTTGGGAAAAGAAAGACCAATGCACAAGTCCCTGGCCACCTATTGGGTAGGAAGTCGTAAACTTGAGTGCCACAGAGGATCATGTGGGCTGGGTGGTAGTGCTGTTCAGTTGCTGAAATGTAGAGGTTAATGTCTGAAACAAAAGATGGAGTGAGCATGAGGACATGGTGGGACTGGTGTCATCCAAGAGGGGGACGTTAGGAGCTAAGGGCCTTTGGCTAACGCTGGCTAACTTCTTCTATTGCTCTATACCTGGATGTTGGGAGAGTGGCATGTATACTTTGTATTTTGATTGTACCCACTGAATGACGGTGATGAATATTGTGGTAAAGCCTACCAGTGACTCTCCTCTCCTATCTCCCAAGTGCCTTGGATCCTTAATTCAGAGATAAAAATCTACCATTCCATATAAAAGTTAGAATCCCCTTCAGAATATGCTTTATGTATCCTACAAGACCAATAGGGGCAGCCATAAGCTGCTGGCCAATGTTGACAATAATCTCTAGTTCTAGAGAAAGCAAGCAAAGGGCGGGTGTGACAGAGACTGAATAGGTGTTGTAGGGATAGTATCTGTTGCTGACAGTCTGTTGGGGAGCAATCTCCAGAGCCCACCACCAGTGGTCTGGGGGAATGGTTGAGTGTAAGTTTCTTTAACCTCAAGTCTCTCGAGATATGTGGAGTCTGCTACTAACATGAGCAAGCAGAGGAGAAAAGAAAAGTAAAGCATAACCCAGAGGGCTTAGACTTGACCCAGATGTAGGAGGCTTTAACCAGAGGAAAGCTGATTGATCTTAGTGCCTTCTGAAGTCTAAAGGAGCAAGGTCCTGTTAGGGTTGAGATGTAAAAAGAAGGATTATTTTTGAGGCTTAGATTTTTCAAAACCTACATTAATAAGGATTCTTAGATGCTACAACCTCCCTTCTAGCCCACCACCCACCAGAGGTAGTGGAAAACAAAGGTTAATGGGAAACAGGGTTTGTGGACCTGTTTAGAAATAGTTCTTTGGGGCTATTCCAATCTTCACTGTTAGCAGTCCAGTCCTCTAGCAAAACACTGTTCATGAGTCAGCAATGGCAGTTCGATCCACAAGAAACCAAGAGGTTCAACCAACAGGCCTGAGTCTGCGCAAATGGTAAGAAGCTACTGGAGTGTCATGAGAAGTTCTTTGACAAATTACTCTCTATGAAGTCATGACAAGCAAAGATCAGCTATGCAAGGGGAACCAATGCCAGAGCCTCCTCTCTCTGTCTGTGGGGTCCTATTTATATTCTTCCTAAACATCATGCATCTTCTCATGTGTCTGCTTCAGCAAAACATCCTTTCACCTGTCTGCCCCAGCAAAACATCATATGCTATAACTGAGTTTCCAAAGAAGCCAGAAGTTTCTACTTTGCAATGTTGTAAAGGGCCTAAGATGGGAAAGGTGAATCTGGCAAGGAAAACCACTCAGCTTAATGGCAGTTGTGATGATAGTCATGACAACTCGAAAGGGGCCATCCATTTAGGAGAAAGAGGAGGGGGATTGTGACCAGGAGGAGAAAGAAGGACCAAGTCTCTGATGTTAATTGAGGAGAAAACTCGGTCAGAATGCAGTTGAGGCAAGTGGTAACTGGTGAAATTCCAAAGGAGGGATGAAGGTGGTGTAACGAGAGGATGAGAAGGTGGTCTTTGCTGGGCCAGGGGGCCAGGGGGAGGAGGCTAGTTGCAGGAAGAGCCAAAGGCAAAGAGTTTTATCTAATCTACATGGAGTTTTCAAGAGAGCTTGATGAAAATGTTTTTGAGAGTGATTGGTTCATTCAACCTTGCATGAGGACCAGGGATGGTAGGTGATAAGATAATGCCACAGGGTCATGAGCACTTTGATTAATTTTTGAGAGATTTGAGACTTAAACTCAGCACCGTTATCTGACTGAAGGGAGGTTGGAACTCTGAGACGGGGATGATCTCTGGGAAATCAGAGACTATCTGTGATGGAGAACAGTATATAGACTCTTGTGGTGGGGAAAGTCTCTACCCATCCCGAGAATCTGCCTACCAGAACCAAACGGTATTTAAAAACATCCACGGATGAGCATGTGGGTGAGGTGGACCTGCCAATCCCTCCCAGGGTGGGATTCTTTAGCTTGATGAATGGGGAAAAGAAGATCCCTAAGCTTGCCAAGTGTTATAAGAAGCAGTGACTGCCTTTAGAAAAGATAGATCCCAGAGGTGGGATGAAATTAGGTTTTAATGAAATGAGACAAAGCCTGCCTATTAGGGTGAAAGAGCTGGTTGGTGCACATGGATAGAAGCCGTCCAGTGTCTGGAAATGATAGTTCAGACGTGGGTGGTAATGTGGGGATACCTGATGGGCTGTGAAAGGAATCCAGGACTCTGGGAGCCACAGCTCCAGCTGCCTCATCCACTCATTGGCTCAGTTATTTTCCTTGAAGATAATGGAACTGCCTGCTTGGTGGGATTGGCAGTGGATAATTCCCATGGTTGTGGGACATTGAAAGGCCCTTAGCATGGCTGCAATTTAGTCTGAGCTGGCTATGGACATTCCCCTTGTTGTGAGTAGTCCACACTCCCTCCAGATGGCTGCATGTGACAGGAGAATATGGAAGGTATATTTAGAATCTGGATAAAGATTTAGGAATTGTGCCTTTGTTAATTGAAAGGCATAGGTAAGAGACTGGGGCTGGAGAGATGGCAGCCAGTGCTCTTCCAGAGGTCCTGAGTTCAATTTCCAACAACTTCGTGGTGGCTCACAACCATCTGTAATAGGATATGATGTCCTCTTCTGATAAGCAGGTATACATGCAGATAGAGTAGTCATGCATGAAATAAATACATAAATCTTAAAGGGAGAGAGAGACATTAGTTCAGCCTGTTGGTTTGTGACTCACGCTGGGATTCGTGTAATACATGAATCACCCACCTGGGTATCCGAAACACGTTTGGACTCTCTCGTGCAGGAAGGAGCGTGTACCAGGTGTGGGTAACCTGAGGCAGTGCTCCCTCTTGTATGTGTGAGAGATAAGGTGTCGTTCTGGGGTTTTAATGCACAAGTGAGATGGGGAGTGTCATGGGACTGGTTGGAATGTTAGAGGTGGGCATAGCTGAATGAGCGTGGCATCCTATATCAATGCTGCCTGAAGAGAGGTCTCAGGAGGGGAGAGTGTTTGGAGACCCTTGTGCGTTAGGACATGGGATGTGTGTTGAGAAGAGAAGACATCGGAAGGTGACCTGAAGGAAAGGCTAGAGCACACAGGCAAGGCGCCTCATTCTTGAATAGTATGATATAACTTGTTTAGCAAGTATGCAGTGGGAGCAAAGGAAGGTCTTATCCCTCCTTCGCTGTGACATTGAGAGAGAAAGGAGGAGTCAAATCTGGAAGGTGTAGGGTCAGGGCCGAGAGGAGGGACTGCTGAAGCTTACAGAAGGGCTTGGTAACAGGTGCAAAGAGGAACTCATGTAAAGGTCTAAGTGCTCCCTCATATAGGGGTGAGCAAGAACAGAGAAAGAGGGGAGCCAAGAGCATAAGAACCCAGGTATCCCCAGGGAGGATAGAATTTCATCCTTGGTGGTGAGGGAGTGTAAGAAACTGAATTTAAGCATTTTCTATCTAGGGTAATGGTTGGAATAAGAGCCAATCCCAGATAAGTAACCTGAGGGATGGATGGCTGGGCCTCAGATGGTGAGACCCTGAGGGATGGACAGCTGGGCCTCAGATGGTGAGACCCTATATCCCCAGCCAGACAGAAAGTTTAGTAGAGTAGACGTGTCAGCCTAGTTAATATGTTGGGACAGACCACAGAGGAGAAGATCATCTATGTATTGTATAAGCTTGGATTTGGAGGAGATGAAGACAGTAAGTCAGAGGCCAGAACCTGGCTGAATAGATGTGGGCTGTCCCAGAACCCTTGGGGTAGGGCAGTCTAGGCAAGTTGGGTAAAAAGTGGGTGTCCGGGTCAGTCCAAGTAAAGGCAAAGATATTGGGTTAAGAGGGATGGAAAAGGAGACATCCTGGAGATCCAGGACAGAGAAATGAGAGGTATCTGAGGGGACAGTGGAGACGAGAGTGTAGGGGTGGGGTATTATGGGGTGGAGAGGAACCACTGCAGAGTTAATAAGTTGGAGATCCTGAACCAAGTGGTAAAACCTACCACTTGAGCTTTTAAACTGTGTGTATGGGGTGTTAAAGGGAGAAGACATGGGACAGGGAAAGCCTTTCTCTAAGAGGTCAGAGATAAGAAGCTTTTATCCCCTGAGACATTGGAGAGATGGTGGGTGTTGAGCCTGGGTGATGTAATTGGTTGGGTTTTGTAATTGGGTGACAGGAGGGGAATGTTTGGCTACAGAAGTTTCAAGTGTCCCATACTCAGGGATCCACATGGGAGGCTGGAAAAGGGAAAAGCATGTCACATTGTGTGTTATGGAGGAGAAGGAAGGAGCAGCCGGTGAGCCCAGGGTGAAGAAGATCGGGGAAGCAAAAGAAATACATGGTTAATGAAAAGGGCCAGCCATAACTGCAAACACCATGGCTGGGGGTAAGTACCATTGCATAAATACCGCTGCTGCTTTTGCTATTGCTGGTTTGCTGATTGGACATATTCCGATGACTGCCCCAAGGAACCCAATGCCAAGACTACCAGAGGGGGGCCCGGATGCTCAAGAAAGTGTTTATACCGACTAAAGGGGGGAATTTACAGAGTTACTGCTGGAGATCAGGATTACTGCCGCAGGATTGTTGAGCTGGAAGCTGAGTGTTGTGAGTGGGCTGGAGATGACGGATGGGGTCCTGGTGTGGCTCAGACCCAAATGGGGAGCACAGGGACCAACCAGGAGGGCCTATCCAAACCAGGGCCCCAGTTAAAGGATGTTTCCGGAGTAAAGGGTATCTTGGCAATTGGGCACCAAGGAATAATGTAAAAGTCACACCACACAACGAACCTCACACAAGCTGTTTATTGGGGGAAGGGACAGAATGGCGGCTGCCTCTGAGCAGGACTAGAGACAGCAGAGGGTTGAGAGGAAGGGAGGGCTTATTGAACCTTATTGGGTTCAGATTGTCTGTGACTGCTAACTAGGATTTGTCTCATGCTCCAAGAGAGGCATGATTTTTGCCAGCTTATACCTACCACTCTTTCAACACTTATTCTGCCCTAATCCCTTCCAACCTCCAACACTCGGTAGGAGAGAAGGTTAGAGGGGAAAGGGGTATGGCTCTCTCTTGACTACTTCCTGCTAATTAGAGGCATGCAGTTCCTTGGAGCAGCTAGCTCAGTATCTCCAAGCTGCAAACAAGCAATCCAGCAATAGCAAAAGCAGCAAACACGCCTTTAATCCCAGCACTTGGGAGGCAGAGGCAGGTGGATTTCTGAGTTCGAGGCCAGCCTGGTCTACAGAGCGAGTTCCAGGACAGCCAGGGCTACACAGAGAAACCCTGTCTCGAAACCCCCCCCCCCCCAAAAAAAAAAGCAAGCAGCAAACACAACGGCAGGAACCAGCGACAGGGGTAGCAGCCACTGCCACAGTCCCTTAGGGCTCTTCTCAGGAGTCCCCAGAATGCTAAACACAAACTATCTGTAGCTGGCAAAAATCACGCCCCTCCTGGAGCATGAGACAAATCACAGTTAGTGGCTGTGGACAACCTGAAACAGCTCCACTTGATTATGTTTTAACATAATCAAGACAGTTTTTTTTTTTTTAAAGAAATCAAAATCCTCGTTATACAGAAGTATTGTTTGGCCATTAACACTGAGTCACAGGAGTGGGGATTTCCAAGTCTCAGGAGCCCCAGGTCAAGCCAGGGTCAGGGTGTTCTTTCCTTGGCCCTGGTCTCCTGCTTGGTGTCAAGTCAGGGACAGGATATTCTTTTTCTTCACCGTTTTCCCCTTCATGTACCGCATGTGAGCATGAGTACTTAGTGTCAGAAGAGGGCATCTGAGCACGTCAAGCTGGAGTTACCTGGTTGTGAGTCACCTGATGGGGTGATGAGAACCAAATCTTGGTCCTCTTCAGGGACTCAATAAGTCCTTTTAACTGCTGAGTCATTTCTCCAACCTCACTCGGTTTTCTTGTTGAGACAGGGTCTACGTAAGTATGCAATCCAGACAAGACGTATACTCCTGGACTCAAGTCATCTTGCCACCTTAGCCTCCCAAGTAACTTGTCCTACAACTTGTCCACACCCAGATTCTCTTTCTTTCTAAAGTACCATTAAATAAAATAGCATACTCTCAATTTTGCAGATTTCTTCATTGTAACTACTTTATTGGTTTAGCTCAGCATTGTGTGATTTTTTCCCCCCTCCTGGGAAGATGTGAACAGCTATCTATTCATCTCAGATGATCACAGACAACAGACCAAAGGAATGATCTTCCTTGTTCACTCTAGCTTAGTCAATCAGTGAGTTTATTGAGTTATTTACAGGAATGTAGGTGACTTACAATAACATGGGTGACTCAAAGGCTGCTATGTCATCTTAAAGTTTACCCTGACATGGGTGGTGACTCAGGAGAGTTGCATCCCTGAAGCTCACTGAACAATTATTGGGGAGCCTAGCCAATTGGGGAGCCTTCTCTACCCAGCAATTATTGGCTCCTTATGTAACCTTGGAGAGAAGCCTTGTGAATCCTATGACTTTCTACCTTTCTGAGTCTTGTTAAGTTGTATAAATTCCCTGAGCCTTCCCTGAGATTCTCTCCTCCAGGAAGGGATGTTTTAATTCAGATGAAGTAACAGCACTAAAGTTAGCCTGGAATTCCAGGCAATCCTCCTGCCTCAGCCTTCCCGAATTCTGTGATTAGAGGTGTGAACCACCACATCCAGCTTTAGAAAAAGTAGTTGACCCACTTTTTTGGATCACATGGGCCCATTCTCTCCTCCTGCATTGTTCTCTTTAGGCTGACTAAATGTGCATGTAAAAGAATGCTTTCATAGTACAGGAGCATGGCTCAGCAGTTAAGAATGCTTGCCACTCTTACAGAGGACCTTGGTTCAGTTCCCAGCACCCACTTGGTGACTTACAACTGTTTGTAACTACAGTTCCAGGGGGTCTATGTGAAGGCTTAAGAAACTCCATCTTATGCCAGGTACCCGTCTTGGTACAAGCTAGCTCTTTGTCTCTGATTCCAGTCCCTGGAAGATAAGTTCCCAGCAACCCTAACTCAGTGACCCTCCCCACTCCACCCCGCCCAAAATGTATAGCTGTGACTACATACTTGTTATGATATGACTAACTGCTTTTTTTTGGGCTTTATGTAGCTTGCTTATACAGATAACTAAAGGGTTGTTTTTTTTTTTTTTTTTTTGAGGGAGTCACTTAACTTGGCAGAACAGACCAGTTTTTGCTTGATATTGCAGATATTGAAGGTTTTCTTGTGATTTTCCCCTTTAAAAATCTTTCACCCCACTTCAGTGGTAGCGCACGCCTTTAGTCCCAGCACTTGGGAGGCAGAGGCAGGCAGATTTCTGAGTTCAAGGTCAGCCTGGTCTACAGAGTGAGTTCCAGGATAGCCAGGGCTACACAAAGAAACCCTGTCTCAAAAAAAAAAAAAAAAAAAAAAAAAAAAAAAAAAAAAAAAAAAAAAAAAAAAAAAAAAACTTTCACCCCACTTCTCAAGGAAATCTCAAATTTGGCTCAGATTGTTCATCCTGCTAACAGCTAATCAAAAAAATCTTTAATTATAATTAGATTGAGTCTACAGTATTTTCCCAGGTTCCGAAACTGCATAACATTGGATAATCTTTTCTAGACTCCTCAAGGACCAGGCATGAGTGTCATATATATACACATGGGGCAGACCACTCATACACATAAATACTACCTTTTAAATTAAGATTAAAATCTTTCTATACATGAGACTAAGGATTTGACTCAGTGGGTAAAAATGCTTGTCATGTTAGCACAAGGACCTGAGGCTGGATCCCAAGCACCCAAGTAAAAAGCTGGCCAAGACCTTAATTTAAGGCAAGGGATATGGAGCCAGAGACAGGCAGTGTGTTTGTGGCTACCATGGTTATCCAGTGAGTTTCAGACCAGCCAAAACTACAGAGTGGGACCCTGTTTAAAAAAGAAAAAGCCAGATATGGTCGCAGACATTTGTAACCCCAGCATTAGTTCGACAGAACATGGAAAGATTCCTGAAGCCCATTGGTCAGAGAGCCCAGCCAATTGTGAGCTTCAGGCTCAGTGAGCAACCTGTCTCAAAAACCAAGGTGGCAAGCCGCTGAGGAAGCTATCAGACAGCAGCCTCTGGCCTCCCTGACAGACACACATGTCCCTCCCTCCTCAGCACACACATATAACACGCACACACCACAAGGAGATAAAAGACAGTTTTATACAGGTATGAAACATAAGGAAAATAAGCAAATAGGGTTTTGTTTTGTTTTCCGCAGAATTTGAGATAGAATGCACTGCCCACTAGGCTGTCAAGGAAAACGACGCTAGTTTTAGTTCATTAGTGTGTTGTGTGTATGTGTGTGTCCCAGGAAGAGTAGTCTCATACACAACTAATCATTAACCATTATTATTTATACACTGAGTTCCCAAATCCGATGTACTTACAAAGGACTCAAGGGGTCTGGGTATAAACAACATTATTACTGTGTTCTGGGTGCCTTTTGTGTGCTTGGGACTTGGTTCAGTGATACAAACCTGCGCTCATTCATTTCCCACAAATCCCTGGAGGAGGGACAGGGCGGGGTGGGTTGGGCATCCACAGACTCTTTTTCTGGAAACAGGTCATGATAACATGAAGGAAGTGCTGAGAATGGAACCTGGGTTCTCTGGGCCGGCTCCCTTCCGAGGCGCTGCGCCTAGAGCTTTAAGGAACATAAGCGAAAATACGTGGGGGAAGGATTCTTTTTGATCAGTTTTTAATGACGCTTCCCTCCTAGCCCCTTCTTTGTGTGTGTCTCTCTCTCCCCGCCCCCTCCCCCCCCCACCCCCCCAGAGCAAGCTGGTGAGCTAGACTAGCAGTACCAGTGAGCCCGGGTATCACTGAAGATGATGCTTCAACGAATTGAAAGATTCGCTCCGCCCCCGCTCGTTTCGTGCCCTGCTCGCTCCAAGCCCTCCGGTACACAGTACACTGTAGCTGTCTTCAGACACCCATATGAGGGCATCAGATCTCATGACGAATGGTTGTGAGCCACCTTGTAGGTGCTGGGATTTGAACTCATGACTTCCTGAAGAGCAGTTGGTGCTCTTAACCGCTGAGCCATCTCACCAGCCCCCAGTAAGGGGGGAGGGGTGGCTCTTGATATCAACCTTCTGCTGCTAACACTGGCCTGAAAACCTGAGAACTGCCCACCCATCCACCCACAGATACACACAAAAGAAAACAATGTAAAAAAAAGATCCTCTCAAACAAATCAAGAAACAAAAATTTCCTCCTCTATTCCAGAATTATTAAAACTCTGTATATTTTACCTCAGGGGCTTTAATTGGCACCATAATTATGTTGTCTTTTGAGGCACGGCCTCACTGCCTCACTGTGTAGCTATGGGCATTCTGGAACCTGCTATGTGAACCAGGCTGCTCTTGAACTCACAGAGATGTGCTGGCCTCTGCTTCCTGAGTGCTGGGATTGAGGGCGTGTGCTACCCTGCCTGGAAGTGAGAGGCCAAAGCTTTTAAGTTCAGACTCCATTTTAGAGAACCTGACCTAAGTTTGAATTTGGGTAAACTAACAGGTTGGTACCTAGCACTAGTTTCCAAGTTGCCTCCCAACAAAACTCAGTCTCTAGACTAATCCCCAACAAGACCAGGATCTCCAGGTTATTCCTCCAACAAACCTGCACCCCCCAGGTTACAAGTCCACCCCTTGCCTAACAACCACCAATGCAGAGGGGAGCAGAAGTTAAGTTTATGATATGACTCCCAGCACCAGCCAATTATGTTAAAGGCCACAGTAGCTTTCTATTAGATGCTTGCATACTGCTTGCTGCTTGCTATACTCCCTGCTTAATGCTTCCTATAAAGCCTTGCCCTGATAGACATTCTGAGTCCCCTCCCCCCACCACCAAAATCATCCTGCATGAAGGTGGTTCATTGTAGGAGTCGAATCGAATTGTAGTAGCTCGAATCGAATAAAGACCCTGCTGTGAGTTACATCAGATTGGCTCCCGTCTGTTTTGAGGGACCACTAACATTTCCCTGGCACTACGGAAGTACTACATTTATAAAAGTATATATGGTTGAGGGCTGGAGAGATGGGCCAGAGCACTGGCTGCTCTTCCGAGCTGGAAATCTGGGTTGGATTCCCAGCACCCACTTGGAAGCTCAAGCGTCTGTAACTCCAGTTCCAGGGGATCTGATGCTCTCTTCTGGCCTCTACAGGTACCTGGCGCACATATGGTGCACAGACATACATACAAGTAAAATGCAGACAAAACATTTATATACATAAAGCCAATAATAAAAATGTAAAGTATATGTAATTGAACATTAAACAAGAATGACTGGCAGTGCAGGGAATTCGCATAAGAACACTGGGCATTAGCCCACAAATGCCATTCTTCTTTGAAAATTATGGTAAGGCAGGCAGATTTCTGAGTTCGAGGCCAGCCTGGTCTACAGAGTGAATTCCAGGACAGCCAGGGCTACACAGAGAAACCCTGTCTCGAAAAACAATATATATATATATATATATATATATATATATATATATATATATATATGGTAAATATATATAATAAAAAATTCACCACTGTAACAATTTAAAAATATTTTGTTGCATTTTTGTTTCTCTGTGTCTATATGCATGCATGTACATGTGGGTGCCCACGGAGGCCAGAAGTGGGCATCACATTCCATGGAGCTGGAGTTTTAGGTGTTTGTGAGCTGGTCTCTGGTTATCTGATAGAGCACTATACCACTGAGCCATCTCTAAAGCTCCCACTGTAGCCGTTAAAAACATTTCAAGTCACATTTTATTTAGTGCGTGTATTTGTGTCACATTTATTAGTGCGTACTATGTATATATGCATTAGCACAGCAGGCTGGCGGAGGTGGGAGGATGTCTAAGTTTGATTTCTACTACTGTGATAAATACCATTACCAAAAGCAACATGGGGAGGAAAGTTTATTTGCTTTATACAGCCAGAAAGCAGTCTATCACTAAGGGAAGCCGAGGCAGGCACACAGGCAGAGCCGAAACTGGAGGCAGGAACTGAATTTGAATCACTGGCTTGCTCTCCGTGGTTTACTCACCTTCACTTCTTTCTTTCAGAGACAGGGTTTCTCTGTGTAGCCCTGGCTGTCCTGGAACTCAGTCTGTAGACTAGGTTTACCTTGAACTAACAGAGATCCGCTTGCCTCAGCATATGCCTCTTCCTCTTCCTCTTCCTCCTCCCCTCCTCTAGTCCTCCCCCTCCCCTCCCCCTCCTCTCCTCCTCCTCCACCAGGTTTACCTTGTTTTCTTACACCTGTGTGTAGGAGAGTGGGGTTGCTGTGTTGCGTCCCGGCGCCCTCTAATGGTGAGTCTGAGAATGACAACAGGGAAAGTGGCGTGACTGCTCTAGCCTGTCGCTATATAGGAAGCTGCTACCGGGTTGATATCACCCTTAATGGCTGGACCCTCTCACATCCATCACTAAACAAGAAAAAGCCCTACAGAATTGTCTACAGATCAACCTGATGGAGACAGTTTTTTCAAGTGAGGTTCCCTCTTCCCGGATAACTCTAGCTGCCGTTCTCAAACTTCCTAATGCTGCGAGCCTCTTCATACTGTTCTTCATGTGATGACCACCAACCATAAATTTATTTCATCACTACAACTGTAACTTTGCTACTTTTCTGAATCGTAAGGTAAATATCTGATATACAGATGGTCTCAGACTAACCACTGTGAAAGGGTCGTTTGACCTCCAAAGAGGTCCGGACCCACTGGTTGAGAATCGCTAGTCTAGCTTGTGTCAAGTTAACAAAAAATAAACAAGCAGCGTAGAGGACAACATCCTGGAGTCAGTTGTGGTCTTCCACCATGAGGGTCCCAAGAATTGAACTCGGGTCCTCAGGAGTAATGGGAAGTGCCTTTTACCTGCTTCGTCATTTTACAGTCTACACTGTAACCTTTTTTTTGTTGTTGTTGTTGTTTTTGTTTTTTGTTTTTCGAGACAGGGTTTCTCTGTGTAGCCCTGGCTGTCCTGGAACTCACTCTGTAGACCAGGCTGGCCTCGAACTCAGAAATCTGCCTGCCTCTGCCTCCCAAGTGCTGGGATTAAAGGCGTGTGCCACCACCGCCCGGCTCACTGTAACCATTTTTTAAAAAGATTTATTTACTTATTTTATGTATATGAGTACACCATTGCTTTCTTCAGACACACCAGAAGCGGGCATCAGATCCCATTACAAATGGTTGTGAGCCACCATGTGGTTGCTGGAAATTGAACTCAGGACCTCTGGAAGAGCAGTCAATGCTCTTAACGGCTGAGCCATCTCTCCAGCCCCCACTGTAACCATTTTTAAGACTATGTGGTATAAAGTACATATGGCCATAACCATGCATCATCTCTTTTGTTTTTTTTTTTTTTTAAGATTTATTTTTATATGGATGTGGATGTGCGTGCAAGTGAGTGCAGATGCCCACAAAGGTCAGAAGGTATCGAATCTCCTGGAGCCAGATACCGGTAATTTTAAGCCACCAGATGTGGGTACGGGAAACTGAACTCAGGGTCATCTGGTGGAGCAGCCAGCCTTGAGTTCATGTTTTTCCTGCCTCAGCCTCTTAAAGTGCTGGAATAGTAACAGGCTAGCACCACCATGGCACTTTCCCTTTGTTGCTATCCTCAACTTTACCATTAGACGGCGCCAGACGCAACGCAGCCAACCCTATTCTCCAACGCACGCGCACTTCTCTTGCCAGGAAAGCCGCCTGAGGGGCGGGGCGGGAGGCGGAGTCTGCTGCCTGCGCAGGCGCGGGACGGCTTTGTGACGTCAGGCCGCGCGGCCGGGCCGGGGAATCTAGGTGGTAGCTCGCGGAGGCGCCTCCGGAGAGTGACGCGCAGACTCCGCTCCCCCGCGGCCCGCCCTCCTGCCGGCCTCGCCGCGGTCTCCCTCGCTCCCTGAGATCGCTGAGCGCTGAGCAGCGGCCCGGGGGAGGAGGCCCTGGGCGACGGGGCGCGGAGAGGGAGGGCGGGCGGGCGGGCAGTGGGAGCGCCGCGGATCTCTATATGGCGACGGCTCTGTCGGGTCTGGCTGTCCGGCTGTCGCGCTCGGCCGCCGCTCGCTCCTATGGGGTCTTCTGCAAGGGGCTGACCCGCACGCTGCTCATCTTCTTTGACTTGGCTTGGCGGCTGCGCATCAACTTTCCCTACCTCTACATCGTTGCTTCCATGATGCTCAACGTGCGCCTGCAGGTAAGTGAGCCGCGCCCTCGGCATCCCTGCCCACCTGGCTCGGCGGGTGCAGGTGCTTGGGGGCTCATGCTTATCAGCCTGAGGCCGAGTGTGTAGCAGACATCGCGTTTTCTCCCCCTGTATCCCCACTCTGCATAGAGGATGCTTCAGAGGGGAGGTCCCACATCTGGGAGTGGAGGGTCCAAGGAAAGATGACAGGAAGGTCCCTTAGGACGCTTTGTCCTTAGAAATGACAAATTGTTGGCGATCCTGTAGCTGCGAGTTCCTTTGTGAATTCTGGTTCCCCAAACTTTGTGACGGTGACGGTTTATTATATTATCCTTGTGTCTTAGGTTGAAAGTTAATGGTGTCTTGACCAATGTTTCCGCTTTATTCTGGCCAGGGGTTAGAAATGGCAATGGGGATAAAGATGAGAGAAAGAGGGAAAACAGATTCAGAGGCCTGAAACAATTTAGACGTGGACTAACAGCATGCCCGCATCAGCATTCTGGAGGCCGCATTTGCTGGAAATGACTGACGTTTCTCCATCTCTTGAATTACAAAATGCTTTTTTTCTAGTGGAGAGGTCTTACTGATCTGAGTGTTCTGTCTCAAAATGTAAGAAAGGCTGGATAGTAAACTTCCTTGGATTCTGTTTACACACCTTGGAGTGGCACAGGCTGTGTTGGAAGAAAGGACTCGGCTCCACCCCTGGGAAGCATGTAATCTGACAGTAATTTTTTTTTTTTTTTTTTTTTGTAGTTCTGGAAATGAACCTGGTGGGTGCTTTGCATTTGCTATTGTCAGGGAATCTCGCCAGCCCCAGACTTACTGTGCATATGTCGTTCCCTGGCATTCGGAGGAGCCAGTGGTACCTAGTTTTTCTGCAGTTGGGTCAAGTCAGAGCGCAATGGACTTGGTGTGTGTAAATGGTCCCTGACACAGGTGGTTACAGACCACGTGAAATCTGAGGTGAAGCATGTTGACCAAAAAAAACAAAAACAAAAAAAACAATTTTAAGGTCCAAATCAGAATATCTTTACTTTGGGGGTAGGTGTTATGCGTGTACCACCCTGGTTGTGAGGTGCTGCTGGCATCAACCCGGGACTTCCAGAATGCTAGGCAAGCATGAACAGGGCTTGTGGCATCTTAAGTGATACAGGGCCATGGGGGCAGAAACGGCAAACCTTTACAGCAGGTGCCACAAATGAGTAAACTGCTGGGTGTGGGAACTGAGATAAACCAGAAAGCCTGTGTTCTGCCAATTACCAACCTGTAGAAACATAGCTCCAGTGTTTCTGCCAGATCTGGTAACCTCCTCAGAGAGAAATCAGACATCCTGATTTTTAAATATCAGGTTAGTTCAGAGTTTTCAAAAAGAAAAAAAAAAATCTTTGGGGTTAAAACAAAAGTGTCTGCAGTCTATGTTTGACTCAGTCAGTCCCACTTTGGAATCCGGTGGCCCTAGTTATGATTCGTACTTGGAAAATTACATGAAAGACTACGAGAGCGTACTTACTACAAAGTGTTATGTCTCGAATTGCTGTATTTTGTGACATTAAAAACAAGCAAACAGACAAAAAAAAAAAAACAGGCTAGGGATGTAGCTCAGATGGTGGAATGTTTGTCTAGTATGCACAGAGTCCTGGGTTTAGTCTCCAGTATTGCAGAAACTAGGTGTGGTGATGGTGTGATGATCCATGTTTGTAATCCTAGCATTTGGAGGGTGGAGGGAAGAGAATCAGGCCCGGAGTCACCTTTGGCTATGTCTCGGGACCCTAGCTAAATAGACAAAACCCAGAAAATGCCCTCATGTAGTGATTTCTGTGTGTCCTTCTCCAGTCCAGGCTACTCTGATTGCTAGGCTGGAATTTTGTGGATTCTCTATCTGTTTTCCACTGGTCAATTAGAGGCGTTGCGTGTGTGTGTGTGTGTGATGTGTATGTATATATATTATGTGTATGCATGGATCTATGTGTGATTATCTGCAGGAGGAGGAGGAAGAGGATGAGGAGGAAGAAGAGAAGGAGGCAGCTAGAAGAGGTCATTGGACCCTCTGGAGCTGGAGTTGCAGGCAGTTGTGAGCTGCTTGAGTCCAGGTCTCTGCAACAACAGCAAGCACCCTTAACAGCTGAGCCATCTCTCTGGCTCCCTAGAGAAGTCTGAACATATATGCCATGTCCTGGCATCCTTAGACATGACCACAGCAGGGCCATATCTATCCTCACGTGTGGATATGACTTCCACCCACCCCTCACCCAGCTTGCACTTCAATGGCTGAGTAGGCTTTGTCAGGGACTCCTCCTCTGTACTAGGTTTGCGGTCTTTCCCTTCCTGCTCCTGGGAATGGTGAGTGTCTTCCTTGGCAGGGACTGTCTCACAGTTTAGTTCTTTCAGAGGGAACGTTGGTAATCCAGTACCGGCTTTCTTCACTGCAGGAGTGCGGAAGGCTTGTTGTTTTATAAGCAATAAACGGGCAGATTTCATTCCCGGTGTTTTCCTAATTGCACATCTGTTTGTAGGACAGTGAGATCATCTCTGGGAAGGTGATTCAAATCCATATTTCATAACGGGGAGTGTGCACTGTGTTGAAGGAAGGCAAATACATTTGGGAAGAGGGAAACAGATCTGTAAGAGCAGTGTGAGCATTGAGTGCAGGCCCGTCGATAGCGAGGGTAGCTGGGTGGGCTCCGGATCAAATCATGATTCAGGTGTAGCCAGTTTTAGAGAATTTGGGGAACCAGACATGGGCTCTCTTAATTCAGGATCAAGTGGGCCCAGGTAGAGGCCCTGCAAATAAGATAGTCTCACCAAGTGCTTTGGGAAAGTTTGCTTTTGTTTGGAGACAAGGTCTCACTATGCAACCCTGGCTAGCTTGGAACTCTGTAAAATTCCTTATGTAGTCTAGGCTGACCTTAAATTCAAAGAGACCTGCTTGCCTTTTTCTCATGCTGGAATTAAAGACACGAACCACTGTCTAGCCAGAGAAGGATTTTCTAAGACCTCTGTCTGTAAGGGTTTTAGGCTTGGTCTTGGACCTGGTCAAATGCAGCCTATTCATCCTGGGAGAGGGAGAGAGGGGTTTGGGGTTACAGTGCTGTACTTGAGATCTTTGTATCTGGTGCTTTACGTTCCCCTGAAGGCTTTAGGACTTTTCTTCATTTGTGAACAACCTCTGACTGAACTTGAACATTTAGTTGTTGTGATTCTGGGCAAAGGGAAGTGGAATAAGTAGCCTGACTAAAGGGGACAGTCCAGTGGCTCACAGCCTTTTTCCCTCCAGTATGTTGTTCCCTTCCTCTGTTACAGGGGAACTTGACTGAGTTGAAAGGTTTGGGCCCTGTGGGGCTTTATTGCCCGTGTGTTTAAATCTCTTGTTTATAGGGCACTGGGGTTCCCCTTACGCCGTTGGCAGTGCTGGGCATGGAATTGAAGGCCCTGTGCACACTAAAGATTAAGTCTACCTCAGAGCTACATCCCTAACCCAGCAGTGAGGCATTTTAACGATACTAACGAGTTCCTAATCCAAAAGATGATTGAACAAGAGAATAGATGCAGAAGGGATTTGTAGACTCAGAAGGGTTGTGATTTTAAAGTACTGAGACTGGAGAGTTGGCTTAGCAGTTAAGAGCACTTGCTGTTCTTGCAGAGGATCTGGGTTCCTTTCCCAACACCCACAAGATAGCTCACAACCATATGTAACTTCAGTGCAGCTCTCCAGGCCCCAGGCGGGCTGGTGGTGCACAGCCTGCAAAAAAGCCTGCTCAGAAACCAAAACAAATGTTTAACAAAACATCTTATTTTTAATTTTTGTGTATGAATGTATTGTCTGCATACATGTGCACCACACTTGTCTCTGGTACCTGTGGAGGCCGGAAGAGGACATCAGAACCCTTGGAACTGGAGTTACACATGCTTGTGAACTGCCATGTGGGTGCTGGGAATCGAACCCTGGTCCTCTAGAAGAGCAGCCAGTGCTCATACCTGCTGAGTCATCTCCCCAGCCCACAAATAAACACATCTTTAAAAATAAACAAAGCTGTCTGTGGCCATCGAGATGGTTAAAGGTGCTTGCCACCAACTTTGGCAACCTGAGTTGGAGCCCCAAGACCCACACAGTCAAAGGAAAGAACTGAACCTCTCTTGAGGATTGTGACTACTGGAGTGACCACATACATAAACCCCATACACAGATAAACACATGTAGCGAAAATGTTTCTAAAAGTATTGTTTGCAGACAACTCATGGGTGTGTACACACACACACACACACACACACACCCCTACCCCTCCAGCTACTTAGGCTGAGACAGGAGGATCACTTTTTGGGGTATGTGAGTGTGTGTGTGTGTGCACACGCGCGCGTGCCCGCACGCACAAGTGCATTCATGCAGGTGTGTGAGTGTGTGTGTGTAGGCCAGACAAAAAGTCAACCTTGGGTGTCTGTTCTCAGGTGCAAGCTTCTTGATTCCCCCCCTCCCCCCTTTGGAGACAGAGTCTCTCATTGGTTTTAGGCTCATTAATCTGTCTTGAAAAAAACCAAAACAAACCAACATACATAACCAGTATCATGAATACCTTCTGGACAAGTCCCACCTACAACCTTTACTTATATGGCCCATGAGAAACATGGAACAAGTGTTTTAGCCCCAGGTCACACAAAGAGAAGGCCTGTAAAAAAACAGAAAAAAGATACCACAAAGACTGATGGTGATCACCAGACCAAGAGACCTTGTTTCACCTGCAGCTGCTTTCTCCCTGCTGACCTGTTTTCAGCAAGGCGTTGAACCTGTCTTTGCCTTCTATGCTCTTTAACTGTCTCTCCTTTCCCTCCTCTTCCTCCTCCTCCTTTCCCCATCTCCCCCGTCCCCCACCCTCTCTAATGTTTTGAGACCAGATTTCTCCCCTGGCTGTCCAGGAACTGGCTCTGTAGACCAGGCTGGCCTTGAACTCTCGATCTGCCTGCCTCTGCCCCAGATTAAAAGCATGCACCAGCACCCACCCAGCTGGGGACTGAACCCACTCTTCCACTGAGCTACCTTCCTGGCTCCAGTTTCCACTTTCTCTTATACCTTTGTGTGTGAGCACATGTGTGTGCCATGTGCACATGGGATGTCATAATGTATGTGTGGCGGTCCTGGGGCTCAAACTCTAGTGATGGACATGGCAGCAATCGCATTTCCCCACTGAGCTGTCTCACAGGCCACAGCGGCTCTTTCCTCTCTGATCCTGTTTAAGTCTGTAGCTTTTGGGTTTTGGGTCTCGTCACTACTTGGACATCTTTTCCTCTGTTGTTCTTAGTAAGTTTTTGCTTTACCAGGCATTGTGCTACAGGTCTGGAATCCCAGCATGTAGAGATGCAAGGGAGGAAGAATTTATAAGGAAGCTTATCCTGCAAGCCAGGTGCAGTGGTATGAGCTTCTGACTCTAGCACTTAGGGGCTGGAGGCTGGGGAACTCGGAGTCATCCTCAGCTAGAATGAGTTTGAGGCCAGTCTGGGTCACCTGAAACCCCATCTCAAAAGACAAAAGTATCGTACCAGCTAAATGTAGAATTCAGGGGCATTAATACCTTTCCATATTGGGCAGTTGTCACCACCAATTCTCAGAACTTCTCCGTCACATGGAAATCGTTTTTGCTTTCTAAGGGGCGGGAGGAGTGCAGAATGTGGACAGGATGAGCTGTCACCAGGACCCACACCTGGGGCAAGCCTGGAACAGGAAGAAGCTAGAGGCTGGGACAGTGAGCCAGGAAGAAAATTGTAGATTTGTGCAAAGCACATTGGAACTGCCCCTTTTGGTTTACTTGGTATTTTGGTTCTGTGTGTAGATTAGAGGCTAGCTTGTGTGATTCGGTTCTCTCTGTAATGTTGGTCTTGGGGACCAGACATGGATGGGTGCCTTCATTCCCTTGGGGACCAGACTTGGTAGATGGTGCCTTCATTCCCTTGCTGAGCACCCTGCTGGGCCCAGCACCTACACTCTCTCTCTTTTTTAATGTGTTTGTGTGTTTATGCAAGTGCATCTGGAAGCCAGAAGAGGTGTCTGCTCCCCTGGACCTGGAGTTACAGGTGTTAGAGACCTACCCAGTGTGAGTGCTGGGAACGAAACTTGGGTCCTTTCCAGGAGCAGCATACACTCTTAACCCCCGAGCCATCTCTCCAGCCTCTTTCCTGTATTCTGGACTGACTGAGGTTGTTTTGAGACAGTCTCACCAGGCTGACCTAGAACTCATTTTGTAGCTTAGGCTACTGGAACTCCGAGTCCTTTCTGCCTCGTCTTTCTGAATGCTGGGATTATAGGTTTGTACCACCATGACAGGCTCCCTTGACTTGTTTCTGAAAGAGTTCTAGAAATAATTGTGTGTGGTTCGGGCAGATGTTACAGTGTATGAATCTGGGGCTGTGGACTAGGTGAGAGCGAACACTAGATATTGTTCTTTGACCTTGACACGTGTGTCATCATGTGTCCATCACACACATAACGACTGTTTTAAAGCATGTGAGCTTACTCTAGTTATCATACATACATAAGGCGAGAGGTACAAGTGAGCTTGAACGTGCTGCTTTTCCTTCTGGGACTGCCCCATGTGTCCTGGGCTCTGGGCTCCAGCCCCGGCATGTCTGTACCTGGGGAGAGAAGAACCAGTTTCTTCACCTGATAGCTTTGTAAGATGCAATAAATTTGAGTAAACGCAAACTCATTCTGCATGCAAAAAGAATGAACATAGAGACTCTAAAGCTACAGGTCAGTGGTCAGGTGTTAGCTGAGCATGGATGAGGTCCTAGGTCCATCTCTAACATGTTGACAGGGAGAGAGACCACCAGAGAGTGAAAGAAAGCATTCACTGGTAAATTAATTTGGTAAAGGATTAATACCCTGAATACAGAAAGATTTCTTACAATTAAGAATAAATAAATAAAATAAAAAGCCAAGCAGCCCAATCCCGTCACTGGCAAAGCTCTGGAGTAGAGATTTGTCTGAGAAGGTAAGCAGATGCCAGTGTGTCCTTAGAAGATCCTGGACCGTAGGAGAAAGCAGACCACTCAGGAGCAGTGGAGGCCATGTCCACTTGTTGGGATGGCTGTTGTCAGAGTGAGGGTGGGAGGGGGGGTTGCAGAAGCAGATATTGCTCTTGAGTGTCCTCAGTCTTTTGTGCTGCTGGGTGGGAGTCTGGTGGTTCTTTACAGTTCAACATGGACTTAACGCACAGTCTAGTAAGTCTACCTGAGAGGTTTGAAAACAGTTTGAAGTCCAGTGCTCCAGTCTTAATAAATAGTGGCCCAAAGACAGCAGCACCAAGTCTGTGGGCAGGTGAGTGATGGACGTGGGCACCAGGAGTGTGGCCTGGCTGGAAGAGACTTGGTCTAGCATGCCCTGAGCCCTAGGTTTCATCCCCAGGACATCATAGAACCAAGGCAAGGGGTCCTAGGCCTGTAGTCCCAGTAAACAAGAGGTGGCAGCAGGAAGATCAGGGGTTCAAGGTCATCTTCAGCTAGATAGCCATTTGAGGTCAGCCTGACTATTTGAGACCCTGTCTCAATAGATGATAGATAGATAGATAGATAGATAGATAGATAGATAGATAGATAGGGAAGGATGGATGGAAGGAAGGAAGGAAGGAAGGAAGGAAGGAAGGAAGGAAGGAATAGGAATGAATGAATAAGTGTTAAAAGGTCTGGAAAGCCCTGCAGACCTTTCCCCACCTCTCCTAGTGTAAGCATGCTGCTTGGACAGCCCCAGTTTCTTCCACCAATGTGCTTTTCCACTGCTGGATCCCACTTTGAATCTATTAATAGCTGCCATTTCTCCAGATAATCTCCAGTTGGCTGCTGGACCTTTGGGTTGTTGTCACTGTCTCACTGAGTAATGTCATTATGGGCATTTGTGTGCACATTGTGTGTGGGGGGGGTTTCATGCATGCGCACGAGTGTGGATGCTTGTACTCAAGTGCACATTGAGCTGTCGTCTCACTGAACTGGAAGCCTGCCATTTCAGCTGACCAGCTGCTGCTGGGAATTTTGTCTCCATCCTGCAGATGCTGGGGTTACAGGTGCTGGTGTGGTCACACCTATTTTTTTTGGAGTGTATGTCTGTTTTAAGTATGGTGGATTTAAATTCAGGCTCTCATGCTAGCACAAGAAGTGCTGTTACCCACCCAGCCATCTTCCAGCCTGACTGTGTTCACTGAGACGGGGTTTTTCAACTCCCACTCCCCCCCGACCCCCGACTTCATATCCACACTGTCCTAGAACTTCATGTATCTCCACAGAACTTGGACCCATAATAGTCCTCTTGCCTCCCGCCTTGAGGCACCAGCTACCCATACCTAGCTGCCTTAAGGCTATACAAGACCCTGCTTTAACTCTCCTCTCAAAAGAAATATGGAGGGGCATATGCACAGAGTTTTTAAAAAACTTCTGTAAGAGTAAGCAGTTTTTTAGCGTCTCGTATTTTAGATTTGCCTGTTGGTCATGCTTATGTTCATTTACTTCTGAGGGAAGGGTGTTTGAGACAGTTCATTGTGTAGTCCAGGCTGGCCTGTTTGAGACAGGAGCTCATTGTGTAGTCCAGGCTGGCCTGTCTGAGACAGTTCATTGTGTAGTCCAGGCTGGCCTGTCTGAGACAGGAGCTCATTGTGTAGTCCAGGCTGGCCTGTTTGAGACAGGAGCTCATTGTGTAGTCCAGGCTGGCCTGTCTGAGACAGTTCATTGTGTAGTTCAGGCTGGCCTGTTTGAGACAGGAGCTCATTGTGTAGTCCAGGCTGGCCTGTCTGAGACAGTTCATTGTGTAGTTCAGGCTGGCCTGTTTGAGACAGGAGCTCATTGTGTAGTCCAGGCTGGCCTGTTTGAGACAGGAGCTCATTGTGTAGTCCAGGCTGGCCTGTCTGAGACAGTTCATTGTGTAGTCCAGGCTGGCCTGTTTGGGACAGGAGCTCATTGTGTAGTCCAGGCTGGCCTGTCTAAGACAGTTCATTGTGTAGTCCAGGCTGGCCTGTTTAGGACAGGAGCTCATTGGATAGTCCAGGCTGGCCTTGAACTAGATTTTTTTTTTCTCTTCATCCTCTCAAGGGCTGGGATTCCAAGTCTGTACTACCATGCACACCCTGAAAATTGTTTGTTTTTAAAGATTTATCTCTATTCTTTGTGTAGGTGTGAGTGCCCAACCTATGTCTGCATCCCACAGTGCATGTCTGGTGCCCGCAGAGGCCAGAAGAGAGTGTCAGGTTCCCTAGAGCTGGAGTTACAGGTGCTTGTAATCAGCTGGGTGCTGTTGCTCCAACACCCGTCC
This sequence comes from Arvicanthis niloticus, assembly GCF_011762505.2. NCBI lineage: Eukaryota > Metazoa > Chordata > Mammalia > Rodentia > Muridae > Arvicanthis > Arvicanthis niloticus. Next base: position 34,313,449 of record NC_133432.1, read on the forward strand.
TCTGCGAGAGCAGCCAGTGCTCTTAACTGGTCAATCCCCTGTCCACACCCCTGACCTTTTTTTTTTTTTTTTTGAGTCAAAGTTTAATAATCTTTTTTTTTAATGTTTGGTGTTTGCTGTCACTAGAAAGTCCTTCCCAACCCAAGGGCATGAAGGATTCACATATATTCTGGTGCCTACTTGGTATGTTTTTGAGTCTTACCATGTAGTCCATGCCGGTCTCAAACTGGAGAGCCTCTTTGCCTTGGCCTCCATACCTGGATCACAGTCGCGTAGCACCTCGCTTGGCTCAGTTCAGCCTGGGGTGTGTGTGTGTGGGTGTGTGTGTGTGCACGTGTGCGTATGTGTGTGTGCGTGCGAGTGTGTGTGTGTGTATGTGTGCACGCGCGTGTGTGTTGCTGCTGCTGCTGTTGAAATCCATCAGAAGCTTAACCAGGTGTGACGGTGCACACCAGCACTTGGGAAGCAGAGGCAGGCAGATTTCATTGAGTGCAAGGGTAGCCTTGTCTACAGAGTGAATTCTAGGTTGCCAGGGCAACATGGTGAGACCCTGGTCTCAAAAACAAAACAACCAAGTCAGCTAAGAGCTATTTGCATACCCGGGTACTTGCTCTCCCATCAGGCTGCTCTCCTGCGGCCCTAAGGTGGGCTACACACTGACTGGCTGAGCATGGCCATGAACTCAGGATCCCCCTTCCTCTGTTCTCTCCTGAGAGCACAGCCGTGCACGGCCACGCTAGGTGCACTTTAACTTTTGGAGGCAGTGCATGTGGAGGCCAAGGACAGCCTCCAGGGTCTCTCCTTAGGTGCTGCCCTCTTGGTTCTCTTTCACTGGCCTGAACTGCTCATAGGCTAGGCCGACTGGCCAGCAAGGCTCACAGATCTGCTTGTCTCTACCTAGTCCTGGTGCTGGGAATAAAAGCCACCATGTCCCCATGAATTATGAAACTGGAATCAAGGTCTTTCTAGCCCTTATTTTCCTCTTAATTTGAAATTTTTATTTGTGGGTATGTGTGCCCATAGAGGCCAGAAGAAGGTGTTGAATCCCTTGGTGCTTTTTGTGGGTGCTGGAAATTGAACTCGCTGCCCATGGAGATGCACTTGTCTGTTGAGGTTCCTTTTCTGCCCTTTTCCTTACCAAACATCCCAGCAGCCTTTCGTTTATCCTGAGATATTGCCAACACTGATATAAAGCTGCCGCCGCCGCTGGAGAGCATGCTCAGTGCTTTCTCTCACGGAGAACACAGCACGCACGACACAAGGAAGTGTGAACTTTCTTGAGGATGACCAGGAGCTGGGTGTAGCTTCTCTTTATTAAATGTGTTTTTGAGCAGATCTGTAACCAGGAGACAAGGCGTGGCCATAGAGCATAGCTGGCTGTGCCAGGTCAGGTGTGATGCAGAGATGCTTGCTTGCCTGGTCAGAAGGAGCTCGGTGCTGTGTTCCCTGTGGTCATGAGTCAGCTTCCTTCAGAAGGGTGGTGTTGGCGCCTCTCCTCATCCTCCCTAGTAATTTACCTCCAGCCCAAGTTTCTAGTCAGGGCCCACTTACCCATGCTGCTCCCCTGCAGGAGGGTTGTCTAGAGTATGCTCCAGCCGCCACTGAGGCCCACTGCCCTACTCACTGTGCCTCCTCCCTGTCCCCTAGGGCAGCCTTGCTAATTTGCTTTGGAAAGTATTGGGAACAGGATATTTTTAGGTTACAAAGCAGTGGTAGTCTGGACTGTCAGGTGCCTGAGGCCATTAATAGCCTGGGTTGGGGAAGGTGAGGAGACGGGCATCCAGCAGGGCAGCAGCTGCCTAACTGGGTCAGGCCTATTGTCATCCAGCAGGTTGGCCGCCTCACACAGGGAAGGGTTGGTGTGGAAGATGCCGCTCCCGATTGCCCTGGGGATCTTGGACATAGCTGGGAGCCTTTCTCCCACTCTTCGGTTATGTTTTGAGCTCTTAGCATCTTCAGCAGGGGTGGGGGAGTGGGTGTGTAGGAACTGACTCCCAGTACTTGGAAATCAACTCATCTCTCGCTCACATTCTGCTGGACAGGGTAGTTTGCCCTAAGTTAACAGTGTTGATTCTTTTGTAGACCTGATGTGGGGTTGGGGGCTTTATAAGGGGACTGATAATTTGTGTCTTTATGCATACTTTACTCATATATTTACCTGATTAAGTCAGGGTCTAAATGTAGCACAGGCTGACTCAGACTCACTATGTAACCATAGATGGCCTTGAACTTGTGCTGTAAGCCCGTGCTTGTCTGGAATTCAGGGCGCCCTATGACAGTGGACAGTGCTTCTCACTCTCTGACTCCCATTCAGCTCTGTGGCCCCACTCCGCAAGGACCTAGTGTTTGGTTATATTTTTGTGTGTGTGTGTGTGAATGTTTTAATAACCCTCTGTCACAGAATTTTCATTTGATTATCTTTTCCAGGTTCATATTGAGATCCACTGAAGGCCATCCTTGACTGATAGGCATCACCCTGACTCACTGCATCAGAGGGCACAAAGCATGAGGGCTGGGAGAGGGACCCTGGGTGTTTGCCTGGCCAGGGTAAAGCAGTCACAAGGAGGTGACCTGGACAAACTAGCATGTGGCCTTAAGAAAAGAAGTCAGAAGGGGAACCCCAGCCCATCAGCTGTGCCTTCTTGGACAGACCAGCCTATGGCAGATACCTATGGAAAGTCATGGGCCACAGCGGCAGCATCCTCAGAAATGAAGCGTGCTCAGAGCAAGGCCAGCCTCGTACTTCACAGAGGCTTCACAGTGCTTCACTATCTGAAGGGGTCAATGGGGAGAAGTTCAGCTCCTGCAGCCTCCGTAGGAAGGGCTGTGGTTCTGTCCTCTGCTCCTTCAGAAGAACATCTATCTGGGGTGTCCCGTGGCATCGGGGATACACTAGGAAGTGACTGGCTGGGAAGAGAGCCCAGAGCCACAGACAGCCGTGGACAGTACCTCAAAGGAGAGTCCTGGGTGTCAGGATGGCCACGCCATCCAAAACTGAGGGAAATGGGATTTCTAAGCGATGAACCCCTGAGTGCTGTCCCCAAGGGGCTAGGCACCAAGTCAGAACTGTCTTACCAATACACTGAGCTGTGCCAGCTGCCATATGCTTACACCCATTATGAAGTTTTCCCAGAAGACAAGACGAGATGTGTGTCCCTTGACCATTTAAATCCCGTGTTTTCAGAGGAAACAGTAGAAGATGAGAAAACTCTCTCAAGTACTTCAGATGGTCTGCAGATAGTCGTGGGGTCACTGGCTCTGCAATCATCCAGATTAGCAAGTCTCTGATGGCATAGTCAAGGTACAAGCAGAACAATAAAAATAGCAGATTAATTTTAAAGGTTGTCTGACAGTTTCTTTTGCATTAAGTCTGGCGTATGCTGCAGCCGTTCAATTCCTGCTGATTCCTGTGACCAGACACACCTTGCTGGTTGATGCAGAGACATGTTTTTGAGCATGCTTTCAGTCGTTTCGGAAGGATGCTCAGAACTGGGAAACCTCCTCCCCAGGGGAAATGATCTACCCAGTATAAGATGGGACAGGAACTATTTAGCACAGAGTTCTGTATCATGGAGACCCATTCTCAAGGGCTAGCATCCAGATGCCGCCTGCCTCAGCTCACCTCTGGCCATCTAATGGAAGTGGAGGTCTGTAGGCTGTGCCCTCCACTTCTTGTAAGCCTTGCTTTGGTCACGAAGAGTCTTACATTTCTGCATTGTACAGACTCTGTGACCTGCGACCTGATGTCCCTTCTCACATGCCCCTCTCCTTCTGCCTGAGTTGCAGTTTTTAATGGAGGCACTTTGGAGACGTTGCAATATTAAATTTAGGATAACTTTAAATTACAGGAGAGTTTAAGACTTTTCTGCCGACAGAACATAGATCGCAAATGAAGTATTTTCCTTTACCCCGATCCAGGACTTATAATCTCTTTTTTCCCCCCTGAAGTAACTCTCTCTTTGTGGTTTGTTGATAACTTTAATAAAGGTCATTTAAAGAGCGGACATTTTAAAGCCTCCTACCCAAGACAGAGTTAAAAACAGCCACGGGGGATGGGGGGAACCTGACTGTAGATGTCATTTATATTGTGTCCTAAATTACTATGCCACGGGCTATTTTAGGGTTTTGGGAAAATAATAAAATCTGTTCTTTAGCATAATAAATATGTTTTATTTTGTCTGTGTGTGCTTACATTCTTCTCATCTTTTTGTTAATGTCGTCATCCTAAGGTTTCAGCATCTTTAGTACTGAGTGAGAAAGGCTGCTGCTGAAGACTTAAGAACCAGCTTGAAGAAAAAAAAAAACTAACACATGGATTTGAAGTCTTCGTCCCCCTTCTCCTCCTCCTCCTCCTCCTCCTCCTCCTCCTCCTCCTCCTCCTCCTCCTCCTCCTCCTCCTCCTCTTCCTCCTTTTCCTCCTCCTCCTCCTCCTCCTCCTCCTCTTCCTCCTCCTCTTCCTCCTTTTCCTCCTCCTTCCTTCTTGAGCTCTTGTCCCCTTTTCTCTCTCCAGGTTCTGGAATAGTGCACTATGGCTGGTTATTGTAGCATACACCCAGCACTCGGGAGACCTGAGACGTGAATTTCAGGCTAGCCTCTGCTTCTGATTCATGAGTTCAAACACAGCCTGGTTTATGAATTGAGTGCTAGGCCAACTTGGATTACAAAGCAAGTCTGTCCCAGGAAACAAACTAAGGGGCTAGAGACACGGGAGCCTGTTCTCTGTGCAAGCTTAACCTGAGCTTGAGTCCTGGAACCCACTTAGGACAGCCCAGTGTAGCTGCAGTTGTTTACAATCCCAGCATAGGGGAGTGGGCTCTGTGTGTGTGTGTGTGTGTCTGTCTGTGTCTGTGTCTGTGCGTCTGTGTGTCTGTGTGTCTGTTTGTGTATGGTAGAGTCCCTGGAGCTTGTTGGCCAGTCGATCTAGCCTTAATGGTAAACTCCAGGCCAATGACAGAGCCTGTCAGAAAAGAGGTGAATGGCTGTGGAAGAGAGTGACATCCAAGGCTGACATGTCCTACACACATCTGTGCATAAGCATTCCCATGTGCATCTCTGGGTGCGCAGAGGCCCTGTCAAGCAATCATCTCTGGTTGTATACGGCAGCACACACTTGTGATCCCAGCACTTGGAAGGCAGAGACACAGAATCGTTTAGAGATTAGGGCTAGCCTGGGCTATATAGTGAGACTATCTCAAAATACCAAGAAATCTGGGCATGGTGGCTCACACCTGTAATCCCAGCATTCAGAAGCAGTACAAAACAAAAACAGACAGGTGACTTCAAAGAAGGCCTTTAATATAAATATTTGAGACAAATAGTACAGAAATACGGTGCTTCAGAACTGGCTGACTGGTGAACACCTGTAATCCTAGCACTTTTGAAGCAGAAGGTTTCATTTATGAGTTTGTTTCATTTATGAGGCCAACCTGAGCTATGTGACAAGGCTATCCTTTTTGTCCCTCAGGTGAGGTTTCCATGGAACATATAGCTTTGCCTGGCCTTAGACTTGGCTGTATGCAGCTGTGGATGACCTTCAGCTTACCCCTTACCTCCTGAGGGCTGGGACTGCGGCATGCACCGTCACACCTAGTTTATGTGATGCTGGGGATGAGTCACAAGGCGGCCCGCATGCATGCTAGGTTTCAGTGCAGCTCCCCACCCCCTACAGTTGCTGCTGTGAAGGACTGAACGATTAAGTTTAGCAACTATGCCAAGTAGAAAACGTTGGGCTTGCTATTCACACCTGGAAGCGTGATTTTCTTTCTTTAAAACAATTAGGGCGAATGATGAGGTCTTGAAGCCCTCGTGGTGGCTCACAGCTATGAGGAGTAAGTTAAACGCGCGTGTGAATTGGACTGGTAGGAGTGCTCAGTGGGCGAAGACACTCGCCAGCGAGCTTGACAGCCCGAGTTCACACGGTGGAAGGTGAGAACCAGTTCCTGCCAGTTGTCCTCCGACCTCCATGCACAAATAGTATGTGAATAAGTAATACAATGGATGTAGAGAGAATCTCGCAGTGCAATTCTGTTTTGTTGGGTCAGAGCAATCAGCCTATAAATTGGAGTATCCAGGGTTTCACACTTAAGTTGTATAATAACATGGCTTGTGCCAGTATATAAAACCAAATCACATTTATATGCAAGTATTTTAAAGATTTGTGTTATAGATTATAATATTTTATATATAATACTACATAGATGCATAATGTGTATGTATGAGTGCTCTGTCTCCATGCATACCACAAGAGGGCATCAGATCCCATTACAGATGGTTGTGAGCCACCATGTGGTTGCTGGGAATTGAACTCGGGACCTCTGGAAGAGCAGCCAGTGCTCTTAACCTCTGAGACATCTCTTCAACCCCACAAGTATTTAACATTTTTGTTGTTGTTAGACATTTACTTTGTGGATGTGTGTGGATGTGTTACAGTGCTAATGTGGAGATCACTCTGTGTTTGTGTGTGTGTGTGTGTGTGTGTGTGTGTGTGTGTGTGTGTTATCAAAACTCAAGAGGTCTTTAGTTTGTACTTCAGGTTTAACCTTTCATTAAAGAGCTGTATATTTGTGTAGTAAAAATTTGAGGAAGGAAGCCAGGCATGTGAGAGACAGGCAGGTGGATCTCTGAATTTGAGGCCAGTCTGGTCTGTATAGTTGAAGGCTAGCCAAGACCACGTAGTAACCGTGTCTCTAAATAAATAACGTTTTCATAAAAGTTTTTTCATTGCAGGTTGTGTGTGTGTGTGTGTATGTGTGCGTGTGTATGTACACACACATGTACATCCATTGCACAGAGTAGAACCCATCCTGTATGAACTCAGGCTTGGTGGCAAGCACCTGTTACTTGCTGAGTCATCACCAGTACACGTTATTTTCAAAGTTGTTTGTTTAGGAAAGATAAAGTTCATAGGCCAGAGAACTTTGTGAACTCTATAGTCTTGCTTTATGAAGCCCATAAAGACACCATGTTTTTGAGGCTGGGTCTCATACAGTACAGACTGGGTTCCAACTCCTTATGTCTCCAATAATGGTGCCTACAAAGGCCAGACAGGCATGAGACTCCTTGGGTCTGGAGTTACAGAGAGTTGTAAGCCTCCAGGTAGGTGCTGCGGACTGAACTCAGGTCCTCTGGAAGAGCAGCCAGTGCTCCTAACCACTGAGGCAGCTCCCTAAGACCTTAAAAGCAACAACAACAACAAAACCCCTCTGCTGGCTTGGAACTCACTATGTAGATGAGGTTGGCACATACTTCTCTCTCCCAAGGCCTGGGGTTGAAAGTGTGTGCCAGCACATTGAGCAGGCATAGTTGTTTTTAAAAATTGTTTTGGGGTCTTTGGGTAGCACGCAGGAGCCATTGCATTCAAGACACAGCAACTCACACGTTGTTTTGGAGGACAGGTGTTTGTCTTAGTGGTTTTGTTCTTCAGCGTCTCACAAAGATTTCGATGGAAAAGTCTAACACGAAGGGGAAATGCAGGAAGTCACAGTGCTTGTGATACCCGTGAAAGGCAGTGTGGATCAAGGAAGGTCCTTCATTTGGAGCTAGGAAGACAAACTTCCTGTGTCTCTGCATGTAAGGACTAGACCTGCCAGAAGAGGGAGCCACATGTCCACCCAGGCAAGTGAGCTGCTTTCCAAAGCCTTTCCTTTTTGTGGTGGTTAGTTTATTGAGGTCTCTTTGTCTCTGTTTCTGTCTTCTTCCCTTCCTCCCTCTTGTCTCCCCCCTCTTCTATTAAACACATTTTATTCATTCAAAATATATATAATGAAATTCTCTCTCTCTCTCTCTCTCTCTCTCTCTCTCTCTCTCTCTCTCACACACACACACACACACACACACTCTTTTTCTATACAAACTCGATATGTAGCTCTGACTGACCTGTACATTGAACCCACTGTATAGCCCAGGCTGGCCTAGAACTCTTGGCTACCCCGCTTCCCCCACCTGGGTGCTGGGATTACAAGCATACATCTTCATGTATGGCTTTTAAAAAAAAATTTTTTTTAAGAGTATTTTGAAGCTGTGTGATGGTGGTCCATGCCTTTAATCCCAGCACTTGAAAGGCGGAGGCAGGTGGATATCTATTAGTTCAAGGCCAGCCTGGTCTACATCGTGAGTTCCAGGGATCAGATGCAGGTCTTTAGGCTTGCAAGACAGTGTTTTTATCTGCTGAACCATCTCACCAGCCCCATGTCCAGGTTTTAATTGACATTTGATCAGTTTTCCATTTGTATTTTTTATACTTCAGGTTACAATCCATAAGGCTACATGGCCCGTGCTGTGCATCAAATTGTGTGTGCATGTATCCATTGCTGAAGGTTGAACCCAGGGCCCTGTGGATACTAGGCAGCCAGCCTCCTGGGACACATCTGCAGCCCCGGTGTACATAGATACTTGAGAAGGGAGATCATTAAGCACTAGATTTCTTTTTTTTTTTTTTTTTTTTTTTTTTTTTCTTTCTTTCTTTCTTTCTTTTTTTTTTTTTTTTTTTTTTTTTTGGTTTTTGAGACAGAGTTTTTCTATGTAGCCCTGCCTGTCCAGGAACTCACTCTGTAGACTAGGCTGGCCTTGAACTCAGAAATCCACCTGCCTCTGCCTCCCAAGTGCTGGGATTAAAGGCGTGCGCCACCACTGCCCGGCTAAGCACTAGATTTTTATATAGTTTTGATTATTTATTCAAATATAAGGAAGTGGATTACATATAGAACAATTTGCTATAAGTTAAAAACCTATTTTGTGTAAGAAATGAGACAATGAAATAGATTCATAATTCTCATAGATTATTCTGAATTGACTCTGCCATCTTGACTTACTGTATGACCTCTTTTGAGAAATACTTTTATTTTTGTGTGTGTGTGTGTGTGCATGTGAGCTGTGCAGATGCCACCGAGGCCAGAGGTGTCAGATCTGCTGCAGCTGGAGTTGGAGTCATTGTAAGCCACTTGATAAAAGCATTGGGACCACACTGCAGTCAATCCTCTGGAACTGCCACTATCACTCTCAACCACTGAGCCATCGCTATGGCCCTTAATGAAATATTCCTAAGCTCTGGGAATATGGCTCAGAGGGTAAACTGGTTTGCCACCAAGGCTGACAAACTAGGTTTGATCCTCAGAACCCCCATGGTGGAGAGAGAAGACTGTCTCCCCAAAGTTGTTCTCTTCCATATCCACATGGATGCTGGGGCACAGGTATGTGTGCACCCCAAAATAATAAACAGTTAAATAAGTGTAAAAGGTTGTGGCCTGCTATTTTCTTTTAATTCCAATGAATTGCCGTGATTCCTTGTGCATTTTGGTAGATCTGTCAAGAAGAAATGTTTAATGATAAATTGGGATAATCAAGTACATATAAATAGCTTGCAAGCTATTTAGTATCTTAGAGATGTTTTGAGCACCACTTAGGATTTGTTCAAATAAAGCAGTTTGCTGGGATAAACTCCAGGCTTTCTCTTTGTTAAATATTTCTGTTTTAGCCTGTTACAGAACAATTCCCAGGGTAGCTATTTCCTGTCCTATGCTTGGGTCTCGCATGCGATATTCAAAACTCTCCTGATATGTTCTGCAAGATCACAAAACTTGGAAGGAATTTATTCTAGAAATTGGTGTCTTTGCACTACACTGTTCATAGCTCTACGAAGAAGTTTACATTTTAATCACATTTAACGTGTGGATGTACGTGTGTGCATTCGTGCACACACTTGCATGCTGGCAAGGGAACACAGGTATAATATAGAATTAGAAAGCAAATTCCCAGGCTGTGGGTTGTGGTGCATATACCAGTATCAGGAGGTATAGACAGGTGGATCTCTTATGAGTTCAAGGCCAGCCTGGTCTACAGAGTGAGATCCAGGACAGCCAGGGCTACACAGTCAGACTAGGTATCAATAACAAAATAAAACAACAAAAAAAGCCAGGCACACTTCTTTAATGCCAGTACTTGAGAGGCAGAGGTAAATAGATCTCTGTGTGTTCGAGGCCAGCGTGGTCTACAGAGTAAGTTCCAGGACAGCCAGGAAGAAACCCTGTCTCAAAACAAAAACAAAAACAAACAAACAAACAAACAAAAAAAACAACAAGCAAACCAAACTCAAACAACAGCAAAGCAGGGTTGAAGTAGCTTCTCTTTTACCATATGGGTCCTGAGACTTGAACTTAGATCCTTAGTCTTAGTTAAAATTACCTTAACCCTCTGAGCTCCCCTCCCCCCATCCCAGTTTCTTTTCAGACAGGGTCTTGTGTAGCCCAAGCTGTCCCAGAACTGTGCTCCTCCTGCCTCAGCCTCCTGAGCACGGATTACAGGTGTATGCCGCCACATTCTTCATAAGGTAATTAACAATTATTTTCTCAGGGTCTCAGGTGACATAGGCTGACCTTGAACTCACTACGTGGCCGAGAATGACCTTAAACTTCTGTTCTTCTGTCCCCTGAGTGCTGGGGTTACAGCTGTGGAACTGCATGCTGTGTTTATGTTGTACTTGGGACAGGACCCAGGACTTTTGACAAATTAAGCAAGCACTCCAGCAACTGAGCCACACAGCACCCTTTGTGTATGATTTTCCTTGGGTCAAAGATGAAAAGGGTTGATTAACCCAGTCCTGGGTCCCTAGGACATACTGCGAGTAACATTCTCTCTGCCTTGATTTTATATTAGTTTGTGTATCTCAAAATATATAGTCTTAAATCCTAAGCAAATTTCTTGTGCAATGTCAGATGTTTCCAAAGCCTCTTTTTATCATATAGCTTTTGAAACATTTCCTTTTTCCCCTTTCCCTTTTTCCTTCTTTCTCATTTTATTATCTTAAAACGTGTGTGTGTGTGTGTGTGTGTTGGCTCTGTGCATGCGAGTGTAGGTGCTTGTGGTGGCCAGAAGAGGGCATTGGATCCCTGGAGCAGGAGTCACAGACAGTTGTGAGCCACCCAACATGGGTGCTGGGAACCAAACCTTCCCAGCCTCGTGGACTTCTTTAATGCCTACATTCCATCCTGTTCATGCTAGGCTAGGACTCTACTGCTGAGCCACGCCCACAGTGAATCACTGGGATATTCTGTGATATTCCAGGCCTGTGCTCCCAGCATCTGAAACACTGTTCTTCATTCTTCTGCAGCCCAAACGCACAACTTGCAGTGGCAGAGCTAGCTACCCTCAATGCACTCCAGATGAAATCCATATTCAGGTTTAAAACTTGACCTTGGCATTGGTTCTAGGACTGCTCATCAAATTTAGGATGATTCATGAGAACATCCTGTCCTGTCCCCCACAAGAGCCACTGGAGACTCAAAATATGAGAGCCGATGCCCAAGTCAGGGAGGCAGGCTGTCCCCCTGGAACCTCCAGGACGGCAAGGCTTCTCAAGGCACCCTTGGGCATCTTCCAGCTCCAGGCGGGGCTTGGCCTTCCTCTTTGCCTCCATCCAATATTACTTCTTTTCCCATAAATAGGATTTGGAGCATTCCCCATGTGACATAATGCATCTAATAGTCAGAGGCAGGAAGTGAGCGTTTTCCGCCCGGCCTGTGAGGTTCCCTGGAGATGGAATTGGGCAGGGATGGGCTTTCCTTTTCAGTCCCACTCTGCTGAAGAATATTAGGGCTGGGTTAGAAGGTGACTTTTTTCTTTTCCTTCTCTATCATTGTTTTTTTTTTCTACTGTGTGTGATATGTGAATGTGTATTTCTGTGTATGTTTGTGTGTGTGAATGTTTGTATATCTATATGTGTATGTGTGTTTATGTGTATATGCGTGTCTGTGTTTGGCATGTATGATGTATATATATGTGTGTGATGTATACGTGTGTATGTATGTTTATGTATGTGTGTATGTGTTTGTGTGTATATGTTTGTGTCTGTGTATTTGTGTATGTATGTTTGTGTATATGTATATTTTTGTGTTTGTATGTATATATTTGTGTGTGGTATATATATATATGTATGTGTGTGTATGATGTATATGTATGTGTGTATATGATGTATATGTATGTTTATGTATGTGTGTGTATATATGTTTGTGTGGGTATGATGTATATGTGTGTATAATGTACATGTATGTGTGTGATGTACACGTGTGTATATGTATATTTATATGTATATATTTTGTGTGTGTTTGTGTGTGTATGATGAGTATGTGTGTATCCTGTGTATGTGTATATTGGAGGACAAAGCACATTCTCTTTCTTAATCACTCTCCATTTTTGTTTTCTTTGTTTTGGCTTTCAAGACAGGGTTCCTCTGTGTAGCCCTGGCTGTCCTGGAACTTGCTCTGTGGACCAGGCTAGCCTTCAACTCAGAGATCCATCTACCTCTGCCTCCCAAAGGTGGCCACCACTGCTGAGCCTCTCTCTGCTTATTCAAGGCAGGTTTGTCACTGAACCTGGAGCTTACTGATTCTGATAGGCTGGCTGACCAGCAAGTCCCAGGTATCCTCCTGTCTCTGCCTCCCCAGAGCCAGGGTTGCAGGTGTGCAAGGTCATGCCCAGCTTTGATGTGAGTGCTTAGGATTCTAGCTTAAGTCCTCGTGCGTGCATAGCAAGGACTTATGGGATCATCTCCCAGCTCCTAGAAGGGCTTTTAAAAGATCAGTCTAAAAGCACAGTATATTCTTTTCTTTTTAAAGATTTACTTTCATAAAAAAAATTTAAAAAAAAAAGATTTACTTTCAAGTGTGTGTGTGTGTGTGTGTGTGTGTGTAATTAGGGTTCTAAAGGAACAGAACTAATGGAATGGTTGTACATGTGGATGTGTGTCTACTTTTTGTAAAGGGGATATTTTTAGAGTGGCTTTCAGGCTGAGATCTGAGTAGTCCCTCAAATGGCTGTCTCCTGATGGAAAGACCAAGAATCCAGTCGTTGTTCAGTTCATAAGACTGATATCTCAGCAGCTCTAATCTGTTGCTGGAGTCCCAGTGGATTCCTAGAGAACTCCTGGTCTTCAATCTATGCTGGAATCCCATAGAAGTCCATTCTAGTACCAGTGAAGGAGTGCCTCAGCAGCAGAGTAGATGAACTTGCCCACAAGAGTGAGGACAAGCAGGCAAAATGCAAAAGCTTCATTCTTACATGTTCTTTTCTGTGGAGATGCCACCAGAAGGTGAAGCCTCAAATGGTGCAATCAATAAAACCCCTATAGACATGCCCAGGTGCTTGGGCATTAGTTGATCACAGACATAGTCGACTGAGATTTATTCAGTGTGTGTCTGTGCATGGCTACATGCAGCTGAGTGCAGGTGCTCGTAGAAGCAAGGGGTTTTAAATCCTCTGGAACTGGAGTTACAGGCGGTTGTGAGCTGCCCAGTGTGGGTGCAGGAACTGAACTTGGGTCCTTGGCAAGAGCAGTATTCTCTCTTACCGGCTGAGCCATCTCTCCAGCCCCAGTCCAATCTCATTGTTCTGAGAGCTTATGTAGCTCCGGCAGGCCTCAGACTCTACACAGCCAAGACTGGCATTGTTCCCACTACTTGCAGCTTCCAAGTGCCGGAATCCTAGGATTATGCTCTCATGCTGTCCCTGGAACCAAATCTGCTCTCCTAAAGCATGTCAGGTTAGGGTAGGTCAGGATGCTGTCCACATCCAGCACAAAGATACACACTGGTCATCACAGTACTGGAGAGGACTGATGAAGCGGGAGATGTGAGTTCGAGGTCAGCTTGGGACACATAGTAGGACCCTACCCCCTACCCCCACAAAAAGGAAGAAGATGTTAACATTACTAGATTTGGATGCTTCAGGGTGTGTCCACTTTATAAACAAACTCAGCACAAATATTAGCAATGGTGCTTCCCATCTGCTTGGACCCTGTCCTGGGTTCTGCAAGGTTCCCATAAACAATGAGGTCACCCATCATTAGGAACACATTAATTTCCCTGTGATCAGAGCAGAAGTGGCACATGGTGGCTTACTTCTATAATCCCAAAATTTGGGAGTCTCAAGGAGTAAAAGCCAGCCTTGACTACACGGTGAGTTAGGAGTCAGCCTAGGTTATAGAGTGAGACCCATGTCTCAATCAAAAACAAAAAACTTCGAACAAGATTAGAGCCGGCAACAGCCTTTGGCTGGCTTGCCTCCTGTGTGAATGGGAATTGTACAGCCAAAGTGGAACAGACAGCTCAGGTCTTGGACTAGCCTACGGTAGTCGTCTTGGTTTTCTAGGGAATGTTTTGTTTTTGTGCCAGGCTCTAAAGATAAACAGATGAAGGAGACCGGAGACCATCTCCTGTCTCTGCACGCTCGGAAGGAAATCGGTTGTTAACATACAGCTGCGTGGAAAGCCTGAGACTGTTCTCCAGGCTGGGAGGCGTCCAGATGTTGCAAGAGGCTTACACACACTTGCTAACTCTGTGTCCGGCTTTTTGGGTGGAGGCTTCTATCACACCAGCCCCAACTACTCCACACGGGTTTTATTTGGTTTTGGTGCACAGTGTCTTAGCCCTTTTTTCTTTCTTTTTTTCTAAAGGTTTGTTTGTAATGTGTATGCATGCATGTATATATGTGTGTGTGTGTGTGTGTGTGTGTGTGTGTATGTATGTATGTATGTATGTATGTATGTATGTGTGTCATGTGTGTGTCTGAACTTCTTGGAGGTCAGAAAGGGTGTTAGATCTAGTAGCACTGGAGATATGACAGTCATGCCTGACAACAGGCAATGGGAACCCAACCTGAGTCCTCGGAAAAAGCCCGTGCTCTCAGCTGCTGATTTCCTTCTAGCCTGTTTCTTCTCTTTAATTTATTTTATATGTATGGATGTTTTGCGTTCATATATGTCTATGTACTGTATGCATGCATGGTATCCTTGGAGACTACAAAGGGCCACTGAATCCCCAATGTAACTGGATTAACAGGTAGGTTTGAGCCACCATGTGGTCGCTGGGAAATAAACATGGCCCTCTGGAAGAGCGGACAGTGCTCTTAACTGCTGAGCCATCTCTCTAGCTGTAGTTTCTTTTCTTGATGCTATAATAAAATACTCTGACAAAGGAAAGTTAGAAAAAGGGTTTTATTTTAGGTCCTGATTTGAGGTATAGTCTGTTATGGTGGGAAAGCAATAAGCAGCTGGCCACTTTAACATTCTTAGAAGAAGACTCAGTACATGTGTAGGAGACTCAGCCTGCTTTCTCCAGCTTATGCAGGATCCCCTGCCTAGGAAATGGTTTGGCCCACAATTAAGCTGGTTCTTCCCACACTTATCATTATCATTATATCTATCTATCTATCTATCTATCTATCTATCTATCTATCTATCTATCTATCTGTTTTTTTCAAGAGAAGGTTTTCCTGTGTAGCCCTGGTTGTCCTGGAACTCACTCTGTAGACCAGGTTGGTCTGGAATTCAGAGACCTACCTACCTGCCTCTGCCTCCCTAGTGCTGGGACTAAAGATATGCACTACCACTGCCCGGCATTAATTAGCGTTATTAAGCTCATCCCCCACCAGCATGCCCAGAGGTCCATCTTCCAGTGATGCTGGATTCTGTCAAGTTGATGTCAACCACAGCCACATTCAGTGTTCCCTCGATGTGGGATCTGGCACAAGTGCAGATTTATAACCTATGCTCTTTTTAAACATTAGGAGTGTATAGTCCAGATGTGGTGGCTCACTCCTTTGATCCCAGCACTCCAGAGGCAGAAACAGGCAGATCTCTGTGTGAGTTTAAGGCTAGCCTGGTCTACAATGTGAGTCTGGGACAGTCAGGGCTACACGGAGAAACCCTGTCTCAAAAACAAACAAAAAAGTTGTAAGCATGTGTGAGTGAGTGTGTGTGTGTGTGTTGTGTGTGTGCACGCATGTGTGCAGGTGCTCTTATGCCTTAGTCCATGTGTGGAGATCAGAGGATACCCTTGGGGATCAATCTTCATTGTCCATTGTCCACCTTGTCCACAGGGTCTCTTTGATTCACTGCCTGTGGTCCCATCACTCTGAAGCTCAGACAGGGAAACTGCTGTGAACTCAAGGCCAGCCTGGGCAGAAGTGCTTGGGATCTCTGTGTCAACACACACACAGGGGACTGGAGAGATGGCTCTCTGGCTAAGAGGATGAAGCTCTATCAGGAGAACTGGAATTACATTTCCAGCACCCACATCAGGTGGCTCACACTGCCTGTAAACTCCAATTCCTTCTTGTCCTCCAAGGCACCTATACATACACACACATACAGTCACGCAGATACACGCACACAGAATGAACAAAGGTCTGGGGTGTGGCTCAGTGGTAGAATGAATACCTAGCATAGGTGAGTATGGAAACACACACCTCACACCCCCCCACACATGCCTCACACCTCACACACACCTCACACACACACATGCCTCACACCTCACACACACCTCACACACACACATGCCTCACACCCCCACACGCATGCCTCACACCTCACTCACACACACACACACACTTCACACACACACACGCCTCACACCCCCCACGCCTCATACCTCACACACACACCTTACAACTCACATACACATATCTCACACACACACACACCTCACACATACATATAATGTGGAAAAATCATTGAGACTAATGAGAGTCTAGTTTTATTTTATTAACTTCCTCTTCCTTCTCTCTCCCTCTTTCTCTTTCTCTTTCTGAGATACTCTCACTGTGGCTGTCCTGGAGCTCTATATAGATCAGGCTGGCCAGAAATTCACAGAGATCTGCCTGTGCCTGCTTCCTGAGTGCTGGAATTAAAAATGTACAAGACCACCAGCGTTTTGGCAAGGCCAGGAACCCCACACAGCCACATCAAACCCTATATCCGTTCCAAGGGCTGGAAGTCGGAGTGTGCCAGAGGCCAAAGGGCCAATAAGGCTATAAAAACTAACCCTGGACCTTACTGTTAATAAAAAAGCTTTCGATATTGAAAAAAAAAAGTACACCACCAGAATAGTTCTTTCGTCTCCCCAGCACCTACCCACAGGCTCTCATGTAGCCCATGTTTGCCTAAAACTTACTATGTGGATGAGGATGAGCAGATCCATTTCATGTGGTATTGGGATTCGAACCCAGGACTTCATGCATACTTGGCAAACACCCTGGGACCTGAACCACACACTTGACCCTCATGCCACTTTCATGCATAGGTACCATTTTACTTGGGTCATGTTTCCCACCACCTCCTATTACCGTTACCCTTCCTGAGCCCTCCCACCCTGTTCAACTGGTCCCCCTCCTTTTCTCTAACCCCCTTAGAAGCCATTTTCTCTTTGATGCTTCAAGTGATGCATTATAAATTCTGTTTTTCCAGGCAGTGGTGGAGCATGCCTTTAATCCCAGCATTTAGGAAGCAGAGGCAGGCGGATTTCTGAGTTCGAGGCCAGCCTGGTCTACAAAGTGAGTTCCAGGACAGCCAGGGCTACACAGAGAAACCCTGTCTCGAAAAACCAAAATAAATAAATAAATAAATAAATACTGTTTTTTTGTTTTTTTTGTTTGTTTTATGTGTTCGGGTGTGGGAGGCACATGTGGAAATCACAGGACAATTGCTGGGTCAGTTCTCTTCAGGTGTGTGAGTCTGGGGCATCCGACTCAGGTCTTCAGGCTTGGTGGAAAGCACTTTTAACCAGCTGAGCCGTCTTGTTGGACCTCATTATAAATTCTAATATAAGCAATGCTCCACTTACTTATGATGACAAATGGAGAAACTATCCATTCATTGTTTTAGCTACTAAGTGGGGGTTTTCTACCAAATCAAACAGCGGATTACTGGGAAGATTTAGGGTGAAAAATGAAAGCTTGTTTGCTTCCTGTGCTCACCTTGATTCTTGCACTCATAGCACAGCTCAGGGCCTAGGGGATGCTGCCGCCTATACTGGACTAGGTCTTCCCACATCAATTAACTTAAGACAGTCCTTCACAGACATGGCCACAGATCAACCCAAGGTATACAATCCCTCCTTAAGATTCTTGTCTCAGCTGGGTGGAGACATTCAGAAGGCAGAGGCAGGTGGGTTTCTGTGAGTTCCAGGACAGCCAGGACTAGACAGTGAAACCTTGTTTTGAACAAAACTGAAACAAACAAAGACTCATCCCAGGTGTTTCTAGGTTGTGTTAGAGTGACAAAGGTGACCATGGCAATACCCCATGGATCTATAGATTCTATATGTCTACAGGTTGGGGTCTCCTATCTTTCAGTGTTTAGTTCCTCACAGGAAATGACACCTGAAGGGTCTGTTGTATGATCCAGGGACCTCTCACTAGACCCAGTGTAAAAGCATGTGCCACTTCCCACTGCTGCTATTCTGGAGACCAACTGTCCAATACATAAAGGTTATTAGCCTTTAGAGACTAATAACATCCAAATGACCACATGTGAGAATGTGTCACACAGACTCAAGACTGTCAACTCCTACGTTGTTACTGCAGGGATCCCTGGGGGCAAGATCACAAAGTAGCCAGACATTTACCCCTGGGGTCAGTCTCAGCTGACCACTCAGCAGCAGCTACTTCAGTGGTCTGACTGTGGTTTCCTCATTTGCAAAGTCCAGGCTGTACCAGGTACGGTGGCACATGTCTGTAATGATGTATGTCTCTAGGCAGGAGGATCACACATTTGAAGCCACTCTAGGCTGCGTAAGGAGACTTGTCTTAGATAGGGTTTCTACTGCTGTGATAAAACACAATGACCAAAAGCATTATGGGAAGGGAAGGGTTTACTTCAGCCAATAGTTGCACATCACAGTCCACCACTAAAGGAAGTCAGGGCAGGGACTCACACAGGGCAGTAACCAGGAGGCAAGAGCTGATGGAGAGGCCATGAAGGGATGTTACTTACTGGCTTTCTCAGCCTGTTTTCTTATAGAACCCAGGACCACCAACCCAGGACCACCAGCCCAGGGGTTATGCCACCACAATGAGCAAGACTCTCCCATATCAGTCATCAATCAAGAAAATGTACCACAGGCTTGCCCACAGGCCAGTCTAGTGTGGACATTTTCTCAATTGAGGTTCCCTCTTCTAAAATGACTCTAGCTTGTGTCAAGCTGACATAAAATTAGCCAGCACAGAGACCCTTATACTGGGAGTGTGGCTCAGTGGTAGAGCCCCTGCCTAGAATCCCCCAGTGAGAGGCTGGGGTGTGGCTCAGGCTCAGAGACTCTGCCTAGCATATGCAAAGGCCTGTGTTCCATTCACTGTAACACACACACACACACACACACACACACACACACACACCACATACATGCACCTACACACTCATACCTGCGTGCATGTGCACATACACAGATATTGTGTTATCATTCTCCCAGAGTCAATGCTAAGATTAAGTGAGAAGACCAAGGTCAAATCCACATAATAGACACATGCTGATTTGGTCTCTTCCCCTTCCGTAATCTTGAGGGTCAGGAAGACATCCTCAAGTTTGTAAAAACGTGGAGCCATCCAGGGAGGGGAGATCTGAACTGCCAAACTCACCCTTGCCCTTTCAGCATGAATGGGGAACAAGAGATGAGTCACATCTGCGACCAGCTCAATCGAAACAGCATTCAGCATCTGGCCCCTAGGGACGTGCAGATTGCATGTACTAGACTGGCAATCACCCGAGTCATGGGAAGCTTGGAGGAAGATGTAAAGAAATTGGAGCCCTGGGACGATGTTGGTGGGAATGTAGGGGTTGTTACTGCATGGGGAAACAGAGAGTTCCACACAAGACTCTGTGATCTGGAGTTACAGAACACTGTGAGCTGCCCAGTGTGGGTGCTGGGAGCCTAACCTGAGTCCTTTGGCAGGAAGTGCTCTCAACTGCAGAGCCGTCCCGTCGGCTCCTTGATCTTGGAGCTTTCTGCCCCCCAGAGCGGTGAGAAACAAACGGCTGTGTTCTGTGATCTTGTTCTATGTGCATGTGGATGTTTTGCCTGTAGGTATGCCTGTGCATCCGTGTGCATGCCTGGTACCTGTGGAGGCCAGAAGAGGCCATCAGATCACCTGGAATAGGAGTTACAATGGTTGGGAGCCGCCATGTAGGGTCTGGGACTCAAACTCAGTTCTTTTGTAAAAGTGGCCAGTGCTCTTGACTGCTGAGGCATCTCCCCAGCCCCAAATGCTTGTTAGTTAGTTAAGCCACCTACTCTGGCTAGAGGATGTCATTCTGTGGTAGAGAGCTTGGCCAACATGTGTGAGACCTGGGGTTGGGTCTTCAGAACCTGCAAAGGAAGAAGTGTATAAAGAAATGGCGGGGAGCTAGGGTAGGTCAGTCAAGCACTTGCCGCACAAGCCTGGGGACCTAAGCTTGAGCCCTAGAACCTGTATGCAAAAGCCAGGTGTGGTGGTGCACTAGAGAGGCAGACAGGAGGATCCCTGGGGCTAAGTGGCCAGCCAGCCTAGCCATCTTGACCACAAACAATGTAGATACAGCCCTGGGAACAACACCTGAGGCCAAGCTCTGGCCTGCATATGCAGATGTGTGTGAGTAAGACAGACAGACAGACAGACAGACAGTCAGACACACACACACACACACACACACACACACACACACACACTGAGGGAAGTGGGATTCAGGTTATGGATCAGTGGGTTGCCCAGCAGGATGAGTCCCCAAATTTGATACCTAGTAAGAATGAGGAATTCATACGTGCTACCACTCCCATGAATTTTGGAAGCATGTCAAGAGGCTAGACACAAAGGTCACTGATTGCATAATTGTGCTCATATGAAATGTCAGACAAAGTGACTACACAGACAGCAAATGGGACAGTGGTTGCCAGGGACTGGGGCAAGGTTCAGAGGACTATGGGGAAGATGAGTAAGATGTTCAGGGGATTTTTTTTGGGGGGGGGTGATGAAAGTATCCTAAAATCGAGGGTAGTGACAGTAATGATGTTTGCACAACTCTATGTGCATATGAAAAGGCATTGAGTTGTGTGGTTTTTGTTACTGAGAAGGGATCTTTTGTAGCCCAGGCTGGCCTGACATTTGCTATGTAGCTGAAGCTTGACTTGAACTCTTGATCTTCCCACCTCTACCTCCTAAGGGTTGGGGTCAGAGGCATGTACTGCCAGACCCTGACAGTACTATATCCACTGAGCCACACCCCAGCCCCTCCCTTGGGGATTCTAGGCAGGGGCTCTACCACTGAGCCATACCCCAGCCCCTCAATGGGGGATTCTAGGCAGGGGCTCTACCACTGAGCCACACCCCAGCCCCTCACTGGGGGATTCTAGGCAGGGGCTCTACCTCTGAGCCACACCCCAGCCCCTCACTGGGGGATTCTAGGCAGGGGCTCTACCACTGAGCCACACCCCAGCCCCTCACTGGGGGATTCTAGGCAGGGGCTCTACCACTGAGCCACACCCCAGCCCCTCACTGGGGGATTCTAGGCAGGGGCTCTACCACTGAGCCACACCCTAGCCCCTCACTGGGGGATTCTAGGCAGGGGCTCTACCACTGAGCCACACCCCAGCCCCTCACTGGGGGATTCTAGGCAGGCAGTGTACTTCTGAGCCACATCACCCAGCCTGTATTTCCTTTTGAGTGGCATGTTATAACTGAACATACTTTTAAGGGGCAGGGTAACATTTTGCTTCATATATACAATATATCAACATCAGCTTTAGTCTTTGTACTAGATCAAAGTAAGCTAAGAGCTGGTCAGTCTTTGGGCCTCAAGATTCCTCAACTCCAGAAGGGTCTGTTGGTCTCATTGTGCCTGGCCTATGCTTTGCTGTTTCTTAAGGGCTTATTTTTAGCCACTGGGACCCATTTTGAGGTAAGCCATTGGCTACTTACACAACTTTTTTTTTTTTTTTTTTTTTTTTTTTTTGGACTGATCACGCTTATTCCACCAGAGTAGAAGTTCTAAGGCAGAAACATTTCCTTTTTAAGGCGGTGATTCTCTAGCAGTTCAAAGACTAATCCAAAAGATTAGCAAAAATAGCCAGTTGCTAAATAGCTCCAACGTGGGAAATGCAGGCGATAGATTCACTGCTCTGAGCGGAGCAGAGACAGAAAAGTGAGCATGGCTGTGAGCCGCCGTGAGGATTGAGTTCCCCTGCTAGAACGCAATTTTCTGTTTTTAAGCAGAAAGTTAACCTTTTCAATGATAAACAGAACCCACCTGAGCCCAAACTGCCTGCCATTCCACACCCTTTTCCCAAGTCTGATTTAAGAGGTAGAGCCTCTGTGCTCTGGATAGAGTTGGCACAAGCTTTTGATCTGAGTGCTTGGGAGGCAGGAGCAGGAAGACGGCTGAGTTCACGGCCAGCACAGTGAGTTCCAGGACAGCCAGGGCTACACAGAGAACCCCTCTTTCGATAAACCAAAGGAAGTGGGGAGAGGCAGCAATGCTTGGTGTGGTACTGCAGGCCTGTAGCTGTAGCACCAAGGAGGCTGAGGGAGGAAGTTCTGGGCTTAGAGAGCGGTACAAGAAACATAGTAAACTCAAGGTAATCCTGTGCTCTGATTGAGACTCTGTCTCAAGCAAAAAGAAAAAAATGGAAGGTGTTTATAGGCATAATTCTGTGGTAGAGCATCTGCCTAGAATCCCCCAGTGAGGGGCTGGGGAGTGGCTCAGTGGTAGAGCCCCTGCCTAGAATCCCCCAGTGAGGGGCTGGGGTGTGGCTCAGTGGTAGAGCCCCTGCCTAGAATCCCCCAGTGAGGGGCAGGGGTGTGGCTCAGTGGTAGAGCATCTGCCTAGAATCCCCCAGTGAGGGGCTGGGGTGTGGCTCAGTGGTAGAGCCCCTGTCTAGAATCCCCCAGTGAGGGGCAGGGGTGTGGCTCAGTGGTAGAGCATCTGCCTACTCTCCCCTAGTGACATAGTTCAGTGATAGTACTTAGCTTAAAATGCCCCATTGAGTGTTCTAGGATTTAACTAGCATACACAAAGCATGGAGTTTCATCTTCAGAACTGAAAGAGATAAATAGCAAATTAACTAGCCTTCTGACTTCTTTGGGTTAACCTTATACAGAAGTTGGTTTAGGTCAAGGGATGGGTTTCATTTCTGTGTGCCTATAAAGCATGCATCCTGATTCCCCACGGTTTTAATCCCAGTTTCCATAGACTCTGAGTCTGGCTTTCTTTCCAAAAGCCATAAGTGAACATTGTTTCCCTTTGAAAATGTGTAAAATTGATTTTAAAAGATGCCAATGGGTTTCTTCTTAGATTTATTTTATTCTAAACCGTTTATGTACATTAGTGTCCAGGGGTATGTGAGTGTGTCATTGTAGGTGCAGAAGAGAGAGTCTGAGTCCCTGGAACTAGGGTTAAGGGTAGCGTTAAGGATTCTGAGCTGCCATGTAGGTGCTGGGAACCAAACCCAGATCTTCTGCCAGAGCAGTGCATGCTCTTAACCCCTAGGCCATCTCTCCAAATCCTGAAGTTGTTAAAGATTTTATTTATTTTCATGTTATGTGGATGGGTGTTCTGTCTAATTCCACATCTGTGTGCCACCCACGTGTCTGTGCTGGAAGAGGACATCTAATCCCTTGGAGCTAGCATCAAGGATCCTTGTGAGCCACCATGTGGATGAGGAACCAAACCCAGGTTCTCTGGCAGAGCAGCCAATGCTTTTTTTAAATCACTGAGTCATCGCTCCGGCTCCTTGATGGCAGGTTTATTAATTTTTTTAAAAAAAAATTTATTTTATTTATTGTGTGTGTGAACAAAGTACACACATGTCCTGATATGCGTGTGTATCATGGCCAGAGGTCAGAGGGCAACTCTGAAGAGTTGGTTCTCTCCTACTTTGTTGAGGCAGAGTTTAGCAGGTTGACCTGGGGACAGCGTACTGTAGGGTGGCTAGCCTTCATGATCCGATTGATTCTTCTGTCTTTGCCTCCCATCTTGCTGTGGGAATGCTGGGATTATAGATGCAGAACATCATACCTATCTATCATCTATCTATCTATCTATCTATCTATCTATCTATCATCTATCTATCTACCTACCTATCTATTATCTATCTATCTATCTATCTATCTATTATCTATCATCTATCTATCTATCTATCATCTATCTATCATCTACCTACCTATCTATCATCTCTCTATCTCTCTCTATCTATCTATCTATCATCTATCAACCTATCATCTATCTATCTATCTATCTATCTATCTATCTATCAATTATCTGTATCTTTATCGACTGCTGAATCAATTGATCAGTCTCCGGTAGTGACTTCAGCCTCTGCTCCTGGCTCAGTACTGTTGGAAGTGGTTTTCACAATCCCCAAAGAACTGTGTAAATCTGAGTCGCTTGTAGATTCTCATCCAGAAGCAAGCCCGGTGAAACTTTCACCACTGGGTGTTTCCTGTAGTGAGTAGGGATGAACACTGTGATCCTTTCGCAGTGGGATTCTTCTCCTTTCTGGCTCAGTATGTACCCCCCACGCCCACCCCCCCATGACATCACAGTGCCGCCAGAGAGTGTAAGTTGAATTCGGTGCATTGCCATAGTGGGTCCCATCTGCATTGTTTCATCTTTCTGATCTTTAAAAACCACAAAGCCAAGGCTTCCTCTAAGACTTGTTACTCGGCAGAAACCAACAGCTGCGGTGAGGACAGGAACACACTGAAAGGTCTGAGCTTTTTACTTTCTGAGCCGCCTCCCTGCTTCCACAGTAGGACTTGATGGAGACCTAGTTTCACTTGGAAAAGATGACGGCATTCTAGAGGTGGTCAGATAGCGCTACTCACTGCTGCTTATACTTGTGAAATACGAACGCCGGTGGACTGTTCACCGAAAAATGACTAAGGTGGACCTGGGATGTGTACCTAAAATCCCAACATTAGGGAAGTAGAGGCAGAAGGGCCAGGAGTTCAAGGTTAGCCCCAGCTACATAAGAAGTCAGACTCCATCCTGGGCTACATTAAACCCAATCTTAGAAACACGCACGTGCGCGCGCACACACACACACACACACACACACACACACACACACACACACACACACAGACACAGAGCTGTTGAGATGATTTAGCTAGTAAAAAACACTGGCCACCAAGTCTGCTGACCTGAGTTTAGTGCTGGGGACCCACAGAGAACTTAACTCCTGCAGGTTATCCTCTGGTCTCCACATGTGCTCTGGGACACATGTGCATGGGAAATAATTTTGTTTTTGTTTTTCTTTGGTTTTGTTTTTTTTTTTTTTTTGAGACAGTGTTTCTCTGTATAGCCTTGGCCGTCCTGGAACTCACTCTATAGACCAGGCTGGCCTTGAATTCCGAGATCTGCTTACCTCTGTCTCCTGAGTGCTGGAACTAAATGTGCCCACCACCACTGCCCGGCGGGAAATAATTGTAAATGTAATAAAAAGGGGCGACTGGAAGATGTTTGGTTGGTGAAAAGCCTGCTGTGCTAGCATGAAGATCAAAGTGTGGGTCCACGGCATCCATTCATGTAAAAGCCTGACCTGTTCGTGGGCCTTTTATCCCACTGTAGGGAGGTGGGGTCTGGAGGGTCCTTGGGAGAGCTCTAGATTCTATGAGAAATTTTGTCTCAAGAAATAAGGTGGAAAGGGGGCTGAAGAGATGGCTTGTTGGTTAAGAGCACTGGCTGCTCTTGGAAAGCACTGGGCTTCAGTTCCCCAACATCAACATGGAGTCTCCCTACCATGCAGTCCCAGGGGATCCGATGTCTTCTGACTTCTGTGGACACCAGATATGCATGGTGGTGCGCATACATATATACAGGAAAGTACCC
Source organism: Arvicanthis niloticus (assembly GCF_011762505.2). Lineage (NCBI taxonomy): Eukaryota > Metazoa > Chordata > Mammalia > Rodentia > Muridae > Arvicanthis > Arvicanthis niloticus. Next base: position 34,339,073 of record NC_133432.1, read on the forward strand.
ATAAACATAAAATAAGAACAATTATAAATAAAAAGTTAACATTAAACGCCACACACACACACACACACAGTAGGTCCAGGATATGGTAGTATAAGCCTTTAATTCAAGCACTCAGTAAGCAGAGGCTGACAGGCCAGCCTGGTCTACACAGTGTCAGAAAACAGTAAAGGAAGACATAAATGCCCACGGTCTCCACCTGTGTGATGTGCTCACATGCGTGAATACCCCGCACAGGAACCCAAGCGTATGCAGGCTCACATCAGGAGAGTGACTCATGATGAGTAGTTATGAGAATCTGAAGTATGCAAAATATGCTGGGCTACAAATACTGTAAGGACTGGAATGAAAAGTCAATGGGATTGTTTAATAATCTCTGAGAGCCCTAGGAGGTCTACTTCCCTCCCAGACAGCTCGTCCAACCCTGCCCTTTTCCGGGAATGGACAATTAAGGCTGGAAGCATCGGGCAACTCCGCTGTGGGCTGGGAGGAGGTCGCTGACTTTCCTCCATCATAACTGGGAGATTTGCTGTGAGATTGAACACTGTTAAAATAACCTCATGTGCCGGGCAGTGGTGGTGGGCACATTTAGTCCCAGCACTTGGGAGACAGAGGCAGGCGGATCTCAGAGTTCAGGGCCAGCCTGGTCTACAGAGTGAGTTCCAGGACAGCCAGGGCTGCACAGAGAAACCCTGTCTTGAAATACCAAACAAATAAAGAAACAAACAAAAAACTTTATGAGTTGGGAGTATGGCTCAGTGGAAGAGTGCTCACTTTAACTGTTGTCCAACACTGAAATTAAAAAGTGGTACTCATAGCCAGGCCTGCTTTTACAGACTGGTAATTCTGGCAGCCAGGAGGCCCAGGCGAGAGATTACAAATCCAAGGCTTTTCCTGAGCCACAGAGGGAGTTCACAGCCGCTGGAGTTACCTTGGTGAGACATTAAATAAACATGAATAAATAAGTAACTAAAAGTAAATAAATAGTTGCAAAATAAAAGGCGAAAGGGGCTGGGGCTGGCTCCTCTGTAGAGCAGTATCTAGCATGCTTGAAGCTGTGGGTTTCATTTCCAGCATCTCGGTGGTTTCAGTGGTTAAGAGCACTGGCTGCTCCTCCAGAGCACCCAGCATCTACATGGCAGCTCACAACTACCTGTAACTCCAGTTCGAGAGGATTTGATGCCTTTTCCTGATCTTCATGGGTACCTGACATGCCAGGGGTACACATACATACATGTAGGCAAACATTACATAACTGGAATACCTTTATCTTTTTTGAAAACATTATATCTACTTATTATATGTGTGTATATGTGTGCGTGTTTAAGCACACATGTGTGGAGGTCAGAGGACAATTTGAGGGAGCTGGTTCTTGCCTTCCATCATGTGGGTCCTAGGACTTGAACTTAGGTCTTAAGTCTTCAGGTGTTCTCACAGGCCCACCCCTGCATCTCATTTTGTTTGCTTGCTTGCTTGTTTTGGGGGGACAGAGTTTCACCCTTTATTCTTGGCTGGCTTGGAACTCACTATGTAGACCACGCTGGTCTCAAACTCATGGGCAACCAATCCTCTTATCTCTCACTCCTGAGGGCTAGGATTATAGGTAGATGGACCACCCTTACATCCCCTTGCATTTTGTGACATTTTTTTCATGTGACAGAAACGTAGTGAAGAAAACATAAGGGCAGGCTGGATAGCTCAGTGGGTAAAGTGCTTGGCCTGGGAATCAGAGGACCTGATTTCCATCCCTGGAGCTCACATGAATGAGGAAGGAGATGGCTGACCCCACAGGGTCATCCTCTGAACTCCAATGTGCACAACACAAGGCAGATGTGCTCGTGGAATGTAACATACATCATACAGATGACTGTGCGCACAGAAACACACATGCTAAGTCAAATTTGAAGGGAAAAAAAAAAAAAAAAACAAACCCCATAAACCCCTGGAAAATAATTCAATTTTCTGGAGACCTTGTTTCAAAACAAAATAAAAGACAGGGGACATCTGTATATACCACCATTTCACAGAGTAGGCTTAATCTGTGAGCTCTTTGGGATGTCAGAAAGTCACAGACTGCTGAGGTTCACCCAGCTTTGCTGGTCAGATGACGGGAGTGGGGGTGGGGAGGTGGGAGGTGGGAGGTGGGAGGTGGGAGGTGGGAGGTGGGAGGTGGGAGGTGGCTGGGATTTGGCTGTCTGTGCTTTCCTTAAGTATTTCCAGTTATTATAATGACTGAGCTTTGAGCCACTGGTACAGTTTATACAATAAGAGTTAGAGAATGCGCCAAATAAAACAAACATCTTGCAGGGTTTGAAAGACAATTCTAGGGAGGTCCCCAAAGTGACAATGACCTTATGTAATTTTCTGATGTTAAAGAGAACACAATGTATTCCAAACACGGGCCACAAACATAAATCCTACAAGAATAAAAGTCCCTCAAAATACAGTAATTCAACAAACCCAGATCTAGGAAATTGCCCAAATCCCTTTTGATTCAAATTCTCCATTTTCAAAACAAATTGTGCTAGTGTGGTATTGCATGCCTCTTTTCCCAGGACAAAGGTAGGTAGTAGATCTCTGTGAGTCTAAAGTCAGCCTGGTCTACACATCAAATTCCAGACCAACCAGTGATACACAGAGAGACCCTGTCTTAAAAGCCCCCAAACCAAACCAAACAAAAACCCCACTAAAAAAAAAAAAAAAAAAAAAGAATTACTGGGTGCATGAATGTATGTGTACCCTGGCCACACACTTGGAAATCAGAGGACGACCCTGACACTTCTTCCCCTTCTACCTTTGTGTGGGTTCCAGGAGTTGAACTCTGGGCTGGAAGGCTTGTCAGCAAGCACCCTTTGTGGTTGAGCCCTTATCTCCTTTTATTTTTTTATTAAAAAAAATAAGTTTTATTTTTGGTTACCATATGAAGAAACTTTTATTTTTACTTTGTTTAAAGTACTTATTTGGGTGTATGTCTGTGCACCACGTGCATGCAGGAACCCATGGAGATGAGAAGAGGCATCATACCCCCTGGAACTGGAGTCACAGGTGTTTGTAAGATGTCATGAGGGTGCTGGAGACCAAGCCTGGCCTTTCTGCGGGAGCAGTGCTGCTCTGAGCCACAGACCCATAATTCTAGTCCCGCCCTATCTATCTATCTATCTATCTATCTATCTATCTATCTATCTATCTATCTGAGATACCTTCTCTCTGTGTAGCCCTGGCTGTCCTACAGCTTGCTGTGTAGACCAGGCTGGCCTTGAACTCACCCGCCTCCCCAGTGCTGGGATCAAAGGCGTGCACCACCATCAACTGGGGACCATGTGCTCATAAGCCTGAGACTATGGAGACATCTCTTGTTGAAACCATCACATCCCTTTCCCCCCACTTCACCCTCTCCCTCATCCTTGTACGTTTTCTCCCCTCTGTCTTCTCCCCGCCCCTTTTCTCCTCCTCTTCTTTACCTTAAAACTATATATATATATATATATTATTATTATTATTATTATTATTATTATTATTATTATAGGAGGTTTTTGTTTTTTTGTTTGTTTGGTTTTTTTGCCAGTCAGTTGGTTTTTTTGTTTTTTTTTTTTTTTTTGATTTTTTCGAGACAGGGTTTCTCTGTATAGCCTCCGCCTGCCTCTGCCTCCCAAGTGCTGGGATTAAAGGCGTGTGCCACCACCGCCCGGCTTGCCAGTCAGTCTTGCACTTTATTGTCATATGCCTTGCCTGCATACTTGTGCAGTGGGTACAGCCGTTCCTTCTGCTGCTGCTTCTTGGTCTTCAGCTTCTCTTCGTGCTTGGTGAGCCGGCGGCGCATGGGTCCAGGGGCTTGTACATCTTGCCCTTGTAGAATTTCCTGAGGTTTTCTTTTTGAGTCTGGTTAATGACAGTGAGGACACAGGCGATAGACGTACGACTCGTATCCTGGAGAGCTTGGCCCCGGGGACAGCGAAGCTGGGAGAGTTCCACCTTCAGATCATCCAGTTGTTTCAACAGCTCCTCCTTCTTCTTGCGGCGCAGGTCCGAGCCTTAATCTTGGTCATTGCTTGCTCACGGCTGAGGCCGCCTGGTTCAGGAGAAAGCTTATTTTAGGTTTTTGAGGCAGGGTTTCTCTGTGTAATCCTGACTGATACGGTACTTGCTCTGTAGAGCCCACATGACTACGCACTTTCTTTACCCATTCTTTTGTTGATATACATCTGCTACTTTTGCTACTTAGCTATTTTACTTATTATTACTGAGTGTGCATATGAAGTGTACGTCTATGAGTGTGGACACATGGGTGCCACGCCGTGTGTATGGAGGTCAGCAGACAGCTTTTGGGAGTGTGTGTACGGACATTTGCCACAGCACACATGTGGGGGGTCAGAGGAGAATGTTTCCAGAGTCCTTTCTCTTCTTTCACTGTGTGGGTTCTGAGGATCAAACTTAGGTTATCAGGTTTAGTGGCTAGCATCTGTACCCACCTATCATCCTATAAGCTGGTGTTTAGCCTTTTAACATGTGCCTCATTATTTGGCTATACATAGAAGACTTTAGAGGCACAGTGACCCAGCTCGCCATTCATCTTGCATAAGCAGGCATGCTCCCATTGTAGTTCCGGCTCTGGTTAGATCTGGCCTCAAATCCTCCTGAAGTGCAGGGTTGTTTGTTATCTTAGACGCTCCCAAGTTTAACAGAGCCTTTAGCTGAGAAATTAGTCACGTGAGCTAAATGCCCTATTCAGTTTTTATAAAGTTTCCTTAACACCGGTGACCCCTTCCCCAGCTCTCCTCCAGGAGGCTCTTGTTCCTGGTTTGACTCAACATCAAAGGAAAATAACTCTCGGGTTTCGAGCTCCCGTGGACCCTGGGAACAGAGCGCCGGGATCTTTCCTTTGCTACTTTGTAGAGAAAACGATCTGATGTTCTGCACAAAGCCGCCTGACTGCCCTTGTGACTCAGATTAAGAATCAAAGTCCTCACAATTGCTCCAGGCCCTTGGGTATCAGCGCTCCCTACCCCTGTCTCCCCGACTTGGATGGATTCCAGCTGCAGCAGAAGCCTGGTGTGGACCCATCTCATCCGGGTTTCTCTCTGAGACCTGCTGGCTGAGAGCTGTGCTGCGGGCTCCCTTTTCGGGCTGTTCATTCTCTGGAGCCTGTGGCTTCAGTTGGTAAAGTGCTTGCTAGGCAAGCTTGGGGCGAGTTCAGATCCTCAGCATCCATTTAAAAGATGGGCATGATTTAAAAGATGCCCTATGCCTGTAATCCCGGGGATGGGTGGGGCGGAGGCAGGATCCTTGGGGCTTGCTGCTCAGCCAGTCTACCTGAATTGGTGAGCTTCAGGATCAGTCTGGTGAGAGACTGTTTCAAGAGATAAAGTGAAGAGATTAAAAAAGATACCCAGCGTTGACCTCTAGTCTACGCGTGCGTGCACACACACACTTACACACACATACACTCACACACAGACATTCACACAGACACACTCACACATATACACATAGGAGCACACACACAAGCATGCACACACATATATGTATACAGGAGAGCACACATGCATACACTGATATCTGCAACATTGTAAAGAATATGTTGTAATTTAAGAATGGTAGTTGTGCCGGGCAGTGGTGGCGCATGCCCTTGATCCCAGCCAGCACTTGGGAGACAGAGGCAGGTGGATTTCTGAGTTCGAGGCCAGCCTGGTTTACAGAGTGAGTTCCAGGACAGCCAGGGCTACACACAGAAACCCTGTCTTGAAAAACAAACAAACAAACGAACGAACGAACCCTAGTTTTAATGGCTAGAAAGGAGGGGCTGGAGCGATGGCTCAGCAGTTTCGAGCGCTCGCTGCTTTTCCAGAGGACCTGGGTTCAGAACTGAGCACCAGTGCTTTCACTGCCTGTAATTCCATCTCCTGGGGGGTCCACCACCCTCTTCTGGCTTCCCCAGGTCTGCTCACTCGTGACGGAACACACATAGACACACACATGCGGTTTGGGGGGAATCATTTTAGAAATTAAAATGATCACATTGCTCGCTTGCATGCTCTCCCCCACCCCCAGCCAAAGTCCTCTTTAAAAAAAAAAAAAAAAGGTAAAATATATATGTTGTAAAAAGTGCCATCTAGGGACTGGGGATGGAGGCCAGAGACAGTGTTGTCCTCATGTGCAAGGCACTAGAGCTGACACCATAGGGTGGGGGGAGCCTGCCATTGAAGCCGTTTCCAAGTGACTAGTCCCCTGGCACAAACATATTCATTCTGTTGTGCATCCGTTGCTCTGTCATCCATAGAAAGCTCTTCATCTTTTGAAACAGAATTTCACTAAACACTGACTCCTACCTCCTATACCCTTCCCCTAGTTCAATTCTAGGGTCTGTCTGTCTGTCTGTCTTGGGGTGTGTGTGTGTGTGTGTGTGTGTGTGTGTGAGAGAGAGAGAGAGAGAGAGAGAGAGAGAGAGAGAGAGAGAGAGAGAACCTGACCTTGAACTTCCAAACCTTCTACCTCCGACACCTCCCAAGTGCCTGGATCACAGGCATACATCACCACACAAGGCATCTATTTCTTGTCTTCTGCCAGCCCCACTTAAATCTAGTAAAGCACCATGAGATAATTTACCATTCGTGATGTTTGGTTCTTCCAGAATTGTTGAGCAATGGTTGCTACCGTCTGCTTCCTGGACGTTTTCATCACCCCCAAAAGAGCCTGTATCCCATAAGCAGATACATACACCCTGCTCATTCTCCTCCAGCCCCCTGCTCTCTGTCCCTGTGGGCTCTCCAGTTCCAGTCATCTCCTCTAAATGGAATCATGTAACATGTAGTCCCTGTGTCTGGCTTCTTTCTCTTGGGGTGATATGTTCAGATAATAGGACTATTTGACCATGTTTGATGTTCTGCGATGACAACCTGCATTCTTGCCTGCTTCCTTCCCTCCAACCTCGCTTCTGACATTGCCTCAGTCCACACTGACCCAACCCTTTCTCCCAAGTACTCTCTCACTGCAGCCTAGGATCCCATTCTCTAGCCCACTGACAGTAAAGGCCTGGTATTCTCCGCCCCTCAGTGGTGTGCTGTGTTTCCTTCCTCTACCCTGAGTCAACCATTCTGGCTACCTGGGCATGTCTGGATGAGTTTCTAGTATTAGGGAGTACCTCATTGCCACCCCCCACCACCACCACCACAAAGCTTTCTTTTTTTCTCTATTCATCCTACACCTCTAATATCTATGTGGGGATGTGGCTCAGGTGGGACAGTGCTTGCCTAGCTTGCATGAGGCTCTGGGTTCTATCCCTAGCATACACCACACACCTAGTGTGTGCCTGTAATCTCAGCACTCAGGAGGTGGAAGCTGGGGGACTTAGCCACATAGTGAGTTCAAAGCCAGTCTCAAAAGACTTTTGGGACTCTGTCTCAAAAGAAAAAAAAAACTGTTTAGATCACATTAATAACATAGGAAAAATAGACAAATAACATAGGAACACGTATGGTTCTACAAGGGGGTTGCTGTATTTCATCTGACCCTACTCCCTCCCAACCCTCCCTGGAAAAAATAGAATCAAGAGTCTGGTCATGCTCAGGGCATTTGATATATTTGGAAACAGAAAGTAGATTCTTTATTGGGAAACATGTGAAGACGGAATCCACCCATCTTTGAAATGTCGTCTGTAAACTCTTTTCGGCCCTGAGAATTTCAGATGGCAAGTTCTAAGAATGGGGTCGGTGGATGCTACTCAAGGACAGAGTACATACATGCCCGTAATGCTCAAGACTCTGGGCTCCCCTCCCCCAACCTTCACCCCCAACCCCATTAAGAATATACACTAAGGGCCAGTGAGATGGTTTAGCCAGTAAAGGTGCTTGCTGGCAAGCCTGATAACCTGAGTTCGATTCCTGGGCCTCTCACAGTGGAAAGAGATGACAGACTCTCACAGGTTGTCCTCTGTCTGACATCCACATGTGTGCTTTGGCACAATCCCTCTCACATTGAGGGTGGCAAAATTAAAAAAAAAAAAAGTTGTTTTTAAAAGAATGAATAACTAACCAAGGTTTGGTGGGGTGACCACAGCTGGAAGGTAGAAGGGACAGGATGAAGATTTAGCTATTTAGTGAATTCTGGGACAGCAGACTCACTAAGTCTCTCTCTCTCTCTCTCTCTCTCTCTCTCTCTCTCTCTCTCACACACACACACACACACACACACACACACACACACACACACACACACACACACACTTCCTCCCCCTCAAAAGAGAATGTATACTAAATTGTATCACTTGTCATTTAAACTATTTTGCAAGTTCATGGGCATATTGAGAAAGGGAATACGACCTCCAGCTTCAAAGTCTCTGAGCTGTTCATAGATCCATAAACAACTCAGAACCAGACAGTGGCCCTGGTAGCCGGCCAAGGGTAGAGAAACCAGATAAGCAGACCCGGGTGCTCCTGTTGGTGTTTGATGAATTTCTGCCCCAAGAGGCTCATCAACAAAAATCCATCAGGGTAAGCCATGAATCAGGGGAAAAAAATTCCTTTTAAACAGAGTCCTATGCAGCCCAGACTGATACCTAATTTGATATGTAGCTGATAATGACCTTCAACTTCTGATCCTCCTGCCTCCACCTCCAGGGTTCTGGGATTTCAGGTGTTCAGCACCGTTCAGTTTTGTTCAGATGGAAGCCAGCGCTTTGTGTGTGCTAAGGAAATACACTACCAAACAAGCTATACCCCCGGGCTCAATAGCAGCAAAGTGTGTGTGTGTGTGTGTGTGTGTGTGTGTGTGTGTGTGTGTGTGTGATGAAAGCCAGAGCCTCACACATGTTAATCATGTGTTCTACCAATGAGATACACAAACAGCCCTTGTTTGTCTGTGACTGCTGGGTGGGTGTGGCCTGTAATTCCAGCCTCCTACGGTAGAGATAGGAGATCCTCACAGCAAACTAGTTAGCAAAACTAGCTGTGTATCAGCAAGCTCTGGGTTTGACTGAGAGGCCCTGTTTTGTCTACTAAGGTGGAAAACCTTATCAACTTCAGAGCTTGCGCTCACCCACCCACACACATTCATTTTAGGAAATGTAACAAACTTTCAACATCCATCACATTAAATCAAATGTGCCAACAACGAAACCTTTTTAGGTTGTAAAACTGGAAACTTTTTTCTTTTTACATTTTTACATTTTTGAAACAGTCTCTTGTAGCCCAGACTGGCCTGACACTGTGTAGTCGGGGATGACCTTGCACTTTTGATCTTCCGGCCTTCCCATCGTGAGTGCTAAGAATATAGGCTTGCACTATTGTGTGCATCACCGTGGACAGAACTTGGGATCATGTGCATTTAGGTCAAACACTCTTCCAACTGAGCTTGTCCCTAGCCCACCGGGTTTTTTTTTGTTTGTTTGTTTGTTTGTTTGTTTGACTTGTTTGAGACTGGGCCTTATTGCATGGGCCAGGCTGGCCTTGAGCCACAGATATTCACCTGTTGTCTCTGCCTCCCAAGGGCTTGAATTTAAAGGCCATTCTGTTTAGTCCCTTGGCACCTTTAAAAATGCCCTGTACTGTTTTTGTTGTTTTTAACTTTTTTCTCTTTCATTTGTATTTGGATGTGATATACATGTGTGGCGGTTTGAATAGGGATAGCTCCAATAGACTTATGTGTGTGAGTGCTCCACCCATAGGGAAAGACACGTTTAGGAGGTGTGGCCTTGTGTGTGGGAGGTCAGGGCTTTGAGATCTCTTATGCTCAAGCTATGTGCCCAGTGTGGTACACAGTCTCCTTCTGCTGCCTGTGGACCAAGATCCAGAGCTCTCAGCCCCTCCAGCACCATGTCTGCCTGCATACCGTCATGTTTCCTGCCATGATGATAAGGGACTAAGCCTCTAAATCTGAAAGCCAGCCCCAATTAAATGTTTTCCTTTATAAGAGTTGCCGTGGCGTGGTGTCTCGTCACAGCAATAGAACCCTAAGCCAGACGTTGGTGGGGCATTGCTGTGATAAACTGGACCATGTTTTTCTTTGGAGGAATGTGGACTTTGGGACTGTGGATTACAAATGCAGTTGACTGCTTTAAGTGGGGCTCAGTGGGCCATCCTAGTTGGAACACTGAAGACAGTGGTGTCAAATTGATTTGAAGTGTGGTGGCCCAGCTCAAGAGGTTTCACAAGAGACAAAAGTGTTAGTATGTGTGCGAGACTGTTCTTGTGATATTTTGGTAAAAAATGTGGCTGCTTTTTGCCCTTATCCAAAAAATTTGCCAGAGGCTAGACTGAAGAATTTGGGATTAATTGCATTGGCAGAGGAAATCTCAATCCAGCCTGGTGTGGATTGTATCATGTGATTTATTAGTGGCCACGCTTATAAAGATCCATGATAAAAAGGAGCACATGGGGCGAGGAAAGTCACAAAATGTACACTTTGAGGAGAAAAGGGGCACCAGGAAGAATGGAACTGAAGCCAGTGTTCAAGAAGACCGATTTTAAAATGGAATAAAGGGCGTAGTGACCTCAGGGCAAGATCCCACCCAGCTAGGCTTCCAACTGTGAAAAGGAATTAAAAAAAAAAAAAAAAAAGCTTAGGTTCAGCCGTGGTGGTACATGCCTTTAATACCTGCACTCAGGAGACAGAGGCATGCAGATCCCTGAGGTCAAGATCAGTCTGGTCTACGGAGCAAGTTCCAGGACAGCCAGTCTTAGACATTGAAGGAAACCATTTAAAGCAGAAAGCTGGTGAAGATGTTATTGACCAAGGAGGGCATGTTTTAGCCCCAGGAAGCAGCAGAACTTGGCAGATTTAGCCATGTGATTCTGGCTTTAGAATCAAGGATAGAAGAAAGGGGTTGTGGAGTTCCTTTCCATGACTAAGGAGAGCCACCAAGGGTGGCAGGGGTGTCTGTGCATGGAGGCCCAGAGAGGCCACTGTGTGAAGCTGTGAAGGTGAAGCCTGGGTTGCTTTGGAGACTCTAAGAGGTTAGAGATACCAGGGCCATGGGGTACCTGCCAAGGAGAGCAGCTGAGAGGGAGTGGAACCAGTTTAAGAAGAGTGTGTTGGCAGTCAACAGTGCTGAGAAGAGCTGGGGACATGGAGATGCAGAGCTTGGAGTTTGTCTGGCTGGTTTTGCTCTTTCTTTGGTCCAGTATTTCCTCACGTTCATGTCCCTCCTCCATTTTGGAATGGTAATGTATATCCTGTGCCATTGTATGTTGGAAGTATGTGATGGTATTGAATGAATCTCAGAAGAGACTTTGCATTTTGGACTTTTAGATATTGTTGAGACTGTGACACACCATGAGGACTTTTGAAATTGGACTAAATACATTTATGTTATGGCTACAAGAGTATAGGGGCCAGAGAATGGAATGTGGAGGTTTGAACAGGCTTAGTTCCCCACAGACTCATATGTTTGAATGCTTGACCCATGGGGAGTGGCACTCTTAGGGGGTGTGGCCTTGTTGGAGTAGGTATGGGCTTGTTGGAGGAAGTGTGTCACTGTGGGGGCAGGGCTTTGACGTCTCCTATGCTCAAGCTATGTGCCCAGTGTGGCACACAGTCTCCTTCTGTTGTCTGCAGATCAAGATGTAGAAACCTCAACTCATTGAGCAGGATGTCTGCTTGCATACCGTCATGTTCCCTGCCATGATAATAATGGACTGGACCTCTGAAACTGTAAGCCAGCCCCAGTTAAATGCTTTTCTTTATAAGGGTTGCCATGGTCATGGTATCTCTTCAGAGCAATAAAAACCATAACTAAGAGAATATGTTTGTTTGTATGTATGTGCATGTATGTACATATGTGTACATGTATGTATATGTGAATGTGTGTATACATGCATGTAGAGCCTCAAGGTTGATGTTAGATGTCTTCCTCAGTCATTTCAGTCATTCTTTACCTTAGTCATTGAAGCAGAGTCTCTTAATTGAACCTGGAGCTCATCCTATATGGCTAATCTCAAAAGCCAGCTTGTTCTTGAGGCTCCCCTGTCTCTGCCTCTTGAGCACTAGAATGACTATGCCCGCCTGGTATCTTTTGTTGTGATACAACACCCTGACAAAAAGCAACTTAGGAGACAAAGAACCTTATTGCAGCTGACAGTTCCAGGTTACAGTCCTTCATTCTGGGAAAGTCAAGGTTGGAATTTCAAACAGCTAGACGCATCACACCCACAGTCAAGAGTGGAGACAAGTGACTGCAGTCCTGCTTGCTTGTGCTCAGCTCTGTTTCTCCACTCTCATACAGTTTAGGACTCCCTCTGCCTAGGGAATGATGCCACCTAGAGTGGGCTGATTCTTCCCATGTCAATTAACTTCAGACCGTTCCCCACAGACATATCCACAGTCAAACCTGAGATACACAGCCCTTCACTGAGACTCTTCCCAGAAGATTCTAGGTTGTGCTGAGTTGACAAAGCTAGCTATCAAATGTGGGTTCTGGAGATTCCAGACTTTTAAAATGCTCACCATCTCCCAGATCTAACCAATAACTTTTGCCTTGAAATAGTTACTCAGCTCTCTCCTGTGGTAGAGTTCATGTCTCTTTAACCAAACTGGACATTCCTACGTTGAAGGGTGCTTCCTTTTGTTATTTGCTTGCCTTCCAGGTTTTGTCCAATTTCATCCAGATTGCAGTCATATTTCTTGGTCTTTTTAATGTGAGCATTAAAATATCAAGCCCAGAGCCTTTGTTCCGGGGTCCTGGATTTTTTGTGCATACTGAGACATATTTTGGGACTCTTGACAAAGAAGAATGCTTGCTTTCAATATTTTTTAGTATCTTGAAGCTTCCATGGTCATGTTCAAGTTCTAAAAATGTCATGCATTCTGATGAGGCGTTTTATTTACAGAGTATTTTGCCTTAATTAAGCCCATCTGAAGAGACATGCAGAGTCTAAAGGAATGTGCTCTCTCCTTTACAAGTCAATTATATTTATAACATTCATAAACTAAATCACTAGCAAAAGCATGGTTTTAGCTGCAGTGTTTCTGTGTCTTTTAAGTTCACGGGGATGGAAGAGAGTAGGGCCATGCTTAGCCAAAACATGGTAAGTTGAGACACTGGAAACACACAGGCAAACTATTTCAGTATTTTTTTAAAAAAACAGTGCTGGGTTTTTATTTTATTCCCTTAAAACTTTTTTTTATGTGTATGGGTGTTTTATCTGCACGTATGTCTGTGCACCATACATATGTCTGGTGCCCATGGAGACTAGAAAAAGGGTGTTGGATTCCCTGGAAGTAGAGTTATAGGTGGTTGTGAGCCATCATGTGGGTGCTGGGAATCAAACTCAAGTTCTCTGCAAGAGCAGCCAGTGTTCTTAACCTCTGAACATTCTTCCCAGCCTCTTGGTTTTTATGTTTATCTACTTATATGTATATAGGTGTGTGTGTGTGTGTGTGTGTGTGTGTGTGTGTGTCATGGCACTCACATGGAGGTCAGAGGTCGACTCGTGAGAGTCGGTTCTGTCCTTCCACCCTGTAGTTCCCAGAGACTGAATTCGGGTTCTAAGGTTTGGCAGCAAGTTCCTTTGCCACCTGGAACATATTACTAACCCTTTTATTTTTGTGTAAAATTTTGATTTTTTTTTTTTTTGGTGCATACAAGTGTATGTATATGGTATGTGTAAACGTATTTGTGTCTGTGCGCACCACATATTTATGTAAGAGGCCAGAGGAAGATAGTGAGTGGCCTGCTTTATTATTTCCTTGAGACAGGATGTCTCACTGAACCTAGAGCTAAGGCTGGTAGCCAGCAAACCCCACAGATCCTAATGTCCTGCATCCAGCTGCAGTGACAGGTGCCATGCCTGGCTTTTTACATGGGTCCTGGGGACTTGAACTTAGGTCTTCAGGTTTGTCCAGTAGCCACTCTATCCTACAGGGTTGTCTTCCCACCCTGATAGTAGGATTTTATTTGTTTCATTTTAAAAGACTGATTTATTTTTATTTTATGTATAAGGGTGTTGTGCCTACATGTATGTCTGCATACCACATGTGTTCCTGGTGCCCATGGAGGGCAGAGAAAGGGGTTGGGGCCCCTGGAACTGGAATTACATGGAAACTGCCATGGGGGTGCTGGGAATTGACCCCTGGTTAAGAGCAGCAAGTGCTGTTGGCCACCGAGCCGTCTCTCTCTAGCTCCTTACTTACTTAGTGTTTTGGAGAATCTTTTGTCATATTTAAAAAGAAGGCTTATGGAGGCTGTATCTGTGAGCACTGGCATGGCTTTTCATTTATTTTAATTTCTTTATTTAGATTTTTGGAGACAGAGCTTTAATATGTAGCCAAGGTTGGTTTCAAACTTTCAAAGATCTTTGTACTTTTAAAAATATATTTATTATTATTACTCTGTGTGGTATGTGTTTGAGTGTGTGTGTGTGTGTGTGTGTGTGTGTGTGTATGTGTGTAGGTACAGTGTGAGAATGGGGGTCAGAGGACAACTTTTGGGAGTCAGTTCTCTCCTACTATGTGGATTCTGGGGATCCAACTCAGGTCGTCAGACTTGGCCTGAGCTTCCCACTTGCTGGGATTACAGGCTATTGTTTGCTTCTTAAACTATCTGTCTGTCTATCTATCTATCTATCTATCTATCTATCTATCTATCTATCTATCTATTTTTGAGACAAGCTTTCTCTCTGTAGCCTTGGCTGTCCTAGACCTACCCCTGTAGACCAGGCTGGGCTTGAATTTAGAGATCCACCTGCTTCTACATCTACTGGGATTAAAGACCTGTGTTACCACTACCCAGCTATTTTTTTCTTTTATTAAGACCACATTAGGTTTGGTCAGATGGCTCAGTGGGTAAAAGAGCTTGCTGCCAAACATAATGACCTGAATTTAATCCCACGAATCCATGTAAAGGTGAGAGTGGGAGTGGGAGTGGAGAACCAGCTTCACAAGGTTGTCTTTGACCTTTGCAGGATCATGTTCACATACACAAATACCCAAAATAAGCGTATAAAAGGAAATAAAATAACAACTTTCTCTATTTTAAAAAAATACAACTAACTCATTTTGCAATGCAGAGATCCAGGTAGCTGAACTGTAATTGTATTTTTGAGAGATTTAAAAATTCATGGGTATTTCTGTAATTTTTTTTTTTAATTAAATTGTGAGAGGTGGAGTTTACTGGGTTGAGAGGGCACAAACATTTGTAAGGCTTTTAATTTTGTTTATATTTATTTATTTATTTATTTATTTACTTTTTGTCTCTGTGTGTATGTGCATACAGGTGTGCATAAACAATAGCATATGTGTAAACATCAGAGGACACCTCCTTGTTGTTGTTGTTTTGAAACAGGGTTTCTCTGCATACCTCTGGTTGTCCTGGAACTTGCTCTATAGACCAGGCTGACCTTGAACTCAGAGATCCACCTGCCTCTGCCTACTGAGTTCTGAGATTAAAGGCCTTTGCCACCTCTATCCAGCATCACAGGATAACTTTGGAGACTCAGTTCTCACCTTCTGGTAAGTGGGTCCTCAGGCTTGGTGGCTGATGTTATTTTGCCAGCCCCTCTCAGGTTTCCAAAAGACAGTGTCACCCAGGGATGGTGGCCCGAGCCTGGAATCCCAGCATTTGGGAGGCAAGAGAATCAGAATTCAAGGTCATTCTTCACTTTATATCAAGTCTGAGGCCAGACTGTTTCAAAACTCAATAATAACCACAGCACACACAGATAATGTCCATTGGCCCCTTCTCCAGGGTCTGTTCGCTTCACGCTGCACTGTTGCCTCACCTCGGGTGACTGACCCATTTGTTTCTGGCCCATTTCGTCAGTGCCAAACTTACACAGTGGCACATCTCCAGCTAAAAGCTAGATGAACCTTTGCTGCCTCATAGTCAAGCTTTAGCTGTGCACATGGCCAGCCTGTGTCGAGATCTCAAAGCTCCCAGAAGACTTAAAGTTTTGCCTCTTGCAAATTTCTTGTTCCCCTTTCTCCTTCCCTCTTCCTTTGTTTCTCCTCCTTTTAAATCTCCTGAGTATGTGTGCGTGTGTGTATGTGTCTGGATCTGCATGTGTGTGTGTGTGCTTGCATGTGTTTCTGTGTGTGTATGCTTGTGGGTGTGTATGGGTGTGGGGGTGTGTACACGAGTACAGGTGCTCCAAGAAGCAAGAGAGGGATCCTTTGGAGGTGGTATTAAGGTCATGGCAGGCCACCTGTCATAGCTGTTGGGAAGAGGACCTTGGTCCTCTCAAAGAGCAGCAAGGGCGCTTACAACTGGGTCATCTCTCCAGCCCCCCACTTTTTTATTTTCTCTTTTACATTTGTTTTGTGTGTGTCTGTGTGTTATATGGTGAGTGTGTGTATGTTGTATAGTGAGTGTGTGTGTGTTGTATGGCGAGTGTGTGTTATATGGTGAGTGTGTGTCTGTTATATGGTGAGTGTGTGTGTGTGATATGGTGAGTGTGTTGTATGGTGGGTGTACGTGTGTTGTATGGTGAGTGTGTGTGTATTACATGGTGAGTATGTGTGTTATATGGTGAGTGTGTGTTTTATGGTGAGTGTGTGTGTTATACGGTGAGTGCATTTGTGTGTGTGTGTTTGTGTGTGTGTTATATGATGAGTGTGTTTGTGTGAGTGTATATGTGTGTGATATGGTGAGTGTGTGTGTGATATGGTGAGTGTGTTGTATGGTGGGTGTACGTGTGTTGTATGGTGCGTGTGTATTATATGGTGAGTGTGTGTGTTATATGGTGAGTGTGTGTGTGTTGTATGGTGAGTGTGTTTGTGTGAGTGTGTTTGTGTGTGTGTGTGTTATATGATGAGTGTGTTTGTGTGAGTGTATGTGTGTGTTATATGGTGAGTGTGTTGGCATATATGTGCCGTGTCCCATGTGTGGGAGTCCCAGGACAACCTGAAGGAGTTAGTTCTCTTCATCCTCCATGTGGGCCCCAGGGATTGAACTCAGTTTGTCAGGCTTGACACCAAGTGCTTCCCCATTGAGCTACCTTGCCTTGCTGGAGCCGCACCTTATTTCTTTTTTGGTGGTGTGTGTGGGGGTATTCGGTTTACACTTCCCTTGCACTGTTCATCACTGAAGGAAACCACCTTATTTCTTAAGATGGGATTTCTAACTGAACCTGGAGCTCCCTGGTTCATCTAGCCTGTCTCTCTCCCTGTATCTGTGTCCCCAGTGATGGGATTACAAATGTGTGCCACCATCCCTGGCTTTTGCAGGGGTGCTGGAGATCCGAGTTTAGCAACAGGTACTTTACCCATCAAACTATTCCCGCAGCCCCTCACCACCACAACCTCTAAAGGTTGGGATATCGTCTGTGACACACACTATGAAATGGAAATTTAAGAGCAGCTTTCTGACTTTGCAATGGCTTTGAACTCTGAAATCTTGAATATTCAGAGTCATAAGAGAAAGAAGTGACTTTGGAAGAAGCATCGTTCAGCCATGGCTTCCCTGGACTCCACCCCACATGAATGCCTCCTGAGCTAGGATGCTCAAAACACTGAGTGGTGTACAATTTCCCTTACAGCCAATCCTTCCTTTCTCTCTCTCTCTCTCTCTCTCTCTCTCTCTCTCTCTCTCTCTCTCTCTCTCTCTCTCTCTCTCTCTCTCTGATACAGGGTTTCTTTGTGTAGCTCTGGTTGTCCTGAAACTAGCTCTGTAAAATAGGCTGCCCTTGAACTCAGAGAGATCCATGTGCCTCTGCTTCCTCTCTCCATTTCTTCATTTTTTTTTCCCCCGGGGGAAAGCAGACAGTACTGGGGATTTAACCCAAGGCTGTGGGCATGCTAGACAGATACCCTACCACTGAGCTATATACTATCACCCATCATTAGAGGATTCTAGGCAAAGATTCTACTTTTGAGCCATGTCTCAACCTCTCACTGGGATTCTAGGCAGGGCTCTACCACTCAGCTGCATCCCCAGCCCTCTCCATTCCTGCATGGTGGTGTCTAATATGCAATGGTGGGTGGCTACAGTTCCTGGTCCAACAGGCACAGCTTCTTCATTCTCTTTGTCTTGGGTTTCATCAGAGTCATTTTGTTTTCCAGCCTCCAGGACAGACAGGCAAAGTCAACATCTATAATTAAATGTGTCACTTATTAAATTTCACACCTAAATGAGTAGTTCTTGCTGAGATGTGAGGAGAGCAGTATGCCTCAGAATCAATAAACATGCAGCCTTGCCCCGTGGGGTGGAAATGCAGTCTCCTCCAGGGGCTGAACTCAGATCACATTCCCCAAGTGGGACTTCTCAGTTGTGTTCTAATAGGACACTCTTTCCTCTTAAGGAAGAATATTTGGGATTTAAATGGGTAAGTGTAAGTCAGGTTTTAGTTTTCAATCGTGACTAGGGAGGGGTTGCTAAGTAACCTCCTGCCTTCACCCTCCAAGTGCTGGGGTAATAGTTGTGTATACCTGGCTTGCCTCCCTCCTTTTCTTCCTCTCTTTACTCCCCTCTCCCCCTCGACAGGGTCTCATTGTAGTCTAGACTGCCTTGAGCTTGCTATGTAGCCCACGTTGCCATGTAAGGAATGGTCCTCCTGCCTGAGCCTCCTGAGCGGTAAGACTACAAGTGTGCTTTAGCACAGCAAGTTCTGATGTGGATGGTGCTGGGGATTTAACCCAGGGCTGAGGTTCATGCTTTACCATATCACAGGCCCTCTTTTTCTATTACTTTCTTCCGTGTTAAACTTGTGGGGGCGTGACTCAGTGGTAGAGCCCCTGCCTAGAATCCCCCAGTGAGGGGCTGGGGTGTGGCTCAGTGGTTGAGCACCTGCCTAGAATCCCCCAGTGAGGGGCTGGGGTGTGGCTCAGTGGTAGAGCATCTGCCTAGACTCCCCCAGTGAGGGGCTGGGGTGTGGTTCAGTGGTAGAGCCCCTGCCTAGAATCCCCCATTGAGGGGCTGGGGTGTGGCTCAGTGGTAGAGCATCTGCCTAGAATCCCCCCCCCCCTCCGTGAGAAGCTTGGGGGCGTGGCTCAATGACAGCGAGTGTTCTAGAATTTACAAAGCTCTGGGTTCAGCTCCTAGTTCTACCGTAAATAAACAATCTGTCACATGTGTGATATTCTGAAAAGTGGAAGCTTAGTTTATTTCGTGTACCTCTCCCCCTCCCCCGCCTTGCTTAGCTCTGGGATTTTCCAAGGGGAGGTTTATGCTATTGTGGTCTCAGGATCAACATCTAATCTGCTTTGCATCAGGCAGGTGACTTGTTGGCCAGCGCGACTCAGTTTCTGGTTGAAGGAGTTTGGGAAGGCTTTAGGGAAACAATGTTTCCCCTACTTTTCCCCAGATTTTGGTTATTAGCAATTGGGTTTTTTTTTCCTTTTTAAAAACTATATATTTTTTATTTTATGCATATATGTGTGTACATATGTGTATGTATGTGTGTTTCATGGGTGTAAGTGCCCATGGGGGGTCATGAGAAGGCATCAGATTCCCTGGTTGTGAGCGGCCTAGGAGCTGGAGCCAGGTTCGTTGCAAGAATGATAAGTGCTCTTAGTCACTGAACCATCCATCCCTCCAGCCTGCCTGACCCTAACTTTTCCCTTTAATTCTTAGTATGTTGGCTACTTTGAGGGTCAGACCAAAGCACATTTCATCTTTATTAACGTGTGTGTGTGTGTGTGTGTGTGTGTGTGTGTGTGTGTGTGTGTAAGAGGACAGAGGACAATTTCCAGGACTCAGTTTTCTTACATATGGGTGATTGGACTAAAGTCATCAGGCTTGGCAGCAAGATCCTTTACTCACTGAGCTCACGTGCTAGTCAACACCCTCTCCCCCACCCCTTCCCCCCACCCCTTCCCCCCTCCTTCCTTCCCCCTCCCCTCCCCCTCCCCTCTCCACTCCCCCCAGCAGAGTGTTTTATTTGACACAGAGCCTCATTATATAGCCCTGGCTGGCCCGAAACTAGCTATCCAGTTTGGCATAGAGATCCCCATGCCTATCCCGTGAATGCTAGAATTAAAGGTGTGTGCCACTGCTATCTCACTTCATTCACCTTTTGAAAAAAAAAAAAAATTCTTTGTGAGTTTCATATACATATTTTGTGTGCACCCTCTCTTAATTTCTCTCCTTAACTCTACAATAATAATGCATTATACAGACAAATCATCTTTCTACCTATTCCCCAGCTAGTGGGGTTCTCCATGCTATTAATACGATTGGGCATGGTGTCACAGGCCCTTAATCCTAGCACTTGGGAGGCAAAGGCAGGCGGATCTCTGAGTATGCGGTCAGCCTGGTCTACCGAGCAAACTGTAGGTCAGCTAGGACTTCACAGAGAAACCAACCCCTGTCTCAAAAAAAACCGCAAGAAAAACATAATGTTGGTGAGTGCTTGTTGTGGGAGAGCCCAGCCCACTGTGGGTGTGGCTACCACTAAAGTTGAGTTAGCCATGGGAGGCCAGTAAGCTCCACCCTCCACAGCCTCTGCTTCCTGCCTCCAGTTCCTGCTCCGGGCTCTTGCCCTGGCTGCCTTCTGATGAACTATGATGTGGAAATGAAAACTAAAATCGGCCCTTCTCTCACTTTACTTTTTGATTTTTTCCATTAATTAATTTATTTATTCATTTTAAATCCTGGTCACTGCCCCTCCCACCCTTTCCCCCTTTCATTCTAATCTTGGAGACCCGCTAGGCTAAGGCTCCTTCTGAGAAACCAGGCAAATTACAAGAAGGTTGTGTGTAGCTCTCGCTTCTCTTGTAGTTCTATCATAAATAATTAACCTGAAGTCACGCCCAGAAAACTAATGGACCGGGTGCTGTCAACTGTGTTGCTTGGGAGTTTTTTCTTTTCTTTTCTTTCTTTCTTTCTTTTTTTTTTTTTCTGTCTGTTTTCCTTAGGGGTCTCTACCTCATTCACAAAATCCAGGAAGTGGATATGGTGCTTTCCATTAGCGGGGTCGAGTTGTCTGCACTGAACACTTAGACTGGAAACCACAACACAGTCACTTTTCCTCTTGTGTGCTTTTACTTGAGATTAATCAGACCCCGGACCACATTTTTCTCCTGTGGATATCTCATAAGCCCCCTAAGGAAAGGGCCTGGCTGACTTCTGCTGCATGGTTGGTTTTCTGTACCTCGGGCCAAGGCTTTGAACATGTACACGTGTTACCATTTCATTGTACCTCCATCTCTTCTTTTACTTTTGGTGTGCATGCATGCCGCAGGACGCCTGTGGAGGTCAGAGGACAACCTTGGCTGCTGGTTTGTGCCGTTCACCTTGTTTGAGGAGGGGTCTCTTTGTCGTCCACCTCTTTATATCCAGACTAGCTGGCTCGTGGGCTTCTGGAGATTTCTATGTCTGTGACTCTTGATAGGCGTAGGTTACTGCCTCTGGCTTTAGGGTGGGATTTGAACTCAGATTTTTGCACTCTTATGGCAATCGAGTCTTTATCTGCTGAGCCATCTCCTCAACTCCATGCCTCCTTCTCGAGACCAAGTAGCCCAGGCTGACCTTTTACGGGATATGTAGTTAAGCATAACTTGAATTTCCTATCATTCTTCCCGAGTGCTGGGATTGCTGACATGTAGGCTACCATATTGGGTTTTATTTTGGGGAGGGGTATGTTGCTGAGCCTAAGTTGACAAGCAAACTATTAAGTGCTCTGCCACTGAGATATAGCCCACTGCCCCTTTTCCTTTTGATACAGAAGCTTGCTGCACCACCCAGGCCCTCCTTTGAATTTGCTATGTATTTTGGTCTTGCCTTGAGATCTTCCTACCTTAGTCCCCTTAAATGTTGGCAATTAGAGATGCCATGCTTTCACCTGGCTAAAATCTTACCTTTTACATTACATCCCATTCCCAATTATTTTTTAACAAAGAAAACCTCATACATACCCACTCCAAAGTAATTTCCTCCCTCTACCGCCCCAGTTCCTGGCAGCCTGATTCACTCCCTGTCTCTACGGATTTTCTTATCCCAGCTATTTCCTATAAATGGAATCACACAATCTGTGGTCTTTGTGTCTGGCACTGTCACTTGGCATGTTTTTGGAGTTTATCCATTCAGCATCATGTATCAAGCCTGCCTTTCTTTTGATTTCGGCAGCCATGTGCATGCATATTCACGTGTGTGCATGTACATGCGTGTCCCTGTGGGTGTGGAGGCTACAAGTTGACGTCAAGCATCTCCTAGGTCACCCTCCACCTAACTTATCCACTTTCTCTCACTTGAACACGGAGCTTTGATTAGGCTAATCCAGCTAGCCAGCTATCTCCAGAGATCCCTGATCTACCCATCCTGCATGCTAAAATTACAGGTGAGCTGCCACACCTACCTGGCATTTATATGGTTGATGGAGGAATCTGAATTCTGGTCCTTTTGGTTGTTTAGAAAGCGTTTTTACCTGCCGAGCCTTGGCTTGAGCCCCAGGTCTTCCTTTCTACAGTTAACATTCCACTGCATGGTTAGATTGCCTTGTTCATGCATGTGCACATCCGTGGACAGATGTCTGGGTAGTTTTCTCCTCTTGCAGCTTACGAACACTGCTGCTTTGAGCGTATTGTGCAGCAAGCATTTGCCTGCATGGCTCTCGCTACGTTGACCGACTGCTCTTTGTTCTCAGTTAGTTTTAGCTGAGAGGCTCGCTCCTGGCTATAGAAAAGATGTAATGGCACACATGCGTAAATATGGCAGCTCCGGATGCCCAGGTAAGAAGATCACACATTCAAAACGATGCTGGGAGCAGATAGGGGGTTCAAGGCAATCTCGGGCTTCATGCTAAGTACCGACCTCCCAAAACAGGGGCATGGCTAAGGTGCTACAGTGCTTGCGGGGTAAAAGAAAGCTTGTGGGCAGGTGGTGGTCATGGTGGTAGCTGCCGTGACAGCATACACCTTTAATACCAGCACTCAGGAACCAGAGGCCAGTCTGGTCTACAGAGCTAATTCCAGGACAGCCAAAGCTACAAAAGAAAAACTGTGTCAAAAAAAAAGAGAAGAAAGGAAAGAAAGGAAGGAAGGAAGGAAGGAAGGAGAAGAAGAAGAAGAAGAAGAAGAGGAGGAGGAGGAGGAGGAGGAGGAGGAGGAGGAGGAGGAGGAGGAGGAGAGAGAGAGAAAGAGAGAGAGAGAGAGAGAGAGAGAGAGAGAGAGAGAGAGAGAGATATCAGGGCATTTGCACAGGCTTATAATCTGGGTACTGGGAAGGTAGAGACAAGTAGATTCTTGGCGTTTGCTGGCCAGCCAGCCTAGTCTACTTAGTCAGTTCTAGGCCAGTGAAAGAAACTGTCAAGAAAGATAGTGCCTGGTAGAGAAATATCCCACATGAACATGCATTCATGCACATGTGAGTGCACACACACACACACACACACACACACACACACACACACCAAAAGAACAAAACAAAGGGCTGGTACCTGTCCTTCCTTACTGTTGTGACCTCCCTGAGGTAGTGTGACAAGCAGCCCTTCTTGGCAAACCTGATGGGTAACATGTCTCAGAGGGTTACAGCCCTCAGTGGCCACCCATTAATTAGTAAGCTGCCTTGTCATACGTCCTGGGAAGGGTGCCCTAGGATGTGGTTTACACTAATGATATTAGTTTTCCAGAAGTGCGCAGAAGGAATGCCAGATTCTGTAGGACAGGTGTAACAAGAATCCACCATCCTGAGTCACCTCTCAGAAGAGTCGTAATTTCAAGTCTCTGGTCAGTCTATCTCACCTGAGTTTGTGTGCTGACACAGTGTGGCAGGCGTGGAGATATGGAACTGGGAGGGGCCAAATATGACTGAAATTTTATTCCGGGTTGGCTTTTCACAGGGTCTTGGGATTTTGTTGTTGCGACTTTTCCTGAGGAGATGGACATGGACTCTCCACATCTAGTCTAGCCCGCCAGTGAGTTTATTTGGGTTCCTTACAGGAGTATGGGACAGGGGTTTCTTATAGCAACATGGATGTCTCAAAGGAGGCCGTGTCATTGAGAGGCCTGTCAAAAAGCATGGAAAATGCAGAAGCTGAGTCCCCAGAGATCTCCGTATGACTTGCAGGCAGCTTTGGTAATAGAAGGGCCTCTTCTCTCCCGAGCTACTTTGATGTGAGTGTGTGTTGGGTGAACATGCAGACAGGAAGGGAGGATGCCAACCTTGGGTGTAGTTGCTCAGGAGACAAGCACTTTGTAGTATTATTTATTTATTTTTATTTCCTTTGAGACAGGGTCTCTCCATGTAGTCCAGGCTATCCTGGAACGTACCATGCCAGCAGTTCTCAACCTGTGGGCCTCGCCCCCTGTGGAGGTCAAAGGACCCTTTCACAGGGGTCACATGTCCGATATTTACATTATACTCCATAATAGTGACAAAATTACAGTTATGAAGTAGCAATAAGAATAATGTTATGATTGGAGGTCACCATAACACAAGGAACTGTATTAAAGGGTCACAGCATCAGGAAGGGTGAGAACCCCCGCTTATTGAGTGTAGACTATCTGCCTGTGCCTCCCGAATGCTGGGATTGAAGGGTGTGCCACCACATCTATTTACTTTTTAATTAAGAGATTTATATTTTATTTTATTTATTTTGTGTGTATGCTTGTCTTTGTGTATATGTTTATGTGTGTCTCTGTGTATATATGCTTGTGTGTGTCTGTGTGTATGTTTGTGTATGTGTCTGTATGTATATATTTGTGTGTGTGTATGTATGTGTGTATATATATATATGTATATATATATACACACATACACACACACACACACACACACACACACACACATACACACACACATATATGTTTTATGTGTGTCTTAAAAGTTTCAGGAGCTTCCTGAGACTTAGGTGTTTGTTTCCTGTGTTTTATAAGTATCATTTGCATCCTTAGTCTCTGTCCACCTTCTAGGAGAAAGATGGAAACAGCCACAGAACATGAACAGACACTAACCAGGTGTGGTGGTGCATGCCTTTACTCCCCAGTGCTTGGAGTGCAGAAGCAGGCAGATCTCTGTGAGTTCTAGGCCAGCTTGGTCTACAGAATCAATTCCAGGACAGCCAGGACTATAGAGGGAAGCCCTGTCTCAAGAAACAAAAGAAGAAAAGGAAAAGAAAGACATGACAAAAGATAAGGAAAAAGCTGGGCCTGGTGGCATAGGCCTGGAATCCTAACTCCCTAGAGGCTGAAGTAGGAGGATCACAAATTCAAGTTCTGGGATACAGAGTGAAGTCAGGACCTGTTTAGGCAGTTCTGAGACTCTGTCTCAGAATAAGTTAATAAAAGGGGGAGGGGGTAGGGTGTGGCTCAGTGGCAGAGCCCTTGCCTAGAATCCCCCAGTGAGGGGCTGGGGTGTGGCTCAGTGGTAGAGCCCCTGCCTAGAATCCCCCAGTGAGGGGCAGGGGCGTGGCTCAGTGGTAGAGCCCCTGCCTAGAATCCCCCAGTGAGGGGCTGGGGTGTGGCTCAGTGGTAGAGCCCCTGCCTAGAATCCCCCAGTGAGAGGCTGGGGTGTGGCTCATTGGTAGAGCCCCTGCCTAGAATCCCCCAGTGAGGGGCTGGGGTGTGGCTCAGTGGTAGAGCCCCTGCCTAGAATCCCCCAGTGAGGGGCAGGGGCGTGGCTCAGTGGTAGAGCCCCTGCCTAGAATCCCCCAGTGAGGGGCTGGGGTGTGGTTCAGTGGTAGAGCCCCTGCCTAGAATCCCCCAGTGAGAGGCTGGGGTGTGGCTCATTGGTAGAGCCCCTGCCTAGAATCCCCCAGTGAGGGGCTGGGGTGTGGCTCAGTGGTAGAGCATCTGCCTAGAATCCCCCAGTGAGGGGCTGGGGTGTGGCTCAGTGGTAGAGCCTTTCATTGAAGGCCTAGGAGCAGGGCTCCTGTATAGAGTGTTTGTCTAGCATGCCCACACCCTAGGCTCCATCTCCAGCACTGGGAGTTAGAGAGGGAAGAATGAGGGGGAAAGAAAAAGCAAAAGCTATTCACCGAGACTGAACTAGATTCTAGAGGAACAGGGCCAGTAGAAGCAATATGTTTGCTGGCTCCTCTCCTGTCATCTTGTGTGGTCCTAGACAAGTTACTGTCTGGAAGTCTCACTTCCCAGGCTCTAACAGGGACAGTATCTGCCTTGTTTGGTGGATATGGGAGGATCCTGGGAGGGTTCCAGGGAAAGTGTGAACTGAGCTTAGTCTACAGAAGGTCCTGAAAAGTAAGGGAGCTGCAGTGATGTTGACGTTGGTGGTGTTGATGGACTTGCTGGGTATGGGCAGAATCGAGCCTCTAGTCGCTCATTTTGTATGCTAAAGCTCAGAGAGAAGAGAGACAGGTGGTAATGGCACCTAGAATCTAAGCATCTAAGAGGCAGACAGATGGCAAGTTCAAGACCAGGCTAGGCTACATTGGAAGACAAAAACAAAAAAGCCAAGGGAGGGGTTGAAGCAATGACTCATAAGCCTTATCCTTTGTCCCCAAATTAAGAAGCCAGGCATGAGCCGGGTGGTGGTGACACATGCTTTTAATCCCAGCACTCCGGAGGCAGAGGCAGGTGGATCTCTGTGAGTTGGAGGCCAGCCTGTTCTACAGAGTGAGTTCCAGGACAGCCAGGGCTACACAGTGAAGCCCTGTCTCAAAAAAAAAAGAAAAAGAAAAAGAAAAAAGAAAAATCGAGGCATGACTGTGTGTGTGTGTGTGTACATGTGTACCTGTAACCTCAGAGATATTGAGGAGGAGACAAGAACATAGGCTGGTTACCAGCCTAGCTTCAGGGTTAGCGAAACACCTATAAGGCCAATAAGACAGGCTATACTAAAGCAGGACATCCAGCATCCTCCCCTGGCCTCTGTGAGCACGAATGGCTGCACATCTCCACACACGTGTGTGCACACATCATACAAACATATCACACACCACATACCAAGACACAGAAACAATGGAAGCTTTTTTTTTTTTTTTTCTTTTTAAACAGCAAAGAGGAAGCAGAGTGTGGTGCCTGCCCTGTACCTTTAATCCTCGCAGAGGCGGAAGGTCCAGATCAGCTTGGTCTATAGAACAAGCTCCAGGATACAGCCCTTGCTACACAGAGAAACCCTGCCTTGAAAACCAAAACAAACCCAACCAACCAACCAACCAACCAACCAACCAACCAACCAATCAAAAGAAACAACCAACAAAACAACAACAAACAAATAAAAGGAAGGAGGGGAGGGGAGGGGAGGGTCGAAGGGGGCTTGACAGACATTTAGAGGAATGGAAAGTCTTTTTAGAAATTCCTACATCCTCTCACCCTCCCTCACCTGCTCCTGCAGGCTCCCTGAGACTCCTCTTTGCCTCCTTTGAACTTGGCCTTGTGGAGGAGATGTGAAAGTCCATGGCACTGCATTGACCTGGCATCTCCACTAGACAGTGATTTTATTTGCTTGTTATTCAACTCCTCCCTCAACGTAGAAAAATGCTGCCCCACTGAGGGAGTGCCCCTCTTTCTTTTTGTAGAAGACAGTTCTTCTGCTGTAGATCAAATCGGGGACTCATTTTCCCAGAGAAGCAGCTACAGTGACAGAGCTGACAGAGTCTCCACATAAAACTTTGCTTTCTCCCTGGGATGCTGTTTGGAAGATTCCCTTCAGCTGGGCATGGAGGCATATCCTGTCATGCCAGCACCCAGGAGGCTGAGGCAGGAGGATTTTGGGTTTGAGGTCAGCCTGGGGTATATAGTGAGAACAGCATTACAAGGTTAGAAAATAGCAGGCAATTGAGGGGCACACCTTTAATCCCAGCATTTGGGAGGCAGAGGCAGTCAGATCTCTGGAAGTTCTAGGACATCCAGAGCTATTTAGTGAGACCCTGTCTAAAAAAAGCGGATAGTGGTGTATGTGGGGGAATAGAAATAGAGGCTAGGCTTGTAGCTTCATCGGAAGAATGGTTAGCTCTGTTCCCGGAAGTTGAGTCAGGAAGACCAGAAGTTTAGAGTGTTAATCCTCAGCTATAGTGAGTTCAAAGCCAGCCTGGACTACATGAGATGCTGTCAAAAAAACAAAAGATAAAAAATACAGCGACTGCGTCAAAGGATATTAGTTCCCTATGACTCTAATCACAAATGAGGACAAATTAGGTGGATTAATAATGACTAAAAGGCAGCTGGAGAGAGATTACAGGTATATACAACCATGCGAAGGTCTCCATAAGTGATTTTTTCATAAATTATATGTTAGGAAACTCTAGGTCTTAGAATTATTCTGTCAACGTGGGGACATCTTCTCATTAGGAATAGTTGCAGGTGGAAGTTGAGTTTTTCCATCTGACCTCTGATGCCATATGGGGTTGTGGGGGTACTTTCCTGTGTCTGAGTGTGGGTGGGCTTTCTGGATACCCCTAGGCCTTGGCAGGTGAGGGGAAGTCCTGGTTTTCCCCTCGATCTTCCCTAACGTCACCTCAATGGGCAGGGAGGGGAACCTCACTTACTTTGCAGCTGGAATCAACCCCATTTCATTGGCCTTTCGAGGGAAGGAGGCATGGATTTGCCACATATTCTGGAAGCCCTGGGAGGGTGGGGGGCAGGGGACAGGCTCCCTACTCAGTCTTTTGTTTCTATGGTGGGAGCACAGTGGTTGGGGCTGAGCTGTATCGGCTAAACATGCTGTGTCCTGTCCGGCTACGCCTTTCCTGGTCTTGGCTCAAGAGAGCAGCGTTTTTTTTTTGTTTTGTTTTGTTTTTTTTGTTTTTTTTTTTTTAAATGTTGGCATTTTCCCCCATGCCCCACTCCAACCCCTAGATGCCAGTTAGTTTTTCTGAGCATTTGAAAGTCTGGCTTCACCAGCCTCCACTCTAGGCAGAAAGAAAAGGAGGGTGTTCCTTGGGTCTGTATGTCCGGGGTCCGTCTGGACTTCTGTCTACAGTTTCCATCTTGTTATGTTTGTTTCACATACAATGTTTGCCCGAGCATCACTTGTATTTGTGAGAGGATTAGAGATCATGTTTGCTGCATCTGGAATCAGAAATTTGTATAAATTACTTTTTTATTTTTTGTGGTACTGTAGAATAGAACCCAGGTCCTGACATGCTAGGCAAATATTCTATCAGTGGTGGCGCACGCTGTTAATTCCAGCGCTTGGGAGGCAGAGGCAGGCGGATTTCTGAGTTCGAGGCCAGCCTGGTCTACAGAGTGAGTTCCAGGACAGCCAGGGCTACACAGAGAAACCCTGTCTCGAAAAAACAAAAAAAAAAAAAAAAGAAGAATACTAATAAAAAATAAAAAAAAAGGAAAAAAAAAAGAAAAAAAAAGAAAGAAACTAAGGCACAGAGAAGTGAAATACTTTGCACAAGATTCCACAGCCAGGACACAGTGTCCTGTCCCTCTGATTGGAAAGTACAGGTTATCCAGGTACCAATGGTGGTGCTATGTGATGTTCCACAGCCACAACCCAGAGGCACACTGCGTGTGACATAGACAGATCTCATGATTGGCTTCTCCTCCTAGAGGCCAAATTATGGATTCTCCCTTGCTTGAGTATAGTTAAGCCCTCTTGAGTCACAGTCCTTACAGTGCCATTAGGCATTCCATCCTTTGCTGGCGAGGAGCACACTTTCTGTGTGGATGACCTTAATCACAGACAGATGCTCTATGTCTTTATATCTGCTGTTTCACCCTTCACTTTTTAAATCCCCTGACTGATTATACACTCTGAACTCCAGGACAGTATCTGATGATAGCTTTAAGCTGTGTACCACAGACTGTGACCTAACTTCTTGTGTGTGAAAATTAGTTTGTTTTTTTTTAAAGTAGGCCAAGAGCAAACTGTAAAAACAAAGAACTAGGTAATAACAATATTATCCAGGTTAGCATACTGGTGCCGATTTAGTGGGCGGAGGAAGCAGGAGAATCATGATTTGAAGGACTGCATAAGTTACTGTTGGGTGAGTATTCCCAGGAAGACATTAAAAAAAAAAAAAGCAACACAAAATATTATTCACTTCCCAATAAGGCAATGATGACAGAAAGGATTCTACCCAAAGTCTAGCCTAGTATGAACCAGTGAATTTATTGAGGATACTTACAGGAATTTCAGTGACTCAAAGGCAGCTGTGTTAGCAAAAACCCACTTTACCATGATCTATGAATCAGGAAAAACTGTCCCTGGAGCTCCTAGGGGAGTGTTCTTTCCCAGAATTTTTCACTGCTTACAAAACCTGGTTGGAGGAGGGTATCTTGGGAACACTGTTAAGTTTCAGGAACTTCCTGGAACTTGCAGGTTTTATTTCTTGAATGTTTCAGTTCAGAGGCAATAGCAACAGCAGACATTCTGTCTCAAAAAAGCTGGATTTGGGGTCTGGCCTAGAGAGATGACTTAGCAGTTAGGTCGTTTTCTGCGCAGTCATGATAACTTGAGTTTAGATGTCCCCAAAATCCACATAAATAAATTTCTGATGGGTGTGGTTGCCCACCTGTAATTGCAGTCATAAAGGATCAAGATAGGGGTGGTGTGGTATAGCTAGCTGCCTCTAGAGATCTTTTTTTCAAAAACAAACAAAAACAAGCAAAATAAGAAAGCACAGCATTTTAGTACCGTAGAAGACAATGTAAGTTATAAAAACAAGAATGGGTTAATGAAATAATTGCTTAAAAAAAAAAAAAAAAAAAAAAAAAAAAAAAGGCTGCCTAACATGCCTTGCTTTCAAGGACAAACAACTGGGAATAGCAGTTCATCCAGTTTCCAAGTTTCCTTCCAAGTTTACCATGAAAAAGAAATCTGGCCACCTTTGTTCCTGAAAAATAAAAAAAAATAAATAAAAAACAAGGAATCAATTTAAAGCCAATGAGGCTGCCCCCGGTAATGTGAGGCCAGGGAACTGATGTCAACGCTGGATTCCAGGGGGAGATGAAGCCAAGGTGGATGGCACTGAACACTGAAAGACAGAGCTTGAAGGACAGAGTGTCTGGGCCTTTGAAAATTTAATGAAGGCTGTGACTTGCCACATGAAATCCTCCTGTTTGCTTGGGCAGCGTGGAGCCTGGAACTTGCTAATCTGTTCAAGATCCTCTCTATTCCTAGGTGAAATTAGATTTTTTTTTTTTTTGAAACCATTACTTTTCCTTTCGTGACTGTGAGCCCACAGGGAGCTAGCTGGCTTCCTCTCTGTGCATTCCCCAGACTGGACCAGACCCCTGGCCACATGTAACCTATTAGTCCGGTCTCGGTCTGCTGGTTGTCACCACTGTGTCTGCGTTCTTTGACCGTTATCAAAGGAGCTGGGAATTGTTCTGTCCGGGATCTGGCATCAGCCAGAGCTCAGCAGTGTGGGCGGTCTTTTTCCTGATTATGCAAAGAGAAAAGGGCCAAAAGAAGAGGGCATCTGAGAGTAATAGTGCATGTCTGTTAATTCCTGCATCCAGAAGGTTGGAAGGAGGCCACCGAGGCCAGCCCAGGTTACACGGGAGATGTTGTTAGGACAGGAGGGGAGAAAGAAAAAATGAGAGAGGGAAGGAGGGAGGGAGAGAGGGAGACAGAGACAGAGGCAGAGACAGAGGCAGAGGCAGAGGCAGAGGAGCTAGACACTGATTAATCCCAGAAGGCAGTAGTAGTAGAGTTCAAGGTCATCCTCGGCTGTGTAGCAAGTTCAGGGCCACCCTGGGCCACTTGAAAGAAAGAAAAGGAGATAGGAGAGAGGGAGGAAGGAACGAAGGCAGGAAGAGAAAATTTTGGTTTAGGCGGGACTTGGCTGTCCTACCCTTAGTTCTGGAAGAGGCTTCTTTCTGCTTTCACAGATGTCCTTGGGCAAGTGATGAACATCTTAAAAAAAAAAAAAATCCCAACCTCGAAGGAATGCGCACAGTCTTGATTTCTTCAACTATTTCCTCCACGGTTACGAGACTGATTAATAGGTTTCAACATGTTTGCAGAGTATCTTCCACGTCTTACGATCTGTCCCTCCAGCAATTAACTGGTGTTTTCTCCCCTTTTTACATGGCCACGCCCTGCAGGAGGTTGTAGAGACAGATTACCATCTCTGCAAGGCTGAAAAGCCAGTAAGGCACGAACCAGCAAACTATAGATAGGAGAGAGAGCAAAATTATAATTCAGAGAGTGTGTACTTAACATCTGCCCTGGGCTCCCTTGAACCACAGTAGGGTGGGGGTGACCGGGATGGTAGATATTTATATAACTGCTTCCTTGATGATTTTCCTGCATCTAGTCCATCGATGGACCAGGAAGACAAAAGCTGCATCTTTTTCATCTTTGTATTCCGAGTACCTAGTCTGAAATTTAAGAGGTGCCTAAGGACCTGTAAGGTAGTTAGGTGGGTAACGATGCCTACTGTCAAAGTTCTATCCCCTGGACAAGGGCTTGAGTCTGATTCCCCAGGACCCACATGGTGGAAAGAGAGAATCAACTCTTGAAAGTGATCCCCTGCCTCCCAAACACAAGTCATGTGAGTGCCCCCACACAGACGCACTGAGGAAATGTAAAAAACTAAAGTGGTACTTATATCCATTTTCTGACCCAGCAATTAAACAATGTAATAATTGTGTCTAATACAATTATCTTGAAGCATGTCTTATTATATTTTTTTAAAAGAGTCTTTTTACTTAAAATTTTACTTAGAAAAATCTCAGTACCCCAGCTGGCTCCGTATTGAAGGCACCTGCTACCAAGCTTGACAACCTGAGTTGAATCCCAGAACGCACAAGGTGGAAGGACAGAGACAGTTCCTGTAACTGTCCCCTGACCTTCATGCCAGGGCCTCGACATGTATGCACTGCCCCTACAAATAAATAAATATAATAAAAAATTTAACATTTGAGAAAACCACTCAAAACCAGCTATAATCAAGTGTCTTAGTGGCTAATGAGAACATTAAATGTTTCAATATGAAGGCACAATAGATATCTTTGTCAGATTCATGAAATGTCAGAAAACATTACTTTTGGAAAATCCATTTTTTTCTTGATATTAGTACTTGTGAAATTTGAAGTTCTTCTGATTTCTTTAATAAACAGCAGAAATGACACCCACAGCCTTTATTATTCTCCCAATGTTCTTTTGTTTTTATTTGTTTGTTTTTTGGGACAGGGTTTCTCTGTGTGCCCTTGACTCTCCTAGAACTCACTCTTTAGGTCAGGCTGGCCTCGAATTCAGAGATCCAACTGTCTCTGCCTCCTGAGTGCTGGAATTAAAGGCATGCATGCCACCACCACCTGGCACACTGAGCCATCTTTTCTCTCAACATTCCTTCAGGCTTTGTCAAAATGGGGGCTCAGGCTAACCCATGGGGATAATACACACTGCTTACAAATAACTCATGTATCCATTATGCTAATGGGATTGGATCAGATGATCAGAAGCAGTTTTTTAGATTTGGACTCTGAGATGTACCAATAGACCACAATCTAAGAAAGAGAAGCATTAGGAATTAATATTAATATATCACATTAAATATTACATTATAATTACATTAAATATATATTTCATTATTACTCTGTGTTCATATATATGTGTGTGCGTGGGTGTGGAGAAGTCAGAGGACCATTCTCTCTTTTTACCATGTGGGGCGGGGCCTGGGAATTGAATTTATGTGGTCAGGCTTGGCGGCAAGCACCTCTGTTCTCTGAGCCATCTCACCAGCCCAGGGATTAATATTGAAGAGAATTTATAATTGATGAATCTGAGTTCAAAGCTCCACCCCAGGACATTATCATCTTCAAAGAGTGCTATCTTTTTTTTTTTTCCTCAGAAGCTGTTATCTTGAGATAACAGAACAGACAGGATCAGGAAGCCACAGTTTTGCTCATCAGGACTGGAACCTACATCTCTTGCCTCTCAGATCACTTCTCTATGAATTTATCATAAGCAGCTAAACCTCTCATCAACTCACAGAAGCATTTCTTACAGTCTAGGAAGCAACAGAATATCCGGGGTTATAATTCTTGAGGTTATCAGGAAATTGGACTCTTTGAAATCATCCTTTAACCTTGAGCAAAAAGGTGAAGGCTGTCTGCTTTGATAGATGGACGACAGAGGAAATATCCTTTGATTCAATGGGCAATTTGTAAATATAAAACAGTTGCTGGAAAATTTTATTACAGATGAACCATCTCCTCCCTTTTAATGTTTGCTTTTCTTTAATGCAATTTAATTCAAGCAGAGAGGCTTGGGAGTGCACACATTCACATGCAACACTAAGGAGAGGTTACTGGAAACGAGACATACGGACTGAGAAAAGCAAGCCATAGATTTGGAACAGGGGCGAGCTGAGGCCGTCTGCCCAGCTCTGGGCTGTGCCCACGGGAAATTGAATTCAGAGCTCCTACTGCATCATAAATCCAGGGCAGCTGGCAGCAATCCAAGAGAGACTAAAGCTCAACTCCAAGGGCATCTGACGCCAGACTGGCCAACCTCTATAATAACGCTTTTTGAGAGCTAGGCCCCAGCTGTGCTGGACTGGGATTAAGGCTCAACGTCATGACTACATTCATTTATAAACCTAATACTTTGTTAATTTTTAAAATGCATCCAATCCGCAGGAAAAATGAGACTCCATTATTATTATACACCCAAAGGATAAAAGGCTGGAATTACCCTAGCATCCTGAGGGTGAAGAAGGGAGGAGGTGCAGACGGGGAGAGGCTTCTCAGTGCGCTCGGTTTCAGATGATGAAGAAGATGATGATGATTAATTTCTGACAGGGACTCACTAGGTTGCTCTGGCTAACCTGGAACTCACTATGCAGACCAAGACCCACTAAGAATTCATAGAGATTTGCTTGCTGTGATCAAAGGTATTCACCATCACACCCAGTTTTTATTATTTTTAAAAATAAACACTTTAAACAAAGATTTATTTAGCTGGGCATGGTGGCTCATCCTTCTAATTCCAGCATTCGGGAGTCAGAGGCAGGAAGATCTCTGAGTTCAAGGCCAGCCTGGTCTACAGAGTTACATGACATCGAGGGCTATGCAGAGAAACCCTGTCTCAAAACAGTTTATTTTTATTTTATTTTGTGTGTATCGGTGCTTTGCCCGCATGTATATGTGCATCACAAGCACGCCTGGTGTCTACGGAGGCAAGAAGAGTGTACCAGATAACCCTCATATGAGTGCAGGTGCCCTTGGAGGCCTGAAGTATTGTATCCTTTTTTGGAGCCGGAGTTACAAGGGTTCTGTAGGTGCTGAGAACCAAACTCTGGTCCTCTTCAAGTGCAGCGAGTGCTCTTAACAACAGAACTATCTCCCCACATAATCATTACTGTGTATATGTCATGTGTGGACGCCTACCCATGCCGCGGTCACAGTAAAACTTTATAGTCAGTTCTTTCCTTCTGCCTTTAAGTGGGGGCCAGTTGAGCCCAATCATCAGCCTTCCCTTCCAGATCTTTTCCCACTCTGCACTTGCGAGTCGCAACCCTTAGCAATCTGGTTTTGTAGAGCGGGCCGTTCTCGTGGTCCTGATAGACGCGGCTCCCTCTCCAGGATGCTCTAGAGGGGCAGACACGAGGTTCGAGGGAAGGGTGCTGCGCTGCAGGATCCAAGTCTCTGGGCTAAGAAGCTACTGCAGCTACTACTGCAAGACCGGGCGGAGTCTGGAGGGCGGGACGGCTCGGCGTCTAGGCCCCGCCCATACCGAAAGAGGGGGCGTGGTTTGTGTCACGTGACGGCGCCGGAGCAGTGAGGCTCCGCCCGGTTCTCCGTGGAGGCCCGGCCGCGACCCGGGCCGCGCACGCTGAGGAGCTCTCCGGTTCTCCCCGCGACCACTTCTCCTAGTCCCGGCTTTCAGCCCAGTCACTCCCGCCGGCTCTGGGCTCGCCGGCTGGCGGGGAGTGGCCTCAAGATGGACGAAGGCGGTGGCGGTGAGGGCGGCAGCGGTGAGTGATGGAGGTGTGGCCGGTTCTCTAGGCGGCCCTGAGGCCGGGGGTCGCGCTGTTGAGAGCCCAGGCTTGAGACGTGGGGCCGGGTGTCGGCTGGGGTGGAGGCGACCGTGGGGAGGTGCGTGGGGTAAGGCCGGGACGCGGGCTTCGCAGCGCTAGTGAGAGGACATGTCGGAAACCGCGGGGTCGTCGCCCAGCGCGGTCGCGGGTCGCGGGTTCGAGGCCGGGGTCTCCGCAGCTCAGCTCCAGGTCGTCTTTCCGAGATGGGGGCACACTGCGGGGCGACCTTCCCAGCGTCTCGTTGCCAAGGGCGTCCACGCCCTCCCTAGCCCAGCTGTTTTGGACGGGCCCGTCTCTTTTTCAGCTCTCCTCAGGTGTCTGGAGCTTGGGAGCTCGTGGATGGGGAGGGGAAAGTTTTCACTGTGGACGCCTGGGGCCCAGAGGGTGGGATGGATCGGTCGTGGGAGAGGAGGAAGGTTGGAAGTCAAGACCACGTCTCTGGTTTTTAGATCCGAAACACTCGTTGGGAATGGCTTAAAGGACATGAGGGGCAGGCAGCTCCAGTCCAGGTCTGAGTATGCCTTTTTATCAAATAGTAAAAAAAGAAGGGGTGGGATGTAAAAATAAAGAGGGGGCCAGTAATTCAATGATAGAATCATTGTCTAGCATGCCCAGGGCCGTGAGTTTGATCCCCAACACCACCAAATAGAAAATATAATTAAGAAATTAAAGGGGTTAGGTGGGATCCCTTTAAAGCCGAGGGTGTGAAGCGGGAGCCACAGCCAGCAAGGCTGTAAGACTCCAGGACAGGTGCAGACACCCTTCCAGAGGTGGGCTGTCAGCTCTCAGTATTGCTCAGACTGTATTTGCCTGACTGAGTTCCACCCTGCTGCAAATGTGCCGGTTGCAAATTACTCAACGGAATACAAATTCCCGATGTGTCATTTCATGAATCTGGTTTCCCAAAACATCAAGAGTCACCGTTTGTGGAGTGGGTCTTTGATTGAAGAAAGCAAAGGGTTAATAATGTACCCATCATTTTTACCCAAACAGCCCAAGTTGAAGCTGTCTGGACTTTGAGGAATGATCTTCCTTTTTGCTGACAGAATGATCAGAAGCCCATGTAATAAGGGAGTGTTTAGGGGGAAAAAAGTCTTAATTACAGGCTGCTGGAGCAGCTGCCTGTAAGAATCAGCAGTATTGAAGACTTCCTCGTGAAGTGGTTAATCAAGGTGCCTTCTAGAATTCCAGAGCTTCTCAGATTTTTTTTCTTCCTTGTGAAAGAGGCAAAGTGGCTAGGCTGTAGGAAGTTGGCACTCCTCGTGGCATTTGCCAAGTTCAGTTCTCATAGTAAAAGCCAGGGGTAGCACAGTGGCACCGAGTGGGTGTTTTGTTTATGAAAAGAAAGAGCCCAGTTGCAAATCCTCCTACATACCAGCTGCCGGTCTGGAGGCACTGGGTCCCTGTGGATGCCTTGCCTTTTGCCTATATCTCAGTTTGACATAGTAGTTTAGAGAAGACAAGACAGTGGCAATTTGACATTGGAATCCAGGAAGCTAGCTGAGCTAGCGATTGCTCTGCAGAGTGCTGCAGGGTCTATTGAGTCAACATGTGAAAGATTTGACGGTAAAAGCAGATACAGTGGAGAAAACTTAGAAGCCAGTGTGTTTCAACAGTTCATAAAATTTGAGAAGTATAATAAAGGTCAATATTAAAGTATCAAAAAAACTTAAAGCTATCTCTGGACTATTAGTATCTCTGGGTATATTAATATACCAGAGAGACACTCTTAAAATTAAAAAAGATGTTAAATTCAATGATACTGCATTCCATGGTCAAAAGTTAAAAAATGAGAAACAGGAACGGCCGTCAGGTAAGATTACTTCAGGGAGACATTATGAATAAGTAATCAAGACAATCTGACAGCTGGAGTTCACTCTTCGGGAGCCCTGTGGTGGAGGGAGAGAAGTGCGCTCACAAGCTGTCTTCTGACCTCCTTAGGCAAGCAGCAACAAGCTTGCACACACACACACACACACAATTTTAAAAAGTAACCAGGAACAAGCAGTCATTTTATACATTCTGGTCTAAACAATGTAAATACTGCTATCCTTATGGATTTTTCTCTTATAATTCCCAGGTTTACTGGAATAAGAACACATGCTTTCAAATTTGAAAAAAAAAAAAAAAACCCTCAGCTTATAAAAGATATGGATATTTTAAACATACAGTGTGATTTAATTCACCTTCCTGGAACATTTGACAACAAAGAGATTTATTGATTTTTCTCCTGGAATGCCAGACAGTGTGCTATGTGATAGAAAACAGCTTTTTAACTTTTATTGATTCAGCTTATCAAAAAAAAAAAAAAATCTTTCCTCCCCACGTTGTGGAAAGATACTTATGGCTGCTTTTGGCAGTCTTAGAGAATTTAACTTCTAACCCAGTGAAAAATCTCTTACAATTTTGAAATGTGAGTTATTGTATACTTATTGTGTGACCTTGATGGCTTCTGTGTGACTCTTGATCTGTGGAGACTTGAAGTTAATATATAGTTTCTTGTAGTAAGCCCATCTCCATTTTCAAAACAACTGCTTTGCTTTTTGCTAGTTTGATAAAACTATTTCAGTTGCCAGGCAGTTACAAAGCATTGCCTTATTTGGCATATCATTAGAGTATAGGAGAGCCTGTAATCTACATCTGGGACTCCTGCTTCAGCTTTCTTAGAAGATTAAAAAAAAAAAGCTAAATTTATTCAAATAGTGGTTACAGCAAAGGCCAAAGGTGATTTAAAAGATTTTCTTTATTGTTAGTGTGTTGGTCAGGCAAGAAGGACTTCAGAAATTGTAGTTTTTATAACTGAACTTTTGTCCAGGCTTTAATTATTTGTTCTTTGCAGTGTGTGATAAGGAAAGGATGGTGCATGAATGGCTGGAAGGCGGTTACAAGGAGGAGCGAGTGGGGGCTCCAGATTACAGGAACACATTGTTCCCTGTAATGTGTGCAGAGTATAGTTAAGGTGTTTTTCCTTCCTTCGGTGCTTGGTACCTTTCAGATTTTCTGGAACAGTTCTTGAACTAGGCCTCTACTTAGAATCGAACTGGCTAGTTTGGCTCTGTGCCATCACCAGATCTGTGTTTTTGAATGTACCACTGGGACAGATGAGGTGATGTCACTGACTTGTACCCACTGCATCTCCCATCTGTGCGGATGCAAGTACAGTTTGTGCTCAGGTGCTCTGAAGTTCAGGGCGCTCAATACATACAAAGTAAAGCTAGGTTGAGAGCCCAACTTTCACCTGTCAGACAAGTGCTAAGTTTGAAAACAGAGTGATGGTAAGGCCTTTTTAGCTTTTGCTGGCGGCAGTGCAAATTAGTCACAGCTCTCCAGAAGGGTTAATGTACTCTGGGTTCTGTCGGCTCAGATCTGCTTCTTGCCCTTGCCCTGGGGAGGGACCCTGTCCTGCAGGTGTATCTCCCAGACTCTCTTGAGTGGTCTTGCCTGGCTGGGTTTGGCCAGTGGGGGCTGTTGGGTAGTTTGGAAGCTGAAAGAAAGGAGAAACAAGGTTCTCTTGTAAACGTTCTTGCCCTAGACCATGTTCTGCAGCTGCTCTTCCTTTATTTAGGCCCCTGCTCCTGCCACAGGCTCTCTCTGCTTTTCTAGCTCCTGTCCTTCCTAACCTGGAGCTCTGGAAATGCCTTCTGCCTTCAGCCTCCCAACAGAAGGGAGAGCTTGTGACTCCTCCTGGTCTCTTGGTTGTCTTACTGTTTTCTGTTTTTCTGTCACATGTGTAACCAATTCCCTAGGCCATTTTTCCTCTACTTAGCCTTAAAGAGATGGCTGTTTCCCCTGGTTAGACCCTGATATCTACGGGAAACACTGGGCAATATCTTTTAAAATCACACTGTAAGTCGTCAGACCCAGCAGTGCAGTTCTAGGAATTTAACGTGGGAATTTGTATTTGCATGCGGCAATAAAAGCAAACAATTATTCATTGCCTTGAATGTCTATCAGCAGAAGACTTGGGAGAATAAACTCTTAATGAAGGGGATGGTGACTGACGCTCCGGAGTTGAGGAAAGAGGCAACTGAGTTGATACAGACACACCTCAATATTGTTTTGCTAAATTACAGAAGCAAAGTAGGAAAATACGCATCGTGTGCTAGTTTCTGTTTTGTTTTGTTTTTTTTTCTTTTAATGAAATGCTTGTAGTTGAATGAACATTTTCTGGAAGGTTAAACAAGGAACTAGAAACAATGATCACCTGTTCAGACAGGTTGATGAATTTAAACAGGGAGGAAATGTTTCATTCTCTGCCTTTTTATTTCTTGAAATTGGATAAAGTTGAAATAAATCTGTCCTCACCTTGCTAAAATTAGAAAACAAATTCCTGGGAAAACACTATTCTGTGTTAGTCAGGACCCCCCTTACTATTCTGTGTTAGTCAGGACCCCCTTACTATTCCGTGTTAGTCAGAACCCCCTTATTCTTCCGTGTTAGTCAGGACCCCCTTACTATTCTCTGTTAGTCAGGACCCCCCTTACTATTCTGTGTTAGTCAGGACCCCCCTTACTATTCCGTGTTAGTCAGGACCTCCTTACTATTCCGTGTTAGTCAGAACCCCCTTACTCTTCCGTGTTAGTCAGGACCCCCTTACTATTCTGTGTTAGTCAGGACCCCCTTACTATTCTGTGTTAGTCAGGACCCCCCTTACTATTCTGTGTTAGTCAGGACCCCCTTACTATTCCGTGTTAGTCAGGACCCCCCCTTACTATTCCATGTTAGTCAGGACCCCCCCTTACTATTCCATGTTAGTCAGGACCCCCCCCCTTACTATTCCATGTTAGTCAGGACCCCTTCCCCCAGAGGCCTGTGCTTGAAGGCTGAGGCAGGGGGCTTGCAAAGAGTTTAAGTCCAGCCTGAGCTACAGAGTGGGTCCTAAGGACAGTGTGGGCTACAGAATAAATCCTTCTCAAAACAAAACAAACCATCTCTACAAAGTTAGGACTGGTCAGGCACACCTTTAATCCCAGTACAGAAGGCAGAGGCTGGTGGATTTCTATGAGTTTGAGGTCAGTCTTATGTACATAGTGAGTTCCAGGTTAGTCAGGACTATGTAGAGAGACCTTGTCTCAAAAACAAAACAAAACAAAACACCCCCAAGACAAAACTCTCAAAACAAACAAAATTAAAATACACACCTATCCCCTACAAGAGAAAGGAAGACATCCCCTTTTACAAAAATATTTACATCTCAAAACTTCCTTTTTGAGGTAATTTACGTAAGATAAAATATTATGTATAATAGAGTGTGTTCCCTACATGCATTCATTGTATTTACAGACACTAGTAACCACTGTACTCTTAGAGTTTACAGTGGGACAGGTGCTTTTAGATTATGCATTGAGCGTGCTCTCACAGTAATCCAGATTTCAATGTGGTCTGTATCAAGTGATAGTTCCTATGCTTGCCACAAGGGTAGTCTTCATGAGGAAGGCAGTGAATTTCCTGTGTTCATGGAACTTGTGTTTGTATCTAGGGAGACAGATTTAAAAGGTAACTAGATTTTTAAAATAACGAAAAATTATTCTAAATGTCTTGCAAGAGATGAAGAGGTGACCAGAAGGGTGTTGGAGGTGGGCATGGAAGGTGGGTAGGTAGGAGAAAGCCATTGGCCTAGACAGCCTCTTGGAGGAAGAACTCCTTCAGGGTCAGCCTATAGGGCTGGTGAGCCAGGCAAAGACCAGTGTGTGGATTACTCACAGTGCAGGAAGCCCATTTCAAACAGGACAACAACATTAGCCTTAAGTTTCAATCATTTTATCTAATGTTTATATAACGCTCTTTGTCAGGTCTTGTCTTCTGTGCTTTACATATCTTGATTTACTACAGGCCAAGTATTTACTAGCTACAGACAGACAAATGGAGGGAAAGGGGAAGCTAAGTAGTTTGTTTCAAATGTCACTGCTGGTAAGTGGTGGAGCCATGACTGACTTTTATCTGTATTCTTGTTTGAGTCTGGTGTTTTGTTTTTTTTCCTTTCTTAAGACAAGATTTCTCTGTGCATCCCTGGCTGTCCTGCAACTCACTCTGTAGACCAGGCTGGCCTTGAAGTTACAGAGATCCACCTGCCTCTGCCTCCCAAGCACTGGAACTAAAAGCAGGTGCTGTCAAGGCCCAGCCTGAGGATATCTTTAACCATTGCCCACCTTGCCTTTTAGGAAAGCTGTTCCTGGGTCCTAGTGAAGAGTGGGTTGGAGGAAGAGCACAGGGTGTGGGCACAATGAGGAGGTTGTTGTGGTTCAGGTGACAGTTAACACCAGCTTCAGGATCAGGGAAGCAGTGGTAAAGGGGGTGAAAGACCATGTGACTTGTCTTCATAAAAAGCTGTGTATTCTGGAGGCAGAGACAGGCAGGTCAGCCTGGTC
This sequence comes from Arvicanthis niloticus, assembly GCF_011762505.2. Classification (NCBI taxonomy): domain Eukaryota; kingdom Metazoa; phylum Chordata; class Mammalia; order Rodentia; family Muridae; genus Arvicanthis; species Arvicanthis niloticus. The sequence continues at coordinate 34,381,203 of NC_133432.1, forward strand.
CATAGAATGAGACTCTGATTCAGAACAGACAAACAAACCACCGTGCACTATACATAATGTCTCCATTGCTCAGAATTAGTATGCTAGCTGTTGACAGTGTGTGGTATGACTTTAGGTGTTATTGCAGATAAGTCCTTTCATTTCAGTATATAGCAGCGTCATCCTTCTGGTTACTCCAGCCAAACATGGGGTGCTATCTTTCACTTCTTTGCCGTAGCCTTCAAACACCCTCTCCCACCCAGCTCCTCATCCTTGTTTATGCTACAGCCAGAGTATGTTCCACCACCACAGCATCTATTAAAGTATAAAAATTAGTATAGATGACATATGTAAAATATATAATATATAAAAATTAGTATATATACTAATTTATGTGTTTTAATATATGCTAAATAAAACATTTTTTGTCCTCCTTGACCTTTGGAAACCCTCTTTGTAGGTTTTTTTGTTTGTTTTGTTTTGTTTTTGAACCTAGTTCTTATTGTATATCCCTGGTGTTTTGGAACTCAGAGACCCACTTGTCTCTGCCTCCCAATTGCTAATATTAAAGGCATTTGCCACTATATCTGGCTCCTGTATAGCCCGTCTTCTTTTAAGAGTTTTGTTGTTTGTTTGTTTAATCTGTGGTGTGTACATGCCTGCCCACCTGGCTGCCCGCCTGCCCGTGCATCTGTAGAGGTCAGAAGAGAGTGTTAGATCCCTTGGAAGTGGAGTTCATAAGGTGGCTGAGCCTTCTGACATGGGTGCTGGGACCTGACTGTGGGTCTACTGCAAGAGCGGCAAGTGCTCTTGGCTGCTGTCCATCTGTTTCCTCAGCCCCAGGTCTTGCTAGCTCAACATTTCCCAACTACTTTCTCACTTCACTCCAGCTACACCTCCTGGTCTCTTTGCCAGGTAACCCCTGCCTCAGGACCTTTGCTCGGCTGCCCCCAGGCTTTTCTTGCTGGCTGCACCTGGTGCCTTCCTGACTTCATTCAGAACATTGTGACTGTAGTGTCTCCTTACTGTGGAGCCCTCCCTCAGGCAGCCCGTGCCGCAAAGCGGTTCTCAAGTTTCCTCCTCTTGTTCTACTTCTCAGTACTCAGCTCCCCTTGCCCATTGTGTATTTGTTTATAGTTGACTTCTCTCATAAAATGTAAATTCTAGCCAGGCATTTTGGCATATGTCTAACTTGGCAGTTAGAGGCAGGAGAGTCCCTGCGAAAAGAGTCAGGGCTACATATTGAGATCCTATCTCAATAAAATAAAATAAGATAAATTAACTTAAAAGAATGTAGGTTGTATGGATGAAGAAACATTATCTGCTGCTATGCCTTTAAGGTCTAAAATGCAGCCCTGTGCATCTGTGTACATCAGGCCTCAGTAAAATTATTTACTTATTTTGATATGGTCTGTATGCGTATATGCATGTCTATGTATGTAGAGGTCAGAGGTTGATGACTGTTGTTTCTCATACCATATATATAGGCACACTTTTTTTTTTAAAGTAACTATTCAAGGACTCTCTGCCTTTAAGAATTTTTATTTTTATTTTGTTTGTGTTTACTTGAATGTGTATACATGCAGTACCCACAGAGGCCAGTAGAGGGTGCTACTTCATTTAAAACGGGAGTTATAGATGGTTGTGAGCCACCACGTGAGTGCTGGGAATTGAACCTTTTGGAAGAGTAGCCAACGCTTTTAACTGCTGAGCTACCTCTCCAGCCACTCCGGATTGTCTTTTGAGAAAGTTGCTCACTGAACCCAGGGCTCACCAGTTGGCTTTTGAGCTCCTGGGATTTACCTGTCTCTGACTCCCCAGCACTAGGCCTGCAGATACGCAGGGTCTTGCCTGACTTTTCTAGGATCTCAGATGTAGGTCCTTCATTTGTGCAGCAGGCCCTTCACCACTGAACTGTCTCCCAGTTCTCAGTAAATACTTTCAGGTCAGCGTGCTCACAGTTGTGTAGCAAGCTCTGATCCTGTTCCCTGTCCTCTGCTATCAGTAGAGGCAGCCATTAAGATGTTCTGTGAGGCCCTGTGGTTTCTCTTGCTTTGACAGAGGTGTGCATTTATGTAAGTCTCCTGTTTAATGATGAAACTAGTATCAACTGTATGGATGCTTGGCAGCTTGCATGTAAGTGTAAGACGACCCCTGTAATGGTACAGAGACGTGTTTGCTTCTTTTAACTTCCCTCACATTCTGTCTTTGTCCTGTGTTGAACTCTGACTTGCTGATTTTCTATTGATGTGGTTATAGACAACACCAAGATGAGCTTGGTAGGCTTGAGTCTCTTCATAAATGTGTGAGGCTTTTTGAATCTGTTGTTGTTTTTGGGTCTGTGTTGGCATCACAGTCAGCGGTTATGGTTTTCTTGCTTTCGGGTTTCCTAGCTTTTCAGCAGATTGCCTTCTCGTTAGGATCTGGTGAATACTACTCTTATTTCCCAGCAGCCCCTCGCATTTTAATCCACTTTCGGGCTCCGGCATGTATCTTAAATGTCTACCTGTCTCAGGAGTAAGATACATTAATGTACCCTTTTTTCTAAGTATATGGGTGTTTTATCTGGACCTATGTCTGCATACCGGAAGATGTAGTGGTGTTGGGTCATATTATAGACATTGTGACCTACTGTAGTACTGGGAAATAAACTCAGGACCTCTGGAAGAACAGGTAGTGCTCCCAGCCTCGGAGCTGTTGCCGAAGCCTCACAGCTGGAAGTAGCTCTTGTTGCTTTTCTAGCAGTGAAGTGTGTCTTGAAGGCTCAAATGACAGTTTGGAGGGGTTAGCAGTGCTGGAACCTCAGAGTTGGAAGATGATTTGGGGTTTTTAGCTTCTATGAGTAGGCTTAGAGAGCAGAAGAGAGGGCTCGTGTTTGTTTTGTCAGAAATGTCTTTGCCTTCTCTACCTTCAAAGGCTGTTTTTACTGCATACCAAGTTTATCCCAAGGTGCTGGGAAGGGCCGGCTTTATCCGTTGCCATGCGTGGCTGCCAGTGTCTCTGGAGGAGTCAGCTCACTCTTGCTGCTCCTTTGAAGCTAGCATGCCTCTCTGCAGCTCACCTGCACTTGTCTTCTTGTTTGCCTGTTGCTGTGTTGGGCCCAGGGTGGCTTCCTCTACTCTGTCCTGCCTGGGATGAGTTGCTGCTGCTGTTTTTCTTTGTGTAGGGCCATGCCAAGGCTTGATTTTTTTTTTTTTTTTTTTTTTTTTGGTTTTGTTTTGTTTTTTCAAGACAGGGTTTCTCTGTATAGCCCTGGCTGTCCTGGAACTCACTCTGTAGACCAGGCTGGCCTCAAACTCAGAAATCTGCCTGCCTTTGCCTCCCAAGTGCTGGGATTAAAGGTGTGCACCACCACTGCCAGGCTGACAAGGCTTGATCTTAAATAAGATGTGCAGAATTCTTGGTTGATCCTTCTCCTGGAGCTCTTATTACATATAATTAGGTGTGTCTTCTGTGTTGTCATGTGTGTATATATGAGACTAGTTTCTGTGCTTTTCATTATTTAAAATTCTCTCTGTGTGTGACATATTTCTGGAGCAATCAGTTTGTATGGGGAGCAAAAGTGGTTGCTTATGCTGAGAGCATAGGTGAGCACACTGTGGACTGCTTCAGCAGGGCTGGGAGGAGTCAGCCCTGGGAAAGAGGTCAATGAGCTTAGAGAAACTGATGGAAAGTTTTGGAGGAAGTGGGTTTGTCAGTGTGTAATACAGGTATGTATTACACAGGACAATTCTTAAGTGAAAAACTTTGAGTTTTTCCTCCCTGCTTTTTTTGGGACAGTTCTCAACTATGTCATCTTGTTTTGCATGGAACTTGCTATGTAGCTCAGGCTGGCCTCAAAGTCAGAGAGCCTGTTTCTGCCTCTGGAGTGCTGGGAATACATCATCACATCTAGTAGGGAGTCTTTTAAATTAAAATGTGTGTGTGTGTGTGTGTGTGTGTGTGTGTGTGTGTGTGTGTTTTGGCATAGGCCAGGAGAGGGTTTTGGCTTCCAGAAGCTAGATATACAAGGCATTTATGAGCTACCAGTAAATATTGGGAACTGAACTTTGGTCCTTTGCAAAAGCAGTAAGAGTACTTAACTACTGAGCTATCTCTCCAGCTCTTTAAACGTTTTTAAAAGTAGATTTTATCAACCTAGCCTAAAATCTGCTGAAGATATATAAAATATTTTGACTTTTTGAGAAAACAGTAAATGATTTAAGTAAGGGTAGAAGATACTTCTTGTCTCCATCAGACTTTTGAAATTAACTGTGCTCATAAACTTTACAGTTGATGTCTGGCTCTCAAATGGCATGATAAGAGAGACTCGGGGGATTCAGAAATGTTGCGTACTCTGCCTAGAGACAGTCCAGTAAGCTTTTTATTTCAGATAAATGTCTTTCAGCCCTGAGTAAATATTAGGAGAGACCCACTCGAGTCAACTTAGTTGGTCAAGATGATTCTGTAATTTACTTTCGCAGAGCAAATTGACTTTCTGGGCTGTCTCAGTTCTAGTAAGTCACCAGGAGCACTGTTCAAATAGGGGATGATGAAGCTCCTGTCTAAGCTCTCAGCAGGTTGTAGTCAGTGCACGATCCTTTTTTTTTTTTTTTTCCTTTTGACAAACATACTTCTGTAATTGATAAATAAACTCAGAAATGTACTATAACACTAAGCATTTTGATGAGGACTGAAAGGTAATTACTAATTACCCTCCCCCTGTTTTCATCCAGATGTTTGGCAACTTGGAGAAAACAGCCTTACTGCAGTCTTAAATTCACTTTCGTGGGAACATATAATATTCCCCGTTTACTTTGGACAGCGGCATTTCCTATTTCTGCGGACAGATGCATATGAAACACATGCTCTTGGAGTGGCCTTGCGGTCCCCTGAGGATTCTCGGAAGGAGGAAATGGGCTGACCTATTTGGTTGCTATGAAGTAAAAACAGTCTTGTTTTCTTTCTTTCTTTTTTTTCTTTTAGTGAACATCTGGGTTGCATTTATTGTTTTACATTCTGGAGGTTCTTTAAAAACCACAATTTGATAATATGAGGGTTCATTAAAGCAGCACTGCTTAGCCATTTCTAGAGTTGATTTAAAGAGTAGGGTAGCTGATGGAATTCAGTGATGTTTTTCTTTTCTATAAAGCAGTGCCTAAGGAATGCTCTGAGATTTGAAATCATAAACCTGGGGCCTAGGTATTGGTCGGAGGGGTGCAGGAGAGAAGGAGTGAGCAGCCTGTTCATTCCTCAGTTCCTGCTTCTGAGGAGTTTGTCCTCCCTCATTGCTGTGTTTGGTCTCCTTCACAAGTCCACCCTGTTTTCTTCCTTGTGTGCAGAACCAGGAGTTGTACAGAAGATATCTCCCCATCAGGACACCACAGAGTCTGATAGTCTAGCCACTCTGCTTATCACCAGTCCCGGTAGGCCTGCCAGCATGAAGGGCCGGTAGTAGAGGGATTTCTTGGGGGAGTTTCCCATAAATAACTACGTGGGGGTATGGTTCTGTTTATTACACGGGACTTCATCAGCCAGTTTACAGGCATTGTGTCCTGTCCTTTATGCCCGAGTTCTAAGCCCACACTCTTACAGATGATGATTTTGCTGGGTTAATCTCCCTTGTAGCCTTGTTGTCTCTACACTTCCTGTCACACAGGGCAATAAATTCCTGATTAGAATGGCCAGGAAGAGGCGTCTCTTAGAGTCAGAGGCACTGGCCCTAGGCAGTGGGGCAGCAGGGACGCTTCCTTCTCTCTCACTCAGCAGAGATCACATTGCTGTAGAGCACAGAGAGAGGCATTTTCCTTTTCTGTAAGTATATTAATCATATATATTTTTCTTTCTAAAAACTGAGGTAGGTTATATTTTCTTTTTGAGATTAACACTTTGTTCTTCTGCATAAAATATGTAAACAAAATTATGTTTTCATATGCGTAGGATATATTTATAGTTGCATTTGGCAGACATTTATGATTACGGTTCTTTCAAGTATATATATTTTTTTAATGCAGTGAGGAATAGTGGTGCGGGCATTGGCAACATAACACTCTGTTAGAAGACAGAACTCTCTTTTAGTTCTTAGCAGAGAGGAAATAAAGGAAAATGATCAAGAATGCCCTTTGCCAAATTTCACTAATTAGATTAAAATTTTTTTGAGTTGAGAAGAGATCAGACAAATGCATTCATTTTTGTTTGTGTTAGAGTATGGGAAAGTAGAGGGTTGCAGCGTCTTTTAGATGTCTGGCCTGCTCACATGACAGGGCTGTATATCCACATGTGGGAGCTGAGTGATTGCAGACTCTGATTCCATACAGACTGCATTGTTGAGAGAGCATGAATGATATGAGAAGAAAAGGGTGCCTTTCACCACCATAGAGAGAGGTCTTCATGTAGGACAAGCCTCTAAACCTCTGCACGTTCTCAGGGATCATAGGCTACCTGTGATTCCCAGAACAGCAGGGCTCCAAAGCTCTGCAGTCTTCTTTTGTGAAGACTGGCTCTTGGCATAGTTTCTTTCATCTGAAATAGGGCTGAACTCTATACTAGTCACGTGGGTAACTACGTGGGCTCCCTTCCCTTCCCTTCCCTTCCCTTCCCTTCCCTTCCCTTCCCTTCCCTTCCCTTCCCTTCCCTTCCCTTCCCTTCCCTTCCCTTCAGACTGCTCTGTCTCCCCTGTCTCTTGGTCCCCAGACCTTGTCCCATGGCCTTCACTCTGATGACAACTGTTAGCGGAGCCGAGTCAAAGTAGTACATGTGTGTCCCGCCCTCATTTGGATGCCGGGGCAGAAGTTCTGTTTCATAAAATGCCTAGTAATGTGGCTGGACATGCAGAACATGACTACGTTTTCTTTTTAAATCTGGAAAGAAGATAAGCTTTTTCCCCTGGGGTCCTGCCACTATTAATGCTTTGACATTTAGTTTTTAGATTCTAAGACTGTTAACCCTCACATCACCTCTACCTTTCTCCTTCACAGTAGAGGGTAATTGGGCTTGCTCGTCTTCCTGTCAATTTTTATGGATTATTTTGGTCTTGCATCTGAAGAGGGGCGGAGACCATCTATTTTAGAAGAGTTTCACCAGTTCCACGTCAAAAACTTTTATTTATTTGACTTTCCCAATTTACTTATAAAAGGTTTTGATAGGGCAGAAAAGAATTCAGTCTGGGTGGGAAGACTCAGTAGCTCAGCAATGTGAGGCTCTGGGCTCCATCCTCAGCACAGGGAAGCACAGTGCAGCAGCCCAGAAGCTGAGACCTCGGAAGTGTGCTCACAGGGCTGTGCGTTAGAGGAACAAGAGCGTCCTCCAGAGCGCTCGGTTTCAGGAGTTTGGGGTGGCTGGTTTTGTCTTGCTTTTAGTGGGTTAGTAGGGGGAGATGTCAGGAACAGGATTTTACAGGTGTGCTCTGGGTTGTTGCACCTGCCACTGATTAGAAGGAAGAAGGCCAGCAAACTCGGGCTGCAACTGTGACCTGAACACTCTGTCACACACAAGCTGGGGGTGGGGTGGGGGGGGGCTCCTATTCTGCGTGCACTGAACTTGATGTTCTAAGTTCTTAATGTTTTGAACATGCCTTTACTTCCATGCAGAGATCATTCCTTCCATAAGTTAACTGGCCTCTGGAACTGGAGGAGTGCCACGGCACTTGAGCCTTTTCTGGTCTCAGCCCTCATCTTCGTGGCTGACTTGATTGGAATCGTGCCACTGGAGATAGCCAAGCAGCCATTTCTTCCTAAGACACCTCCTGTTGTCTGCCACTTAACAGTTTTATCCATTTCCTATATTCTAGGTCAGGCACTGAAAATAAATCCTCTCCTCAGTGGCAGAAGTGTCAGCTATAAACTGAGACTTCTGAATCCTCATCTGTACTTTGTATGCTTACATACATACACATGTATGTGGACATGTTGAACCTAGTAGTTCCATGTGGCATCGACATATATATTATTTCTTCCTTCCTGATTTGTGTAAGTTACTTTCCTTGAGCTTCAGATTTCTCAGCTGTGAAGTGAATGTTTAGAACTCTAAGTAAAACCTTTTGAGTGGACACATCACTGGCTCTCATCGTATGAAGCCCTTGCCTGTCCCAGTTCACGGGGTAGACAGAGTGAGCTGGAGTAGCTTCTGTTTTGGGGGTGCAGGAAAGACTTGTGATTGGCAATATAATTAGTTTTTCTCTTCAAGCTTTGTATTTTGCATGTCTTTAAGCTTACATGTTTTGAAAGAAGGCTATGAACATTTACCATTGAGCCGTTAAGGTTAGAGTCAGCAGTTCAGTCAAATTCCATTTGTATGTTTTCTGCAGCTGAATTGCTGACATTCTGTTCATTTTCTTCCTCTATGTAATTTAAACGGTATATATGTGGTGTGTGTGTGTGTGGTGTGTAGAGAAGCTGTGTGAAAGTAACTTCTAGGTATCATTACATTTTCTCTGTAAATACTTGAGTGTCTGGCTTGCTGTGGACACTCCGGTAGAATCACAACCATAGTTCCACGTAAAGAGTAACAGCAATTCCTGATGGACCTGGGCCTCATGCTTGTGTTCTCAGCACTTGGGAGGCTGAAGTGGGATGCTGCCCATGTATCTACTAAGTTTTAGGCCGGCCTGGGAAGGTAGACAGTCAGATCTTATGTCAAGTGTGTGTGTATTTCATAGTATTTTACATATCCAAATTCAGTTATCTTTGATCGTTGAAACTGTTTTTCTTTCTAAGCCTTATTTGTTTACTTTTTGTATATGTGTGTTGTGCCTGAATATTCATCTGTATGCTGTGTGTGTACCTGGTACCCGTGGAGGCCTGAGAAGGATGGTAGATCTGCTGGGACTGGAATTACAGAAAGTTGTGAGCTGCCATGTGGATGCTGGGACTTGAACCTGGGTCCTCTGGAAGAGCAGCCAGTGCTCCTTAACTGCTGAGCCGGCTTTCAGCCTCACTGCTTATCTTTCTTACATAGTTAGGTCTCATTAAGATTTAAATCATAGATAGAGTCTTTCAGTTTTCTCTCTTTTAACGAGTATAGTCCTACTGCCTAATATTCTTTACGGACTGTAGACTAGATTATCCATGTGAGATAGAGAGATATTCTGAGGACTTAGTTTTTTCTTTAACGCCACGTTTATTACAAATATGTTAAAATCATCGTATAAATCCAAGGTCAAAGTTGTATTTCTTGTGTCTTTTGGCAAATGGCCTAAATTGGTCACCAGAAGAAGTGACCACACGTTCAGATGCCAGTGGTCTGTGTGTGTGGGTGAGCTTGGAACCGGCCAGCACGATGGCTTGTTGACTCACACCCACGTGAAGGTGATTACTCGGCTGCCTTGACATAGTAAAGATAGTATTTGAATATTTGGCCAGGGTTTTTTAATGAAATGAACTATAGGATGGAGAACGTGGACAAACTGCAGTTATATAATGTAAAAGAGACGCCTTGCCGTCCTACCCTTGGATCTGTAGCACACTTGAACTCTCTTGGGAAGTGGTCTCTCCTCTTCCCTCTTTCAGTGCTTTTCCCCAGGCTTTAAAAAAGAAACGGACTTTAGCTGCAGCTGCAGCCAATACAGGATCCAGCTGTAACTTTTTGTTGTTGTTCTTACATCCGGTGATGGTCATAGCAAACTCATTGTATGAAAATTCAATAAAGGAAGAGGGCAGGGTGGGAAAACAATGACACCCCATAAAAGCATTCAAGAAATAGCAACAGGATCTAGGAGTCTCCGTTCAGAAGGCTGATTTAAATTCCATTCTGAAGGATTAATTCTGTTTGTGACTAGTCTGGTAGGCGTTTTAGTTTTTTTCCCTTTTAATATTATGCACACACCATGTAACCAGAGAGTGTACGTGAGGCTGACACATTTTCAGTGGGAGGCAGAAAATAGTAACATGTGAGAAACCAGAGGACCCAACTGCGCCTCATGGAAAAGAGAGAGAAATCTTCAGAACATGGTCTGTGCTGAGAGTGGGATAGAGCCAGCTCCGCCCAGTTAAAGAAAGCCAGGTTCTCTTAATTTTTTTTTTTTCTGGAATACTCCTGTGTGAGCATTTACCATCAAGACATTAGAACAGCAGTTCAAGGAAAATTTTAATCTGCATCTGTTTAAGTCTGTCTATAAAAAGCCATTGGATCTTGGCGTCTTTTAAGAACCAACTATATATTATCACCCTGTAGCTAAAGGGAAATAGTTTTGTGATTAGCAGACTGATTGTAAGGCTAGTGGCTTTCACACACTTGTGCATCTTGGAAATTTTGTTTTTCTTTTGTGTGTGTGTGGGAGTCACATTTCTCATGTTTCTTCTAATTGTAGCCAGACATCCTGTTTGGGGGCTATTTGAGACCAGTGCTGCCTGTGAAGAAATCATGTGGTCTGTGGAAGCCTTCTTAGTCTTTTTGCATTTGATATTATAGGCAGGTTTCCTTGAAACCCCCCGTCCTATTTTTAGATGTGTGTTTCTGTGGTTCAGGGCATTAGCAATACATACATATCAGCACAGAAATGTTCACTGTCTAAAGGCTATTTAGACTTTACAGAAAACCACACTTGCGGCGCTTTTGTGGATATAACAGACTAACTAGCACTGCTGGACAAATCTGAGGGACAAGAATCTACTTCCTAGAGTGTTGCTGGGTCTGTGCCAGCACCTGCAAGACTTCTAAGTCCTCTTTCCTATTTTACAGGAGGAAGGGTCCTGTCTCCGTGGTCCTCCTCCCTCTGAGAGGAGCACCTTCATAACTGAGGCTCCTCCTGCATGTCCTCCCACCTCTTGGCTCAGCAGTGCTCCTTGCCTTTTGTTTGTTTGAATTAGAATAGTCTGATAGCTTGCTTGCTTGCTTATAAATGATTGACTTGCTAGGTTTTTGTTTTTATATCATCAAAGATCTGTTAGAAGTTTTAGATTTTACAAACTAACAGGAATCGTAACCCTTTAGACTTTTTGACAATAAAGTGCCTATTTTTTTTAAAGCACTAAAATTCATGTCCTAACAGTAACATTTGATGGGGGACACAGTATTAGGATTAACCCAGGGCCTAGCTTTGCATGTATTAGGCACACACTCCACCACTGAACTATGTCCCCAGCCCATATATGTCAGTCTTTTAAAGTATGCAGTTAAGGGCTGGGATGTAGCTCAGTAGGTGCAGAATGCTTGCATAGCATGAGTGAACTAGTGTATTCCATCCCTAGTGCTACATAAACTGGATGTGGTGGTGCAGACCTGTCATCCCAGTATGGGGAGGGTTTGGGGTGGGGCTTGGGGTTGGAGATAGGAAGGTTAGGAGTTTAAGGTCATCCCCTGTTATACAGAGAGGTCAAGACTAGCCTGGGTTCCATGAGACACTTGTCTCAGTTTTTACAGACGTTGAACTGTCCCACTGTCCCACTCTTTGAACATGTTTATCACCTCACAAGCCGGTCCTTATCTCCAGTCTTTCCACCTGGCAACCGATTATCTACTCCACAGGGCCTTTGTGCTGACTCCTTTCCCCTGGCAGGTTCATTCATGCTGTGACAAGGTTCAGTGTCCCAGGCTCATGCAAGCTGTAGACCCAGCAGCCAGCACTGTGCATCTCTTGTGAGGGGAACTGATTGGTTTGAGTTTTGGGGGTGGTGGGAGAGTTTGCTTACCTCGTCTTCTCATGCGTGTGTTGTGGTTGAATTTGTGGCTGGTGTATTATCCTGAAGGCTTTAGATTTGCTTGAATTTTTGTCACATTGAGAAATGTTGAAGTGTGGTGCTGGAGAGACAGCTCAATTGTTAAAGTGCTTGCCGTGCAAACGTGGGGTTCTGAATTTGATCCCTAGAACCTAAATTAAAGCTGAGCAGGCATCTGTAATTGGGGCTGAAGACAGGCAGAGTCCTTGGGGACTTGTTTAGCCAATCCAGTGAAAACTCAGGCTCTAGGTTTATCAGAGTTTGTGCCAAAGAGTAAGGCAAAGGGCTGATGCATGACTTAGTGGGTAAAAGTGCCTGCTTTGTCAACCTGAGAATCAGAGTTCAGCTTCTGGAACTCATGTAAGGAAGCTGGCATGGTACAAGCAAGCACTCCTAATCCCAGCTCTGCCCTGGGAGATGGGAGGCACAGTCAGAAGACTTGTGCAGAAGTTCTGCATCCAGCTGACCTGCAAAACAAGTGAGAGCCTACCTCAGCAAGTGGGAGGTGAGAACCAGCTCCTGAAAGTTGTCCTCTGACTTTCACAGACAGGCCATGGTGCCCCTCCCCCACCCCAATAATGTAATCAATAAGGTGAAGCGTGACAGGGGAATTCCAGTGCACATGAGAGCCCACATGGGCAGGAGAGAGAGAGAGAGAGAGAGAGAGAGAGAGAGAGAGAGAGAGAGAGAGAGAGAAGAGAGAGAGAAGAGAGAGAGAGAGAGAGAGAGAGAGAGAGAGAGAACATCTCCTGCCCCCACACAAGGGGAAAAGTTGCATTTTAGGTTGCACCATGACCCGTGGAGCAGCCTCCTGGTGTATATGGGCAGTGGTGTGTTGTCTGGAAGGTGCTTACTCTGAAGGCCAATGCATAGATACAAGGAGCTGAGTTAAGTTGTTAACAGAGCTGTGGAGGGTCTGCCTCTGAGGGACGCCAGCATGACCACAGTAGAGGACATCGACACCAGACCTTCATCTCCTCTTTGCTCTGAAGTCCTGACAGATAGCAAAGTTAAAAACAGCTCACAGCAAGCAAGACTAGGAAAAGGGGATGGGGCAGGTAGGGAGATGGTGGCATTATAAGTAAATTCTAGATAGCTACTGTGTAGCAGCATGGTGACTGTGGTTAATACTGTATCGTATACCTGAAATTCATCATTTTAGTTTTTATCACATTTGGTAACTGAAGTGGTGACCATGTTAATTGGCTTGAATGATAATCATCTCATAATATATATGTATATCAAACAGCTCTTTGAAACAGGGTATTGTTTTATAGATGAGGCCGGACTTGACCTCCAGGGATTAAAGGTGCATGGCACTATACCCCTCTGGTACACATGAATTCATCGTCAGTTATGGCACTATACCCCTCTGGTACACATGAATTCATCGTCAGTTATGGCACTATACTCCTCTGATACACATGAATTCATCGTCAGGTGTGTTGTAATTTAAGTGGAGACAAATTCAAGGAAAGACCCTTTTATAGAAGAGGGGAGAGTTAAGCTGTTAGAAGGAACAAGAAATTGGAAACTTACCAACAGATCAAACAGAGTGAGTGTTATTTTTTGAGATAGTTCTTTTGTAGCTAAGATGGGTTTTGGATTGATACTTCTGCCTCTACCTCCAGAGTGTTGGGATGACAAGCTGTGCCACCATGGTGTGGTGTGTGATGGGGATTTAGAAGAAGCAGGAAAGGTTCTTGGCAGCCCTTGTAAGGCTGTGCTTGTGCAAAGGCAGCCAGTGTGGGAATTGTTTCACACACAAACTGGATTCAAAAGGCCATCTGGAAGCTATTGTGCCAGAATGTTCCCCACACTCTTCCCTCTGTTTGTTTCCTCTTTTTTTTTTTTTTTTTTTTTTTTTTTTGGTTTTTCGAGACAGGGTTTCTCTATATAGCCTTGACTGTCCTGGAACTCACTCAGTAGACCAGGCTGGCCTCGAACTCAGAAATCCGCCTGCCTCTGCCTCCCAAGTGCTGGGATTAAAGACGTGCGCCACCACCGCCTGGCTTGTTTCCTCTTTAGTAAGGGCATAGTTGATAGCTATTTATTCTTAGGCAAACATTTCTCTGTAAAAATTGAGTTCTCTGTCTAGAGGGAAATTGGGGCTCTCTGGACATATCCTGAGAACCCAAATAAAGTTGTTGATTTTTTATTTTTGCTTTCTGAGGGTTTCTGAGCCTGTCAGCTTTTATCTGATCTTTCACTATGATGGAAGGTAGTGTCTAGGCTTTGCTTATGAACCATACTTTTTCACTCAAAGTGCAAACCTTAAGAGGGAATCTGCTGAGGGAAGACACTTGCCTACAACACTTAAGGATGCCACATAGCTAACTGTATCTAACTTTTAAATGTGTGCAGACAGCAAGAATAACCAGATGGGTGGAAAAACCCAGCAGCATGAGAGAGATTTAATTCAAAATATTTTTCAAAAGAATAGCTGATGCTGAAAGAAAGAGAATTGAGAGGATGGAAGAACACTTTTTTTTTTTTTTTTTGGTTTTTCATGACAGGGTTTCTCAGTGTAGCCCTGGCTGTCCTGGAGCTCACTCTGTAGACCAGGCTGGGGAGGAGCACTTTAAAACATGATCATTGGCAGCCTGAGGGGTAAGTAGATAGGTACTAGCGTTCCCTGACTTCCAGTCGTCCTTCCTCTTGAATCAGCAGCTTCTGATAGAAGTGACTGAGAGGAAAGAGAGTGAAACACTGAATCATAAGAGGTGGGATCAGGTGAAGAAATATCAGGGCCTGACTCATTTACTGTTTCCTAAGCCTTCAGTGCTACAAGAAGCAGTGTAAACTGTGACATGGGCTCTGCTAATTTGGGAAGTCGGAAAGGCTGGATGACGGATCCCAGGGGACTCCAGACAGCCAGGGGTGGATTTGCTCCTGCACAGTGGTTAGCGTCAGGAGCTGCTGGACTTCGAGGCCACTGGACACGTGTGTGCTCCACATGCTCAGATGTACCAAGGCTGCTGCCTCTACGCTGCAGTCTCTCCCCTGGAGCAGTGGGCTGCATTCCAGCCACCTGGAGTGGAAACCGGGTCAGAGTTAGGTACAGACATCAGGATCCAGAATCAACAGGATGGGTTTATCCTAGGAGACTCTGACAAAGTGTCTGAGGGATGAAGCTGGACTACCCCAGGAGTGCTCGCGTGGTTGAGGTGTACACAGCCCCTGCTCACACATAAGAAGTAGAAAAGTCAAACAAAACAAACCCAGCCAAACTTGGTGGTGTTCCAGGCAGGGCCAGCCGCTCTCTTTGGGGGTGGGTGGGGGAAGCTTGGGCTTGGAAACCATTGTTCAATAATAATAGAAACAGCTTGCTGCCAAAATAAAGTGAAAGGGGATACAGATTTTGAAATGTGATTCTGGAAAAAAAAATGAACTATAGAAACTTGAAGAAAATTTGAGGTAAAAAGTACTTTTTGTTGATTTTAATAAAATAGGGAAATAAAAGGATTAAAGTTAAAGGGGGCGGGGATAGGGAGATGGCTCAGTAGGTGAGAGTGCTGGCCGCTCTTGCAAGGCTCCTAGCACCCTCTTTCCATGGCTCCAGGGGATCCACTGCCCTCTTCTGGCCTCATAGACACTGCATACATATGACACAGGCATGCTTGTGTGCACGTACATACATACATACACACACACACACACACACAAAATATTTTTAAGATGAAAAAGGCCATAAGCCAAGTTGAAAACTAGTTGATTGAGAGACAGAATTATGAAGTGAAATGAATAAGCCAAAAGAAAGAAAATCTGATTACTAAATGCATTTGCAGAATTTTAAACTCTACTAGGATCCGTGAGGAAGAAAATCGGCCATGTGGGAAGTTAAATTAGTGCTGTGATCTAAATAAGTATTGTTCCTGAGAAGATACCAAAACAAAGCAGAAACAGTAATCAGAGGTACAATGGAAAAAGTATTTTTGACTTGAAAGAAAAACACCAGATGCTTTTGTATATTCAATGGACTTATTCTGTATTACTTGAAATTAGTAGAAAGAAAGACATATCAGAATAAAGGACCCAAAAAGAGCCCAACTAAATCAAGTGTGTGTGTGTGTGTGTGTGTGTGTGTGTGTGTGTAGGTTACTTAGGATGGGGGATGTCAGGATGGTTTTAGAGTTTTCTACAATATTGTTGACTAGAGTAAGTCAGAGTTTTTAGGAGCAAAGATTGTATCCAAGAATCAATCACCCTAATTGTTAATTTGTAAAGACAATAGAAAGGAGCTCTCTGAAACTACAAAGAAGTTGGAGCTAGGAGTGTGAGGAGACGGTGCCGTCCATGAAGTGCTTGCTTTGTAAACCCAAGGAGCTGGGTTTTTTCCCTAACACTAATGCAGAAAGCCCGGTGTGGAGGCATACATCAGTAGTCCAGTGCTGCGGAAGAGATAAGCCCTGGAGCTCATTGGTTAGCCAGTCTAGTCTGTGAGAGAACCTGTCTCAGAAGTAAGATGGAAGAGCGAAAAGAATGCAGCCTACATCGACCTCTGGCTCCCTGCGCACGTGCACAGGAAAGGGGTAGAGCTAGCATGTGGGCTTCAGTGGGAGCTCCCCTGCCCTTGGACTTCTAGGCACCAGCGTGTCCTTTCTGTTCAAGGACCTGGGTCTTCCCTGGAATCTTCCCGATGCCATTCGGGAGTCATTCGGGAGTACTTCTGTAAAAAGAGACAGCGCTTTTATAGCAGACCCTTAACTACTACATACTATCACTACAATTGGTGTGCCTGAAATCCAGCTTCCACAAAGCCTGAAACGGGAGCATTCAAGGTCAGCTTGGCAACACAGTAAGAGCCTGCCTTATTAATGGCAAAAAAAGTTGAAATAACTTAAATGAGAAAGCTGTGATATCGAAACTAAAGCACTGTCATTGAAATTTAACCGCAAATTTGTCCAATTATAAATGTAACCATTCAAGTGAATCCAATGAGAAGATAAAACAGTGTAGAGGAGAAGGGCAGCTGGTTACTCAGGAACCAGTCTAGTAAAAGTGAGTCTGGGAACTAGAGACGCCGGCAAGCTGATGGTGGGGTCAGCTCAGGAAGTATTAGGAGAAGGTAAGGACCCAGACTTGGTTTTACTTTTGACATTGATAATTACAGAAAGTTAATAATATGGTGGTTTAAAAAGACAATATAAACGTAACCTAACTACTAGAAGATTTAAATTAAAATAAAGGCATCTCACATCAGAGGAAGAAAAGAAAACAAAATAGAACGGATAATGGGACCAGGTTCTCCAGTCAAACATGCCGTGGTCAGTTTTTCCCTTTATTTGTTCAGAGTGTAACTAAATCCTTTTGCTCTAGTGTAGAGATTTTGCATGTTCATATGCATGTTGTGAGTTCATGTTTTTACTTGTGAAACCCAGTGGATGGCCTCAGATACCTTCCTTTGCTGCTTTCCATCTTTCTGAGACAGGGTCTTGCTGACCCTGGGGCTCATTGGCTAGAATGATTGGCTAGCTAATACTGGAATGCCCCTGTTTGTAATTGCCCCCACCCACTGTACTGGGGTAATGGAGGAGCGTGGGTGTTGGAGGGCTGGACTTGGGTCATGCTATGACGTTCTCTCACTAGCCCTGCTTCAGGAAGTGTTGAAGCAGGTGGCATTTGTACAGGTTACTGGTGGGAGATGAGGGCCATGCTTATTTAGAATTTTGATAATCTATGATTTACCCCAAAATTCTTGTGAGGTCTTTTTAAATAGATCGTTATGAACTTCTTAGAGGTTGGAGATGAGTTAGGGTCTGAGCACATCTCTCCAAGGCATGCTTTCTCCAAGGTCTTGGTTCTGTGGTAAACAGCAGTGAAGGAAGAGAGGTGAGAGGCCCCACAGCAGCAGCTGAGGTCAGCAGTGATGGAGCGAGGATTTATGGGGCCTTTAATCCCAGTACTCTGGAGGCAGAGGTAGGGGAGTCTCTGAGTGTGAGGCTAGCCTGATCTACACAGGGCTACACAGGGAGATCATGTCTGGGGGAAAAAGAATAAACGTGTGTTTCAGGTGTTGAGTTGTAATGGAACAGAAGTCACAATAATTTAACACATTAAAGAAGTGTATAAAAGCCGGGCAGTGGTGGCACACGCCTTTAATCCCAGCACTTGGGAGGCAGAGGCAGGTGGATTTCTGAGTTCGAGGCCAGCCTGGTCTACTGAGTGAGTTCCAGGACAGCCAGGGCTATACAGAGAAACCCTGTCTCGAAAAACCGGGAAAAAAAAGTGTATAAAAGTAATAACGACCCAAAACTTGGAAAAAACAGTTATTTTATATTCTTGGTACTTTCTCATACTTTCTGTAGCTTTTGTTGCCCACTCTAGTTAATTGACAATCTCCAGACATGAAAGTCTTCTGGTATTTTACTACAAAGAGATGAAAGAGATAACCCAGTATTTTCTGTCAGGTGTTGGTTTCAGTGGCCATTGTACTCTAGTTCAGAGCAAGTGGTTACACTTAGCTGTGTTAGTTACTTTTCTCATTATGGTGGTCAAATAACCCACAAAAGCAACCTACGGGAGGAAGAATTGGGCTCACAGTGTGAGGGTACAGTCTGTCATTGCAGGGAAGGCATGGCCGCAGGACTGTCGGGCAGATGTTCACCTTGTGTATAGTCAGAGATGGAT
This sequence comes from Arvicanthis niloticus, assembly GCF_011762505.2. NCBI lineage: Eukaryota > Metazoa > Chordata > Mammalia > Rodentia > Muridae > Arvicanthis > Arvicanthis niloticus. Next base: position 34,399,445 of record NC_133432.1, read on the forward strand.
ACTGGCACTCAGCTGCCTTTCTCTTTTTTATGCAGTTCACAGGACAGTATCATCCATATTTAGGGTGTCTTTCCGATTCAGCTAACCTACTCACAGACATGCCCAGAGGTTCACTTCCATTGATAACTTTAGATAGTCCCAAGTTGACAGTATCAGCTCTCCCATCAACTTTGGAGGTCATTAACTCGCAGGTGGTGAATTGAAACATTGGAAACTTGTGTTTGTTAAAGGGAAAGAGGACAGAGTTGAGGGCCAGTGACCCTAGGCATTGTGGGTGTGATGTGTAGAGACCAGAAAGGATGGGAAAGAAGCCCCTCTTTTTTTTTTTAAAGACAAGGTCTTGAGTAGCTTAAAGTAGCTTCAAACTTGGTCTTGCCTTAGCCTCCTGATTCTAGAGATGTAGTCTTTTTAACAGACTTCTTTTAGAACAATTTAGGTAACAACAAAACTGAGCAGACTGTAGAGAGTTCCCTTATTCAGTAATCACCTCCATCCTCACTTCCATCCTCTGCCCTTGGTTGTATGTGGGTTTATTTTCTGTAGTCTCATTTTCTTATGGTTCACCTTGGTCTCAAAATACCAAATGGAAATTTCTAGAAATATTCATTACTTTTTAAGCAACTTTTTTTACAGTATTTTACAACAGTCAATTAACTGTTTTTAATCTTCTACAGTACCTAAATAATAAGTCAGACCTTATTTAGATATCTGGAGTAAGAATTTACAATCCAAATAAGCCCATGTAAAAGGTACAGAGTCCAGATAGTTTATCTATAAGCCATATGCCTAGATTGGGCAGATCTAGGCTATATTAACTTATTCCCCAGCAAAAATGCCCCTTGTTACTTGCTGTTCCTCCTGGCCACACAGTTCTGGTCCATGGCATTTCCCTCTCCTCCGTCTTTCTCCTCTCTTCTTTCTACCTACAGCCCTATCTCTCAAACCTCCAGTCCCACCTTTCTCCCTCCCCTGCCCAATCACAGGCCTTTTATTGACCAGTTAAACTGGGGAGAAGGTTCACATGGCATCACTTGAGAATGTGGTGATTTGCTTGTCCTCAGGGGCAACCACATCTTGAGAAACAAGTATTTAACATTAAAATGCAAGCAGCATTAGACCAACCCACTACAGATGTCTATGTAGGAAAAAAAATATGTATATATGTATACACACACACACACACACACACACACACACACACACTGGTACTATGTGTAGTTTTAGGTGTCTCCTATAGGTCACAGAATATGTTCTTGAAGATAAGCAGGGACTCTGTACCCTCTGCCCCGCCTGCTCTTTCCCCCACTGTTAACACCTGTGCTATAGCAATATATGTGATGAAGTCCATCTGTTAGTCACCTGCTTTGACACTTTGTCACACTTTGACAAAAGTAAGGAAGAAAGGATTTACTTTGCTGTGCAGCTTGAGAAGCTTCAGTTTGTGGCCACTTGGCCTGGCATTTTGGGGGCCCATGGTAAGAGGTAGGAACATCATGGCAGAAAAGCATTGGTGGAGGACAGTTGCTCACCTCATAGGAGCCACGTCTTTCAGCATCCTCCTTCTTCCAAGCAGTCTTACCATGAATTATTAGTTTATTGATAAAGTCAGAACCCTCATGATTCAGTCACCTCTCAAAAGACTGTCAACTGATAGCCAAGCCCTTAACATCTGAGGACACATTGTCCATTGAAATTAAACTGTAGCCATGTGGAAATCCACTGGGGTGCATCTCTACTTCCCAAGATCCGTGGTGTAGATTGGATTTCACCTTACTGGTATCTGTTTTACAAATCTGCATGTGACAGCATGCAGGTTTTCATTGTAGTGTCACAGAGCAGTTGCACTGAAGGTCTCCCATTTCCCAATCTTTCTTCTCTTCCTCCCGACTCCTCTCTTTGGTGTGAGAAGAACTCAAAGTCTACACTACCCTGAGAGATCTCCCCAGCCCACATGGCTTTAACACGTTTTTACTCTTTCAGAGTACACTTCTCCATAGGTATAGGTTATTTACGTTCCAGTGTATTTTGCATTTCCTACCAGGCATCCTTCCCAGTGAGCTGAATCTTGGGAATTAGCAGTCACTTCTTAATCTGACCAGTTTTTCCTCCGCCTTTTTCTTTTTTTAAGAGTATGGAGTCTCCTTTAATGGAAACTGCTAAGCAGTTACCTTTGGGGGAGGGCTGAGCTTGATTGCGAGCCCCAGGGTTATTTCTTTTGACTATAAATGAAGCAGTTATATAGACACCAGGTTTCATGATGCTTAACATTTTTATGAACATGTACTTAAAAGCAATTAATTTAAAAAAGAACACATCTGACTTAAAATATTAATAGTTAATCTGTGTCCTGGTAGCAATAGTCTGTTTCCTGGGTTTGAATGACAGCCATTTTAAGGGTGCTTGATAAAATATAACAGTTGCAGATAGTTACAGTGTTTTTTTTTTTTAATTACAATGTTTGCACAGAACCAATTCCACTAATTGTACATCCCAGGCAAATTGCTGTGCAGGCCCTGTTCTAACAACAGAGGGCAAATGTTCCCCCGTCATGAAATTCTTTTTTGTGTTTTGCCTCACTTGTCTTCTCTGGAAGTTAGATGAAATTGAGACTTCAGTTCCCATGAGTTGAGACCCAGGTAATTAGCAGTGATTTCTTATGCGAGTAAGCACTTCATGCTTATGTGTGTGTGTGAAGGCCAGAGGCTGTGTCCCATGGTTTCCTCCCGTCAGTCTCTAGCCAGTGAATTCCAGGGATCCTCTTGTCTCTGCCTTATCAGTGCTGGGATTTTATATGTGTGTGTGACTTTTGGGACACTGGTTTTTTTATGTAGGTGCTGGGGATCCACACTTGGGTCCCTACTGTGTCTACTGAGTTGTCTCTCTAGCCCCTGAACATATCTTAAAGTAAGAATCAGAACAGAATGGATGAAGAGCTAGTGTTTTGTTTCGGTTCATGATGTCATGTATTCCTGAAGTTTATTATCAGTGGGACTCAAGCTGTCCTTTGAAGACTACTGAGCCTAGGTTGTCCTCCAGACCCCCATGCCTTGAGCTCTCTGCATTCCCCTTGTGCTTTGAGTGCCCGATCCCATCAGTTCTACTCTACACTACTTGACTTAAAGTAAGGTGGTTTGTGTGTAGCTTTCTGAGAGGACTTGAGTCAGATAAGTTTCTGCACTGGATGTGGTGTCCTTTATTATGTGTATGGGTATTTGCCTCAGTGTATGTGTATGTGTACCATGTGGCTGCCTAGTGCCCATGGAGACCAGAGGAAGGCATTGGATCCCCTGGAACTGTAATTACATGTGGCCATGAACCAGCGCGTGGGGCTAGGAATTGAACCTGGGTCCTTTTCTAGAGGCACAAGTACTAACCTCTCATCCATTTCTCTAGCCCCTTCACCTTTTAAAACATTTTTACTTTTTAAATTGAATTTTTACTTTTATTTTATGTGTATGGGTGTCTTGCTTGTGGGTATGTATGTGCGTGGGATGCATGCCTGGTACCTATGGAGACCAGAAGAAGTCAGGGGATCTCCTGAGACTAGAGTTAAGGAGAGTTGTAAGCTCCCATGTGGGTGCTAGGGGCAGAATCCAGGTCCTCTGAACCAGCAGTAAGTTCTCTTAGCCAGCGAGCCATCTCTCTAGCCACTAAAGTTTTATGTATATGTTTGTCTTTGTACACGTGTGTGTGGATGCCTAGGGAGGCCAGAAGAGAAGGGCACATTGGATCTTCTGAAGCTAGGGTTAAGTGGTTGTGAGCCACTCAGTATGGATGCTGGGAACTGACCTCAGGTCTTCTGTAGGAACAGCTGCTCTTAACCACGGAGCCAGCTTTTCAGTGGTTGTTCTTGAGACAGTCTCTCTGTAAATGTGCAACTCTGTGATTGAGCTAAGCCTGTTAGCCATCAAGATTCAGGGAGTCCTTGTCTCATCTCCACAGCACTACAGTGACAGATGTGTGTTGCTGTGCTGGGCTTCTTACAAGGATGCTAGGGTTCTGAACTCAAGTCCTCATGTTTGTGTGGCAGGCAGTTTATGGATGGAGCTATCTCTGTAGCCTCCAGCACTTGGGGCTCTTGAGAACACTATTCCCCAAAAGGTAGTTAGTTGTGTTGCAGATCATTGGGGAGAGAAGGGGACTCTGCTCACACTGGAATGGGGTTTCTGTCCTCCAGGGTTGTGTAAAGTCGTTGACTTTAAGATGTCAGGAGACTGAATGAGAGTTGGAAGGGACTGCCTGCTTTTGACTGTTCATCTTGGTGTTTAGTCACCTCGTCTAGGTAAGTGACTTCCCTGTGTTAGAAAGAGCCCATGGCAGCTTTCTGAAAAGTCAAGTGAAACCATCAAGGTGCTTCATGATTCAGAATGGCCCTCATTAGCTGGCATGTGGTTCTGGACTCGGCCAGAAACAAGCACACTCTGTTTTGAACTCTTAGCTCAAGTGATCCTCTCACCGCAGCCTTCTGAGTAACTGGGCCTATGGGTGTGTACCACCTTGTCCAGCTCCAGAATGCATCTGTTGAAATCCTAGCACCATCTCCCCTACCCTCACCCCTAGCTGAATAAATGGCTTGGTGGTTAAGGGCACTTGCTGCTTTAGCCCAAAGTCCAGGCTTGGTTCCCAGCACCTACATGGAATCTCACAACCATCTGTAACCTCAGTTCCAGGGGATTAGATGCCCTCTTCTGGCCTCCATGGGCACCAGGCATGCACATACATACACGCAGGCAAAACACATAAAACAAATCTTGAAAAAAATCCCAGCTCCAAGGTGATGATCAGGAGTTGGGGGTCTTTGATGGTGATTAGGTCATGAATGGGGATTAGTGCCCTCATAAAAGAGACCCCTGAGAGTTGCTTGCATCTTCTACCCCGTGAGGCCACAGCGCAAAGATGGCCACCTTGAGAGCAGCCCTCACCAGACACTGAAGTTCCTCTGGACACCAGTCCTTGAATCCAACCTCCAGACCTGGGAGACAGACATTTCTGTACTTTGTAAGCGGCTTGATCAAGAACGTCTTCTCACGGCAGTCCAGACAGACAGAGGTATAAGGCTGGAGAAAGGGTAAGGGCGTGAAGCAGGTAGAAACTGCAGCTGCATCAATGGTGCTTGAAGGTGCAGTCCACAGGATTTGTTGGTCTTCACTCTGGGCGGAAGCTAGGGCTGGGCTGACATCGTGGAAAGCAGAGACTTGAGTTGAGTCCAGGGTAGAAACAGACTGTAGAGGACAAGGCAACAGGTGACTCTGCCAGCATCTCGCTGTCTGTATGGCATTTCCTAGTGAAGACATGTACTTTGTAGTTGAAGGCTGTTGGTGCTCAGGAGATACATAAAGTTCCAGCAGCACTGAGCATAATGAGAACCAGGAGAAGGTTTACAATGAGGAATATGGCGACTGAAAAACAAGGTCTTGCTAGTACTAGTTAAGGTACTTGGGGGAAGAGATCTCGGGGTGACCTGAGCTAGAAAGAACGAGAAGTCAGTGGAAGGATGGGAGAGCAGTTGTGGCTGAGCAAAGCAGAAGACTGCAGGGAGGTGGGATGTCAGGGGTGTCCTGTACCAAGCCTAGACTTGGAAACTCATATCTGTGCCCACCATAGTTTTTGGTTGCAAATCACAGAAGATGATGTTAGCTAACTTAAGTATGTAAGAAAGTCTCTGGAAGGATGAGGGGGAAGTCCCAGAACCTACAGGCAGTCTGGAAAGCCATACCCAGAATACTGTCCAGAGGCAAGGGAAGTGGTGGTTAGAGGCAGAGCCGAGCTACAGCCATAGCCAAGTTACAGCCATAGCCAGACCACGTGAGCAGTCTGGCCTACGTAGCCCTGTGGCTGCTGCAGCTGCCACCACAGGCTCCTGGTTGTTCCTGGTGCTGGCAAAGGTTTTCTGAGTTGCTTGGTTTGGTTTGTGTTTGTTTGTTTGTGTTTGTTTGTTGTTGTATTTTAATTGATTTATGTGTATGGGTACACATATTGGTCAATCTCACAACAGGAGGGCTCAGAAGCTGTGACACAGATCTTTTCTTTCTGTGATGGCAGCCTGCCCATCACAACAGCCCATGTGATCTATCTGTCACTGTGCTCTTGCTAGTTTCCACAGGAGCAGAGGAATAGCAGCTGGGGAGAAGACCAGTTAGAGGTGAGACATGGGAGCACCTGCTAGAGACTCTGATGAGCTTGTACACCTAACCAGAGCTAGAAATAGGCTTGGAACCTAGTCAGTCAGTATGGACAAAGTGTGTGAGCATGTGTGGATCGGGGTACTCATTCCTGTTGAGGGATTTGGAGGTCAGAGGACAACCTGTGTTACTCTTTTTGTCTACCTTGGGTTTGTTTTGTTTTTGTTAGTTTTTGACTAGGACTCTTTTATCAAGACTTAGCCTGCTAATTAGGCTAGATTTGCTCATTAGCAAGCCCAGGGATTGGCCTGTTTCTACTTCCCTAGAACTGGATTTACAAGCACACACCATCAGGGTGCCCCCACCGCGCCCCCTTTGCATGGTGCTGGGTGTCAGCCTTCTGTCTCCCTCCTGTGGTACAAGCACCTTACTGACTGAGCTGACTCCTCAGTCCTCATAGGTACTTCTTGTAAGTGTATACAAGGCCACAGGCCCACTTGTCTCCTGGCCTGTTTCAATAATAACCTGATTGAGGGATTGCCTGGAATGCCATTAAGTGTAGTGTTTATCAAGAACTCTACACATCTCCCCAGGGTGAGGATCTGGTGCTGGGAGGTGTTTGGGAAGTGTCTGTGGTGTCCTAGGCCAGTATTAAGCCCCTCCCCAGTTTGAGCAGTTTTCTGATTCTTAGCGGGTCTTACTCTGGGAGATAACTTCTTGATCATGTTAATTTCTAGAATTCTCTTGCCTGTGACAGGCTTATCTTTATGAATTGATTAGTTAGCGTTGAGAAAATGCTCATGTTCCCCAAACCTTTTTTTGTTCAGCAGTTGCTACCAAAAAAAAAAAAAAAAAAAAAAAAAAAAAAAAAGTGTAAGAATGCATTGCCTGCATGAGTTTATCTGCACCGTGTACATGCAGGAGCCTTCAGAGGTCAGAAGGGGGCGTCAGATTCCTTGGAACTGAAGTTACAGATGGTTGTGAACTTCTGTGTGGAAATGCGGCTTTTTCATTTAAATAGATATTCTTTCAGCCATCTTGTCAGTTCCCCAAGACACAGAGTTCTCTGAGTCTGATTGTTAGTAAGGTAGATTGTACATTGGAATCCTGGTTTTGTTTGTTTGTTTGAGACAGGGTCTTAAATAGACCAGACTGGCCTTGAACCCCTTATCCCCTTGCCTCCAGCTTCTGAGGGTTGGGATTTCAGACATTCGTTATCATACTTGGCTTCATTTTTAAATTTTTGACTAGTTCTGGCATTTGCATTAGTCATCTGGCATTCTTCATCCACCTCAAGTTTTCTTTTCTTCTGTAATAGGAACTTTAGTGTTAGGGACTTGTGGCTCCTTATGAGTGTTTAATGTGGTTATAAGTACTTGCAGTAAACTGGCAGAGGTATCACTTTCCATTTGAACTGTGAGCTCACTTGTAATCCTTACTACAGTTTTTGAGTTAGTTGCTCCTGTTCAGTATGATTTTTCTTGGGGAGATGTTTCTCTTCTTCCAGATACGACTCCACTTTAGTGAAACAGTGAGATTTTGGGGTTTCTACAGGAATATGAATGACACATAGCCAGCTGCATCCCCTAAAAGTCCACCATAGTATGAATGAGCATGCAGGTACTTTGGCAGGCCACAGAATCTCTCTTTAGAAGTTGTTGTAGTTTATATAATAATCTTGGGGAGGGACCTTGTAAATCTTGTAGGATTCAGGAGCTTCCTGAGAGTTGTGAGTTTTGTTTGCTTCTTAAATAAGCTTTGTAAATTTCCTGAGTTTTAATGTGCAGTCATTATAAATCCCAATCACTAGACCAGAAAACAGGGACTTAACCAAATGAAATATCCTGTACAAATAATCTTCATGGCACACCTAAGGTGGAGTTGAGCTGCGGGCTCATGATTGCTGGTTCCCAAGCCTTGCCTGGACAAGCAAGCCTGCTTTCTGAGCTAGTGCACAGCTGGTAGTAGTAAAATCTTACATCTTTAGAAGGCTAAAGAGGCACCAGATTTTTAAAACTAGAGGCAGATTTTACCACCTTTTGGGCACTTAAGAGCAGCAGAGCTGCCTTCTTTTCTCCAGCTGTAGCTGAGCAGCCAGTGGGAGAAACAAGTCAGTAGGGCACTGGGGCTCCCCAGCCAACTGGGATATTACTGTTTCCTCCTTGGATTTCCCCCTACATTTCATTTGGCTAGCTCAAGTTTTACCTTCTGTTCCACTATTTCAGACTGTCACTGGACAGCTGTTCAACATCTGTTGCTCTCTTCAGAGAACTTGCAGTTGTTTGCATCTCTACAGTGGCTCCTTGTATCCTGTCTGTGTGCACTCAGTGCCTTCAGAATGAAGCAGTTGCAAAGGGCTTTATGCTCCTCCTTGTCACTGTAGCCTCTAACTCAGGAGCACCGATAAAAATGTCTAACAAGAGTAGACTCTGTCCCCTTAGATAAATGAAGGGAAGGACGATAAGGCCAACGGGAGGAGGGAGTCCCCATGAGAAGGGGCACTTTTTACATTTTTAAAAATGAGGCAGAGTGCCTGAGTTGAGGGAACCCTTTTGTGGAGGAGAGTGTGGGAGGGCTCAGCTGCGGGGAGGTGGGGGGGGTGGGGGGGGGCTGGGTTTCCAGAAGCTAAATGTTAAAGTTGAGCATTGGCTTGGCTGTAGATAGATTGGGTGGGGTTTTTTTTTGTTTTTTGTTTTTTTTTTTTGATAAGTTCTTTTGCCTCCACTTTTTGGTTTAAAACAGTTGTTCTTCTTCTTCTTTTTCTTCTTCTTCTCCTCTTCCTCCTCCTCCTCCTCCTCTTCCTCTTCCTTCTCCTTCTCCCTCTTCCTCCTTCCTCTTCCTCCTCTTCCTCTTCTTCTAAATAAGGCCATTTTGGGGCGAGTTTCTTTGCTTCCAGCCTAGCTCTCTCAATGTGGCCTGACCCCTGAATCCTACCCTCCCACACAAATTGAGAACTTGATCCTTAGCTCACAAAGACCTTTCTTTCTAGACCCTGTCCTCCCCCTAACCTCCATAGTTTGAGCTGAGTATTTAGGGCAGAGGCCTGGCCAGAGGGCATGCTGAGTGTGTTCTTCTGTCCCACAGTCGTGGAAGAGCTTGCACTCTGAAATTAGCAAACAGTCTCGTCTTGTCTTCGTGAATGTGCTGTACGTGTGTGATCTGCTTTCTAATGTGCCTCTGACACTGGAACATAGCAGAGGTTTCAGATGGTTGGATAGAATAGAGTCAAGAGGGTAACTTCCGGGCTGGGGTGGAGTTGGGTGCTGGAGTGCTGGCTTAGTATGTATATTCCTCTGGTTCTTAGACCGTTCTTATATGAGCCTCGACTTAGCAGTAAAAAGTGATCATTTTAGAATGTAAAATAAGGGAAAAGTTCATATTTTCACATTCATTCCTAATTTCATGGTGTGTGTGTGTGTGCGTGTGACACAGGATCTCATTATTGTAGTGGTGACTGGCCTAGAACTCCCCATGTAGATTAAACTGACTTCAAAATTCAGATCTCCCTCTAATTGTCTGGCCTCCCAAGTGCTGGGATCACAGCCACCACACTAGACATAGCTAATTAAAAAAAAAAATTCTGTGTCAGGGTATGTGTGTGCGTGCGTGCGTGCGTGCGTGCGTGCGTGCGTGTGTGTGTGTGTGTGTGTGTGTGTGTGTTATGTTGGGGGTTGGGTTCCCACATGTAACAGTGCAAGTGTGGAGGTCAGAGGACACCTTTAGGTTGTTTGAGGCAGGGTTGGCCCCTGATCTGCCAGGCATTCACCAGCCTCTGCCTCCCATCTAAGGCAGGGCTATTGGGGTTACAGATATGCATCTCTATGTCAGGTTTTCTGTGAGTTCTGGGGATCCAAACTCAGGTTGTTAGGGTTGTGTGGCAAGCCCCTTTAACCTGCTAAGGCACTTCTCAGGCCCTAATTATTGAAACATTAGTTGGGGGATGTTTCTCTCTGTGTTGCTAAACTGATGCCCTAACCAAAGGCTTCTCATCTCTGGAAAACCTGATGCAATCCTCTGTGTGCAGCAGCAGGACATAGAGCCTCCTCTTTCTGGTTCTGACTCGAGTGGGAGCAACACATTTCTACTGACTGCAGGCTTCAAACTCTAAAATATGAACTTCTCAGTCTGCCACCTGTGTCTTCTGAAATCTTTTCTTCAGTATGTTCCCTTTTTTAAAAAGTAGCATTTCTGAGCTGTGAGTGATTTTTCTGTAAAAAGCCCCTTGTACTACTTTGTGTTTAGAAGAGAGAGAGAGTCCACCCATGTGCCAGCCCTTCTCTCTCCAGCCTGTCCCTGTAATTCAAACTGCAACCTTTCTGGCTCACACTCTGCTCCATAGGAACCTTGGTGTTCTGAGCACCTGTGAGAGGTTACAGTACTGGCTTTCCTTTGAGGCCCTGATGGAGAGGGAAGGCTTGGCCTAGTGTGGAGATGTGACCACAGGCTCCTGGAGGACTTTGCCCTGGAGTGGCTGATGAATTCTTACAGCCTTTTCAGCCTCCACTGCTTGCTTTACCTTCATGCCTGGGCTGTGAGATGAAAACCAGATGGGCTACACCCCTCTTTGCCCACTGTGTCCTAAAATAGCACTCCCCTACCCCCACCCCAACATGAAATTCCTCAAGTGTTCTACCTTCTAAATGTTTGTGAGTGGGAAATGGAATGCCAGATGTTCTGCAGCTGTATCCAGTTTGCCTCGGAGGGAGTTGTGATTCAGGCTTTCCCAGCAAGAAGGGAGGAAGCACCCCCAAGACTCCTTAAGCTAACTGACTGGGAAACATCATTTGTGCTTGTGTGAGGATGTGCTTGTGTGTGACTGGTGCAGGGAGACACCTCAGTCTATATGGAAACTGTTCAGATTCTTCATGGAAGAAAGAAGCTGGAGACAGCTCAGTGGTTAAGAACACATACTGCTCTTGCAGAGGACCTGGGCTTTGATTCTCAACACCCACATGGTGGCCTCCAACTATCTGTAACTCCAGTTCTAAAGGACTCAACACTCTTTCTGACCTCCTCGGGCAAAGCACCCATGCGCATGAAAACAATTAAAAATAAATAGAAAGAATGAAAAAGAGAGGGGGAGAGAAGGAAGGAAGGGAGGAAGGGAGGAAGGGAGGGGAGGGCTGAAAGACAGCTCACTGGGTAAAGGCACTTACTGTTAAGCCTTGACCTTGAGCTTAAAACCCACATTGGGAAGGAGAGTATTGATTCCCATTAGTTGTCCTCTGACCTCTGTACATGCACACACATACGTTCACTGGGCAGGGTAGGGAGCCAGCCACATGTACATGATGCACGCGTGCGTGCTCTTGCGTACACCCTGTCTCGCTTTCTTTAACATTTCCTTCTCCCCCACTATATACTGCCTAAGATACATTTTACTAGACTTAGTGACTGACTTTGTTAGGCATATGTCAAAAGACACTGATTAACAAACACTTAAGACTGATTTCTTCTTTGTTTAAAGACGAAAGCTGTTTTTTGTTGTAATAATCTGCACATTATTTTTTGTGTGAGCTTCATTGGTGTTTATCCCGTAGTTTGGTCTTTGTGTGCAAAGCATGTCTGCTACAGTTTGTTGGATACGTGGTAGAGATGTGTAAACATCTTACTGAACATTACAGCATCATACTGGCTTGATTTGTTTTATTTATAGACTTTAATGATGGACTACTTGTTAGCCTAGACTTAAAGGAGTGCCTTTGGGCACTTCTGTGTGTTCCTAGGTGTGTGTGTGTGTGTGTGTGTGTGTGTGTGTGTGTACAGGCGTACACGCCTAGACCACACAGAGTTCCTCAGGCTGGCTTTTGACCTTAAACATCAGTGATCCTCCTGCATTAGACTCCCACATGGCCAGCTTTACAGGTGCTCAGTTCCCTGTGTCTCGTGCTGCAGCATCCTGTTTTCCTGGCATTTAAAATGCACAGAATGTGACAATGAAACAGGCACAAGAGAGAGTGGAAGCTAGGGGTTTTAGATTCTAGGATTGTAAAGCAAAACAACCAATCCCACAGCCTGTATGTCTTTACTTATTTTGTTTTATGTCTATGGATGTTCTGCCTGCATGTATGAATAAAACAATGCTTATGTTCTTCATGTGTTTGGCTTGTGTACCACGAGTTGCATGACTGTGCTGTGTGCATGCCCGATGTCTGCAGAGGCCAGAAGAGGGTGCTTGGACCCTCTAGAGCTGGAGTTACAGACAGCCATGGGCCTGCATGTGCTAGAATTGAACTCAAGGTCTCTGGAAGAGTAGATATGTATCCAGCCCCCAACAGCAAAACATTACATTAACAAAATGTAATCATTTTGAGTGCACAATTCAATGACAGTTGCTACCTAATTTAGCTTTAGAAAAATTTTATATCCTCAAAAGAGTCCTTATTCCTGTTTGCGGTTCATTCTCAGCCAGTCCTCTTTCCTGTAGCATAATCTTTTTGTGCTTTATTTATATTGTGGCGTGTATTAGTGATTTCTCTTTTTACTTGAATAGGATTCCAGTATAAGTAAGGATATACAACAACTTTTCAAAAAAGATTTATTATTTTTAAATGTGTGTGTGTGTGTGTGTGTGTGTGTGTGTGTGTGTTGGGCAGTGTATATGTGAGTATAAGTGTCTGAGATGTTGAGAAGAGGACATCAGGTTGCCAGGAGCTGGAGTTATGGAATAGGGGGCGTTGAGGGAATGGGAAAGGGTGGTGAGATGCCTGACGTGGGTGCTGGGAAGCAAATCTGGGTCATCTGGGAGAGCTGCACCCATTCTTAACTGTTGAGCCTTCCGTCCAGCCCCTACCACAATTGTTTTCTGTCCACTTATGGCTTGGTGGATGTTTCTGCCACTTCCACTGTTGGCTATCATGAATGGTGTGTCTGTGAACATTGCTTAAAGTATTTGTTGTCAGGTATATAGTGAAAAGCCACATTGTTGGGTTATCTAGTGTTCAACTTTCTGAAGAGGCCAATGCTTTCCTACACTGACCAGTCCATTTTATATCGCCACTAGCACTGTAGGACAGTTTATTTCTTTACATGCTTGCCAACACTATTTTTTATGTTTTAAAAACATTAAAGCCATTCTCATGCCCATGAAATGGAATGTCGTGGTTTTGATTTGCATTTCTCTATGACTAACAGTACTCAGTCTCTGTGTTTGTTGGCATTTGTACATAACAATTTTTTAAAACTTAATTTTATTTTATGTGTATGAGTGTTTTGACTGACTGCCTGTATGTGTACCATGTGCATGTCTAAATGCATTTCAAAGGCAGAAGAGGGTGTCGGATGCTCTGGAACTTGGGTTCCAGATGATTGTGAGCCCCTGGAATTGAACCCAGGTCCTCTGCAGTAGCAGTAATGCACTTAAGAACATAGCTCTTACTCCAGACACCACTTGGTCTTCCTCCAGCTGTCTTCATATGGTCTTACTGTAGCTCAGGTTGGCCCAGAGCTTGTCATCTTTCTATCTTAACATCTTGAGAGCTGGAGTTCTAGGAGTGCCTGAGGCCCAGCTGCACCTCTTCCTGCCCCTGCCTTTACCGTCACTGCTAATGCTCTGACGACCCTAGGCTGTGTGTGCGGTGTGTGCTTGCTGTGTGTGTGGTGTGTGCGGCTGTACCCTGCTTCTCCTCCAGCAGGTGTCCTCTTACCCTGAGCTTACATAGCCTGTCTTGAGTGGAGTTGTGAACATCATATGAGGGGTAGAAGTATGACTTGATCTTTTTCCTGTTGGTACTCCGTTATCCCAGTATACTTTATTGAAGGACTACTGAGTTCATTCTTTTTATTGAAAATAGATGTTTCCCCTCACATAAGACAACCCGGTTACTATTTCCTCTCCCTTCACTCCTTTCAGTTCCTCCCCACTTCCTCTTATCCAGATCCACTCCCTTTCTGTCTTTCATTAGAAAACAAAAGGTTTCTAAGAGATAATAATAATAATAATAATAATAATAATAATAAAAAGACAAAACCCAACAGGTTGGAGTTGGACAAGACAAACAAGCAGAAAGAAAAGAGCTCAAGAGGACAAGAATGAGAGACTACTTGTTTGTACATTCATAAAACAGAATCTCATAAAACAGAATCTCATAAAAATGCTAAATCAGAAGCCATAATGTATATCCAGAGGACTTGGTGCAGGCCTGGGCTTTGTTTTCTTGGTGTCTTCCACCCCTCTGGCTCTTACAGGCTTCCTGCCTCCTCTTCTGTGGGTTCTCTGAGCCCTGAGTGAGGGACAGAGACATCCCAGTTAGGGCTGAGTGTTCCCAGGTCTCTCACTTTCTGCATAATGTCTGGCTGTGGTCTCTGTGTTTGTTCCCATCTGCTGCAGGAGGAAGCTTCTCTGATGATGGCTGAGCAAAGCTCTGACCTATGAGTCTAGCAGAATGTCATTAGGTCATTAGGGGTCATTTTATATTTTTTGTTGTTGGTTGTTTGTTTTTAGAACAGGAATTTTTTTTTTTTATCCTAGGTCCCTGGCTAGCTAGTCTCTGTTTTTGGGTCACCCAAATAGTGTCTGGTATGGGTTCCATCTCATGGTGTGGGCCTTAAGTCAAACCAGATATTGGTTGGTTACTCCCGCAATTTCTGTGCCACAAGCTTTATTGCCCTAACGTATCTTGCAGGCTACATACCATTTAGATCAGAGGGTCTGTGGCTGGCTTCGTAGCTTTGGCAGTGTGCAGAGTGCCTTCCTGTAGCAAAGACACACAGGGGTGAGGGCTCTGTGTCGGCCGGCACCAGCTCGACTTCTCCATGTCCATAAGGTGTGTAGCAATGGGGCCCAGCTGCCAGCTGTGGAAAGCGACCTGTAGTCTTGGTAACAGCTTGGGTTGTTTGGGATTCCCACAGGACCCCTTTGGCCAACAACTCAATTACATGTAATCCAAGTCCAGTATGGGAAGCTTCATTTGATGACAAAAGATGGCCAATTGGGACTCTGTCTTCTGTTATTTGATGATTTCATTTAGAGTGTATACATGTGCGCATACACACACACACACACACACACACACACACACACACACACACAGAGAGAGAGAGAGAGAGAGAGAGAGAGAGAGAGAGAGAGAGAGAGGGGCTTCTGAGTTAAATACTTTTAATATGTGATTATCTGCTTTTAGTCTGTTGCTCTCTTTACCTATTTTTCGGACTGTACTCTTTTGTCGGAGTATCATTGGATGTTTACCTGCTCCAGCATTTATCTACCAACCTGACGTTGTTGATAATACTCAAATCATCCATGGTTTTGAGAAGCAGAGTTCAAGTTCAGCATGCCTTCATGTAGTTTATACAAGGAGAAAGGAATGTGTATTTTCAAAGGGTGGGGGCGTGAGGGCTTGGGACGTGTTTATTATCAATGGACTAGCGCTAGTAGGAAAGAGAAAGGTTACAGGGGACAGAGTGATGGTTCAGGGGGAGTAGAGTTGACATCTAGGATGTGAGCCTCTAACAAGTGCAGCATCATGTGGACCTCAGAGTGACTAAAGAGGCCTGCTTTTACTACCTCAGCCTGACCTGACTATTTTCATTCTAGGAAAGCTAAAGTTACTTTAGAACAGCATTAACACATTTTGATTTTTGTAGACTAACTATGGAAGTTGATGGGGTGGTGGTGGTGCCATGCCCAGCACTCATGAAGCAGAGGCAGCCGGATCTCTGTGAGTTTGAGGCCAGCCTGGTCTAGCGAGGCTGTTGCATTCCACAACAGACGGCTACATAGAGAAATTCTGTCTTGAAAAACAAAAACAATAAAGTAAACCATTCTTTGAGGTAGAGTCTTCTGCAGCCCAGACTGGACTCAAGCTTCACAGGTAATTGAGGATGACCTTGAACTTATGACCCCTGGCTTCCACCTGCAGAGTGCTGGTTCACAGGCTGTCAGCACACCCTGTGCTATGTAGTGCTTCAGATCACACCCAGAACCACCTGGTCCATGCTTTTTCTTGGAGGGGGGGTTGTTTTAAGACAGGGTTTCTCTGTGTAGCCCTGGCTGTCCTGGAACTCGCTCTGTAGATCAGGCTGGCCTCGAACTCAGAGATTCATGTGCCTCTGCCTTCTGAATGCTGGGATTAAAGATATGCATCACCACCACCTGGAAGATTTTTTTTTAAACTACCATGTCTTGTGGTTTGGGTTCTAATTTAATTTTTAAAAATTTGAAACTGGAACTCATTATGGAGCTGACATTGGCCGTAAACATGTAACCCTCCAGTCTCTACATCTCAAGTGCTCTGTTAATAGATATGTGCTTGGCTGAATTATTCATTTCTTTGCACAAAATTTTTAAAAAAGCACATGCCTTAGTTTTCTTTTTGCTGTGATGAAATAGACAAAAACAACTTGAGGGAGAAGGTGCCCACTTTGGCTCTTAGTTTCAGGTTAGTTCATCATGATGGGGAGGTCAGGGCATCTGGAGCTTGAAGCGGCTGGTCATGGGGTAGCCACAGGTAAGAGGCAGAGATCGGTGCATGCATGTAGGTGCGCAGCTTTTCCCTATTACCCCCTGCCCAGGAATGAATTGTCTTGCCCCAAATTAATATATTATTTAATGTAATCAAGACAAACCTGCATAGACTTGCCAAGAGGCTACCCTAAACTAGGCTGATCCTCATAGCTGTTCAGACAGGCTCAGCTCTTAAGTGATTCCAGATGCTGGTAGGCCTGGAGCTGGGGTTACGGGTTGTTGTGAGCCACTGAATATGGGTGCTAGGAATCAAACTTAAGTTCTCTGGAAAGCAGCAAGGGCTCTTGACTTCTGAGCCATCTCTCCAGCCCCTTGCATAGTTTTTATCGTCTTCCTCCTCTTCGTTCTTCTTTCCTTGTTTTGTAGGAGCTTGCTGTGTAGCCCATACTGGCCTCATACTCAGCTTTCAAGTTCTGGGATTATAGTCATGAACTCTCACACCTGCTTTAAAAACAATGTTCTTTAGAACTAGTTTTTAAAATGTTCCTTTGTCATAGTTGTCAAACAAAATAAACTGTTACCAAACATTTTAGAATGTGTGTGTTTCTTCTTTTTGAGAATTTAAAGATGTCAGTGACTCTTCTAGTTCAGTATCATCACTGTGACAGCTTCAAGGTACAGAAAGCTGGGTCCACGCCTTGAAACAGGCAGCATTGTGTGTTACCAACATGTCTTACTGAAATTATGTATCTAATCAGCAAGTTTTGGTATCCACTCAGAGATGGACCTTGATGTTTCTGCTTTGGAAATTCTTGTTGGTGTTTCATGAGCATGTCGAGTCAGAGGCAGAGCATGTCGAGTCAGATGGGCAGAGTGGCCACAGTTATTTTCCTTTGAGCCTCATGTGCTTCTGTCCCCTCTGTTAGTTTTCTGTGGAGTTCACCTTTTCTGTGGAGTTCACCACCTCTAGAATCTGTGGCTGTAGAGACCAGGGAGGCCAGGTCCTACTGTCAGCTCATTAGGATATAGAAAGCACCTGTTTTCCAGTTAGACAATGTGAAGGGTTCATTTCATTGGTTGGCTGAACTTTATGTGGATGTAATTGTAGGTTTGTTGAAAGTTGCAGAGATTCTATACAGAGGTATTAATAACCCCTAGCCCATTTGTGGTCATTGTTGCATCTTACATAATTGTAACACGTTAGTGCAACCTTACAACCTTACATAACCATAATAAATACCCAAATCAGGAAATTGTTCTTGATAAGGTGTGTCTAGTTGGTTTGCTTTTCCTTTGCTGTCTTGTGTAGACCAGGTTGATTGGTCCTCCTGCCTCAGCCTCCTGAGTGCTGACATTACAGCTATGCACTATTGCACCTGGCTTTACAAAAAGAAAATGGTGCTGGAGGTTTGGTTGAAGTGACATTATATCCGTGTACCAAGAGAATGGACATCTTCATTCTGGTGAGTTTTCCAATCTATGAAGCTGTGCTGTCCTTTGATTCAGACTTTTGTTTCTTTCTTCAGTATGGTTCTCAGCATGCAGGTCTTGTACATGCTTTGTGTTAGGGTTGTGTGTATTGTCTTTTGCATTTTAGAAGGGCCCAGAATTTCCTAGTCCCTCTGTGCATAAAATTTTCCAATTCATCCCTTTTTCTGCTAGTGCTTTTCTTTCATCAACAGTAAGACACTAGGTTGTACCTTTATCACTGTGCTTCAGAACTGCATCTTAAATTCTGCTTTCCACATGGTCAGGCAGAGGGAACTGTCCAGCCAGCCTGTCAGCAAGTCTTTCTGACAGGGTAGAAAGTACATAATACTACCCAAAAAGAAGAACCTGATTTTTTTTTTTTTACCATTATCAGTAGTACTTAAGTAGTGAAATTGTGTGTGAGTGTGTGTGTGTGTGCGCGTGCACATGTGTGTGCCCATGTACTTGCTTGTCCCATGGCAAATGGAGATCAGAAGACAACTTGAGGGAGTCATTTGTCATCTTCTACCATGTACCAGGAGTGGAATTCAGGCCATCAGGCTTGGTTAGCACATGCTTTTATTTGCTAAGCCATCTCTCTGGGCTGCAGGGGCACTTTTCATACCATCTAATGACATGAGTGTGATTCCTGCACTCTGTGCTGTAGAGAGAACTGTCTCCTACAGGTTACCCTTTCACACTGTAACACATGCATACCCTCCCATACTTACAAGATAAAATACAGCAAGGTCCTGGACTCACTTTGTAGACCAGGCTGGCCTCGAACTCACAGAGATCTCCTGCCTCTGCTCTACAGAGTGCTGAGATTAAAGGTGTGCACTGTACTTGAGAAAAGCTCAGGTGGAGTGTCATCACAGTTAATATCCCACCTGTTCTCTCTAAGGCTCTCAGATTCCTTCCTGCACTGTGGCCTTTCACTGGCCTTCAAGGAGAGCTCTGCCCTGGCAGGTGCAGCTGGCTTTTCCTTTGTTCTAGAATGTTTCAGTTTCCTCTTAGTTCCCAAAGGATAATTTTGTCAGATGTACAGTTCAGCGTTGACAGCTCTTTCTTTCTTCACGTGGAAAATGTTGTGCTATTTCCTTAGGCGGGGAAGGCTTTGGTGAGAACACACTGTTGAGTGGTTGTCTGTCTCCTCTAGGTAAGGCATTCTTCTCTCTGGCTGGAAACTTTTATCCTTTTCCCTCTCTTTTAGGGATATATTTATGACGTGTTTTGGCATAGATCTCGAGGTTTATCCTGTTTGGATAAATTTCTTGAATTTATAGGTTTGTGCGGGAGTTTGCTTCAAATTTGAGAAGTTTCTTAGCCATAAAAGATGTTTTTCCAGCTTGTAGTCTTTGTCTGTGTTTGTATTGGGGAGGTTCCCCACAGCTCTTTGGATTGCCTTTTCTTTTTAGCTGTGGAGTAGCTCTTTCTTTTTTGGCTCCTTGAAGCGAAGAGACCTTCATATTCACTGGGCCTTTCTTTATTGACTTGGGTGCTCCTATTGGAAATGGCATCTCTGTCTGCAGCACTCCTGCATGTGTGGAGAGGCACAGATAATATGCTCAAAGGTACAGCTAGGGATGGCTCGGCAGGTAAAGTGCTTACCACATAAGCTTCTCAACATCCATGTACAAATCTCTGTGTGGCACTACATATTTACATATTTACACTCAGGATGACGAGCTTGGAGTTGGAGCCAGACGTCCTGGAGGCTTGCTGGTCAGCAGGTCTAGCTGAGCAGTTGAAAGCCAGGCTCCACTGAGTGCCTCTGTGTCCACTAGTAAGGTGGGGGATGTGGACAAAGATAGCTGGTATTGACTGTTGGCCATGTCCCACCCCTACCCCAGCATGCCTACACACGCAACTGCAGGAGGCCTTCCCTCCAAGTCTGTTCTCTTCACACATGAAATAACCCTACCTTGTGATAGGTACATTTGGTTGAAAATTTGTTTCTTACCAAAAGAACTTTAATCTTTTGTCTAAAGCTGATTGAAATGAGGATACTGTCATTTCTACCCTGACCTTGTGAGCTCAGTGGGGAAGAGGCTCAGCCTTCTGCAGGGGTGTTCCCTGGTGTTAGCCCTGACCCTGTGGACAGGGAAGAGGCTCAGCCTTCTGCAGGGATGTTTCACTGGTGGCAACCCATGTCTTAAGTCTGCTTAATAGTATCACAGTGCAGATTCTACATTGCTGTGAGAAGTCCTGGCAATTCTGTGTCCCTCAGGGTAGAAGAGAAAAGCGTAGTGGCTCTTAGAGATCCTTCATTTTTTTTCTTTTTCTCCCTCAATCCTCCTTTTTTTGGAGACAGGGTCTCTATGTAGCCCTGGCTAGCCTGAAACTTACCTAAATGTTCTTCCGTGTTTTATTATGAAACCTTTCATATCCCAGAGTTGAAAATTTTCATAGTAACTAGGCTGAGGGCTTGGGATGTGGCTCAGTTGTTACAGCGGCTTGCCTAGTATATCTGAAGCCCTGGGTTCAGCTCATAGTACTGAATAAACTAAGCATGGTGGTGCTTGCTTGTAATCCCTGTACTCAGAAGATGAAAACAGGATCAGAAGTTTAAGGTCATCATCTTTGGATATATATTAAGTTCAAGGTCAGTCTGGGCTGCCTGAGACCCTGATATAAACAAATGCAACTACCGTCTGGACTCTGTAACTAGCTTTTACCAAGTGTTCTTTATCATGTATCTGTCTGTCTATCCACCCCTTATCTGTCTGTTAGTTCACCTTTAGGGCCGTTTCATGTTTGCGGTTATCAATATACTTTATCAGCTTGTTTTTGTCTTACACATCCCATGGCAGGTCCATCAAGGCCATGCTTTCTAAGAAGCTGTGGCAACCATTAAAGGTACAGGGAATGTCTTACTCCCTGTCCTTCATGCTACATCCATGAGCCTTCCTACAAGACCGTAAGACGAGTGTCCTTGCCCAGATGGACACTTAGTGTTGGATCTTGGAACCATATGGAGCAGAGCTCTGTCAGGTGGTCCAGGAGAGCATCTTCGGAGTGATATACATGCTCTTGCTCTGCCCCTCCCCCTCTAGGATGCAGTACTTATCTTGTTTTGGGATATGCTCTTGTATTAGATAAGGAATCTGGAACAGATGGATTTTGTTCTTAGGGACACACAGGCAGTGAGAGTCACACTGAGGCACTGTACCTAACTAGACTGTTGGTTCTCAAGGGCCCTGGGGGTTGCAGGCCAAGAGGATTATGACTTTCACTGGTTATTTAAAGACCAGGAGGAAAAGGAAGAGGGATGCTTTGCCAAGATTGAGGTTGTATTTCACAAACCAGGATCACATTGCCTCATTGTGTTGTAGATCTTAAAATGCTGGGCTCTGTGTCATTAAAGGCATCCCAACTTTAAAATTATTTGACACAAAAATAGTTAAAATATTACTGACATATCATTAGAGATATTTTTTTTCCTCCCCAAATTTTGCTTTGTAGAAAATTTGATACAGCAGTTAGTACTGGGACCAATTTTCAGAAACCCACTAGGACCATAACATAATACTGAAACAACTCTTTTTTAAAAAAGAAAATATTTATTTTTATTACATTTAAATTATATATGTGTGTGTATATGTGTATGTGCATACAGGTATTCACAGAGGTCAGAAGGAGGCATCAGATTACCTAGAGCTGGAGTTACAGGCAGACCAACATGGGTGCTGGGAATGAAGTCAGATCCTCTGAAAGTCAGAGCAGCATGTGCTCTAACTCCTGGGCCGCCTCTCCAGCCCCATGAAACGGCTCACATTAATAGGCAAATGCTTCCAGTCCCTTGAGCAAATTTCTGAAAAGGAAAAACCGGTGTTGTAAGTATTCTGAGAAGCCGTCATTTAAATATGCTGCAAGGGTGTACTGCTTGCATCCAATCCAGGAAATAATCTCTGAGTACCCACTGTATGTTATTGTAGACATAACTAAGCAATAATTTAGAATGATGCTACTGGTGATAGATACACAGCAAAGCTGTTCTCCCTGTGTTTGCAATTAAAAGATGGTAGAATGGGGAAACTGGGGCTCTTGTGTATTGTGGGTGGAAATGTAAAAGGCCTAATTGTTACGGAGAGTAGTAGGAGCGTTCCTTGACAAAGTAAGCATAGAACTCCACAGGACCCTTGATTGTAGATAAGAAGTGGAAACTGTGGGCTGCAGAGATGGTGCAATCATAAGAACACTTGTTCATTTCGCAGAGGACCCAGGTTTGATTCCTAGCATGTACAAGGTAGCTCAAAACGATCTTGTAACTCCAGTCTCAAGGGATCCAGTACCCTCTTGATCTCTGCAGGCACCACATACACATGTATATACATACATGCAGGCAAAATACATACAAAGTAAAATCTAATAATTTGACAAATGAATAAAAATGTGTGGTAGGTCCTTACAGTGGAATATTATTCAGCTGTTAGAAGGAAGAACTTGCTTTTTTATAGACTTGTACATGTTATAATTCCAGTACTGTGGGCAAGTGGAGACAGAAGGATCACCTTGAATTCATGACTAGCCACAGCTTACAAAGTGAGGCATTTATTTTTTTTCCCAAAGGAGGGAAATCATATACTAGAACCTAGATAAACCCTGAGGGTGCCATTGGGCTGAGTGTAGTAAGCCTCTCCCAGAACCCCTACATGAAGTGTCTACAAGTGGTCAGATTCTTACTGACAGATGGTTGGATGGTGACTCAAGGGTGAAGAACAATGGGGTTAGCTTAATATTTAATGTGGACATATATCTGTAAGATGAGGATAGAAAGATGTGTGAGTTAATACTACAGAATCTATCTATCTATCTATCTATCTATCTATCTATCTATCTATCTATCTACCTACCATCATACATATCCATCCATCATCTATCATCTGTCTGTCTGTCTATGTGTATATATGTGTCTGCTGTGCATTCACACATGTCACAATGTGTGGAAGTCAGATGACAATCTGAGGGAGTGAGTTCTCTCCTTCCACCCTGTGGGTTCCAGGGTTGGAACTAGCTTGGTGGCAAGCACCTTTACCATGTATCTTTATTTGCTAAGCCATCTTGCCAGCCCCCAAACTGCACTCTTAAAAATGGTTGGGAAGGGAGCTGGAGAGATATGGCTGGGTGGTTGGGAGCACTTACAGAGTAGCTGCTCTTAGAGAGGACTCAGGTTCAGTTCCCTGTATTCACAAGGCAGCTTACCACTCTCTGTGACTCCAAGCTCTTGGGGATCTGACAGTTCACACAGACATGCATGCAGGCAAAACACCAATGCACATAAGATAAAAAATAAAATTATTTTAAAACAGTCACGAAGGATCTGGGAATGTAGCTCAATCAAGAAAGTGCTTCATTAGTATCAATCAGTCAATCAATCAATCAATCAATCAGTCAGGTCCTGGGTTCCATCCCTGGGTACAGGCATGCTCACCTCTGCACTCCGTCTCTACAAATGGTTATAATGGTTGATTTGGTGTCTCAAAAAGATGCTCTCAGTATGTAGTCCTGACTGGTCTCAGATACGCTGGATCCCTCCTGCCTCTTCCCTTCAAACACTGGAATTGCGGGAGTATTACAATACTGGCTATGATGGTGAATTGTGTTTTGTGTAATCCCAGTGTTTGGGAGGCAGATCTCTGTGAGTTCAAGGCCAGCCTGGTCTATAGAATGAGTTCCAGGACAGCAAGGGCCACACAGAGAAACCCTGTCTTAGAAACAAGCAAGCAAGCAAGCATGCAAGCAAACATTCAGTGTTCTTAAATGAGTAAAGGGAAACACAGGAATTTAGTCTCAGGCAGCTTAGCCAGTGGACAGAGAGCTAGGAGGTTGACTCTGGGCTTGACCCTGGACCACTGAGTCTCCAGTCAGGCACTTGCTTCTAGATTATTTGCTAACGATGGCTGCTCCAGAGTGATGTCTTCTAGGCAGTGGTTGTGGGTCTTTAATTTACTAGTTTAATGGGGCAGGGCAGGCTACAGCTCAAATCTGAAGGGGAGGGTGTGTGAGTGGAGCTGATGCTCAGGAGAAGGGCTTGCCAGCAAGGAGGGGACAGAGCCCAGGTGAGTGAGGTCTGAGAGTGACCTGGAGGCTAAGATGAGGAGGTTGATCATTCCAGCTTTTCTGGGAAGGAATCTCATCCTTAGACTGTCTCTTAAGTATTTGTCATAGCAATGAAAACCTTGCAGCACAGCTTTATGCTTTTATTTCTGCATACTATCCCATAGTAGGACTACAGCAGTTTCTTTATTCACCTACCGAAGGGCATCACGGTTGCTTCTAGATTTAGGCAGTAATGAAATACTGCTATAAATATTCATGGGCAGGTCCTCCTGTGCACATAGTTTTCGGCTCTGCTGGGTAAGTCTCTAGGAATGTGGCACTGGCTTTTATTGCTTGCCTGGTTAGCTCTGTGAGAGGCTGGCACACTGTCTTCCAGACTGTCGCCACACAGATCCTATTCGTATATTTGTGAAACGTTCTCTTTTCTCCACAATATCAACTTCTGAATGTGTAAAGAATCACCCTATCAGGTTTGATATAAAAAATTTATTTCCTCGATTGTTGTTGAGGAAAGTCTAATTGTCCACTGTTAGTTTTTCAAGTGTTCTTCAAATTTTTAAATTATTTCTTGTTTTTGTTAAACATAGAGTACTTATTTTAAAATTTCAAGATTAAGAAGAGATATGACTAACTTTTAAAAGTAGTGGTTTTGCCTCTTTTACAGGTAAGAAAATTGAGTCACATGAAGTTTAATCAGTAATTCAGGGTCGCCCAGCTAGCTAGTATGTGGTAGATATAAGATTTGAGACATAGACTCAGTCTTCCTCTATTTGGTTTTCTTGAGCCAAAGTTTCTGTGGTGGCTTGAGTAGGAGTGGCCATCACAGCTCATGTATTCAATGCTTAGTCATCAGAGAGTGTCACTGCTTGGGAAGGGATTAGTCCTTGTTGTTGGAGTAGGTGAGGTTTCAAAAGCCCAAGTCAGGCCTAGTGTCTCTTTCCACGTCTGCCTGTGTGCTACTGTGCTTTACGTCATGACAATAATGGACTAAATCTCCGATACTGTAAGCCAGCCCCCCAAGTAAATGCTTTTTTTTTTTTTTTTTTGGTAAGAGTTACCTTGGTCATGCAGACTCTTCACAGCAGTAAAACAGTGCTTGGACTGTAAGTGTGCATTACCAAATCTGGCTTACAGTTTTCTGGTTATTGTCTGCTTCAAGTACCTGAGACAAACAACATAGAGAAAGAACATTTTGTTCTGGCTCTCAGTTTCAGAGGTTTCAGTCCATGAAATTCTAGAAGTTTCCATTCATGCTGTAGACCTGTGGTGGGGCAGATGCAGGGGCAGAAGGATGTAGAGGTTGAAAACTGGTCACCTCATGGCGGCAGGAAGCAGAGGGGTGAAAAAGGCTGGACCCCTTTTGGGGTATACTCGCACTACTTACTCTAGTCAGCCCCCACCCCCAAAAGGGTTCCCCACTTCATGATATGGCCTGTGAATGAGATCAGAGTCTCCCTGATCTAGCTCCCTTTCAAAAGTTGTGAATAGTGCTGCACTGGAAATCAGGATCTCAACCAGGAGCCCATGAAAGAAGCCAATCCAGATCTGAGCCACAGAGCTGCTCACATTCTTAGCCCATGGTGTCCAAGCATTGCATTTCCGTGGTCCCCAGTCCATCTTAGCAGTGGTTTTCAAGTTTTTGTGCTTAATAGAATCATTCCAAAATCTCTTTACAATTCAGAATCTTTGAATCATGTCTAGAGGTTCTGATTTGAAAGGCCTGAGAAAAGGTCTGGGACTGTATTTCAAACATGCACTGTGTGTGTGCATGAGAATGTGTATGTGCAGGTGTGTGTGTTCTGAGGGGAGGGGGAGGATGCAGGGAGACCCGATGTCAGTGTCAGGTGTCTTTGACTTATTTTGGGGATAGGTCTTTCACTGAACCTAGAGTTCACTCAGTAGGCCAGGCTAGCTGGCTAGCAATTTTTGAGGGATCCTCCTGTCTGCCTCCCCTTCATGGGATTACAGATTCATATGGCTGTACTTGGCTTTGTATGTAGTGTTGGGAGCCCAGACCTCAGACATCATACTTGTGAAGTCAGCCAGTTATGTACTGAGCATCTCTCAGCCCCAGATATGTGCTTCTGAGTGGTTCTGGTGGTGAAGGTTTACAGGCCACATGTAGAAAACTGCTGTGGAAAGTCAGTTAGAATCAGAGACTTAGTCTAAAGGAACATGTTGGTTGTGTGTTTTAGAGAGCTGGCTGCGTCCTTGGTCCTTGTGTTTAGTTTGGTTGGATGGAGCCAGGGAGTAGACTGCCCTCTACCACTGCCAGGGACACAGGACTACAGTGGTTCTTCTGTTCCTTGGTGGCGGCTGACTGCATCATCAAACAGGAAGAGGACCAGTTGTGGGTTGGCATGCTAGTTGTCAAGAGGATGTTTATATGGACTCTGAAAGGCTAATTCGAGGACTTTTTTATTTTAATATGCAACATTGTATAAAGACAAGGCAGTCATTTAAAAATTACACCCACTGCTCTGATTCTCAATTTTTGCTGTTTTTAATCTATACAATGTGCTAATTTTAAAACAATTTGTCTACTGTGAGATAAAGGTAGTAACATTAGATTAAAAAAATAGGCTGTTCTCTGCAAAGCTAGTGTTCTTGGTAGTGGAGTCATGATAAATGCTAGTTCTTACTGTCTGTTCTCAGAAACTTAGTGCTTTTGTTTTTTAGGAAACACTTTTTTTTTTTTTTTTTGGTCAAGGGTTGAAAGGAGTCAACTATTCAGGTGTAGTCTTTAAAAATTTTAAGGTGCGTGTGTGTTTATGAAGCAATCATCCTTGTGTACACATGTGCAGACCAGAGCAGATTCTCCACCTTTCCACATTGCAATAGAACTTCTCTCTGAACCAAAAAACTCACTGGTTTGTCTAGGCTGCCTGGTTAGTGGGTTCTTGGTATCACCTGTCTCCACTTCTCTGATGCTGGGGTTCCAGGCTTGCATAGCCATGCCTGGATTCTGACATGGGTGCTAGAGATTTGAACTCAGTTCCTCATGTTTGCAGAACAATCACTCTAACCCACTAAACTATTCCCCAGCCCCTAGATAGACCTTTCAGGGAGATAGAGTGTGTGCTGAAATTTGGGTTAGTGTGCTATAGTTTGGATTTCAAATACTTGCCAAAGTCTTGTATATTAAAGGCTTTGTTTCCAGTATGGCACTTTTGAGAGATGGTGGACCTTGAAGAGATGGGGCCTAGAATGAGGAAATGAAAAAAAATAGAAAAAAATTCATCAAATGTGTGTTCCTGAAGGGGATTTTTAGATTCTTAGGATTTTTTTTTGTTTGTTTTTTGTTTGTTTGTTGTCATTCACTTGTCCAATCCTGGCCATGAAATGGTTTCTTTTTTGACCATTTGTCCCTTGCTCCAAACCCAGAAGGAACAGGGCCAAACAACTATGGACTAAAAACCTCAGAAACTCCAAGCCAGAATAAACGTTTTCCCTTGTAGCTGATTATCTTAGATGTTTGTCACGGGGACAGGAATATGACTAACAGATGCTCAGATGCTCAGTGTTCCCTCAAGCGCAAGCTGTCTATGTCTGCATAAGCTGGATACATGCACTGGGGAGTGACCACCCACGGCAGAGTAGAGCACTTGGCACCACTCCAGAAGCTCTGCCATGCCCTTTCTCAGGCAGCACCTTCCACCCTCAGATTAACCACTGCTCAGATTTCTATCACCAGGAGTTGGTTTTGTCTGTTCTTGGCCTACTCTCAACCTTCCCTATTAAAAATGTGGTCTTGAGGGCTGGAGAGATGGCTCAGCAGTTAAGACTACTTGCTTCTCTTACAGAGGACCCAAGTTTGGTTTCTAGCACCCATGTGGTAGGTTATAACTATATGTAGCACCAGTTCCAGGGGATCTGATGCCTCTTCTTACCTATCTAGGCACACAAAGGCACATGCTCCCTCTCTCCCTCTCCCTCTCCCGCTCCCACTCCACCTTTGACTGTTGTCAGCAATGC
The DNA here is from genome assembly GCF_011762505.2 of Arvicanthis niloticus. Taxonomy (NCBI): domain Eukaryota; kingdom Metazoa; phylum Chordata; class Mammalia; order Rodentia; family Muridae; genus Arvicanthis; species Arvicanthis niloticus. Next base: position 34,427,480 of record NC_133432.1, read on the forward strand.
TGCTCTGAAGATTGACATACATGTCTTTGTGTTGACAGATGTCTTTACTTCTCTGTCATACATACCTAGGAGTTGAACTGCAGCATTAAGCCGGCTGAGTCTTTGAAGAACTGCCAAGCTCTGTTCCAAAATGGCTACAATGTATCACATTTTTTAAAATTAAGTGTTTTATTTTCTTCTTTGGGTTCAAGTAATTTATTTTGCTTATTTTAAAAAGTAAGTGCCTCGCTTACACTTTCAGTTTGTTTTCTAAAATTGTCATGTTAGCCTGTAATTTTCTAAGTGTTAGAACTATAGCCCATGAACGTTGGTATATGACATTTTTACACACTGGTTCTATTTTGGGTCTTTAAAACATTTTTACTATAAGAAACATTTTTTACTATGTCTTCTTGACCAGTAACTTATTTGCAATTAGGATTCTTAGCTTTTTTTGATTAACATGATAGTGGCACATATGATTTGGAGTATAGTGTACAGTTTAATTCCTGGATAGAATGTACACTAATCAAATCAGGTCATTCACATTTCTACTGACTGTTCTGCACCTCAGACTCTGCTCTTCCAGGTCTCCTCTCTCAGGGTCTATGTAGCCCAACATGACCTGAAACTCCTGCCTTCTGCTGCAGCCTCTTATGTGGCAGATGCCAGCATCTGGCCACCCTGCTGTGATGGAGACCAGCAGACCACCTTCCTCCTTAGCTACTCGCTCTCTGTTCCCTTATCCCCTTCTTACTGTTGTAAGGACTGTTTTTCTCATCTACTTCATATCCATATTGTTAGCTTCCACATATGAGACAGAACATGTGGTGTTCGTCTTATTTCATTTAACATAATGTCCTTTTAGGATTGTTTCTTAATTTCTAAACAAATGGTGTTTCTAGTGACTGTGTTGTTGCTGAATTCTTACGTAATGGTTTTGTGGTCAGAGCATGTGGTCTTTCCATGAAAGCCAAGAAATAAAGCACTATGAGTGACTTAGGCAGGAATGGATGCTATGCTATGAGGAATAATGGGGTGCTCGCTGTGTGTGGGATGGCTAGAAGAGAGAGCTCACCTCTGTGGCCATGCCTGGAATCATTCAGTTCCATACTCACTTATCGGTGACAGGCTGAGTCTGAATTAGGAGACCGCCATTGCTGCAGTGGGCTCACAAGTGCTAGAAGTGTAGAGACTACACTCCATAGGTGACTAGAGAGACGCTGAACTAGAAAACCCTCCGTTCCCAGTCTTTTACTCTCTGAGAAGCAGCCCATAGAAAAGCCCAGGTGGACTCTGTCCACTTCTCTGTGTCTGGCCTGTGTGCTGTCTCCAGTCAGTGGATCCACTCACCCATACAAGCCTGTCTATGTGGGAATGTAATGTTAAGGTGGAATTTTCTTCTTTCTAGTTTAAGGCAGAGGTAACAAAATTTGTGTTTATTGACAGTGTGCTGTGTAGTTCTTTTATTTATTTTTGATAATTACTTTAGTTATGTTGGGGATGGCACAAATGTACATGACACATGTGAATGTCAAGACGGCCTGAAGAGTTGCCTCTGTTCTGACACCGTTTAGGTTCCTGGTTTCAAACTCAGGTGGCCAAACTTGGCAGGATTGTACCTTTATCCATTAGCTGAGTGTAGTGTTTTGTTGTATGTATACACTATGGGATGGTTAAATCAAGCTATTAAACACACCCATTACCTCATGTGTGTAGTAGTACTGCTTTTAAAGATCCACATTGTCAGCAGTAGGCATGTATGCAGTTGTATCATCTCCACATAGGCCCTGAGCCTGTTCTTCCTGTCTTCACAGAGTGAGGCTGAAGCCCCATAGGTCAAGACACTTTAGGTGTCCCTTGGAAAGTGCATGCATGTGTGCATGTGCGTGTGCGTGTGTATGATGCCAAATCTAATCTAGGCCCCCACACTATATCCATTGTACATCCAGCAAAAGTTACAAAGATTTTAAACATGTATGTAGTGTTTGAGTTGTACATGTGTGTGTACAGGTGTATGCACTTATGCATGAGTATGACTTTCCCCTTATTTCCATGAAACAAGCTTTCTCATTGAGCCCGAGGCTTGCTGTTTTTGTTAGGCTACCTGGCCGATGAGCTCCTGGGATTTTCCTGTCTCTGCTTCCCCAGCTCTGGGGCATATGCCTGTGTGGTCATTTGTAGCTTTATATGTGGGTGGTTGGAATTCCAACCTGGGTTCTTATGCTTGCAGGTTCTTGTCCACACTGCACTTTCCGCCAAGCCCCCGAGACATTAAAAAGTGCTTACTTTATTTTATGTTTTGCCTGCGTGTGTGTTGCTCTTACCACATGTGTGCAGTGTCTTTGGAGGCCAGAAGACAGTGTTGGTTCCTTTGGAACTAGAGCTATCTGTTAGCTGTCATCTGGGTGCTCTCAACTGACCCTGGGTGCTCTGCAAAAGCAACTCCTCTTACACCTCTGCATCAGTCTCCTAGATTTTTTAAAAACTTTTTATTGGTTCTTTGTGACTTTCACACCATGTACCCCAATCCCTGTCCTCTTGACCTCCCTTGTACCTGCCCTCCACCCTGGCAACCTCCCCCCAACACAGAAACAAAGTCTCATTGTGGAAGCTGTAGTGTGTCACAGTGTGTCCCACAGTGCACACTTTTCCCACACTTCTTTGCTTGCAAGATTCCCCTTCCTGATAGGAGGAACTGTAATTCCTGTGGACTTATTTTCTCTCTCTAGTAGTAGGAACCAATACACTACTTTTTCTGCTTTAATGTTTTATATTTTGAATTTCTAATGGTGGTATGTTGTCTCTTTTCTTGTCTTTGGTTGTTTTATTTTGTGGTTCTGGGATGGAACCTAGGGCCAGCCCGGTAGTGAGCCACCTTCAGTCCTGTATTAATCCTCCCATCTTTGGAATTTGAAACTCGGTTTCTTTCCTGCGTAGCCTGGACTTTTTTGTGTAAAATGTCCACTTGAGATGGTTCATAACTCTCAGGAGCCTGCGGGAAGCTTGTTTGCTTTGCTGTTCATTGGCTGCTGTCGCCAGCTCCTAATTCATTATGCTCTGAGATAGTTTCTGTCCGTGTCATGGCTTTCCTTCAGAGTGGACTGAGGAGGTCTATGCTTCCTCTCTGGCTTCTCTCTCACTGCTCAGATCTTTTTTCTCAGTGGTCCCTTTTCAGGGTTTCCTCTAACAGTAGTATCCTGGTGGTAAATTATTCACTTTTTGCTTGTCTGCAATTGTTTAACTTAATTCAAAGAAGACCAGGCAAAAGAGTCCTGGGACAATAAAGAGGAACAGTGGCAGTTGAGGGGACCCAAGAGGGTAACCATGTACTAGTAATTCATCTATGATCTTAAGGCTCCCAGTTCTACCTGGTCCTGTGGCTCCGCCCATCCCCCCCCCCCCCCCCCCCCCCGCGCCAGCTGGAGCACTCCCCTCTGTTCCTTCCTGCTGTAGTCAGCATGTGGCTGGCCTGGTGACCCACTTGGATGTGAGTGTGTTGACTGACCTTATCACCTGCAGAGGTCAAAGGCTCTTGGTGAGACCCACGGCTCAGCGCTGCTCCTATGCCTGGCCACCCTTCTGTTGCTGTCAGCTCTCCCTGCTCTGGATTGTCTTTCTGACCCATGCTTACTAATGTGGGAATCACTCATGTTTGGAATGCAGGAAAGGTATTGTTTCTGTCTACAGGGCTCTCATTTAATGGGTCAGTGGGGACCAGTGCCTAGGCTCATGCTTGTAGGACTGGCATGTCCCTGACCAAGAAAATGTAAAAGCTGGCAGATGGCAACAGGAAAGTTAGTCTTGGTGCATTAGTGTTGATTACTTGCAGTGACAGTAAACTTGAAAGTGGCAGGTACCATTTCCAGTCTGCTGTTGAGTGCCAGAACACATGGTTGAGTAACCAATCGGTCAAATTTCTGTTCATTGGATAATTTGTTATCATAGTTGACTTATAGTCCTTAAAACATGATGTTCCTGGTCATAGTTCATAACTTGGGAATCTTATCTTTTCTCAGGAGAGTTGTAGAACAGAATGTTAACCTTATGGACAGTGTATGAGAGAGACCCAGGGAGACAATGCCTGCATGTGTGGGGGTGAGTTCCAAGGGTAGCCTTAGGGACAGCAACAATCCAGAGCTGAGAAGTCACAGCTTCTTGGCACCCGTGATTTGTCACACAGTGAGTTATTCACATAACTTCTGTTACAAAGCACTTGCTTATCCTTGAGGTAACTGTTGGTTCTTTAGTATCAGCATACAGTTTAAATACCAGCATGCTTTCTAAGCTATATACAAAATGCCCTATTTTTACTCGATTCTGAGATGGAAATAGTTGTATTCGTCGGTGTCTGTAAACAGGCAGTGTGTAATGGGCGCATGCTTGGATGTCATTGAGTGTGGTGAACAGAGCAGTGTGTCACTTTCTCCATACAGCATCTCCAACCTTGTTAGCTGCTCAGGGTTTATACTGGTTGGGGGAGAAGGGGAAAGAGGAGGATGTTCAGTGTCCTGCTATGCTTATTCCCTTGAGCAGGGTCTAGAGTCATGTAGGTGGCTCGGAAGCCCTGCTGCCTACTGTCCCCTGCCTCTGTTCCCACAATGCTGGGGTTGCAGTTGTGCACAGCCATGACAGCTTATGAGGCTGCTAGGGATTTACCCTCAGGTCTAATAATTGTTTAGCAAGTGTCCTTCCCCCTAAGCCATCTTCCCAGCCACTGCACTGTATCCTGTTTATATAGACAGTGGTGAGACCAGAAGAAGGTGTCAGGTCTCCTGGATTTCCAGATACTGTGAGCTGCCAATCGGGCTCTGGGACTTGAACCCACGGCAGAACTGCTGGTGCTCTTAACCTCTGAGCCATTTCTCCAGCTCTGTAATATGTATTTCAGCTTATTATAGTCTATCATCATACATATTATACCATTTCTCATATAGGAAAATAATATTTTTTCTTCTGTTTTTGTTGTCCATTTTGTTTTAGTTTTTTTGAGACAAAGTCTCATTCTGTAGCTCTGACTGACCTTGAACTTAGGATGTTTCCCTTGACTCCACCTTCTGAACACTGTGTATAGGTGTTTGACTAGGTTAAGAATTTCATAACAATATGCCTTTATTTTCTCTTCCCAGTCTTGTGTTCTTTTACAAGCCTACTAAACCAGTGCACCTTTTGCTTTTGGTTCCAGCAGCAGCAGTAAATCTTTTCGAGAGGTTTGCATCAGGACTGGAGAACCTGTGCTCACTGGACACTGTTTTATATAGAGCTTTTCACGTGGCAGCCCACTCCTGTCTGCCTGCAGATCTGCTACCAGTGAATTATTTTAAAGTTTTATTGTCTGAAAAGTAGCTGGTTTCACCTTTTCCGAAAGATATTTTGCAAGGTTTGGAATTTTGTCCACTTTCTCCTTTATTTTGGACAAAAATAAAGTCCAAATTTTAGTTACTCATTTCAGCAGACTCCACCAACCTATGGTGCTTTGATTTGCAAATCTTTGTTTGAAGGAGGCAGGTATCTGAGAAAGCAAGGCCTAATCCAGGTCATAAATTTGTTGTGAATCTTCTCTGAAGCTGTGACAGCAGCAGAAACACAGGATTTCCTTCCCTCCCTCCTTTTTTTTTTTTTTTTTTTTTTTTTTTGAAAGCATTTGTTTGTTTTCCAGAATTTGGACCAAACTGAAGCTATACCTGCTGTCCCACAGCTAACATGCAGTATACTGGTGTCTTGAAAGTTATGTGCTATACACTCCTAGTTATGTGAGCACAGAACTCAGGCCTGCCTCCATGTGGTCAGAAGGCTATGACGGTGCCAGCCGGCTTCAGGGGCTTCACTGATTGTACTTAATTGGCCTTTGTTATTTTTTTACAAGCATATATTTTTTTTCTTTTCTTTTTTGAAACAGGGCTTCTTTGTGATCCCTGGCTGGCCTAGATTTGCTTTGTAGACCAGGCTGCCCTTGAACTCAACAGAGACCCAGCTGTATCTGAGTGCTGGGATTACAGGAATGTACCATCATGTCTGGCCCTAAGCATAAAATATTGTAATGATTTATAGTAAATAAGAGTGAAGTTTAAAATCCATTAAGGAAAAATGAAAATTACAAGCATTTCTATAGAAAATAAAACCACAAATGTTAAAAGCTCAACATAAACCAACTAGTTGCCTAAAACCCAGCATTTAGAACACTTGCAATGGTAATATTAGTAGGGAAAGGGGGGTAGGATACGAGAAGGGGGCTAAGGCAAGACACATGAGCAGGAACTCTCCGAGGCATTTTTAGAAACAGAATTCACAGCAAGGAATAGACAGAGACCTGACTAGGAAGGAGACCCTGGATACAGCAGAAAGCAACTCCAAACTGGAATAAGACGAGAAACAGCAAACACTACACCCTAAATTCTAGGATCTTAAATAGCTGAATTCAGATGTTACCACCTCTCCCCACTCAGAATGAAGTATGAGTCACATCCAGGTCAGAGCTGTTCACTTTTGGAACCGTTCACCCTGGAAGTCAGGAAAGCATTTGTTCTCATGCGGTGCCTATTGACATGAGAATGCTGGATGGCAAATGGTTTATGTGAGCTACACATTCAGATGAGCAGCAGAGTTTAGACTTGCTAAGTGGGTCTTGAACTGACAGGGTTTTGCAGCTCCTGGTGCTCAGAGCTGGGCCATTCTATGTAGTGGTTGTCGAGCTGCCCTGCTCTGTTCCTGACAACCAAGCCAGTAGCTTCCTCAGCACCTCCTGCAAACCATAGCACCATAAACACTTCAATTTCTGGGAAGAGTCACCAAAGGATCCTCTCCTTTTAAGCCATCTTAAAAGTATACGGATCCTGTCCATGCCCACTGAGAAGACACAGGACATGCTCAGGGTGGGCATGCTCAGGTGGTGCCTCCCTTCCCTGCTTCTCTGCCCTGGCTGCTTGGGATCATGAGAGAGTGTCTCTCAGTCTGTATTCACTGCTTCAGCCTTTGTGTAGGATACGGAGAAAAGTTAGGAATTGAGGAATTGCCAACTTTTGCGTAGCCACCAACCTAAAAACTTTATAAAGAAATTAAGACTGTATAAGTTCAAAGCCAACTTGGCTAATTTAGCAAGACTGTCTCAAAATAAAGGGTTTAGAGTGTAACTCAGTGACCTTGCATGTTCACAGCCCCCAGGTCCCCACAAAAAGGATCAAAGTTCTATGCTAGGTAACAGCCTCGCATGCACAGGTCCCTAACTTTCATACCCAGCATCATAAATAAAGGGGAGAAAAGGAGAGAAAGAGAGAGAGAGAAAGGAATGGTGAGGGGATTAAATCACCAGAGACTTATTTAGTGATGCCCAGAAAGCTTTATCACAATGGAGTAGTTCTCCTCTAATGAACTGACATTTGACAGTTTTCTGGTAAGACATTCCAAGGGATGGTAACAGTAAAGTAAGCCACAGGAAGCAGAGGGATGCACAACAGAAGCATGTACCGGGAGCCTGACGCCAGCTGAGCAAGAGTGCAGAGACTCCTGAGAAACTCCATGTAAACTGTCCCCGTTCCATAGGGTGTAAAGGAAATTGTGAAGTTGCAGCAGTCCTCCAGATCCACCTTCTAAGGATGGAGCGACATTCTGAGCTCCCAGCAGAGATCCCCGTAAGCCAGTAGTGCTTGCAGGAACTGTGTATTGATTGTTCTTCACTGCACTGCCTTGAGTCTGACTTCAAGCTGATGTCACACTTAGGAGAAGCAGTGACATATCAGATGACCACCCTGACCTGTGCTGAAATTCAACTCACAGACAAATGGTTTCAAGCCCCTCCTTCTGTTGAATACCTTTTGCAAAATGAAAGGCCCACATGTTAAAGACCACGCTGGATGGACACCTTTGCCTTTTTTTTTTTTCTTACTTTGAAGTTGGAGGAAATATTTTTCATTATGACTCCTTTACTTCTCTTAAGCCAAGAGACTCAAGTGACAAGACAGAGCCCAGGGTGTCAGAAGTGAGTCCAAGCTTTGTATTGACTTCCCTGGGCAAGGACTGACGTGCTGCCAGGTAAGGTCTGCAGTGTTAGCAAGTCTTCCCTCAGCATCTCCTGCCATTCCACTCACCATGTGGCAGCTAAGCGTATGAAATGGCCTGCAGAGACATGCTGGGGTGGTACCAAAGAGTGGTTGCCATGGTCATGGTACATCCTGGCACCTGACAACATGATAGTATGCAAGGTGTAAGAGTGACAGAGGAAGTGCAGAGATTGTCCAGGGACAATAGGCCATGTTCTTTTATCCTTTGCTCTGACACATACACTGGGTTACACAACCCAGCACTGTTAGTCTTTCTAGTGTGTGGAAGAGTGTCCTTGTTTCCTATGCCTGTTCCTGCCAAATACCTCAGAAGATGTTACGAGAAGAGATGCTACTCGCTGTTTAAGTCAAAAGAGGTTTTTTTTTTTTGGTGGGGGGGAGATCACTTTATGTTATGATAAATTTTAATTTTTTTCTTTTCCTTTCTTCTCTTCTTCTTCCACCTTACTCCCAGAGACAGTCATAACGTAGCCCTTGGCTAGCTTGGAACTTGATATGAAAACAGGCTGCTATTATTGAGTTTACAGAGATCCACCTGCTGTTTGTCCTGAGTGCTGGGATTAAAGGCATGCCTCACATACCCCACCTAGAACTCTCAAACTTGGAATGTAGAACTGATAACCAATCAAATAGATTCAGTAATTTTTAGCTTGCTCATTTTTTTTCTGAAGTGTTTGAGAGTAAAATTTAAATATAATAGTCTTGTGCCACAAAATACTTGGGTATAACTCTCTAGAAAATAGGGATATTTCCCTTAGAACTGCAACACCATTATCCTACCTGACAAAAGTTATCTTTAAATATTACATTGTGTGTGAGTGTGTCTGTGCGTGTGCGTGTGTGTGTGCGTGTGTGTGTGTGTGTGTGTGTGTGTGTGTGTGCCATGCTACACATACGGGAGTCAGTCCTCTCCTTCTATCACGTGGGTCCTGGGGATCACACTCAGGCTTGGTTTGGTGGGAAGCATTCTGTCTGTGGCCACCTCTCCAGCTCCTCTGTTTTTTGAGACAAGCAGGTTTTGGTTGGAACTCTTGGTAACGTGAATGAGCAGCACTTTATTGTTTAGTGCCTCGTTGCCGTTAAAGGATATGACAGGCATTGTAGGAGGAGAGAAATCCAGGCAGTCTGTGGAAAGGTTCCGATGGCCGAGCGTTGGCATCTTTAGGATGAAAACATCCAGGTGTTTCCGTTCTTTGCCCGTGCTTAGCAGCCTTCTCGTCTTCGGGGCAGGAGGAGGCAGACTGTTCGCTTACCATCTGCAGAAGATTGAAATCTGCAGCTCTTTCCCTCTAGACTCTTGTGCTGTGTATGTTGCAGAGATCAACAGAAGAAAAGCTTTAGGGGTTTCTTAGGGTTGCTCTAGGCAGCTGATCTCTGTGGCTGACTAATATCGGGCTAATACCACTAAAGCCTGACTAATATGAGAAATATTCTCTTTGTTAGATGGTTGTGGTAATAGCTTTGAAGAGAAAAAGTGTGTGCTTGTCTATATGCTTCATCTTTCTGAGTATTGGGTGTTTCTGGCTTCTTATATGTCTTCTCTTTGACATAAAAGGCATAAGATGCCTTCTCTCTGTGTGTTGGACAATCTCCTACTTGTGCTGATTGGTATGAACTGAGACCTGTAACCTGAGACAGGTCAGGCCAGTGAGAATTAAGGGGAGGTTCTACTGGACCTTCTGAGGAGAAGCTGGAGGAGCCCTGGGGTGAGGAGGCACATAGCTTTAGCTATCAGGGAGTATCTAGCAGGGTAGAAGGCAGGTCCACAGTGAAGCTGTCACTTTGCAAGGCAGAAGGAAGACACTGGTTCCAAGAACCTTGTGGAAATCTAAGTTTGTCATGATTGGCATGTGTTGAACATCTTGGATTGTGCTGTTTTTGTCGTTTACCAGATACATTGAATTGTAGACCTTTATTTCTCTTTAAAAGATTCTGTCTCTATCTCTCTCTCTCTCTCTCTCTCTCTCTCTCTCTCTCTCTCTCTCTCTCTCTCTCTCTCTCTCTCTGTGTGTCCATCCATCCAGTGACTCCAGAAGGGCCATCTAGCCCCTTGGAATCACAGTCATGGACACTTGTAAACTGCCTGATGGGGTCAAACTCTGAGCCTCTGATAGAGCAGCAAGGGCTATTAATTGCTGAGCCATCTTTCCAGCCCCATTCTGTCTTCAATATCTCTTCTCTAGGGGAAATTATTCAGTCTCTCTTGGCCTCAGTTATACAATAGGGATAATGATGGCTGTCCTCAGGTGTTTTGAGGGGCCCAGGTATTTTATAGCCCTCTCTTTTTGGAGAACAGTAACTTTTTCCTTAGTAGTATCTTGGCATTGAAGGTTACCTAAGGACACTGCCAAGGTACTGTTCATGTTTCAGTGTGGAGCACGTACAGGAGGAAGGAAGTAGTAATGTGACAGGTGTTCTCTCCCCATCTTTCTCAGTGATTCCTTTCCTTCCCTCCCTTAGAGGACGCGCTTATTATAAATTCTGTATTCATTGTCCTAATTATTTTATGACACGTATTTATTTATATGCCTGTGACAGTTTTTTTTCTTTTTTAAAAAACGATTTGTTTATTTTATGTGCTTTTTTCTGTATGTATGTCTGTGTGAGGGTGTTGGGTCCCCTTGAGCTGGAGTTAAAATTGTTATCTACCACGTGGGTGCTGTGTCTTGAACCTAGGTCCTCTGGAAGAATAGCCAGTGTTCTTAATCTCAGGGTTTTCTCTTCAGCCTATTGGTGGTTAGTTTTAATTGTAAATTTGGCATAATACAGAATCACCTGGAAAAGAAGTCTCAGTGAAGAATTCTCTAGATTAGATTGGCTTGTGGTCATGGCTGTGAGGGAATGTCTTGGTTGGGTTGAGGTGGGAAGACCTCCTGTGAGCGTGAGTGGCACCAATTCAAGAACAGCCTGGGTCCTAGTGAGTGGCTGTGCAGGCTGTGCACTAGCATGGCCACACGTGCTCACTCTCTCTGCTCTTGACTATGTATGTTCAAACTCCCATGGTGTCCCTCAGCAACGGGCTGGGATTGTGAGCCACATACACCCGTTCTCCCTTAATATGGTTTTGTCAGGGTATTTTATCATGGCAGTGGGGAACAAAACTAAGAAAATAACCGAACAATATATTATTTAATTTTTTGTTCTTGAAATTCATAAAAGAATGTATGTGATATCCACACACATGTTCTAAAATCACCTGATAGTTGCTTGTAGCCACTGGACTTCTGCGAGGGTCTAACACGTTTACCCAGCCTACTGTGGATGGGCATTTAACTTCTTGGCTAGTTTTTAATCCATAAAATGTGCCTTTTCGACATTACTGTGCTTCCTGCTGGACTGCTGGAGCATGCTCTTCTGCATGTGTTTAAAGGAGAGCAGCTGGGCACGGCATCTGCGTCCTCGATGCTGTCTGACGTACCTGAGTGTTGTCTAAAGTTCCTGCTCATTTGTGCTCCTCGGGCTCTGCTGTCACCCCCACCACAGGCAGTCTAGTGAGATTGGCCTGTATTTTTATAGTTATGCCTAAGGAAACCCTAGTTCTGCAAGGCTTGCGGTGGGGCCGAGTGTGGGCGGCCAGCACTGTGCTGCCTTCCACTGCATTCTCAGTCCCCAGAGTCTAACCACTTTGACCTTTCTTATGGTTGTGTGTCCGGCTCAGTGCATGGTTTGTGTGTTACACACGTTGAGCTTCAGTGAGAGGCTAAGAAGCATCTGAGTGCTGAGTACAGCAGGAGGGCCTTGCTCACTGTTTCCTGCTGGGTGCCAGGGGCATACTGGTTGGCATCTGTGTCTATCTAAGCACTACAACCTGTAAGAGGGTACAGAGAAGTTTCCCACTACAGTAACCTCTCATCAGGGCTCTTTGTGGAGAAGGTCTGTGATAAAGCTTGGGGTGGGGTAGTCAGCATTGTGGTGGGGTACAGGGTGCACAGAGGTGGTTGGTGCCCTTTAGCTTCTGTTTTCCTCCAGGCAGCCTCTGTGGGGCGGGTCAGAGGAGGGTAAGGGATGTCCCAACTCGACCTGCCGCCTCAAGTCTCCAGCCTTACCAGGTTCCACAAAGTTGTTGACCTTTCTTTCTTTTTCTTTTCAGTGCCTGAAGACCTGTCATTAGAAGAACGAGAAGAACTTTTGGACATTCGTAGAAGAAAAAAGGAACTTATTGATGACATTGAGGTAAAACAGTGACAGCAGAGTGTCTTAGCCTTTGAAAATTTGTGTGCAATACTGGATAGGGCAGCTTCAGAAGCATGTGAAATTGAGTCTTCAGTGTTTGTGTGTTAGAAGCACAGAGACAGAAGAGATGGCTTCTCCAGGCTGGTGTGGCACAGACTGTCCATTCCAGACAGCACAAGCTCTGGTAGAGACCTCGATGGGACTACCATTCCCAGTAGTTGACCTGTGGCCTCAGAGTTACAAGTGTTAGCGTGAATAGAGGCAACAGCCCAATACATGGTACCCTTCTCTGTGTATGTTGTTCCAGGCACTTAGAGAGGTGCCTGCTGGATCTTTGGCAGTCTGTGTCCTTTGGACAGATGACAGAATATGTTGGATTCTAACTATATACCATGTGCCTACTTGGTAAGGGCAGAATAACAAATTTAAACAAGGACGAATATAAACCGATGGATAAACACTGTCTTCCCACAGTTGTGTACTTGATTCAGAGGCCAGGGTGGAGGGGATCCCACAGGACAGGAGCTGAGTGAAGCCACCGTTTCAGAGCTGGGGATGTGTGATGCTTCAGACACTACTCAGAGGCTGCTTTGGGACACTACTCGGGTCCTTTGGTGTGGAGCTTCCTCAGGAAAGACAGTCATGTGGCTCTGTTGGAGAGGCTTCCTAGTCGTTGTCATTGCCAAAGTAAATGTTGCCTCACGGGCAGACCAGGTCTTGTCCTAGACAATAACTCCTTTCTAGGAACTTGTTTAAGTCTGAACTTGTTGGCACACATACAATAGGGTTCTGAATAAAATGTCTTTGTACTTGAGAGGTAATTGGTGGCTGTTTGGCTGTAAGGTTAGCCCGCATTCTTGGAAAACTCTGCAAACTAGAGATGTCCTTTATCTAAAGAGTAAGAATCGATATCATGTGGACAGTAGTGATTATACTGTTCTATAACATGGACCCTTCCCTGAACTCTGACCGCAGAGAAGTGGGGAAGCCAGCTAGTGGAGATTGAACCATTTCTGTACCCCCTGTTTCTGACGTCTCTGAATTGGGCCTTGTTCTTAGGGCTGCGTGTCACTCTTTTTAAAAAGAATCACACTAATCACCACTTTAAAATTTTATTGTTTTAAATGATGTCTCTGTGTGTGGATGCATGCAAATGAGGGCAGGTGCCCACAGAGGCCCGAGGAATGGGGTCCCCTGGAATGACCTATGTGGTTGAGAGAGTAGCACAGGCTCTTAACTTCTGAGCCATTTCTCTAGCCCTGGGTGGTTTCATCTTTTATGAAGTGACAATCAAGAGACTGGATGGCAAACCTGATGTCAATCTAGACATATCTAGGTTTCTGATCCCCTCAGAATGCAGGCTCCCCATGCCTCTGGTCATGCGATGAGTACATGGTTTAGCTAAGGACCCCGCTTGCCTTTATATGCTTCTGTATTTTTTAGTTCCTTCTTGATTTTTCACACAGTTACTTATACTTAAGAGCCTGCCTAGTTGGACCCCTGTGATATGTGTGATTAGAGGTGGAGATTGTGTGTGGGCATGCATGTGAGTGTTCATATGTGTGCATGAGTTTGTGTGTGCATGAGTGTGCATGTATGTTTGTGTGTATGACTGTGCCTGTGCGTGAGTGTGTGTGCCTGAGTGTGTGCTTGCATGCTTCTGTTCTCTGTGCTGTGCTGCCTCTGATATTGAGTCTACCTCACTGGTACAGACGTTGGGTTTTGGTCTTGTGATGCTCCTATGAATCTTGGGGAAAGCTTGTGCCTGGAGAAGATCAGGATGTCTCTGAGCCTATGAATATAAGATAGTTAAGATACCCTCTGACCCAGTTTCTTCTTTTCTGACAGAGACTGAAATATGAAATTGCAGAAGTGATGACGGAGATTGACAACCTGACTTCAGTGGAGGAGAGGTAAAGCGCTTGTGACTGTACTCAGGCGGCTCCCCACTTTATTCCTGCCACTCCCTCCAGCTGCAGTCCCTACCTGGAGACTAGAGTAGGAGCAGGGGCTGGGCTGGGAAGTCAGGGCCTTTGGCCATCCTTCCTCCTGCCTCTTGTGTCCTCACCAACCTTGTAGATTTGGGAATAAGCAGAGGGACTCTGAATTAGCCTTCTGTGTCATGACAAACAGTACTCTAAAATCTTTTTTTAGAAAGGCCCCGCTTTTCACCTTTAGCCTTTCTGAAGAAGTTTTACTGTTGGTGAAAAACACCAAACACCACAGCAGCAGTGTCATCTGTGGAGGGTGGTGGGTTCTGCGGGACACCGCTGCTTTATGTCCCAGGTTGACCTGAGGTAGAAAAGGAACCGAGGGTGTGATTCTGCTGTACTCCGTGGAATACTAATGGTTTTTCAAAAATGTTTAAAACCAATAGCAAAACTACTCAGAGGAACAAGCAAATAGCCATGGGAAGGAAGAAATTCAACATGGACCCCAAAAAGGTGAGGAATTGTTTCGGCCTTCAGTGTGCAAATGGCTGACTGACTCCCATGGCCTTGTGAAAAGACAGAGTTGATGTTTTCAGTTTGTCACAAGCACCTGGACCTAAAGGCCTTTCTCTCAGTCTGGGGCTCTGAGTGCAGGCTGGTCACCGAAAGCTCCAGGCCCAGACACTCTGCATCCAAGGGAATCAGGGCTTAGTCAGGCTGTGCTGAATGGCTTAATAGGTTTCACTTTTCGTCCCTTTTGACCTGAAAGTATTAGTATACATTTTATGTTAATTATTGGTTCTATTCAACTATTTATAATTAAGTTGTTCTATAAAAGCAAAAGCTCATTTAGTCTGCACATGCATTTTTTGCTGGGTTAAAAAAAAATCATTTGGAGCCGGGCGGTGGTGGTGCATGCCTTTAATCCCAGCACTCAGGAGGCAGAGGCAGGCAGATTTCTGAGTTCGAGGCCAGCCTGGTCTACAGAGTGAGTTCCAGGACAGCCAGGGCTACACAGAGAAACCCTATCTTGAAAAACCAGGAAAAAAAATCATCTGGTATCATAGACTTGGTTGTGATACTTCCTTTAGTCAGATTGAGCTGTTGTAACAAAATACCACACACTGAAAACCAGGCTTCTGGAGGAGGCTGTAAGCCCAGTGCTGGAAGGTAGAAACAGGAGGGCCAGAGGAGCAGAAGCTCACTGCTGCCTTGACCTACAAAGCCAGCTGGAGGCCAGCCTGGGATGCATACAACTGGCATGCATGTAATGAACACAGCACCCAGGCTGGGAATGTAAACCACAGATGGTTTCTTCTCGCAATTCTCCTGGCTGCAGGTCTAAGGTCATGGGTGCTCACATGTTTGTGTTCCCTGAGGTCTCTTTTCTCAGTGCCGATAGCAGCCTTCTTTCTGAATCTTCATGTGACAAGGCTGTGGGAGAAGCTGAGTTTAGAGCTTCCATTCTCAGAGGCTGTATGCCCTGACCCCAGCACTTCGCCCACATGAACTTGTCTCACTCTGATTGCCCCACGGTCTCTGCCTGCACAGGCTGTTGCAAGTTTGGGCCTCAGTGTGTGAATCTTGAGGGACACACACATTTAGTCTATAGACACAACAGATGATCTTTTTGTAGCTGAGAGCACTATTTATGCCTGTGTCTTAGGGCGGCGCCATGTCACCTCGTGAAAGCAGGAAATGCCAGAGTGACTAGTCTCAGGTAGGAGGGACTGTCAGCCTCTGAGTGATGACACTTTAAGCAAGGAGCTTTGGTTTTGTTCAGTGAGCTGGAGTCTAGAAGTAGCACTGGGGTTTATAAATAAATCAGGAAAGGTTTGATTAGATCAAGGAAGTCTGGAGCTGAATTACCAGAGAATGCTGTGTCCGGCACAGAAGTGAAACAGTATCTTCTAAGGTTTAAGGGGAGAAATGATTTAAAACTGAGAACTCTGTCCAGACTGTCCCTAATGGTAAAAAAAAAAAAAAAAAAAAAGCAGTGACACTTTTAGATATGCAGGGACTCAAAAAGTCACTAAGACCTTGTCTGGTTATTCATTGAGAAACTGAGTAAATACACTTAAAGCCAAGAAGCACACCCAGAATACAGAAGGTGCACTGAGCCAGGGGTGCTAGCTCATGTTTGTAACCCTGGCACTGGGGAGGCTGAGACAGGAGGATCATAAAGTTCAGGATCAGCCTGGACCACAGAGTGTGACAGTGTTTCCTAAAACAGCCACAAAAGAGATAAGAAACCAACAAAACCCAAGAAAAGGGTTGTGTGGAAACAGTGTATTTAGGAGTCCCAGATTCGCTTGGTGTATTGTATAAGGAAGGAGAAAAGGAGGGGAGTGAAGATGGCTGAGGTTTTCTAGGTACATACAGGTTTCAATGTCAAGATTTTGGGTTGCCATTAAAAATAGAGATGAAATAAGGTTTATAAGTTACCAGAGAAGGTAAAATGAAGAAGGCGTGATCATGACAGGTGTGGTGGCCTGGGCTACACAGTGGGATCCTCTCACAAACTCTTCCTTCTGAAAGACCCAAAAAAATCTACCAGCTAAGAGATGAGAGGAGTATGTTCTAACAGACCGTTGCTCACCAGAAACGTGACTTGGCTAAATTACCTAGGCTGGAAGTAAATGCCAGCAGGGACCGGAGAGACGGCTTGGTGGGGTCAGCGCTTGCAGGTTGGAGACCCAGCGCTCACGTGGTGGCTTGCATCCTCTATGACTCCAGTTCCAGAGAACTTGAAGCCCTTTCTGGCCTTTGTGTGCATATGGTGCACAGACATACATGGAGGCAAAGCACACATGCACATAAGGACACACACCAGCACCTTAGTTGAGACACCCTTAGAGGAAGGCTGAAATGAAGAGACAAGAAGAGGCGCTGGGCTAAAGGCTGAGCATGCTCTGTCATTTCTGCTGCTGTTGACTTTTTTTTTTTTAATATTAATTTTTCTGCTGGGTATGTTAGCACAGGCCTTTATCCCAGTACTCAGGAGGCAGAGGCAAGAGGCAGATGCAGACAGATCACTCACTCCAAGGCCATCCTGGTCCACAAAGTGAGTTCCAGACCAGCCAGGGCTATACAGTGAAACCCTGTCTCAAAAATTTTTTTTAATAATGAGACATTTGATTTCTTTTATAAGTAATTGTTTAAAGTCTAGTACCCTATACCTTCTGTAACAAATTACCACAAACTAGATGACTTAAGACACAGAAATATATGTGTCCTCATCCAGGAGACGAGGAGCCCAAACTGAAGGTCCAAGCAGAATACCTTTCAAACTTGGATGGAGAGTCTGTCCAGGCCTGTCTCCTAGCTGCAGGTGATTGACAGCGGGTGCGCCTTAGCTGTGAACATAGCCTCCAGCCTCTGTGCCTTCTCTTCTGTGCACCTTCCCTTTTGCCGTGTAGTCCAAGCTGGCCTAGAACTCATGATCCTCCTGTCGTAGCCTCTGAAGTGCTGAGATTGCAGACATGTGCCACCACACGTGGCTTAGCTGCTTTTTTAAGGACATTCATCACTGAGCTCAAAGCAGGCCTGCTCCGTGTCCTCTGCCTCTGTGTCTCCTCACAGTGGGGCCTTTCTCACACCCACTTGCTTGCTCTCTGGCTTTTGACTCCACTTGTGCTTAATCTTTATCAGATATTTTATCACTGCGCAGAGTTTAAAGGAAAGAGATTAGATTGGGCTTGTGGTTTTAGAGTTTCAGCCACGGTCATCGGGATGCTTTGAGCCTGAGGGGAGGCAGAGCATTACATGCTGGCAGGTGGGGCAGAGGCCCTTTGCTCGTGTAGACAGGAAGCAGAGAAAAGCAGCAGGAAAGGGCCAGATAGACCCTTCAAAGACACGCCTCCATCAGCCCACTTCCTGTAACCAGACCCTGACTTCCACAGCTCTGCTGCCTTCAACTTGTCAGCCTTGAAGAATCTGAACTGATGAGGTCAGAACCCTCAAAATCTAGTCTAGTCTAGTCCATCTAATCATGTGTGAAAGCACACAGACACCCAGAGGTGTCCTCCACTGACCTAGGCATCTCTCAGTCCAGTCAGATTGACAAGATTAACCATCTTAGGTCTCTGCCCCAAACTCCCCAGCAGCTCCCTGTTTCCCATGATTAGGGTTTGTGTCTCTTGCAGGGAGAATCCTTTGCTTGGCTCCTCCTTATGTCCCTTCTGTGATGTAAGCCAGAAATGACCTTGTTCTGACCATTTGGCTTTCTCACGTCTCCCTGAACAGTTGTATTGATTCCTTTTCTTGCTGCTGTGACAAAGTGCCTGACAGAATAGACTTCAGCAATGGAGAGTCACGTGGGCTCACAGGTCAAGGGTCAGTCCACCGTGGGTAGGCATGGTGGCCGAAGCTCATACTGCATCCACAATCATGAAACATGGATGCTGGTTCTCAGCTAGCCTTCTCATTTTTAATTCAATCCAGGGCCCAGCCCGTGGAAGGGGTGCCATCCACATTCAAGGTGGGGCCTTCCTCTCTCAGTTCAAAGTCTCTCAACACTCCCTCACAGACAAGCTTTTCTCCTAGGAGAGTCTAAGTGCTGTCAGGTTGATAGTCAAAATCAGCTCTTACAGTGACCTAGTTCCTTGGGAGGATGGCGACTCAGGGCAGGTCCTGAACATCTATCTATACAGTGTGTTCCACAAAGTCACGGTGACCTGGAGGCCTGGGGTTCCAGGGTCTGGCACTCAGCCTTGAGACCACAGACCCTGGAGCCCCAGCACAGGTAGGAGGGGAGAAAAAGCCAGAGGGCAAAGATACAAGAACCTCTTAAGGATCCTGGGACTATCTGTCTGCCTAGTGGTCATCGGGCTCTTTGAGGGGGGTGACTACAAACTCAATCTCTGCTGTCATAGTGAAAGGAGTCTCCAGGAACCAGGCCTGCACCAGACCCACTTTAGACTCTACTTCCATGAGCCTTTTGTTCCAGATTCCTGGGTGCTTTCAAATAGATGCCTTCCTCCCTGCGCTTGGCAGATTTCAGAATAGCAAGACTTACTGGTTTACACTTACTGTTTAGTCTTACGAATCCTGATATTCTTAGTGAGGTATTGACCTTTGACCCTGAGATATTAGACAGTAAACTCCTACCTAACTTCCTGTGGTTATTGCCCCTCTGCCCTGTTGGCTCCTGGCTCACCATCTCTAAGTACTCCTAAGTCTCACCTGGATGGTTGGAGAACAAGCCACGCAAAGCAGCAGTCAGGTTGGTTTTTAGCCCATACTCTAGCACAGGTGTGTTCCCGTGGCCACGACGGAGTGTGTAGAGTCGGAGTGGCTTTCACAGTGGCACCCAGGTGACATGCTCATTCCCATTCCTACCAGGAACACACACGAGTTGACTTGGGATTTTCAGATTTAAATGGCACATTATATGGCCCACAAATTTTAAATGTAAGTCTTGAAGCTTCCTGACAAATTAAGAAACAAAACCTTCAACCCAGAACCAGTTGTACTTGCAGAACATTGTAGGCCACCTGTCTGGGGCCGATGTCTCTGAAATCCATTCCCCCAGGTATCCCACACTATTACCAAAATTAGGATTTCTTTTTTTAAACCTTGCGTAAGCAGAATGAAGATACACCGTCCTGGGGATGGGAGGTGGGCTCAGTGGATGTGGAGTTTGCTGTGCAAGCCTGAGGACTGGAGACTGGTTCTCCGAATGGACAGAAGACTGGAGCAGGCATAGCGGCCCCACACTTGAGAGGCAGACAGGAAAGGCCTGGTCATGGTAGCTAAAGAGACTGACTAGAATTGCTAGCTCTAGTTTCAGTGGGAGGCCCTGCCTCAGTCAGTTAAAAATGGAGCACACGCAAGGAAGACATGACAGCAGCCTAGGCCTCCCTGCATGAGAATCTACATGTGTACATCCACAGGTCTGCACCTTGCACACAGTCATCGGGTGTATTTACATACGTGTGCTCTTGTGCTGTGTCCCAGGTCTGTGAGCTCTTGTTCAGCTGTTCTCTCCACCTAGGTGCAGTCGTCACCTTCTGTCTTTATCCGTTCTCTTACTGGCTGTCTGCTGCTGCCTGAAGTTTTTGGAAATGCTAAATATGGCTGCCAGATGGACTGTGGGTGTATGAGGAAGCCACAGCAGGCTGAGGCCTGGGAGTTTCAGCTGGAAAAGCCTCTGAGTTCATAGAAACGCCCCTGGCACATGGAGAACAGAATGCCATGTGCTTTCCCCAGCCTGTATAAGGCAGCTTAGTATAAACCAACTCTCAGATTGTGTGAAAGGCGACGGTTTGCTCTTGTGGTGGGTTCCCGACGGCCCGTGAGCTGGTGGAGTGTAGCTGATTTAGGCCCGGGACCACCCATTCTCAAAACTGCCAGCTGTGCTTTGTAGGTTCTTCAAGTGGGCATGCGTCGTTGGGCTGGTGTCAGCTCAATGGTAGTGTGCCAGTTAACATGCTTTGGGCTTCAGGTAACAAATACCCTCCCTCAATTGGTTACACAATGGAGTTTATTTTCTCATATAGTTGCTATGGCAATAAGTGTCTTCCAAGTGACAGGAGCAAGATGCTCATCTCAGTCTTTCCCTCACATGAGGGATGCTGTGGTGCTGGTCATGGCATGGACTTCAAAGTAGAAGAGAAAAGAGGAGAGGCAGTAGAAGACATCCTTACAGGCGTCCGTTTATGTCAGCTTCCTTGGGCTAGGGCAGAGTGGAAGACAGCAAACAAGCCTGAAGCTTGTGTACAGCCACACAAGTCTGAAGACCTGAGCTCCACCCCCAGGGCCCGACTCTGAAGGCTGTCCTCTGACCTCCACACGTGCACTGTAGCACATGTGTGTCATGTGCATGCTACACACACAGTCACAGTGAGTAAGGAGGGATGACCAAATGGCTCAGCAGGTGAAGGCACCACCAAGCCCGAGGACCTGAGTTCCATCCCCAGGACACCATGGTAGCAGGACAGATTCAGTCCATGGCAAGTTGTCCTCTGATTCTGGCCAGTGCTTAGCTCACACACATAAATAAATATAAGTTAAAATTTTAATAACTTAAAAATTATTTTTTAAAAGGTGGGGAAGGACTGCTGGAGAGATGGCTCAGCTGTTCTTCCCGAGGACTGAGGTCAATTCCCGGCACCCACATGGTAGCTCAGACCCTCAGTATCTCCGGTCTCAGAGGATCTGACTTCTCCTTCTGGCCTTTACAGTTGCTAGGCATGCGTGTGCTATGCAGACATACATGCAGGCAAAGCAGTCACACACAGAAAACAGAAATATAAAGTTTTCAAGAGATTGGTGGCTAGGGGTGGGGATTGGGTTGCACAACTGACAGCATCTCTCGGCACAGTGAGGTCTGTGTGGCAGGAGCAAGATGTTTTCCCTGAGCTTTACAAATCCGATGATGCCTTTTAACTGCATGTGTAATGCCTGACAAACACGGCGGCTCTTTCTTGAATGGATGAGACACACTATGGTACTCTGGAAACCAGACCCTGTGGGCCGGCTCCATAGGTCGCTGGCGTCTTCACTGAATCTGTCAGGTTACTGCACAAAACATGTTTCCAACTTTGAGAATGGATCGGGAGCAGCCCTTCTGACCTGTGTGTTCCATTCCACATTGTTCCTCAGGGCATTCAGTTTCTAATTGAGAACGACCTGCTGCAGAGCTCCCCAGAGGATGTTGCCCAGTTTCTGTACAAAGGAGAGGGCCTGAACAAGACCGTCATCGGAGACTACCTGGGTGAGAGGTAAGCTAGGGGGGCCCTCAAGCCCCTGAGCTGCAGGCTGTAAGACAGAGGTGCTGACCCCGGGTTGCTGGTGCCGAGTGAGTACAGGTATCGGGACACCTGAGCATTTGAGATCTTATGGCACCAAATGTTAAAGTGGACCAAAGACCTACTTAGGAGGAAGCCTAGGGGTGAACTTGATCTGGTCCTCACAGGGCGTCGTAGATACACAGTAGCACACACAGCAGAAAGAGTGGGTGACTGAGGTAGGTCTGTGTCCCATTGGAACCCTTCTCTGTCACCAGTGTTATTACCTCCAGGCCCATGAAAGCACACGCACCTTCTGCAGGTTAGCCACAGATATCCCAGTCTTGTCAGGGGTCTCCCTTTCACTTGAGGAGACTTTCTCACCTCGGCTAAAGGTTCATCTGCTGTTGGTTTTAGTTTGCTTGTCTTTGTTGGTTTTTGAGATCAGGTCTTGCTGTGTATGTAGCCTAGTCTGGCCTCTCACTTAGATCCACCTTCTTCCCTCTGCCTCTAAGGATTGGAATTACCGGGGGTCACCATTCCCTGAAGGGCCATCTGCTGTACTTAGCTGAGGCTACATGGGAAGACGGTGGCAGCAGGTGTCAAGAGGGAACATTTAAAGTCCAACATTGCCTAGTCAGGGCAGGTCTGCTTCTAGAATATTACTAAAAACACTTGCTCTAAAGTGGAAGCTCATTCTGGGAGGCCAACTATCACCCAAACCAGACGTCGGTGAGCCAAAAGCCACAATCAAGTATCTTGTGTTTATAGAAATGAACTTTTAAAAACAAATTAGCAAATCAGACTTATCAGTAAATGAAGATTATGTACCAAATGGGCTCACGCGTTCCCCACAGTCTCTCATGACCGTTTATGTGTGTTCAGTCTCTCGGTTACTTGCTGACCCCTGGCATCCCTAGCCCTGGGCATTTGGTTCAGTCAAGTCGGTTACAGAGCTTCTGTGCTGCTCAGTGGTACAATGCTTCTTCCTCAGCATGCATTTGTCCTGAGCAACACACACACACACACACACACACACACACACACACACACACACCCTGATTCATTCAGGGCCAGCCATGTAGATCACTTGTTAGAGTGCTTGTATAACATACAAGTCCTGGGCAGCACTGTACAAGCTGGTCATGGTGGCACAGCAAACCCATAGGGACACCTCATAAATGTGGCAAAGGCAGCGCTGTCTCATGATAAACCACTGTTGTCCCTCAACACAACACGTATCAGGCCTGAGGTGAGGGCTGAACAGGAAGTCATCCCTGCTCTTTAGTGTGGCTCTACAGTGCTCTGTCTGCCAGGCCACGTAGGCCACAAAGAAAAGAGTGCATATTGGAGAGGTAGGAGTAGAACTGTGTGCAGATGACGTGATCCATGTGTATAGAGAATCCTACTAAAAGCCGAGCAGTGGTGGCATCCGCCTGTGGTCCCAGCACTCAAGAGGCGGGGGTGGGAAGGCACCCAGGGCAAGCCGGGTCGCTAGTGTAGCAGAGTCAGTGAGGGACCCTGCCTTAGAAGGTAAAGCAGAAGGTGCTTGAGGCATTAGCCTCTGGCGTTAGCCACACATATGTAGCTAAACACACCTGTGCACCAGCATACTTTCAAGCAGGCACATACACACACCATACATACATATGCATGATGTCCTGATATTATCTGTTGCTGTGATCAAATACACAGACCAAAAGCCACTTGGGCAGGAAAGACTGTATTTGGTATATACATCTCTGCCTCAGCCTATTGCTGGGGGAGCCGGAGCAGGGACTTAAGCAGAACACAGCATTCTTTGCTCTGGCATGCTCACTGCCCAGGTTCAGCTGGCTGGCCGGTTTTTTTTTTTTTTTTTTTTTTTTTTTAAAGTTTTTATTGACTCTTTGAGATTTCCGCATCATGCACCCCAGTCCCACTGATCTCCCGTCCCCTCATATGCACCATCTGCCTTTGCAACCTCCCCCTGCCTAAATGAGAAAAACATACAAACAAACAAAGCAAAGCATAGAAAACATCTCATCCTGGAAGTTCTGTTGTGTCACATTGTGTCCCACAGTATTTCCCTCTGTCCACACATCTTCACTTGTGAATGTTCAATACAAGGAGTCATTGGTCTGGGTTCGAGGTCTCTGGCTTCTGTGACACCATCGATATTGGCTTCTCACTGGGACTCCTGGTTATCCTGTTGTGGTCCTGCAGCTCTGGATCAGCAGGTCTGGCTCGTCTACATCTCCCAACAGTTCACAGATAATACAGGTTTGGGGTGAGCCAACTCAAAAGCTCTAGAACTGGGCCTGGGTGGAGGCTGGACTAGCCGGCCTGCTAGCTCTCCCTTATCCACACCACCAGGGCAAGCTCTCGAGCGCTGCTCTGGCTAAGTCACCCAGTGCTGCCATCAGCAGGAGGCAGGGGCTGCTTTCCAGTCCTCATGCCCTCAGACCAGCTCACCTACACCCACCCCTCCAAACTAGCTCCACTGGTTCTTTCTGTAGCCTAGGTCCACTTGCCTAGGGACAGTACTACCTACAGTGGACAACCATTAGTCAAGACAATCTCACAGACATGGCTACAGACTAGCCTGGTTGATACAGTTCTTAGATTGAGGTTCCCCTTACCCAGTAACTCCAGGTTTTGTGAAGCTGACAATAAAACTAGCCAGGATGCACACCAGACCAACAGTGAGCAGGCAAGCTCAGCGGGGTTGCAGAAGTCAAGTTCCGTATACCATAGCCAGTCGCGTTTCTGTACAGTCTCACCTCAGCAAATGGGAAGGAGGTCTGTTTCTGGTAGTGTTGAAAAGACCAGGAGTGAACTTAACAGAGATGTACAGGCAGCCTGCAACCTGAAAGGACTCAGTCAGTTCAGAGGTCTGCATGATGGAAATCCTGCCCGCGTTGACGGGTTGTGAAGGAGCCTTGCTGCAGTCTGCACTCCCCACCGTGATGGGCACATCCCATTTTCTTATCCAAATCCCATTTGGTTTCTTCCCATAAGTCCACAAGCTAACCATGAAATTCCACGTGGAAGGTTCTAGGGATCAAAGTAGCCACAGTCTTGGAAAAAAAAAAAATAAAAGAATAAAGTTCAAAAAACCGCTTTGTGGTTACAGAATAAAATTAAAATTATGCCAGGCAGTGGTGGCACATGCCTTTAATCCTGGCACTTGGGAGGCAGAGGCAGGCGGATTTCTGAGTTCCAGGCCAGCCTGGTCTACAGAGTAAGTTCTAGGACAGCCAGGGCTACACAAAGAAACCCTGTCTTGAAAAAAAAAAACAAAAAAAAATAAAATAAAATAAAATTATACTAATCAATAAAGTGCAATACTGATGTAAAGACAAACATGTAGAAGATTGTGGGGCTGGAAAGCTGGCTCAGCAGGCAAGAGCACGCGCTCCGCTGAGGCTCTGAGTTGTATTTGTGACGCCCACATCTAGTGGCTCCCGGGGCCTGGTGTCCTCTTCTGACCTCTGCTGTTCCAGAACTCATCTGTATTGTCCCCCTCCCCTGTCTGTCAGTCATACACAGTTAACATAGTAGAAAAGTGGTCCAGAAGGGGGGAGGATGGGACTGAGAGGCGAGAGATCAACACCTGCAGGAGTGCGGGAAGAACGACCCCAGCAGGTGACGTCATTGTGACATCAGCTCCTCACTAAACAGGAAGGTAAGAGGGGTCCAAGACACAGATGGAAGCTTTAAATGCTTAGAAAGAACCAGGGGTAAATCATCACGACCCTGTTCTTGTAAGAGCTAAAATAGGTCTGATGCCCAAAGCTTAAGCAGATGAGGTAAACTGAACATCAGAAACATGTTTTAAAATTTTAAATGTTTATTTGTTTGTCGTGAGAGTAGCCTGCTATGGCACTTTGGCAGATCAGAGGATAACCCGTGGGAGTTGATTCTGTTTCCCCAAATGGGTTCTGGGGTCACACTCCAGTTGTCAAGCTTTGTACCAAGTGCCTTTGCTTGCTGAGTCAGTTCACCAGCCCAAAATAATAATTTTTTATTATTATTATTATTATTATTATTATTATTATTATTATTATTATTATTTTGCTTCAGACAATACTATTAAGAAAGAGGGAGAAAAAAGAAAAGAAAAAAAATCTGGAAGTGGTGGCTCACACCTTTAATCCCAGCACTTGGGAAGCAGAGGCACGCCTGGTCTACAGAGTAAGTTCCAGGATGCCAAGGCTACACAGAGAAACCCTGTCTTGAAGAACCAGGAAGAGAGAGAGGTGGGAGCAGCTTCCCCAAAGAGCAGCATTTAAATCTTACTTGACTGCTAGGACACAGCTGGAGATATAAAGAAGCCTTGCCATCTGACCTGCCCCAGTCCCAAACCCTCATGCTGTAGGGATGGGAGTCTGTCCTTAACACTGCCTCTGGCACCACTCCCTGGGGTTCTGGAGGCTGCTGTGGTTACAGGCTTTGTCCTTAGCTGTGGCCCTAGCCTGGCTGCCACCGTGCTTCTTGCACACTGAGCAGCAGTGGGGCCTGAGTGTGTGGACACACCTGGCCCAAGTGTGCCTGGCACCAAGCTGCTTTGCCAGTTCAGTGGCTCATCTGACAAGTGTGTTGCAAAGGTGAGGACTCAAGCCAGCCTCTGTGATCTGCAGGGACAGGCCCTGCATGCCTCCTGGGAAGGTCTCATGATGCCCCCTCCTGGGGACAAAGGCTAAGGGGCTCTGGAGATAACCATACTGTGCTTCCCCACCATGCTTTGTTTCCATGGTCCCTTCATTTAATGTGCAACCTCCACCTGGGCAGAGGTGTCCTATGGGCCGACAGCACTAAACTATGACCACTGCTTAAGACATGTCTAGTGTTTGTGTGGTACAGACGGGATTTTCTGCCAGGTCTGGTCTAATCCCTGTGTCCCCTTGAAGCTGTAGGTATTTGACCCTCATGGTGAGTACCAGTCCTGAGACAGGGCAGGTGAACTCTGGTGTTCGTGCTGCTAGGGGTGTCCTCAGAACACATGGTGATCATGCCTGCGGCAGGATTTGAGCTAAAGGCCTGTGGAATACAGATACTTCATTTTTTCTTTCTATTGTTATTTAAATGTTAAAATCTTTTTATTGTATTTTCATGTTTAACTTTTAAAAACTAGTATGATTGTACTTACGGTTTGTGCTGGTAATCCCAGAACTCATAAGGCTGAGGCAGGAGGATTCCAGTGCGTTCTCTAGTCCCTAGGTTATAGAGTTTCATGCCAGTCCAGGATACAGAACCCCCTAATATGATGTGTTTCCCCTAGACTTTCCTGGACTAGTGCATTTGATGGTTTATGGTTATGGTGTTGCTTCATTTTCTTCATGATCAAAAACCCTGTTTATGAAGCAGAGGTTATAATAGGGCCTTGCTCGGGGACGTTTTGAAGGTTCCAGGCTGTACACAGATTCCGGGGCTTCACAACTTGTATTAGAGCTGGCCTGTTGACGAATTGAGGGTTTATGGTGGACCCTTTTCCAATTCCTGTCTATTAGAAAATGCTCTCCAGAGAGCCTGGGAATGGGGAGTGTGGTTCATGGGAGTCCCATAGTCTCAGCACTTGGGAGGTGGAGGCAGGAGGATCCTGAGTTCCAGGACTTCTCCAGTCTAATGAGACTCTGTCTCAAAAGAACAGAACAAGTTTACAGTGAAGAATGTGGGTGCCTGTTGTCAGCTGTTGTTACCCGTGTGACCTGCCATGATGCGCTTTTTCGCCAAGGACCTCGGGTGTAATGTGTTTGCCCTGTTTATGTTTTTTCCTAGGGATGATTTTAATATCAGAGTTCTTCAGGCTTTTGTCGAGCTGCATGAGTTTGCTGATCTCAACCTTGTTCAGGCCTTAAGGTGAGTGCTTGCCTCAGAGCATGAGTAGACAGACGGGGAGACGGGAGGCTGCAGTGCAGGAGCCGTTGAATGGACCCCCCCCCCTCCCGGCCCCCATCGTCCCTTACTTTTGACAGCTCAGCCTCTGTGCCCTCTCCTGTGTGACACTCAGCAGCCCTAGGCAGAAACCAGACTCACTGAGAAATAGATTGCACGCTTGCCTCGCCCTCGCTGTGGCCGCTGCTTCGGTACCTTCCTAGTCTCTTTGCTGTCCCTCGTTCTGAGGACCCCCGCACTTGCTGTCACTGTGCCTGTTGCTCTAACATAATGCCCTGATTAAGAAGTGCCTTAGGGAAGGGTTTGTTTGGGCTCACATTTGAGGGTGCAGTCTGGCGTGATGGGGAAGGGATGGCAGCTGGCTAAGGTATAGACAAGAAAAGATGTTGACGGGTTTGCAGAAAGGAAGCTGAGGTAAGATACTCTCCCTGTAGCTTTATTAGGAGAATTTACAGGCTCTTGGCTACGGAATGGCTGTGAAGCAGCAGAGCCACCATGTGTAGATAGCGTGGTAGGGTCCAGAAAGCAAAGAGGCAGATCCTTCTGCTCTAAGGATAGTGAGCAGTTTCTTGCCCTTGCAGTTTTTGTGGAGGTGGGAGGTGGGAGGGACCAGTCCATGCATGATGCCATCCACATTCACAATGTGTTTTCCTCACCTAAACCTTGCTGGAAACACTGTCATCAATAGACCCACAGGTGTGTCTCCATGGTGATTCTGTATCCAATCAAGTTGACAGTGGAGGTCAACCATCACAGCGTACATGTGCTTCCTGTGCCATGCATAGTACAATCTCAGTGTCTCCTTGGCCTGTTGTCACTACAGTTGGCCTCAGGCACCAAGCATGCCAAGGAGGCTGCAGATCGAACCATCAGATGTCATCCTGTGGCTTTTGACTTGTAAGTGAAGGAGGATGGTCCTTGGCATTCAGTGTTGTTCTGGTGTCTGTAGCATGTTCTTCAGATGCCCAGCCAAGCTGCTGGGCCTTCAGTCTTGCACAGTTGGTGTCTTGTTCTGTGGAGACATGACATTTGGACTGTGACTTCAACCTGGTGTACTGGCTGGTATAGGAAAAGGCAACAGGACTGTCCTGGTGGGGTCACTGCCTGCTCCAAGCTAAGCACACATAGCTGGTCTTGTCTGCTGTATCTTCATACCTCTCCTCTGGGGTTGTTTACACTGCCTTACTTCAGCTGTAGACTGCAATGTTGGCAGCCTTTGTTTGGAGCCCTTGGGACCTTGCTCAGAAACTCAGTCTGGGCTGAAAGCATCCTGTCAGAAACCCATACAGGAGACAAAGACCTAGGTCACTGATTTTAGGTCCTGTTCGCTTAGACCTTGTCTTAGTTAGGGTTTTACTGCTGTGAACAGAAACCATGACCAAGGCAAGTCTTATAAAGGACAACATTTAATTGGGGCCAGCTTACAGGTTCAGAAGTTCTGTCCATTATCACCAAGGTGGAAACATGGCAGCATTCAGGCAGGCATGGTGCAGGAGGAGCTGAGAGTTCTACATCTTCATCTGGAGGCTGCT
Source organism: Arvicanthis niloticus (assembly GCF_011762505.2). Taxonomy (NCBI): domain Eukaryota; kingdom Metazoa; phylum Chordata; class Mammalia; order Rodentia; family Muridae; genus Arvicanthis; species Arvicanthis niloticus. The sequence continues at coordinate 34,456,759 of NC_133432.1, forward strand.
AGAAGACTGTCTTCCAGGCAGCTAGGGTGAGAGTCTTAAAGCCCACACCCACAGTGATACCACCTACTCCAACAAGGCTACACCTCCTAATAGTGCCACTTCCTAGGGGAGAATGGCAGGCATTGCTAATGCCTGTTGCATTGCTGAGAGAAACTACTTCCTGTGGGAATAAAGTGTGAAACTGGATAAGAGGTCATCAGACAAGTGGGATGAGGGGGACTATCCTCAGCGCTGAGGCTGGAGCCAGCACCAGGGACCAGGGAGACAGGCCTACGCTGGTGGATGCTGCTGCCCTGTAGTATGAAGAACTGTTGTGAATTTTGACCTTTGCTGTAGGGGCAGAGATGTGCCACTGGCCTCCAGGGGTGAGAGACAGGGAGAGCATGTCGGTGGCACTTTGCTGACTGTATAGAGCATAGTGAGGAAGTGTCAGAGATGGGCTGGCTCCACTGGCTGTCTTGAAAGTGTGACCAGGACATCAGAATGTCATGCTTGTAGCGGTTCTTTGGTACCTTACGGGTTTTTCTCCTCCATCCTTCTCTATTCCTCTTCCCACCCTTTCTACCCCCTACACAGATAGGAGAGAGAAAGCCAGGGGCCAGAAAGTGGGTAACATTATTGTGGATTACTTCCTGCTGATAGGGCCATCAAGTTCCTTGGGGCAAGTTTGATCTTCAATGTCAGGATATCATCTAGTTTCAGTTTCTTCTTTTTCTCCTCCTCCTCCTCCTCCTCCTCCTCCTCCTCCTCCTCCTCCTCCTCCTCCTCCTCCTCCTCCTCCTCCTCCTCTTCTTCTTCTTCTTCTTCCTCTTTCTTCCCCTTTCCTTTCCCCTTCCCCTTCTTTCTTCTTCTCTTCTTCTTCCTCTTCTTCCTCTTCCTCCTCCTCCTCCTCCTTCTCCTCCAGTTCTTCTTTGTGCACGACTACTTAACAAACCTTGACTAACACCAACCAACAACCCACCATGCTTCCTGGGGCCCTAGCATTTATATACACTCTTAAAAGTCCCCAGGACTTCAAATGTCACACGATCACAGAAACTATCTGCAGTTGGCAGAATCATGCCCCTGCCAGAGTATGAGGCAAGTCACAATCAGCTGCTGGGGCCAGTCTGTAGCAGCCCCACACCCCACCCCTGGGATTAAAATGGAAGACCGTTCCTGTGTTTTATAAAGAAACCAAAATTCTCACTACAGATGTTTTGAGCTGGGCTCTGGCTGAGTGAGGGGCTGACTGTGGCAGGAATCCCTCTGCAATGGGGGAAGTGGCAAGAAGCAGGGAGGAGGATCCCGGAGGGAGATGGGTCCTTCTCCCTGGCATCACTGTGATAGCCATATCTTGAGACCCAAAGCTGTCCAGAAGTTTCTCTTCAGCCTGTAGGACTGAGCTGAGTTCTCATCTTCGTTCTGAGCCATTGCTGAATGGCTATCCCTGAACAGCTGGGGACGAGCCTCACTGGCCAGGGAGACCCTAAAGGGCAGGACAGCCATATAACCTTGTCCCCAGTACTTAAGGCAGACGGGGAAATGCTGCAAGAAAGTGAAGTGGGGAGTTGGAGACATCAAGCAGGAATTACAATGTCCCGTGGGGCATCTGACTTCTGAGGACAGCAGTGTCTCTGTGCTTGGGCCTGGTTTTTAGGGTCAGGAGTGACACCACACATCATGACTGGCCTAGAAGGTGTAGGCAGGCACTGGTTGTTTTCTGACTTTGCCTTGTGGTGAGAGGTCCTAAGAGAATAGGACCTTTATCCTGTCACAACTGTGACAGCTGTGGGATAAAGCAGGCCCTGGTGATCACCTGGTACATGTAGGATGGTGACATGAGGGCAGTGTGTTCATGTAGGGATGGTGACTGAGGGCAACGTGTTCATGTAGTGTGTTGAGAGCGTGGACAAGTTTCAGGTGCTCGCAGCAGGTCTGGAAGAATTGATTGTAGTTACACAAAAGGGAGCAGTCATCAGTCTTCAGTTGTTGAGCAGGAGGAAACCAGTTGCCCTCATGGGAGTTCTGACGGACTGAGCCGGCTATGCTCTTGTTGTGATGTGTGTGGGGAAGGAACTGCTCGGGACCTGGCCAGCTCTGTGCTCCCAGGGTCACTTAGTAAAGAGTCCTGTCTTTGCAGGCAGTTCCTGTGGAGCTTCAGACTTCCCGGAGAGGCACAGAAGATCGACCGCATGATGGAGGCCTTCGCATCCCGATACTGTCTGTGCAACCCTGGGGTCTTCCAGTCCACAGGTCAGCAGCCTGCCGCGCCCAGGTGGACGTGCTCCCGCCCGCCCGTAGCTCCCATCACCCCACTGCCTCTGTAGGAGCCAGCCCTCAAAGCGGGCAGGCCGTCCTGCCAGGGAGGCAGCGTGGCAGCACTTCCGGGGCCCCTCCCGTGTGGGACAGCAGTGAGCCCCAGCCTCCCCTCCCCCACCCCATCTGTGGTGTTGCAGATACGTGCTACGTACTCTCCTTTGCCATCATCATGCTCAACACCAGCCTGCACAACCACAATGTGCGTGACAAGCCCACGGCCGAGCGCTTCATCACCATGAACCGAGGCATCAACGAGGGTGGGGACCTCCCTGAGGAGCTGCTGAGGGTGAGTCCTCAGGCGGCTTCCCTGCCACCTGTCCACCCTCATTGCATTTCTGCTGCTGTGATAAACTACCCCAGCAAATGCAGCGTTAAGGGAGGAAGACTTTGTTCAGCTTACAAAATCTAGGTTACCATACAGGCCATTGTGGGGGAGTCAGGGCAGGCACCCGAAGCACCTAATGGGTCCCATATAGAGCTGAGAGGAGAGGACTATGCCATGTGGGGCACGCTCACCTCACAATCGCTCTCCACACTGTGGGACCCAGACCTGGGGAAGAGCACTGAGGCTGGCTCTTCCCTCCTCACCAGCGTGATGTAGGCGGTCCCTCACTTTCTCAGCTGATTCCAGATTGTGTCATGCTGACAACTAAGATGAGCCGGCATGGTCTCTGTCCTTGCCGTCTCTCGTGGGGTTTCCCTACTCGTGTACACGTACGTGGGAGGGGCGGGGCTCAGTGTTGGAGTTCTCCTTCAGTCTTTCCTCCGCTGGGTTTTGACTGTTAGTGCTACGTGAGTAGTGGATGTGTGCGCTGCTGTGTGCGCAGTGGGGGCATGTGGAGGTCAGAGAACTACGCTGTGAGTGAGCTGTGCAGATGGAACTCGGGTTGCCAGGCTGTGTGCCCAGTGCCTGACCTGCTGAGCCTGTGCCAACCGCCACGTGTTTTGTTGTTATTGTTTTTGGAGACGGGGTCTCTCATAGGCCGGTAAGTCCCAGGATTCTTCTGTGTCTGCCTCTGAGATGACAGACACAGATACTACTAAACCTAGGTTTTCACATGTACATAGGCACTGGTGATCCAGAATAAGGTCCTCTTGCTTGCCCGCAAGCATTTCACCAACCAAGCCATCTCCCGGCCTCTCAAGTTATTTTTAATTTTCAAATACTCTCAATCCAATGAAAATCAGTAATGCTTGTTTATTGATTTCAAAGGTGTCTTTCAAGTGTCTCCTTAACCACCTGGTCTCTCAGGCCACATGGTGATTCTGTGCAGGAGGGAGAAAGGATGGTTGCTTCTCACACAGTCCTGAGTGGTTGCTTCCCTCCCTTACAGAACTTGTATGAAAGTATCAAGAACGAGCCGTTTAAGATCCCAGAAGATGATGGCAATGACCTGACGCACACCTTCTTCAATCCAGACCGAGAAGGCTGGCTGCTAAAGCTGGGTGAGCCTGGCGGAGGCCGCACTGCACCCCTGCCCACAGCTCCTTGTCCGGCTCCTTTGGAGCCATAGCCCCAGCTACAAGGCAGAAAGATTAGAAAGAAAAGTACAGTCAACCAGAGCCCACTCTGGGCAGCCACACCCCCCAGCACTGGTGGCTCTGTCCCTGAGCTGTGGCCTTCCAGAGTGGGTCATGCTTGCAGCCATCACTGCACAGCCCATCCCAGGGAGCCACTGAGTTAGTGTCCACGGATCCGGGGAATCCTCTGCCTGAGAAGCAAGTGCCTTTCTCTCCAGAACCTGTGTGCTTTCCCGTGCTTTGGCGTGGCTGTGATTCTGACGAGTGGTTTAAATGTGCCTTCTTGTTGTTTTCCTTCTGCCTGTGGCTCCCACCTTTCTGTTCTGTGACGGGCTGTCCCTGCTTGTCTGCGTTAGGAGGTAGGTACCCAGTGGCTTCCTCCCTCCCCAGCAGCTCATTCTCCCCCCACGTTGGTCTGTGTGACGCTCTGGTCTGTGGTTGCCATCCATCTGATCCATTTGGCTTTGGACTTGGCTGGGGCAGCATCATGCAGGCATAGTGTGTGTGACACCCACCCACCAGGAGCAGGACTCAGAGCACCTGGCCAGAAGCGCATGGGGAGGCGGTGTGGGAATAAGCTTGCCCTGTCTTCAGGGCCCTGCAGCAGGGAGGAAGCTGATAACCTGCCTGTCTTACAGTGCCACCCCCACCCCCACCACCCACCACCTCCACCCCCACTTACCAATAGCGCTTGCACCTGGACAGAGGCTTCCCTATGGAAACTTAATCATTTCCTGCATTTGGGACAGTTGAGACTTTTAGGGTTCATGTGACTCTGGAGGGATGAAGTGTCACTACAGATTGACAGTAAAGTCTGTGACATGTGACCCTGTTCAGGCAGTGTCATTGCTGTGTAGTAAGAAAGACATGAGGGATATAGAAATCTGATTGTATTTTTTAAAAGGTGGATCAAAGGAGGATGGGTGTGACATGGGAACATTAAGGTACAGCTGCCTTAGGGACCGGGTTGTCCCTGAGGCCTGCTCTCCTTGTGAAACTCTTCTCTTTTTCTTTGCCTCCCCCTGGTCAACATTTAGAGATGGTCTCGACGTTGGCCTTAAAACCTACGACAGTAACCTTGAACTTGGCCATCTGAGACTTTGATGCACAAACTAAAGCCCTCAGGTTGCACTGTGCTTGTGGACCAACAGCAGAGAAAAGAGGCCCTAGATCAGACTGGGAGCCCTTGAGGGGCGATGGCACGAGCAGCTTCCCTGCAGTCTGTGTGGCTTCTGTGCTAGGAAGAGTCCAGTCCCTAAGATATAAGCAAGTGAATGACAGACATCAAGCTGTAGGACGGCTCAGGGTTTGCAGCCCAGTTTCTAGTTGAGTACTTGAGGGGCTGCTGGGCTGGGCCTCCACACAGTACAGCCAGATGCAGGGCCCATGCTCCACCACACCAGCAGCTGCTGTGTGTGCTGTGTGTGCGCTGCTCTAGGAGTGAAGTCGGAAGCCAGAGCCATGGTTACATGAGGCACTCACTCCCTGTAGATGGCGCCACAGCATGGGGCACGGAGGATAGCTTGCACTGGTCTCTCCCCAGTGCCTGCTGCTATGGACACTTGTGTTTACCAGTTTCCGTCAGCCGTGTGGGGTATATAACTAGCATTGCTTGTCAGGAGACTAGGAGATACGCTGGAAGCTTCTGCACTTGGTGGGGCTATGTACAATGTTGGATTTGAGCATTCAAGTAAAACACATAGGATGAAGGTAGAGTTGAATTATCACGGAGGAAAAGTGGTGGGAAGACACATACATGTCAGTGTGTTATGTGTGTGTACAGCCATGTGTATCCACTTACACATGCTTGGTAACACCAGTAAGTAAAAATGTACAAACATGGAAGTGTTGGGAACACAGTTCCCCTGCACAGGGCTGACTGCTGGATTACTGAGCAGAGAATGCCCCGACCCTTTGTAGCAGAATCTCCTGTGACTTCAAGTTTGAAGCATTGCCCTACCTCTGCTAGACCTGCATCTGAGTTTAATGGTGCCCCTGCTGGGCAGCCCAGAACCCAGCTGCTGCTCAGTATGGGTACCTACTGGCCAGGCTCCACAGAAGGGCCTGACAGCCAGGTGCTTTCAGACATCTTGTCAGAAGCAGCAGCTGTAGGAGAAAGAACTGTGACTGGCAGTACTGAGGATGGCAGGGCAAGGGTTCTTTTCCACAGTACAGATTAGTTACAGATAGCATGGCAGAGGAACAGGTGTGTGCCAGAGGCTGCTGCCACAGAGACTGGAGCAGCTCTGCTGAGGAGGAGTCCATGGTTGGAGGGAGGGAAGCAGGAAGTCAGGCAGTTCATTTCCAACTGCTTTTGGCTGTTGCTGGGAAGGCGGCTGCCCAGGACTGCAGGCACCAGTGTAGTTGGAGTCCCCGAGGGGAGAAGAGGCAGCAGACTGCTATCTGAGTTGTGAGCTTGCTGTCACCTGATTTTGTCACAGCCTTGGCCTGGGAGAGCAGCTGAGAAGAACGAGCTTGGCTAGATCTTGGCATGCCTCTCTCTGCTTCTCCTCACTGGAGGAGTTAGGGACATGACGGACAAAACTGAGCCTTTTCTGGGGCCCTGCATGGGATGGGACTTCCCATAAGTCCCTAGTCTCCTGTGTGCAATGGAGTGAGACAGGCCCTGACTGGGGGCAGGACTCTAGTGGGGAAGCTGTGACGTGGAGCAGCAGTTCGGGCCAGGCACCAGGAAGGGTGCTGGGAGACAGGGATGACTCCAGGCTGGGGAAGAGGCAGGAGGGTGTTTGGTGTGGTGGCACCGTGGGGGAGACGGGTTGGGGCTGGCCTGACATCCCTCTGTGCTCTGGAGACCCCTCCCTACCTTGCAGACTCTTCACTCTGTCAGGGTAAAGTTCCCACCACTGTTCCTACTGTCTGCTGTGTCTCTAACCAGAAGCTCCTGCCTCCTGCTGGACGCCCTCTGTGCCTCCCGCAGCCTGCGGCACTTGCAGCTTTACAGTTGCCTGCAGAGCTGTGGAGGCCTCTACTGCAGCCCAGGCGCCTCAGCATGTAGAGAAAGCCAAGCCAGGGCCTTTGTTGGCACTGTCACTTCCATGAGCCTCTGGGGCAAGGAGGGCCCATGGCCTGCTCCCTGCTCCCCTGGAGCCCCTCGGAACCCCTGACTTTGTCAACACAAGCAGCTTTCCCCTTTTGTGTTTCCAAACTTCTTGTCAAAAGCGGAAGCTGTCAGTAGAAATAATTTTGACTGAGAGTAACAAATATGTCAGGGCACAAGGCAGAAAGAAAGAAGGGTTCCTTTCTATAGTAAAGAGCGGGTACAGATAGCTGTGTGTGTGTGTTTGTGTGTGTGTGTGTTAGTTACAGATAACCCTGTGTGTGTGTTAGTTACAGATAACCCTGTGTGTATGTGTGTATTAGTTACAGATAACCCTGTGTGTGTTACAGATAACCCTCTGTGTGTGTGTGTGTGTGTGTGTGAGAGAGTTACAGATAACCCTCTCTGTGTGTGTGTGTTACAGATAACCCTCTGTGTGTATGTGTTACAGATAACCCTCTGTGTGTGTGTGTGAGAGAGTTACAGATAACCCTCTGTGTGTGTGTGTGTGTGTGTGTGTGTAGCTCCAGATCTTGTTAAAAGATTAATTCAGTTTAATTCCCTGGGCCAAGAGTAATTGACTTTGATGGATCCCAGGGCTGCTCAAAGTCCCAGTAATGCGATAACAGCCCTGACGTAACAGGATTAAGCCTGGACCGACCTGTGTGAGCCGGCACTGACTTCATCGTGTTCATTTCATGGGGGAAATATTACACCCATCCATTACAACTAACTTTTCCAGGAAGCAGATTTGAAAGCAGTGTGTGACCTAGGGTGACCCTGGGTGGCCATGGAGAGAGAGCTCCTTCGAGGGTCCTGGGTGGGGGGTGCATGGGGGCCCAGCCCTGCACCCAGCCATCCTGGATGGTCAGGCCTCATGGCTTGCTCTTGACTTATAACTGGTCCGAATGGGATGGTTTGAGAGGAAGGAAGCCCAGTTATGAGCTTGGCTCCTGTGGCCTTTGACCGAGGCAGTGGTGTGGTGGTGGGGGTTCTGGGACCCACTCTGGGCCCTGGGGCTCCAGCTGCCAGGGCACCTGTCTCACAGGGCTCTTCTGCTCCTAGGGGGTCGTGTGAAGACCTGGAAACGGCGCTGGTTCATCCTCACAGATAACTGCCTCTACTACTTTGAGTACACCACGGTGAGTGAGGCCACACACCTCCCAAGTCCTGCAAGGCTCACTCTGTCAGGCCTTGCCTCACGCCTCTCTCTCCTAGGACAAGGAGCCCAGGGGCATCATCCCCCTGGAGAATCTCAGCATCAGGGAGGTGGAGGACCCTCGGAAGCCGGTACGCGGTTCTCTGCGCTTGGGTTCTTCCTTCCACCCCAGATCTTTGCAGCATCCCTCCCATGCCCCAGACACCCCGTGACAGCTCCCTTCTCTTTGTCAGAACTGCTTTGAGCTGTACAACCCCAGTCACAAAGGGCAAGTCATCAAAGCCTGCAAGACAGAGGCAGATGGCCGTGTGGTGGAGGGGAACCATGTTGTATACCGGATCTCTGCCCCCAGCCCTGAGGAGAAGGAGGAGTGGATGAAGTCCATCAAGTGAGTGAGCACAGCCAGGCTGCTCAGTCATGTGGGAGCAGGGGTGTGTTGACACGTGTGTGCATGTCAGTCATGTGGGAGCAGGGGTGTGTTGACACATGTGTGCATGTTAGTCATGTGGGAGCAGGGGTGTGTTGACACATGTGTGCATGTTAGTCATGTGGGAGCAGGGGTGTGTTGACACGTGTGTGCATATCGAATGCCTTTACTCAGTGTGTCAGAAACTTAGCAGGCCAGTCTGGCTACCTCACACTTGAAGCTGCTGCTTGGGAACCTGTGGGGTGCAGTGGGCATCCAGGCCTTCTTGCAGCTACAGCCACCTAACTTCCTTTCTTCCCCAGAGCAAGCATCAGTAGGGACCCATTCTATGACATGTTGGCCACAAGGAAAAGGAGGATTGCCAATAAGAAATAGGTAAATGTCAAGACCCAGACTCCAGCGGATACACTGGCCTCACAGGCGGTAGGACTGGGGGCAGTGTGCTGCCCACGGGTCCTCCAGAACAGCCAGCCAAGGCCCAAGACTCAAGCCTGTGCTTTGGGACATTGGTCAGCTGTGAGCATCTCCTTCCTGCCACCATCCTGGCGTTGACCTTTGGGGACCCTTGTCCACAACAGCACCTGGTGATACAGCCTCCAGATCTGCACAGCCCGAATGGACTCCTTTTCTGGAGCCAGAGCCTCATCCATACCATGCCACACCTGCTCTTTGGGGCAGCACTAGATGTTCTAGAAGTCGCTGTTTTATATCAAAATGGGAAAGGAAAACCTACCACTTTTTTATTCAGAATTTTTCTCAGATATATAGGATTATAGCTTTTATATGCCTTTTTATATTCTGAAAATTATAATGAAAGATACTTAATTTCTAACAGTAGTATTTTTAGAATGGCAGCTATAAACTTAACTCCTGGACACAAGTATATACTGTGCACTGAAAACAGTCTATATATGCAGCCCTAAGCACTTGGGACGGGAGCAGCTGGGGCACAGGCAGCCACTCTGGGTGAAGAGGCAATGGGGTGAGCATGAGGACCCATGTGTGCTTGGGAGACTCAGGTGTGACTGCTACTTCCCCTCACATGCTTCTCTAAGATGAGTCAGTAAGATACGGCTATGGGTCGGGGTGTTTATCTTGTCAGTGCCAAGGCCTGAAGATGGAGTTCTCTCTCTGGAAACAGGCCACTGATGTTTAGAACCACATTAGCCACTTCATATCGGACAGTTCCATGTGGTCCAGCTGCACATGGCTCTTGACTTTGGTACTTTTGTTGCTTGCTGTTTCAAACTTTGGTTAAGTGCTGACATATATTTTGATGTAGTGAGTAGGCAGAAGCAGCCAGAAATAATCCACCTGTCCTCTGGTAGTGCCAAGTTTTCCAACATTTGACATCCTTTTGAGGAGGGGAAAAACTGAAGATGGCACTGAGGGACACCTGTGGCATCTAGACCCCTACATATACCAGCATATGACTTCAGGGCACATGTGCTTGGGCCAAGACTGTTTAAGGCAATAGGGCCCATTCATTGTAGAGAACCTGCTGGAGGCTGCACGTGGCTTATTTGGAAAATGGCTTTCCCCTGCAGACCCTCACCACTCCGTCTGCGCACACACCTGGAGCTTGTGTTCGAAGGGCCCTTGAAAGCCTCCAACCAAACGCCCTTACACAAGGCTTTCAGTTGAGCGGTCTTGAGAAGCCTCTGAGCTTGGTGTAGCTGTTGTCTAAGATGGCACAGGGCATGTGAAGGCAAAGCTCCCTCACGAACCAGACTGAACACTTTTTTGGTTTATTCCCAAGCTTCTTGGCTTTTTTACGTTTACTAATACCTCAAACCTGAAACCCTTGCACTTGGGCTGCCTAGCTAGTGTGTATGCAGCCTGGCTTCCAGTCTTCCATGATCCTTAACCCCTCTTCCCCACTCCCTGCCTTCACCACCTCAGACCCGAACTTACTGCTGGTGGGGCACCTGTTGGGAGGTGGGAACTGGCATGCCTTCAGTCAGCACCACGGTGAGCCAGTCTGATGTTCGACCCAGGTGTGGCCCTGGGCAACAGAGCTCTCTGTTGGATAATGAGGACGGGGACATTAAGCATGAGGCTACTTAATGTTGTCTTTAATGCCGTAGTCATCTTTGAGGGGACCTTACCTTATGGCTGTTGGTGCTAAGAATCCTAAGTTACTGGCTCCTGGAGTATCCCCATGGAGTCACTTAACTCAGGTTATGTTGTGACAGTGTTAACCCCAAGGGCATCTGCCATTCCCAGAGCTTATAAAGGCTCAGGCACTCATGCCCTTCACCCTTTATCTGCACTTGGCAGTGAAGCATTAAGCCCTAACTCTGGCCAAAGACAGTTTCCTGTCCTGCTGGGCCCTGGTCTTCATTTTTGGGTTTCAGAACACTTGATGTGGTACTGCAGTGTAACTAGGAACCGTCTGGAGATGCAGCAGCTTCCTGTGCTTCGTGTCATGATGACTTCAGGGCTACAGGTGTGTTTTGCTGACAAGTTAGGTCGTTACAGACCAGAAACCATAAGTTGTGATTTCTTTTTATCTTAGAAAACATTTCTATTTACAATAAAGTTACTATGTAAATAATGTACATATGTATTAATTCCTTCAGTGTTATACAATGTACATATGCTACATCCTGCATGAAGAAATATCCTATCAATGTTGATATCAGAATTTCTGGCTATTTTATTGCAAAGCAAACAGCTAGTAAAATGGAGGGCCTTACAGCTGTCGGAACTATTGCAAATACTGTGTTCCCTAAATAAAAACATATTGCTAAGACCAAAACTGCCTAAGACTCAATTCTTCAAAACAGACGTGGCTGTGAGCTTGCAGAGGACAGAGTAAAGCTGAGACAGTTGTTTAATTTGCTGCCATTTATATCCTATATAAATCTTACATGCCGTATATATACAGTGGGGCAAGTGCTTTTTTTTTAATCTTAAAAAAACAAAGATCAACTTTAGACATCTCTGAACAACACAAACTGTATAAACCATACAGATTATTCAGATACACACTGTATTAAATACAGTCTTCTCCCCACTCCCGTCTCCTGATGCAGGACCAGTGAATTATAAGTGTCACAGTTTTATAGCATATCCATATTAAAAATAAAATCACAGTATGATTTTTGTCTGTAACTAGAAACTTGAAGGGATCAAGCTGACGACTCAGACTTCAATATCATATTGTCGAAGACGAGACACAGTATAAAAAGTGTTAGGTAAAAAAAACATACTGTAGGCTTTACAAATAATGTCTGGATTATACATTCATAATGCAAATACTCATCATAACTGGTAAATTGATTGGAATAGTTCCACAAAGTTCAAAAACAGAACTTGTCTATAAAATACATCTTCAAATCTTGAATACAACTAAAATGTGAAGCAAATTAGTTTCTAGTATCAGACATTGCAGAGGAAGCCCTCGAAGGTCTCGCTGAGAGCTTGGGTCTTTAAATAAGTCTTTAAATTAAATAGACGCACTGTCGCTTGTCCTTTTGAAGTCCATGGTTCCCAGCTGGCCGTGCACCAGGTGTCTAGCGTGGAGGAACATTACATGAGATACAAGTAGTCAACCTGAGTCTGTGGGAAGCAGCATTTGAGATGGTCTATTCCAGGGCATTATTGTCAGTGTGATTTTATGTACACGGTAATTTACAACGTTCAGCAGTGTAGAAAGTATCCTTTTGGAATAAGGGCAATTAAGAAAAGGTAAAAACTGAAAAAAAAAATGAAAAAAAAAAAAGTTGTCCATGGTAAAATCTGTACAGTATTTACTAAAGAAGCACCACGCAGTTTGGACAGAGTTATTTTCTATGTTTATAATTTAAGCTGGGTTGGGGATGGCTTCTGTTGAAAATGTTGAATCTGAAAGATAAGAGGTGCAGGCATTAGCTGAACAGAGGCCGGGCTCACTCTCTCTGGATGTGTCCCCAAGGCTTTTGAGAAGTTCCTGAAATGGACTCTTTACCTTCCTGGATTGCAGCAGGGAACCCTGGGATGCCAGGGCAGCGCCATCTGCTGGGCCCCACAGCTCAAATCGCCTCAGACCTCAGATACCACTTGGACTGGGCAGAGAGGAGGAGAGACTTACAGTCTTTGTCTCCATGACACAGACAAGTCTGTTAATTAGCTGCAAGCTGAGCTGTTGTAGCCGCTCATTCTACAGCCTCTTCTGACTGTCCTCCTTCACAAAATACAGGCTCTGAGTTCCTGTGTCTCAGGGCCACACAGTAAAACACCAGCATCAGGAACCAGAAGATAGCCCTGACCCTTGCGTGGTCTCTCTGCTCTCAGATACCTAAACCCATTTCTTAGCACAACTTCCACATCTGGATGCTAACTAGTGACTGAGTGGGTGCTAGAGGCACAGACATGCCAGGACCCTTCCCTTCCCCACCCCCAGTCTTCTTCACAAGGAAACCCACCCATCTCCACCCAGCACTTCCACAAATGACCAAACACAGGATAACTGCTTACCGTAATTTTGTTGTTTTGAGGCCAAAGCTTTTAGTCACCTAGAAGGCAAAGCGGGGAAACAATTTTCTTATGGCTGTGTACCTGCAGACTAACCATAATCAATCCTACAGCTCGTTACCAGCCACTGAAAACTGACTCCTATAGCAGGATGAGCTGGCAGTACCACAATCACAGGCACAGGAAGGTCAAGAGCCACACAGGACCAGGTCTCGCCCCCAGCACAGTGGATGAACATTCTTTCAAGCTGAAGAAATGGGCTGAGAGTCATACAAAGAACTGGAGGAAGGGCTGGTGTCTTTCAAGAAAGGGTCAATGGTCAGGCCCCAGAGTGTGCAGAGGCGTTTAGCTGCAGACCCAGCTGCAGTGTGCAGATGGACTACCAGGGAACAAAAGATTCCTCTTGGAGCCACCAAAATGCCTGCGTCTCTGTAGCAACACACGTCCTTTATTTGTCATCATGATCTTTGGGTGAATCTTTGAGACAGAATTGTCAAGCTTTTTATATCAAGGGCTAGGTGATGAAAAACATTTCAGTACAGAGGCCCGGTCTCAGCGCTACTGAGTGGCACCAAAGCTAACACAAAGCACATGGGCATCCACGGTCGACCAACACTGACACTCCAAATCCAAACAGTGCTTCACGGGAACAAATACCAGCCGTCCACTTTTAACTGTTAAGAGCCATTCAAACTTCAGGTTAGACTGGCTGCAGGTGGCTAGCCTCTGCTCTAGCCCCACTGACATCCACAGCCCACGCAGCTCTTACAAGCCCAATGCTCCTCTCTAGAAAAAATGTTCACAGAGGAGCAGCCACGCACACTGTAATCCCAGCATTCAGGATGCTGACATACAACTGTGAGTCCTAGGCTAGCCTGGACTACATAGGAAGAGCAAGGCATAGGGGCTGCTGTGTACTGACCTACTCATTTAGGGAGAAGTCATCAGCAAGAAGCACCCCAGAAACCAGCAGCCTGAAGGATAGCAGAGCCCCACACTGTACCTACACCTCTAGAGAGCACCCTATTCACTTAGGACTTAGAAGCATTTAGGGGTTCAGAGATGAGTACCACACAGAGATGTACACGTGTGCATGTACATTAAGACATACACGGGCACAGATTGCTTTAAAAGCCAAAGTTCTACTGTGTGACACTCAGACGATTGAAGTTCCGGGGGTCTGAGTACACAAGTTGTGCTGGGCCTAGCTCTATGCAACCTTAGGCTTTCCAAAGAGCTGGTCACTCCCAGCCAGAGATCAAAGCACAGCTCTGCTCATGGGCTGGGCTTGTTCTGGGGAGTCTTGTCCACTCTCATATCCTTGTGTTTATCACCTTTCCCAAACCCTTCACCGAGAGCTGTGTCCTAACTTCCCTTACCCTGGCCATACTCTGACAGATGGCATCTGTCAGGCCGGCTTTCCATCCTTAAATGCTTCGTTTTCTCTCGGAAAGGGCCACTGTCTTCCACAGGCCGACCATCAGCCAGTAGAAAGGTATCCTCTGTTCTCCGGAAATGGCCAACGGCCTCATAGCTTGAGAGCTTCGGTAAATGCATCTCAACATCTTTTATAAAGTCCTCCGACTTCCTTGAATGCCTTTTCTTTTTCTTCTTTTTCTTCCGGTGTCTATGGAGATCAGCATCAGAGTATGCTCCTGAAAAGTCGGATTCTTGCTGGTGCCTGCAGAAGAAGCAGGCAAGTTCAGCACCAAGGAAAACTGCCGTCCAGGCTCCCTGTCCCCAGGATGGGGGTAAGGACATGTGGGCAAATACCTCCTGCGAACCAGCGTGTGCTTTCTTTTCATGGAAACAAGTGTTAGGCACAGTCTTCAAGTACAATGCCACACACCCCAGCACGGCTCTGCCCTACTCTGCCGTGTGTTCAGGCACAGGACAGAAGGCAGGCAGCTGGAATTTGCAGCTGGTTACACAAGACTGCGGCAGTCTTCTCCCAGTTTATCATTAAGTGATATTAGCTAACAACAACCCAGGAGCACACTCATGCTTACCAATCAGACATCCCTTAAGACAATCGCCAACAGTTAAGCTCCCAAGTTATGCAAAACCAATCAATCAGGTGTTGCGCCACAGCCCGTAAGCCCAGCACTGGGGACACTGAGGCAAGAGGATCTAAGTTTGAGGCCAGCTCAGGCCTCAAAAAGATACAAAAAACATTTAGACTTCAAAATGAGAACTGGTGGTCTAAGAAGGAGACAAAAGCCAAAGAGATAAATGGTGTGTCTCAAGCTCACGCTAAGCAGGCAAACGGCAGGAAGAAAATACAACAGTGACAAGAATACAATAAATGACATGGGAAGGCCTGGAAGAGCTGTTAGGGGGAGTAACAACTTCCAAGCTGTGTGAACTTTTAGAGATGTAAACTAATAGAACCCCTAAACTCAGGAGAGTGACACATAGACTGCTGGAGCAGTGCCCAGCACGGACTCGGTGCCAGGACAGAGCGGGCATCCCCATGGCCGACCCTCACCTGCTGTCTCTATCCCGATGTTTATCTTTGGACTTCTTTTTCTTTTTAGACTTTTTGTGCTTCTTCACGCGGGGCTCTTCTAGCGCGTCCTTCTCCAGGCTTTTGTGGACTTTCTTTTCTAGACGGCCATTATTACTTTCTAGAGTCTCATACCTCCGTTTCCGCGACTTGACACTTTGGTGTTCATGAAAGCGCTCCGGGAGACTGTGGCTGCTCTTCTGCACACTGACGGCAGCCTTCTCTTGGAGATGCCTCTCGAGGGGCAGAGCAAGGCTAGGGGCCTCTCGGGGGCTGTGGAAGTGAGGCCGTTCCTTGCTCCGGGATTGCAACTCCCAGCCCTTGCGGCCCCAGTAGCTGTCCTTGTGTGGCCGTCCAGACTGGACAAGGCGTTCATGCTCACGACCATGCAGAGGCCGCCACTCACGGGCCTCGTACAGGCCCGTGTACCTGTCATAGTAATACCTGCACTTGTCCCACCGCATCTTGTCTGGGTAGAATCTCTCCCTGACCCAGGCATGCTCGTTTTCTAAATGGTGGCACCGGCTCCAGTCCTGCTCCAGGCCACTCCTAATCCGTGAATGATGGTGGCTGTACCTGCTCAGGGAGCGGCGCTCAGGGCTGGCTCTGTCACCGTGGCCCAGGTGCTGGGCCCCATTGCAGTTTGTATTAGCAGGGTGGCGTTCCTGCTTGGGCCGCTCTCGGCTGGAACAGCGCCTCTTCTTATGGTGATGGTCCTCTGGCCGGGGCCTGCTGTCCCTCACGTGCTCCCCACTAGAGGACCGGTCTCTCCGGCTTCGATAATGTCCTCGGTCCACTTTCCGAAGGATGCTCATCTTCTCCTTGGCTGGGGAAGGCTCCTGAGCTTTAGGTCCCACACTGCCTCCATCCCCTCGGTCCCCAACAGCCTGCTCGGCAGCCCCTTCACAGGAACTGGTGGTGGTCCTGTCAGGCTGAGGAGGCATTGTGTCAGCAGAGACCGCCGAGCTTCTGGAAGAGTCTTCTGCCTCCTCTGACCCCTCTGTGCTGAGGTAAAGGAAGAGTTTCTGCTCACACCCATCACCTGTGAGTCCTGAGGGAGCAGGGCTCAGCCTCTCCACCACTTCAGCCGAGGCAGAGTCCTGAGAGGTCTCAGCTGTATCGTCTTTCACCGCTTGGGTTGGCTGGCTCGAGTTGGCAGTCAAGTCTCCAGGGTCACACGATTCGGGCACTGGGGCATCCCCCAAGGTAGTACCGGTGCTGTTACAAAGAGCAGGGATGGAAGGCAAATCCTCCACAGGTTCGGCTGAGACAACAACAGATGAGTCTTCTTTGGTACAGCTGATGGTAGGCTCCAGGGGTGACGGGGTGGAAGCGGTCGTTACGCTCCCATTGGTGACTGCCTCCGGTATCTCAAGGGGACTGGTCTCATCACTGATGGGCTCTGGTTGTGAAACAGGGTCCTTTGGAGAGCTTCCCCCTGTCGTAGTCCAACTACAGGAAGACAAAGAAACCAAGTCATAGTCGGCCTGACTGCCACACGGGACTGCACGACAGTTCTACTCAACACCCTGCAACTTAACTATCTGACAAACCCAGTATCAAGCTAATCATTCCTGGAAACCAAGTTTTTCTTTTCTCTCATTCAGAAGAAAAAAAAAAAAAAAGTATTTAGGACTATCTTCTGTTTTCACAACTCTGCAGTTCTAGACACCTCATACTTTCAGCTAAGTATCTTCATCATCTAAAAGGCCAAGTGTACACAGGAATGGAAGCTACACATACTTGTAACCCCAGCATTTGTGAAACTGGGCAAGAATTTGAAACAAGACTGATCTACATAGTGAGTTCCAGGCCAGCCTGTGCACTACATAGTGAGTTCCAGGCCAGCCTGCACTACACAGTGAGATCCAGGCCAGCCTGCACTACACAGTGAGATCCAGGCCAGCCTGTGCACTACATAGTGAGTTCCAGGCCAGCCTGTGCACTACATAGTGAGTTCCAGGCCAGCCTGCACTACACAGTGAGATCCAGACCAGCCTGCACTACACAGTGAGATCCAGACCAGCCTGCACTACACAGTGAGATCCAGGCCAGCCTGCACTACACAGTGAGATCCAGGCCAGCCTGCACTACACAGTGAGATCCAGACCAGCCTGCACTACACAGTGAGATCCAGGCCAGCCTGCACTACACAGTGAGATCCAGGCCAGCCTGCACTACACAGTGAGATCCAGGCCAGCCTGCACTACACAGTGAGATCCAGACCAGCCTGCACTACACAGTGAGATCCAGGCCAGCCTGCACTACACAGCGAGATCCTGTGTGAACAAATCCGGGGCTGGTGCTTGTGGCTCAGTTGGCAGTGCTCACCCGGCACAAACAAAGGCCCAAGTTGTGTCCCCAGTACTAATACACCAGGTGTGGTGGTCACACCCAGTGGCATGGGTCTCCTACCTCTCTTCCCCCGCTGGACCCTTTGTCTGGTTGGTAAGCTTGAAGGTCTCAAGGATTCTGTCTTCAGGAACAGACTGCAAAGGAGCAGGCATCACCTACAATGAAACAAAGGTATGTCAGCACCCGCAGCCAGTTCTGTGCCTGCTGAAATCCAGCTAAGTGAGCTAGGAGGGCTGAAACCTCCCTCCCTGACACTCACCTTTCCAGGAAGACCATTAAGTTTGGAAAAGAGGTTTTCTGTGTGTAGATCGGGCTGGCCCTGGCAGCTGGCACTGTCCGATGCCAGGCTTCTCTCTGGCGAGTCACTGTCTGCACTATTAGCACCGTTTAGCAGGACTGACTCTTGAAGCTCGTGAGGGGAAGCCTGAGCATCCTCATCTGCAGCAGCTTCCGGCCTGTCCGAGTGAGCGCTGGCCATCATGTCCACACCGTTCTCCTTGGCCAGCCCCTTCGACTCCTCAT
The DNA here is from genome assembly GCF_011762505.2 of Arvicanthis niloticus. Lineage (NCBI taxonomy): Eukaryota > Metazoa > Chordata > Mammalia > Rodentia > Muridae > Arvicanthis > Arvicanthis niloticus. Next base: position 34,475,066 of record NC_133432.1, read on the forward strand.
CAGACTCTTCTGAGGACTCGGCCCCATAGGGGACGAGCACACTGGAGCCCACCTTAGCCTTGCCGTTCACCATGGGCTTGGGACAGGACTCACTGGGGGAAACTGATTTTGCTACTTTATTAGAAACTGGTGTGGTGGGTACGTTCGAGGTAGACTGTATTGCAGAAGGGTTAGTGATGGTGGAAGAGGGTGCTGCCTTGCTAGGGGCCTCCAGACAAGTGCCATGGAGGTTGTTATTTAGCTGTGCCTGACCTTGGCGAACAGGCAACTTGTTGTGAATACTGATGGTAATTTTTTGTTTCTTGGGGTGTTCTGGAATAACTGAGGGCCTGTTAACAGACCAGTTCTGCACAGAAGTTGAAGCAGTAGCAGGACTGGCCCTATTGACGCTGGTGTTTCCATTAGGGCTTGACACAGAACTACTTGGTGTGTCTTTCACCGGCGTGGTGCCATTCAAGTGTGGTGTGTTCTAGAAGAAGGAAGAGAACAGTTGGGTCAGCACTCTGGACACAGGGTGTACAGTGGTTAGGTAACTGACAAGCTTCACCTCGGTAAAACACCCACTATTCTCTCATCTGTTCATGAGGCCAAACCCTTTTACACTGCCACACTCCTAAGATGACCCCACAGACATGAACAAAATATTTCTCAAAGAGCTTCACTTCCCGTGTCCGACTTTAATAAAGAAGCCAACTATTTAGCCCGTAAGAAGTGTGGAAGTGCATAGTAAGTGGGGCCTGTGACAGAGTCCTTAAGAGGCCATGGGATTAGGCACCCATCCCTAGGCCTCTGTGACAGAGGGCTGCAGTGCCCTCAAGCAGGAAGCTCAGCTGTAGACGAGGCTCTAACTGCAGTGATACCAGGTTTGGATTCAAGCAGAAAGGCAATGAACCCTAATTCTCAAGTGTTACCTTCATCACATGGGAAGGCAGCTGGGGCCCAATGAACCCCGGTGCCGCCTGCTTGTTGTTGACTACCCGCTGACTGATTCCTGGGCGGGGAGAAGACTGGCCGGGGCTATGGGTAGGATGAGTGGGTTCCCCTCCATTTTTCACATCATGGGACCTGGGGACATAGAATAAAATGGCTTGTGTGAGGAAGGACATGTCCTTAGAAGACTAATTTGCAAATTCAACACTACTCAGCCTGTGAGACACAGAAACTGGAGCTTCCACACCACCTCAGAGCTATGCACATCACCTCCATTAGGGGCTGCATGATGAAGGCAGGACACAGGGACCTGACTCAGTGACACACCCCCTTCCCACCTAAGACACATTATATGGCCCTGGCTATTTTGGAACTGGGTGTATAGGCTAGGCTGGCTTCGAATACACAGAGATCCACCTGCCTCTGCCCCTCTGCCCCTCTGCCCCTCTGCCCCTCTGCCTCTGAGTGGTGCTATGTGCCACCACACCTAGCACCAAATGAGTCAGCAAAATGTTTCAGTCTGGGATTTTCTGTTGTTAAGTTACTGTCTTTTTGTTACTGTTTTGGAGGTCTCATTCTGAAGCTCTGGATGGCTTGGAACTCACTCATGTAGTTTTCACTGGCCTCAAACCTGAGGCAGTCCGCCTGTCTGAGGATGAGACTGCATGCTTGACTCCCAACTGATGTTTTGAACTATATATCCTGATAGTTCTGCTACCTGAAAAACTATTTTTCTGTTTATGTTTTCAATTATAAACACATACCATTATAGAAAACCTGTAATATCCAAAACAGGTACTCAGAGAACTGTCACTGGGCCCACACCTCCCTTCTGGTTTACATTATCCCACAGGCTCTTTGCCCACTGTTTTGTTCAATACCTACATTTAATATCTCAACTTGTTTCCCTTCCATATATATCATGCACTTTCCCAGAACATTTTTTAAAAGGTTTTATTATGCAAACCATGCAAACCATTCTTAGCAGAAAGATCAAGAAATCAAGGTCAGCCTGCATAACAGTCAGACCCTCATCTCCTTCAACTTCCTAAAGAAACAAACAAACAAACACACACACACTGCTCTTAACACTGCTGCAGTAGTTCAACATGTGGACATGATCATTCTGTGGTGGGTGACTATCTGTGAATAGCCTTAATTTTCAGTCATGTGGGATACCTCTGGGGCTATGGCAGTGACTGACAGAAGGCTTGGCCCTGGTTCTAACCCAAGTACCTTACAAAGAGAAAAGCCAGCCTGGGGCAGGCATCACATTTCTCTAGAGAGAGAGCTTGGATCTATAGCAGCCAGACACTGGTGCTGGCAGGGTCTGACTAGAGGCTTGTGCTCAAGCTGGTGAGGTACTGGGCTGAGAGCAACAGGGGCTAAGAGCCCATTCCTATGGCTTCCACTGTCCCTAGACCACTCCTCAGGGCTTTTCCTGCCTTCTACACTGACAAACACATCACTCAGAATGCTCAGGTGCATGGCAACTCGTGTTTAACTTGCTGTTTGTAGAAAATAGCTCAAAATTAAACTTAAATCTACAGACGAGGGGGAAAGAAATCAATACAACAGCAAAGCTGATGACTTGTTTCTAAAGCAGTACCTGATGTAAAAGAGCACGTAAGCTTGCTGGTTAAGCACCGATCTGATATCACTGGTGGACACGATGGAGTCATTCATCTGATACCAGAGGCCATTGCTAGCCTGCAGAGAGACAGAGGATGGGGGTAGTAGTTGGATTTAGTCTGATGTCAAAAAACAGCTAAGAAAAATAGGCCTTCGCACCTCACTGTGAAGCTTCACTGTTTACCCCATGAATACAGTGCTGTCCCATAGCAGACTTACCCACCCAACAGCTTACCTTGATGTAGCAGAAGTAGTGGCCAGCATGACAGTTAAAACCAGTGTGCACCAGCACAGCATACAAAACATAAATAATTGGTTCTCCATTGGGCTGAGACATATAGGGCCGAATATCAAGGTACTCCGGATATTTCACATCCTAAAAAATAAATGGAAAAAAGAGAAAGTTCTGCCATTTTTGAAGACACAGGTACTCCATGTTTTCAGTTACAGACATAACTCCTAAGGAGGGTGTTTGAGGAAGGGACTTGCAATACCTACAACTGTTGACCTCAGAAACCTAATGCATGGAATAGAAGGGACCTGAGGAAAACCCCACTGTTTTTATCTGCCATCAATGAGGAAGGATTCTCACTGTCAATGTTCAACAAATGTAACAACAGGTTACGGTAACAGCTCTAGACATTATTCATAACTTTTTTATCTTAAGTGACTTGAGCATGTGTTCTATCTCTTGTACATTACTGTGTATCTTAGCCATTTCACCCTTCATTAATTGGGAAGAAAAGAGGGGAAAACTCAATATACAGAGATGAGATCAATCATGAATCATGTACATACCTTAGCAATTTTTCCACCGGTAAAGTTGGCAAAACGCTTCAGTGAAATGGTAAGAACATTAGAGGACCTATGGATGGTGAATCTCTTTGAAGCTGGAACCATTTTTTTGCACCTTGAAGCACAGGAAGGAAGGGTTAGGATACTCAGGGTAGGAAGGTCTCAAGTGTTTTGGTTTTTACTTTCTAAAACACCTTACATTAAGACTTTAAAACAAGGGCTGGAGAGATGGTTCAGCAGTGAAGAGCGCTGACAGAGTTCAATTCCTGAGTTCAATTCCTAGCAACCACATGGCAGCTCACAACTGTCTGTAACTCCTGTTCCAGGATATTAGATACCCTCACAAACACACACACAAAGAGTCAAATCACCAATGTACAAATAATAACAATTTTTTAAAAATTAAAACAAGGAAACTAAACAAAACCAACAATAAACCATCCCCTTGGACCAACAGTCAGAATTGTAAAATTAAAAATTCCATGAGGCCTACAGGTCAGTAGTGGAACATTCGCTTAGTATGCACAAGGGCCCAGGTTCAGTTCTAACACCCACATACAGAGTAGTAATAATAATTACAGGGGTAACTGACCAATAACATGGAAGAGATGTAAGCTGGCAGTTCAGAATAATCAAAGATCAAAAGCCAGGCTGGGCCTGACAGAAGACCCTGCCTTTAAAAATACAAGCACTCAATAAACAATGACATTAAATGGCTAACAGCATTTGCCTATCACATGTTGAGACTCTGGACTCAACACCCATTACCCAAACCAAAAGAACAAAGAAAAAAAAAAAAAACCACTAAAAAAGCACAGAAAACTGAGCCAATTTCTAAACTGGAATCATGTTGGGAAGCAGGAAGCAGCCCGTCCAGCACCCAGGCATACATACTTGCTACATTTGTAGGAGTTTTCTCCATCCAGTTGTTCCGGCTTCACAAACTGCTCTAACGCCTTGGTAACACTCTGTGCAGCCTAGGAAAGGGGTATAAACATCACTTCAGCATGCATCCTGCCACAGGCTGAGATGGACAGACAGATGAAATGTGCATGCACGCACGCATGCAGATGCACACTTACACAGACATTGAAGATTGTAAACATTTTTTTTTTTTAAAGCAAGCAATCTACTTTAGAGCAGTACATAGGTCACAGTACTAAAGAATGAGTTCTGAGAGGCAGGTTTTGCATTTCTCTAAAATAGTTCTTCTTTATTTAGGAAGCACAAAACAATCTATAATCAGAAAAACAAAAGCTCCAAGCAACAACAAAAAATGTGTGTGAAACAAATTCAATGAGCTAGTTTCTAAGAGTAACAACTGTCTGACTGCTCTGAGAATATAAAGTCCAAGGTGACAGAGGAGGCTTTAACCTTACTACTGTTAACTTCTGAGCTCACCTTAATCTCCAATGTTATGTCCAGGTATGGATCGAAGGTATCCGAAACACCTTTGCAATTTAAACATTTAACTGAAATAAAAGAAAATATGAACAGTGAGAAAGGTCTACTTATTGCCTTACCAACTACTGAAAGAACAGAAAACACTTCAAAATAAAGAACTGCAGAATACAACTTTTATTACAGTGAAAAAGCAATTGTTAATAAATACTCTGTACTGTGGGCAAAAGTGCACTGAGACTAGCCCCTGTGAGCTCCTGGCTGGCGTATAAATTGCTATACCCTCTGGATACTGTATGACTCAGAAATACCCTCAACACACAGCTGCACACATGAAGGAACATGCATTTGGGTAAATAGAAACTGACTTATCCTCAATAGGAAAGAATATGGAACTGACTTCTTACATCCCTGTGTTCATACATAAGATTTCTTTTCTTTTTTTCTTTCTTTTTTTTTTTTTTTTTTTTTTTTTTTTTTTTTTTTTGGTTTTTTCAAGACAGCGTTTCTCTGTGTAGCCCTGGCTGTCCTGGAACGCACTCCGTAGACCAGGCTGGCCTCGAACTCAGAAATCCACTTGTCTCTGCCTCCCAAGTGCTGGGATTAAAGGCAAGCGCCACCACTGCCCGGCTCACACATAAGATTTCTAACAGTAAGAGAAATATGAAAATTGTATGCACAGTATGCTCCCAACTTGCGCATGCATAAAGAAGCACCAGAAGGCTACACTGTAAACAGAAGTCTGAGCAGACCTGGGATCTACTTTTCAATATTATCCTGCCCCTATTGTTAACATTTAAAACTGTAATCATGTATGTTATGATGAACCTTCAAACAAAATTTTACCTCGGGATCTTAGGTAGCCTCCAAATATCTGGCAGACCAGGGTGGTGGCCTGGGTGTGTCTGTCTAATCTGAAAAACAGGTAGACATGACATGAGAAGAGAGCCTGGCACACACTGCTGTGGATACTGTTCTAAATTTTAAATCTATGCTTATACAGCAACAAGAATTCAGAGGAGAATCACAAATGACAATGTCAGAATGGGTTGCAGCTAGAGACATGAAGAGGACACAGGCACTCTGTCATGAGGGGACTTGAGGCAGAGAATGGCGAAGACACCCTCTGTTTATGAAACCTGGCCTTCATTTCTTTCCCAAGGCTTGACAAGAGGAGCCGAAGGCAGAACCTTCCTCTGCTCAGCCCTAGCGTTCAACCAATCCTTCCATCCGAGAAAGACAGTGAGGAGCCAGGTGTAGCCGTGCGTGGCTGTCTGCAGCACAGCAGGTGCCTCGGCACCTCCATCTTCAGTCCTCAGGCTGCATTTGGGTTTTAAGAAACTACACAACTGCTGAGGCAGAGTTAGGGGCAGATTGTTGAGTCTGAAGGTGAACAAGGAAACCATTAAGCATGACTACTACCTTCAGATCTGGGAACTAAACAGCAACAAGACTGAAGCCTATGGCCCCAGCATCTAAGAGCAACAAAGTCAACGGGTTCTAGTACACATATTGTTTGAAGATTATGCAAATCTTGGGAAAAGTCGATGAGACACAAGGCAGAGTGGACTGCTCTGTGCACCCTCGTGGGGACGGGCTGGGTGACGACCTGACGAGGCAGCCTACACTCTGCTCCACTTACTTATTGCTGCCATTTAAACACGCTTTCTGCATGGCATCAACCGTGTACTGAAGAAATTCATGGGCATCTTCTTGGTTTCCAAAACGGAAGTGTCTAGCTATACCTGTAAGATTTGGAGAAAGACAAGGCTTTGTTATAACATACCTTATGCTACAGCAATACCCCTAAAGGCAACACCTTGAAGTATATGCCTGGAAAAGTCCCAGAATGATTTGTTTGTCTTGAGGCTGAGTCTTATGTCTTATGTATCTCCATCAGGCCTCAAACTCTCCAAGTAATTGAAGATGACCTTGAACTTCTGATCCTCCTGCCTTCAGTTTCCAAGTGTGCATCACTGCACTCAGGTAATCTCTGACTTTCAGCAGCTTTTTAAGCAAAAGGATTATAGTTTGTCACAGTGTAATTACCTCATCACCTAACTACTCAGCTAGAAGCCTGAACGAGTTTTGTGTTCATTTTTATTACAACTTGGCTAATTAGAGTGACAAAAGGTTGCAGTACAAAACGCATATCAATACAGTGGGCATGATAACACACACCTATACTCTAGCGCTTGGGATGTGGACATCAGAGGATAAGGAGTTAGGCCAGGAGGCAAAGGAGACCCTGTCTCAGAAAGCAAAAAGTGTGTTAAGAAAAAAGAAAAGTGCATACAAGCCCCACACGTGTTACACACGTGACCCTGTTAGCATTTGAGAGGATGAATCGGGAGGTGTGCCATGAATCTGGGGCCAGCCTACCCTACAGAGTGAGTCTCTAACCCAGAATACAACAAGGAAAAGGTATGGAGGACAACAACTAGACATGGGATACTGCCGAGCTACTGCACTGAGACTTACGCCGCATTTCATTGATGACAAACATCGGCTTGATAACGTCCCCAGGGTTGCTAAGTGCCTGGGTAATGTGTGTCTGCATCGTGCACATCATACAAAATCCTTCGGCGTGGCCTGCAACATAATGAGAATCCAGGTGAGCAAATGTGACGGCATGTGACGGAGACCATCGAGGAGGGCAGGTGCTCAGGACGCAGCAACAGTGTCAGCTCCCATGTGTGTGCACTGAGCCTGCTACTGTCATCAGTGTTCACTTAATCCATCTAGGAAGCCTAGGGGATAAGTAGATCCGGACTACTTTAAAATCAAGAGAAGAAATGTACCCAAAGTCTGGTATGTATTAAGCAGCAGATAAAGGTGCCAGGTGTCTCCGTGGAGGAAGGCTGCTCTCTGAGCACACACAGTAGGAACACAGCACTTAGCACACGTGAGGCCCTGCATTCAATTCCTCAGCACTGAAAGGAAAAAAACCACATTCTTCGCACCACAAACAAAAATTAACTAAAGTGGTATTACAGGCTCTTTGTGTAATGTATAAAAGAAAACATAGTAAAAGTATCTCTGACCTCAGACTAGGGAAGGATTTTTTTTATATGTTTGGACACACATGCCAAGAGTAGAGGTCAGAGGGCCACTTGGAGGAGTCAACTTTTTTTTTTTTTTTTTTTTTTTTTTTTGGTTTTTCGAAACAGGGTCTCTCTGTGTAGTCCTGGCTGTCCTGGAACTCACTCTGTAGACCAGGCTGGCCTCGAACTCAGAAATCCACCTGCCTCTGCCTCCCAAGTGCTGGGATTAAAGGAGTGTGCCACCACCGCCCGGCTGAGGAGTCAACTCTTTCCTTTGACAACAGGGGTCCCAGGTACTGAGGTCAGGTTGTCAGGCCTGGAGCAAGCAACCTGACTTTCTGAGTCATCTTGCCAGCTCAAAATTTCTTAATAGAATATTTAAGATATAACTGATTTAAAAAATGAACTACAAATTCTGACAAGAAAAAACACATTTTCCAAAAGACGCTGAGATGAATGAAGATACCTGTGAGACAGGAAAAAACATTTATAAATCTCAATCTATCATTTCCAAAAACTTTATATAAAACCCTCAAAATTCAACATATTGAAAAACTAGTTTTCAGACAGACAAAACTATCTCCACAGGGAACTGCAGCTCAGCTGGCAGACCGCTTGCCTAGGGCGCTGTGACTCCAACTGGCTACACAGCCCTCGGGAAGCCTGGTCACAAGCACCTGTAAGCCCAGGACTCAAGAGTAAAAGCAGGAAGATCAGAAGTGGCTGAGCCTGTCTGGGGCTATATGAGAGTCTATCTCAGGAAAACAACTGAATAGACATTTCATTTCAGCCTAGTAAACATTTAGAGTTCAAATCCCCACAAGAGGTTTCCATCATTACTAACCAGAGACGTGCAGAGAAAAGTCACAACGGTCAGAAGACACTACTAAACATTCCTGAAGGATCTCAGTGGTACAACTGAGGATGGACCATTTGCCTAGCCTCACAGGCATGACATCCTAGTCTCAAGTCCCAGAACCAAAAAAGCCCTGAGCACACTCTTGTGCTGGAAAATGGTGTGAACAGAACTTTTATTCCCTCCTTGCTGGTTCTGAAATGTTTAAAAATTATGTGCCCTGCACAGGATGAAGCCATTTCATTCTTATACATATACCCAAGAGAAAAAAAATATTTGTTTTATGAAGACTTGGTCTTTTGGTCACTTATTGGAGATAGGCTCCCAGGGAATGCAGACTGGCCTGGAGCCCCCTCTGTAGATCTTATCTTGCCTTCAGTTCCCACATGTATAGCTGTGTAACTTGTGACAGCTCCAAACAGGCGTGTACAGGCAACCAACACAATAACGTGGGGTTCATTATGTCAAATCGAGCAAAATGAAACACTATAGATGTTCTAACTCCATATATGCAACATACACAAAAGCAAAAACAATCAAGCTAATCTCTAGTGAAGGGGCAGAGCAGCCAGCTGCCTGGGGCAGAGGAAGGGGGACTGCAAAGAGGCACCAGGAAAATTTTAGATTTGATGAACGTAACAGTGGTCATAGTCTCAAAGATGTATACAAAGTCAACAGCATCAACTTGTGAGCCTAAAAGTACAGGTTTTCTATCAATCACACCTCAGAAGAACTGTGGTGAGGGGTAGAAACGGCAGACAACCTTCACACTAAATGATTTAATTCCAAATTTCATTAGCCAACACTGAGCTGGGCTTCTACTTTGTTAAAAGAAATGTAAAGAAACAGGAATGCCAGGTCACACCTGTGAGGCTGAGGAGAATATTGGACTTGATTTTAAGGCTGGCAGATTACATAGCGAGATAGACAGACAGACAGACAGACACACAGAGAGAGAGACAGAGAGAGACAGAGAGAGAGAGGTAGATAGATAGATCAAGGAATCCCAAATGTCAAAAATTAACAAAATAAGCTTCTTTTAAAAATATTTTACAGATCAAATTAGGTGTGAAACGTTCCTTATGCAACCCAAAACCAATCCTAACGTCCCTCTCACCCTATCCCCCAGGTTCTAAACCAGCAAACCAACTTCTCGATGATCATTTAACTTGGTTTTTTTGTTGATTTTTTTTTTTTTTAATGCAAGCTGAGGATTAAACCTAGGGCCTTATACATGGTAGGTGAGCACACTCCCACTGAGGGAAACACCAAGCCCACGGTCATGTAACGTCAATAACACTGCATGTTCATTTCAGAAGACAGCATTAGGGAAGCAAATCACAGCACTAAAACCATGCACTCAAGAGCACGAGGCACTCACATGTCTTGGAGTGTTCATGGGATAACATGTAATTGGCGAGGGGTGGTGTATAAGTCAGACACTGCAATGCAGCATTGGCAAAACAGGTATTGCCCAAATTCTGGAGCCCAGCGCCAACCCGATGACTTTGTTGCCACTTAAGACAAATCTTTTCAGATGGAAATAGGACCTTTTGAGGAGGAGCAATGCCATCACCTAGGACTTAAAAAAAAGAGAGAGCAAAAAATTAAAAACAAATAAGCGAAAATACACAGCAATGTCTGAGTGTGATCGAGACTCTCCACCTTGTTACTAGCCTGTCACAGGCACTGAGGAGAAGCCCAGAGCCTGGGATGAGATTCATTCCACGTTTACTTGGATTTTTCAACAGATAATTTTCAAGGACATGGGGGTGGGGTGAGTACAAATTAAAGAATCTTCAGACACATAAATCCACCCAAAGCAAAGTGTAGACTTCATTCACACTAGTGAAAAAAATTTTTCTGAGGGCCTGTAAGAGGGCTCAGCAGGTAAGGAACTTGCCACACAAGTGTGATACCTAAGTTTAATCACGGAACCTGCAGCAGAAGCAGAGTCTAATGCTGGGAACTCATCTTCTGACCTCTACATACACACCATCATAACATGGGCATACTCACACATAATAATACAATTTTTAAAAACTAAAGAGAAATCTAAATATTGACTGGATTTATTTGTATTTCTGTGTGTGTGCCACGCCTGTGCACATACAAGCACCATTGCTTGTAAAGGCCAGAAGAGAGTTTAAGACACACACAGACACACACGAGAAGGTTGTCTGTGGGTGGAGGTTCAACTAAGAGGCCATGAATTGTTGGCAGCTGGCTGATGAATGTATGAGTGTATTAGACCTACAACTTTTTCTCACACTTTTTCCTAACAATGGTCTGGAAATGTAGCTCAATTAACAGAATGCTTCCTTAGAATGCAGAGAAGTCCTGGGTTTGATCCCCAGCATCCCCTGTAATCCCAGCATTCAGCAGGTAGAATCAAGAGAATCAAGAAGACAAAACAATCAGGCCAGCTTTGGCTACATAATGAGTTTGAACCAAGATAAAAGTTTATCCTTCAAGAAACTGGGAATTAAAAAAAAAAAAAAATCATATCTGACAACTAAAAATCAATCCATCCTATTTGTGACACATGGTAATAATGATCTGTGGGTAGGTGGGTTGATAAATTAATAAATGCTCATTAGAGGAAAATGAACTAGTGTCAATCTTGAAAACCAATGCCTTCTGAATCATCTGTACAGGAGTTCTTGGCAGGAACTCTGCAGTCATACCTTGATCCTTTGGTGGTGATGGTTTTGATTTTTCAGGTACAGACGAATTAGAATAAACTACAGCACCAGGCACCGGCCCTAATGAAAGTGTATGATTTGAGACATCACTTATTGAAGACACGGCACCCCAGCTGGCAGAGCCTGTGTCCATGTCTTCAGGTGAGACGGCCTCAGAACTGCCAGGCTGGTTCTGACAGGTGGATGGGTCTGAAGGTTCAGTTTTGTCAACTATGGTCATTTTTCAACCCTGCAAAAAACAAAAGGTATATTTGTTTCAAAGGGTAAGAAGAGCAGTCTACTTACTAGTCACTGTATCCTCAAAACTTGTGTCTAGCCAAGTAAAACTATCTTTAAACAAATCACCCAACAAATCTCCAAACATTAGTGGGGTAGGAATGTGGCTCAGTTGGTAGAGGTCTTGCCTGTAACCCCAGCAATGCAAGAGGAAGCAGGAAGATCAAGAGTTCAGTATGAGACTCTGTCTTGGAAGCAGCAGCATCAACACCACCGAAAACCCCTTTCCATACCATATCCCCAAACCATCCGTTTATATTTAGGCACCTCAATTCAGAATTATGTACAGTAAAAACACTTTTTTTAAAAAATCTCTACTGCTTAAAGCTAGGAACAGTCTACACTTTAATATATTTGACTACGTTTTCAATTCATATACCATTTTTCAGGTGGAAAAATCAATTCAATTGCATAAAGAGAATATTTAGCTTTAATTTTTAACTCAAAGTCTAAAATACCATTGTATGAAATTTAGAGTTTTTTTAAAAAAAAATTAGCTAGAGAAAAGTCTTACCAGTGGAAACAAATGCATTTTTCTAAAGAAGTTCAATATATAGTATTTTAACATTTAAAATTAAACCCGTGATTTTACTAACATCAAACTTTGAACACAAATGTGTATTTAAATCTCTGAATCTTATTTTTAAATCTACTAATTGAGCTTTTTTGATGGGCTAGGTATCATATTAATTGCTGAATATTTATTTACTTGCTAAATTTTCATGATAGATCACTGAAAGATCAGCCAAAATTTGCAAGGTCAGTGATTGTGCCAAAACACCCAGCAGGACTGTTGTCTAGCCATTATACAACCTAAGTCAGCAAAGTGCTTTTAGGAATAGTTAGTCCTCAAAATGTCCAGGCAGCCAAATCTCCATGTCACACCTTGAAGAAAACCTTTTAGGAGTTCTCCACTGCCCTCCCTATGTTCTTCACAGCATCTGAACTTAGCCTGCTTCAGTCTCTACAACACTCCTCACATTATGATCCCACCAAAGACTGGGTCCATGTTTAGTCCCTGCTCCCTCTGAGCTCCTGCAGGCTATTCTTTACATATTCTTCTCCATTGTTCTACCTCTGACTAGTTAACACTGCACTTGTCAGGGTTAGAACTCACTCCTCTGGAATGCTTTCTCTGACAATTCCTTTCATTCCAAGACTGGATTAGAAACCCATCCTAAAGGGTTTCCTTGACAATTGCCTTTCACCCCAAGATTGGGTCAGAAACCAATCCTAAAATCTCCGTGCTGATTTCTACAGTAGCATGCTGTAAGAACCTACTCCACCCTACCTAGCATAAGGACAGCTTTCCAAACGTGTTCAACAAATGAATGAAATCACACAAAAAGGAAGGAACTAGTGTTTGCTTTTAGCACCAGCTTGTGCTGAATGATTTATATATGGTACCTCATTTGATTCTTTAAAACCTCTGAATTAAGGAAGTACCTCTAAAATTTTGCCTTTAAAAAAATTCACCACTTTTAAAGTACAAAGCGTAATGGAATACTCATGTACTTGACACTTCACTGAACAGATGTCACCATGTGCTTGGTACTTACAATAAAGTTGTTTCTTGAAAGTTTCAATCTTCTTGTTTACGATTTTTAATTCAAGTGAAGTACAATCTTAACAATGTAGGGACAGTTACATAAAATCAGAAAGTCAAATATCTAACTTGAATAATTAATCAATTGAAGATAAAGCACCTTCACTCACAAGAAAACTTGGGCCAATTATCCAATAAAGTCTATACATATCTCATGCTACAGGCAAAAGAAATTTTATATATATATATATATATATATATATATATATATACATATATATATGTGTATATATATATATATACATATATATATATGTATATATATATATATATAGTGCTGATGAAAGAAAAGGAACAGGAGGGAGAGTTAAAGGAAGAAAGACAAAATTCGTAATAAGGGAAGGCTAGTCTATCCTTATTTAAAACAACATTAATAATAAAATCCCTTGATTTTCCTGGGACAAGCAACCTTTCCATACAATGATTAACAAACAACCAAACAAAACACTGTACTTATTCTAGCAAAGGCACAGGTGATAGGCTTAGGAGATAAATATTAAGAAAAATACAACTCAAGTCATCAATAAGTATGTTATTGTTTTGATTCTGACAAGAATAACAAAATCCATTAATCTTCTTCACTTAGATATTCAGCCAATGAAATCTCGCCCTAAAGATATCAGTGATCAAACTAAACCCCACCTATAATAGAGACCTTTCAACTATATGGTGTAAGTCAGGCTTCATGTGGCTCCTGTTTTCATTCAAGTAAAGCTTCTGAAAGTTAGTGTTCAAACTATGAAAGTTTTCTTTAATCAAAGCTGAGCACCTTTTCATGATATACAAAGTTACAACAGTCCATCTGAATCCTGAATAGGGACCAAAATTGGATGAATGTACAAAACTAAGAACCTTTACTTGCTTATGTCTCTTTTATGATAAGTAAATGCCAGGCTACATGTATCTTTTTCATTTTAAAAAAGAGTATCACTATTTAAACATTGTGTCACTCCACATACACTGAAGAAACTGTTATATTAGAGTTCTTCATAAACAATATTATACAAGTTCTTGTAACATTTCAGTTAAGAAACTTTAAAAAGATACTACTTGGTTTTTAATTGTATTTAGGTAAACAGAAAACCGTAAAACTTTGCAAACTAAATACTTACTGTAGTCTTGAGGCAATGATTACAGAAAAGAAAGTGAAACTGTCCCTGAGTAAAAACAAATAAGTGTAACTCATTATTCACAGACCTAAGCATCTGAATGAGTGACACGGTAAAAGCAGAATGTTTAAACCGCACGCTTTGAAGAAAAGTTATCCTCCATAAACAGCTGTGCGAACCTGGATCCGGTTGTTACTTTGTAAAAGGGGCGTTAACTAGTTTCCCAACACTTTTGTTACTTGAGTGTATTTACTTGAAAGAACCACAAACAAGCAAGTCCTAAGGCCTTCAAATATAAAAGAGCTATTCAACAAAAGTAATCTCAACTGTATTCATTCTAGGGAGGTTAAAGTCCTAGATTGTAAAACTTTGGTCCCGTCAAATTTTCATTTCAAACATCTGAATCAGATCCCTCCCACCCGCCTTTTCCTCCAGGTAAGTTGGTTCTTCGTGCCCCAAAGATAAAGAACCTGAGGGAGGGAAGGTACACTCGGGGTTTTTTTGTTTTGTTTTGGTTTTTTGGAGGGGAAAGAGCTATGGGGCTCCTCCCCCACCCAACAACCCCCCCACCCCCCGCTGTCCGCCTCTCCTTTCGGGTGTCCGCTCCGGCGTGGGCAACTCGGGTGTTCTGCTGAGAAGCCGAGTGGACCGCGCCCGGGTGGGAAAGTTTGTCGGGGTGGGGTGGGGGCAGGGAGGCCAGCCCCGAGCTCCGAGAGGCGCCCTGGAGCCGAAGGTGGCAGCCACGCGGGGGGCGGCGGGCGGGCCCCGGACGCCGGCTACACTGTCCCGGCGTGCACACGCCCACCCCGGCAGCTCCAAACGCGCCGAGCGGCCCGGGAGCTGCCGGCTGCAGCCCGGCCAGAGCAGCGGACCGAGGGGGCGGGCTGGGGCCGGTGGGGGGTGGGAGCGCGGTGGCCATGGCAACCAGGGGGGTCCGGCCCTGCCGGTGCAACCCCAGCACTGCCTTCGCTGCGAGCCCGGCCGCCCTGGCCACCGCCTCCTGCTCTGCGGGCCTGGCCCGGCCGGGCGGCAGCAGCGCCGGTCCCGCAGCCGTGGGGTCCCCGGGCCGCCCGGCGGCTGTAGAGGGGGCGGCGGGCGAGGGGCCGCGCTAGTCCCGGCGGGCCGCAGCCAGCTGAAGGTGGCGGGGCGGCTGAGGCCGCGAAACAGGGACACGCGGCCCAGCCCCACGCCGGGCTGCAGCGGGCGGGAAGGAGGCGGGAGCTTACCTGACCCGGCTCGGCACTCGCTCCATCCCCCTCGGCCGCCGCCGCCGCCGCCGCCGCCGCCGCACACAGCCCAGCCGCCCGGCGGGGGACAATGACGTGCCTCCATCCGGGCACCGCCGCCGCCGCCTCCGGGTCAGCGCCGCACCCGCAGCTCGCCGGCCGGGCCGCCAGGGGGCGCGCCAGGGCCGCACCCGCACGCGCCGCCGCCACGGCCTCTGCCGCCCAGGGGCCGTCGCGCAAGAGGCGCGGCGCGCAGCTAACGGGCCCGGCAAGCGCGGGAGGGGCCGTCGCCCAAGGGCGGCGGGGCGCAGGCTGGCCTCACGCGTGAACTAAGCGCCGCCGGAGAAAGCACACTGATTGGTCCGACGCCCTGATTGGCGGGACGCGTTGATTGGCTGGGTGTCCCGGCATCAGGACGGGGAGGGGCCGCTTCCGTCCAGAGTTCCCGGAGCGGCCCCACCTGGGTCCCTAAAGCTACAGTACACCTGAGTTTTGCATCTCTGGAGACTGATACCTCTCCTGCGCTTGGCCCTGTGGACTACGGCGGCAGGGCCACTGGGCTCCGCGATCTCTGGCTTTTAGACACACGGGCCCTCACGGCGACGGGGGCTCCGCTGTATCTACCTTACGTAGCCCCTCTGGCAAAAGGACAGACCATGCACCCCCATCGACATCTCACTTCAAGCCTTAGCTCTACAGAGGCAACTGGGTGGGTGGGCTCTTGCGCCCCAGACCTACAGTCAAACTTCGTGTCACTTCCTGGATCCAGAGACTGGACTAAGTAGTTGATCCTTGCATTCTTTCCGCCTGTGATACCCATTTAGAACACACCCCTGAAGTGCTTTCACTACTGAGCAGAATCTTTCACCCCTTATACCACTAGTTCACTCCATCCTACTGACGCAAAGAGCTGTGGTCCTGACCACCACCCACTTGCCTTCTCTCTTACTAAGCCTACTCTGCCTCCTCCAGCACTCCACTATGGTTTCACTTTACTGTTGTGGACACCGGTTTTTGTTTTATTTTAAAAGACAGATCAGAGCACATCATTTCCCCTCTTCAGAGTCTTCCTCCGGCCAGAGAAGTAGCTTGGGCATTAAAAGTCCCATTTTAATAATTCCCAGTACAGGTGAGTCTGGGGCAGGAGGATCACAAATTTGAAGGCACCCTGTGCTACATAGGAATTCTCAGTCTCAAAACAACAAAACTCCAACTCCACATTACCTTTTTTCCTTCAGTTGTTCCAGCCACAGCCTGTTACACTAAGATTTTAACATTAGAAAGAGGTCAGGAGCCTAGACCTCCTCATGCTACCCCTGGTAGGTTGGCTATAACATTTCCACTGTGTATTTGGAGAAAACAAACAAAGCCCTCAAGTACTTCGAGGAATTAAAAGGGAGACAGAGAATCCTAGTTGCTCACATTTCTGCATCTGTTAAGATTAACACCACAACTTTCTTTACAAATAAACAGTTAAGAAATTTGCAAAAGGTAAGGTAACCCATGTCTGTGATCCTAGAATTCAGGGAGCTGAGGCAGAAGGATTGTCATGAGTTCAAGCCAGCCTGGACTACAGGGTGAGATCCTGTCTGAAAAATTAGTATATATATATATATATATATATATATATATATATATATATATATATATATATATATATATTAAAATCTAAGTGTGATGGTGTATGTCTGCAATCCAGGTCAACCAAGACTACAGAGTGAGTCCCTGTCTCCAAGAAAATGACAGATTTGTGAGACTAGAACTGACTGGTTCAGTTCTTTGCCTTTTCCAGGTGACTAAGTCCAAATGCTAAGGAACTGAAGAATTACATTTTTATTCAACTAAGCTTTATGGTATTTCAAAACACTTCCCTTTGAAACCACAGAAGTCTCTCCCGCTCCCAGTTGGGATTTATTAAGGGGTTTTGGTGTTTGTTTTTAGAGGCAGGTCTTATTCTATAAACTGGGTTTAAACTCAACAACCTCCACCTCAATCTGCAAGTGCTGGGCTTAGGGGTTTAAATGAGGAAAGAAAGAGAAAATTTGGCCCCAGTGGATGGACATTCTCAAATGGCCCTCAGTTCTAATTTCATTTTACACAAAGGTTGATGTTCCTTGATTCAGGTCACCTTAGCAATCTGACTATGAAAACATTTGTGTGTGTGTGTGTGTGTGTGTCTGATGTCTGAGTGTGTATACTCATATACGTCAAGAGCAGAGGTCAACATCAAGTGGGTTGTTTTTCAACTGCTACCATATTTGCAGATGTGCATGCTCATTGGAAAGCCAACTGTTAACAGCTCCTGTATTGTGTGTGTGCGTGTGTTCGAGTACGTGCATGCTCTTGTATGTATGCAGGTAGATTCACCTGTGTTTGTGTGTGTGGAGAACAGAGGTCATCTGGCATCTTCATACATCACACTGAACTGAGAGCTTGGTTAGATGGTGTCCACCAAGCTCCTGAGATGCACATGATGTCCTACGCTGTGCCCCCTCTCTCCTCCCCAGCAGCGTAAGGACACTGCAGCATCTACAGAAGACCGCTGCAACTGTGCCTGAAGCCCTGTTCCTGCTGTGAGCACTTCAGGTTGTCTGCCACGGCCTTGGAAAGCAGCTCTCCTGAAGTGAAGAGTGCATTCTAGAAGGTCATGCAGGCATCTCAGAGCTAAGAGAATTGCCTACTTGCAATTCTTGCCATATCCACCACTCTGGAAAATAGAAATAGGCTATGGCTGGATCACTCCCTTTCTGAGGGCAGACTTTTTTGAGAAAGGGTATCTTATAGTCCTGACTGGCCAAGAACTGGCTATGTAGCTGACTTTGAGCTGATCTTCCTGCACCAATCTCAGGAGAACTGGGATAACTGGAGTACACAATCATGCCCAGCATCCATGGTGTGTGTGTGTGTGTGTGTGTGTGTGTGTGTGTGTGTGTGTGTGTATGTGTGTGTGTGTGTTGCCAGAGGAGAACTTCAGGCATCATTAGATGCTATTGCCTTTTTTTTTTTTTGAGTCACTGGCCTGGAACATGCTAAGAAGGCTGGACTGGTTAGCCAGAAAAAGAACTTTACTGAAGAATCAATGGACAGACCATTGAAATGACTAAGCAGTTTGAAAAGGTGCTTGCTAAAAGCCTGAGTTAAGGTCTGAGTTAGATTTCTGGGACCAACGTAGTGGAAGGAGAGAAATAATCTCAGTTTTTCTGTGATCTCTACCACAAGCATGCTACAGTATACGTGCAACCCCCAACACTAAATACATGTAAAAAATTTCAATAAAGGACCCATCTCCTTCATCCAATGTTATATTTATTGGGACAGGGTCTCACTTTGTGGCCCAGGCTAGCCTAGATCTCAAAGCAATCCTCCTGCCTCAGCCCCCTGAATGATGGGTATGCAAATATGAAGCA
Source organism: Arvicanthis niloticus (assembly GCF_011762505.2). Classification (NCBI taxonomy): domain Eukaryota; kingdom Metazoa; phylum Chordata; class Mammalia; order Rodentia; family Muridae; genus Arvicanthis; species Arvicanthis niloticus. The sequence continues at coordinate 34,494,053 of NC_133432.1, forward strand.
CTAGATGTAACTTACACTGGGGGAGGGCACATTACACCTTGTATCCTATGACATTTGACATCATCTAAACCAACTTTGAAGATTTTGGAAGGCTTCTCCCTCCTAAAAAAGCTGACTCTGCTGAAAGACAGTTTCTATACCAGGAGAATATCTTCCATCCACAAAGCAAACTAGCTGAGGCTCTATTCACAGAAGTATCCTTACCCCACTCACCGTCAAACATATATGCTGCTACCACTAAGTCATGAAAAGCAAGTGGCAGGCAGCTATGTCTCCACTAACATTATCACAACTTGCCAGTGCTAACTTGCCTAACTACCTAGGTTGCTTTTAATCAAAAACACCAGTAAAGATTATTCCTAAGACTCTCCCCAAATCCCACTATTATTATTGTTGTTGCTGACAGTGCAGGCTAGTCCTGGAATACCCTGAGCATCTTGAGTTTGGGGATTATAAGCCCATACCACACACTGAGTTTTGTCTTCATTCTAATGCTTATTCCAACCTGGGAGCCACCTGGCCCTACTGGCATACATCAAGACCCTGTGGAGTAGAGAGAGCTGCCGTTACTTCCTTCCAGATCTCCGTCAGATTGCTACCTGGAGCTATAATGTCTTTATCACCCCACTTCTAACCTCTGCATCCTTAATAAGTGACAAGTGTCTGGAAAGGGGGCAGTGGAGGCACAGGGCAGCAGACACACTGAGTGTTCAACCTACCTCAACAACTGAAGGAGGTAATGTACGAGACTTGAGAAGTTTTCCTCAACTGGGGAGATCCAATCAGTTGGAAGCCAGCAATAGACTTAACCCTGAGGGTCAGAGGTCTTGGGACCTGATGGTGTTGGTCCTGAGGGCTGCCTTCACCACTGAGTCTCTAGAAGCAGAGAGGTGGGCTTGTCATTAAGAAGGATGACTCAGCAGGTAAAGGGCGTTGCCTCTAAGCTTGATGACCTGAATTCCATCCCTACGATAGTGGGAGATAAGTGCTGTAAGCTGTCCTCCAACCTCCCAGCACACTATAAATGTAATATGGTTGTGTTGTTGTTGTTAATGTAATAAGTTTTTGTTTTTTTTAAGGAAGATACTAGGACTATGGAACCTCTTAGTTTAGAGGGTAGAGTGATTCCCTAGAATGCAGAGACCCATTGGCTCCCTCTCTATAAACAAATCAAGGGCAAACAGTAGCTTGGACCTGTAATGCTAGCACTCCTGAAGGAAGGAAGTGACACTTCAGTTCAGAATTCAGCCTCATTGTGAGCAGCGCAGTGAGTCCATGGACATCCTACATGCTCACATGAGAAGATGAAACATTCAAGGCTCTGCCCCAGAATCTCTGCTCATTCACTTTTAGGTATTATAAGTATCTTGAGGAAGGTCGGGGAGGGAGAGAGGTGCCAGTGGACAGCCTCTGGTGTTATCCCTGACCTTTCATCTTAAAAAAAAAAGTGTGTTTTTATGTGGATGATTATTTTGCCTGCATGTGTTTATGTATACTGCGAGCACTCCTGGTGCCTGCAGGGGCCAGAAGGAAGCACCAGGTCAGGAGTTGCAGGTAACGTACTGCCTTATGGATGATGGGAGCTGAACCAAGGTCCTCTAGTAGAGCAGTGAGTGTTCTTTTCCACTGAGCCATCTCTCTGGCCCCACCTTTCACCCTTTTTAAGGCAGTCTCTTGCTATCTACTGTATGTGCTAAGCTAACTGCCCACCAGCTTCCAGACTGTTTCTGGTCTCTGCCTGCCTTCTACAGTAATGAACCTAAAGTACTGGCAATCACCTCAGCTTTGGCAAGCTTAAAATGAAATATAAAACTCAGGTCCTCATGCTTGTTGAGCAAAGTTTTTACCCATAAGTTCATCTTCCCAGCTCTTCCTAATCCCCACTTTTGATGGCCTATGCTAATCTGGAACATCCAATGTTGCCTGAAGCTGCTGAGTCTTGGAGTTCCATGCCTATTGTGTTGTGTTGAGACCTCAGTCTGATATATGCCACTTCAGCCATCCTGGGACCTCACCTTGACCCTGTTCCTGGTGTGATGCAATGTCCTCTCTTGCTAGGATTTGTGACTGTATGACCATATCCTAACAAGTCTCCTTCCAGTGCCCTCCTGAGGCTTCTAAAGAGTGAACTGAGATCCTGCTTTGACATCTATCTACACCCTTTGAACTCAGCAGACATCTAGGAAAAGGGAGATGGAAGCATGCTACAGCAGACACACCAAGTGTCCAGCTTACCTCAAGAATTACAGGGAGTAATGTGGGAGATGAAGAATTCCCCTCAACTGGGGAGGAGATTTCCCTTCAGGTCAGAGGTCTTGGGACCTGGTGGCCTTGGTCCCTATGGGGTGACCTCACCAATAAGTCTCCTAGGAGCAAAAATACAAGATTATTATCAAGAGTTGGTAAGATGGCTCAGGAATAAAGGTGTTTGCTGCAATACCAGACTACTCAGGTTTGATGTGTAAGACCCAAGTGGGTCTCCCAGAGTGAAAGGGGGACAGTGAGCACTCCCTGACATTGCAAACTGTATAGAGCACACAAAGTAATAAAACATTTTAACAAAAGATATTAGACTATCAAATAAATTCAGTAGTCATTAGAATATCAAATAAAGGGGGCTAAAGGGAGAAACACTGGACACAAGAGAAGCCAAGAGTCTAACCTCAAAAAGTAGGGAATGTAACTTGGGAGGCTTAGAGAGGAGAACTCCAATTGGTGGGGGCTGGCAGCAAACTTGACCCCAAGGGTCCTGAAACCTGCTGATATAGGGCCCTACTGCCTATGACAAAAGAGAAATGATTGTCATTAGGATAGTTCTTAGGAACAAGGCAGATGGTTTAACTGATAAAGGCACCTGCCACCAGTCGGGATCTGCATAGTGGAAAGAGAAAACAGAACCCTAGAAGTTGTCTTCCGCCTTCCCATATACTCATAGAGTGATAACACATAATAAAGAATTAAAAGGAGTTAGATATTCTAACAAAAGATATTAGGAGTGAGCAGCATTGGCAGAGTGGTATCCTAGCATTCAGGAAGCCACAGGTCCTTTCTCCAGCACCAAACTAGCACTCTGAACATGGACACAGCTGAATCAGGGGTTCCAAGTCACCAGTGATGGCCATGCCTCATGGTTAGTGAGACCATGAGATGTTGCTCTCAGAATCTCTGCTCATACTTTTGAACCTTCTTCTGTGTTGGTTGGAGGGTGGTGACTTGTGTGCTGTGTAGTAGTGGATGTGTGGAGAGGACAGGCATCTTCCAGTGCTGGTCCTCACTCTCTACTCTTTAGAGTCAGGCTTTCCCCTCTACTATATGCACCCGGATCCTTGTCCCGTGAGTTTACAGACAATCTCCTGTGTCTGCCTGCTTTCTTGTAAGAAGAGAATGTGAGTACTGATGTCCCCCCTGGCTGCCTACCAGGCCTTGGCATGTGTACTTGGGACTCATATCAGATCTTAGGCTGCATGTAACCACTTAGTGCACTTATCAAACTACCCCGATGCTCCCATTTCTGATAGCCCAGCTAGCCTGAAAAAACAGGTTTTCCTTGTTTTTCCTACTTGAGCCTCAGAAGTGTTAGGATTACCTGCCCACACCCTAAAATGCTACCTTGAGCCTCCCCTCCTCTGAGATCTTGTCTTACACCACTTGATCCAACTTACAGATTCCCTGATATCAGGCCTGGCAGGGGGACGCCTTCTCTCTTGGCGGGTCAGTGACTGTATAATCACCCTCCTTCCAGGTCTCCTCTAGGTCACTGAGGCTGTAAGGTTATCATCACCCCAGCTCTACCATCTCCATCTACTAATATACACTGCAGGTGTCTAAGAAAGGTGTTGAGGGCATAGAAGACAGAAGATAAGACAAGTTCTAACTCACCCAGGAGATAAGAGATGTAACATGGAGATCCGCAGGGGAGCTCCAAACGGTGAGGATGGGCAATGGACTTGACCCAAAGGGTCAGAGGTCCTTGGATCTGATGACCCTGGTCCCTGCTGGCCGAGCACGCTGAGCCTCCTGGAGCAGAGAGGAAGTTTCCTCATTAAAAGGGCTCTTAGAGGTGCTGTGAGATGGTTTAGCAGATGAAGGTGCTTTCCAGCAGCCCAACTGTTCAATCTCCAGGTTCCACATGGTAAAAGGAGAGGAAAGACCCACACATTGTCCTCTACCTTCTCCTACACAGTCCCAGGCACTCAAGAGCCTGTACACACAGAGTAAACAATACATACAAACACTTTTGACTTGGGAATAAATTAAGTTGGCAAAGTACTAGGCAAGCCAACAAGAAGCCACGGGTCCTCTGAGAGTGGAAGCATCTGCATCAGTTCAGTGTCCTCTTTTGCAATATAAGTACTTGGCCAAGACCATGAGATGTCATCGAGGGGTCCTCTCAGATACTCTGCTCGCCTCCCTGTTAATGTTGAGAGTTCACTGGAGAGATTGTAACTTGTGTAGTGTGTGGTGTGGGAGGACATAGGCATCCTCAGAGATCATCACCATCAGTTTTTGATGGTTGCTTGTTCTCTGCTGCATATACAAGGCTAGCTTCCTACTGGGCTCTCAGGTACTCTCTGATGTCTGCATGCATTCTGGTCAGAGGACAGCTGGGGGTACTGACATCCACTACCTGCCAGGCTGTTGCATGTATTATTGGGACTCAGGTCAAGTCTTCACATTTGTTCAACAACAATTCTATGAATTAATCCATTTCCCTTGCTCTCCTATTTGTGATTGTCCAGCCTAGATTGGAATACACTTGTTTCTCTGACTGACTTCAACTGGTAAATCACTTGCCTGGGCCTTATGTTGGAATTATAGGCTCGAGCCACCTCCTTTGGCTTTTAGTCCTGCCTTCCGCTATTTGATCCTCTGGGGCATGTAGACATCTTCTTTCTGAGTGGAACTATGAGTTTATGACCACATTTCCTCAGGGTCACCTTCATGTCACAGTACATTTTTCAACAAAAGACAAGACACATAGACTTAGAAATAAGGTCAGCTGGCAGAGAGCTGGCCAAGAGTGGAGAGATCCAGGAATTCCTTCTCTGCACAAAATAAATGGCGCATGGTGGATCAGCCTGCCATCCTAGTTTCCTGAAGGTGTAGACAGCGGGAACAAAAGTGTCATCTTTCATGACCTGCTGAAGCCTTGCTACCATATATTGTTTCATGAAAAACGAGGAACTCCATGACAAACTCTCCTGCAGAATCCACTCATTTTTTTTTTAAACTTGTGTTTGGGGCAATAGTTGCGATTGTGCTATTGGGCATGTGGGGGTGCACATAACATCCACAGGTATTGGTCCTCACTGTGCATCTTTCTAGTTTTGGGACCTCTTGATCTCTGTTGCAGAGGCTACCTGTCCCATGGGATTCTAGATACTCTCTTACATCTGCCAGCCATCTGGTCACAGAGAGCTGGAGAACTGGTGTCCACGATCCGCTCATTCTCCTTTTTAATCTTTTGTATGGTTTTGAGGGATGGCTGTGACATGTTCCACAGTGGTTCCTTGGCATGTTGGTCCTGTCAGCCATAATATATACATACATACATACATACATACATACATACATACTGTTAGATGTTTTAACAAAGACGACATCTGGACTTGAAACTAAAGTCAGCTGGTAGAGAGCTGGGGAAGCATGGAGGGAACCATGAGCTCTCTCTCCTAGCACCAAGGAAATGGTATATGCTAGCGCAGCCTGTAATAGTATCTTCCTGAAGGTGGAGGCCCCTAGAATATGAGTTCATCTTTGCTGAGTTCCTGACTATCATGTATGGCTACATGAAACAAAGAAATGCCATTAAGGATCTGCCTGAGACTCTTAGATAATCTCCATGTTTTAAAGGCAGATGAGGCATGACGCACTTGTATAGACACAGACCATCTTTACTGTTACCACTTTTAGGTAGCGGCTCCTGAGAGCTGCTCTACAAGCTAGTTTACTTGCCCCACCAACTTCAAGACAGTTTCTTATATCTGCCTTCCATCTTCCCATAGGGAGCCGAGAGTACAGAAACTTCTACCCATTGGGCTTTTACATGTTTTCTGGGAACTCAACCCCTGGTTAGTGCTTATTGTCAAGCAATTTGCCCATTAAGACTCTTCCCAAGTGATTTCCTTACCCATCGACATCCCCACCCTCTTTTTGAAAGTCCAGGCTAGCCTGGAACACTGTACATTGACTTGATTGACTTCAGCCTAGTCAGTCTCCTGTGTGAGCACCTGAGTGACAGGATTAGATGCCCATATCACTACATGTTCTTGTGGCCCTCAGTCTTGTCTATGTCACTTGATCCAATCTGGGAATTCCCCCTGGCCCTGCCTGGCATGTAGCTGCTCCGCTTCCAGGTGGTACTGACTGGAGTGTTCAAGGTCCTTTAAGATTGTTCCTCCCAAGGTTGTTTGTTCTTTATGAACTAGGTGGTAACCTTAGACATCTGTAATACACTACTGGTGTCTAAGAAAGGTGCTGGGCATGTATAAGATAGAATATAATCCAAGAGCATCTGACTCACCTCAAGAAATAGGGAAAGTAGTGTGGAGAATTTTACTGCAGGGAAGCTCCAAGGATTCAGGGGTTGAAGTAAACTTGACCTCAAGGATCAGAGGTCCTGGGACCTGCTGACCTAGGTCTCTATAGGCCAAGCACTCCAGTGAGCCTTCTGGGAACAAAGGGGGATGTTTCTTTTCTATGGGCCTGCAAAAGATATTTTAGGAGATAAAAGCTCTCACCACCACCACCCAGCTTGACTATCTGAGTTTGATGCTCAAGTTCAAGTAGGAGAGAAGAGATTTCTGAAAGTTGTCCTCTACCTTGTGGTGTAGATATAGCTGTGCATGCACAGAATAATAAATGCAATAAAATGTTTTTAATAAATGATATTAAGTGGGGAATAAACTCAATGAATACAGTATTAGCTTATAATACAGGAAGTCATGAGTCCTCTCCCCAACATTAAATATAAAGGGAACAAATTAGATCAAGACTATCATCTTAGCATTCCTGAAACTGGGTGAGCCTGAATCTGGGTTCAATGTCACCCTAGTGATAGACTGAGATCCTGACCACCCTATATGGCTATATGATGCTATGAAATTCCATTAAACACTCTCCATAAGAATCTGAGGGAGGGAGGTGTGTGTGTGTCTCATGTCAACCTCAGGTGTTGGTTCTGTTTCCCTTTTTTGACATAAAATCTCTTGATCTCAGCTGCATCGAGCAGGATACCTGATTCTACATAGTCTCCTTGATTCCTGTTGGCCCCTTACCATGGGGCAGCTGGAGTGAAAGTATGTGCTGTGCACTGGGCTTTTCCCTGTTTTCTTGAAACTTGAACCATACACTTGTTACCAAGCACTTTGCCCATTAAGCCATCTCTGATGTGCTTTCTTCCCTCCTTTTGAAACTCCAGGCTAGCACTTCCTGTTTCTCCCGAGTGTCCAGACTATGCAGGTAGAGGTTCACACACTGCTGTTGGCCCTCAGTCTTCTCTTCCACCACTTTGTGCAGTTTGAGTGACATCTGTCATTGTGTAACCATCTTCCTTACAGGCCTCCTTCATGTCCATACCTGTGGCTGCAAAGTCCTTATCATCTCACCTCTGAGATCTGCGGTCTTAATACCCTCCAGGCTTCTAAGAAAGGCTTTGGGAGGGTATGAGATAAAAGATAAGCAGTATGTCTAATTTACATAAAGAGATAAGGAAGTTGGGAGACTTGGAGAATCCTCTTCCTGCAGGGGAGCTCCTCCTGGTGGGATACCAGTGAGGCCAGTAATAGACCTGACCCCAAGGGTCAGAGGTCCTGTGACCTGCTGACCTAGGTCACTACTAGCCAGGCATACCAATGAGCCTCCTTGGAACAAAAATGTGAGACTGTTATTGAAAAACTATATTTGTATTTGGGGACAGTGAGATGGCTCAGAAGATAAAGTCTTTTGCCAGCAGTATAACTACTTAAATGGATCACCCAGACCCCTGAGCCCTCATGGTAGCAGGAAAGAACTGACAACTACGAGTTGTTCTCAGATCTACCTAGGTAAGTCACAGTGTGTACCTGGGTGCACACAATCAATGTAATACAAAACTGTTTTCAAGAGAAGCTGTTAGATAAACTCTGTGCAGTGCTAGCCTAGCCCAACACTGCATGGAGGGCACACAGTTGGCCTGTAATCATAGCTTCCAGAAGGGAAGGTAGCTGCATCTAGAGTTCAAGAGACATCTATGGCCACACACTGGGTTCTTGACCACCCCACACAGCTATGTGAGGCTCTAAAGTATCATTTAAAGGCTCCCCTTGGACTGTGTTCATCTTTTAATCTTTGTGTCTGTGCTAAGTTGGGGTTCTCTTATGCCATGAGTGTGGAGGCCACAACTTCCTGGTGCTGGTCCTCACCTTCCACCATTCCTCATGCTAGGTCTCTGTTTCTCTGCCGTGTTTACCAGTTTAGATGTGTTGAAAGCTTCCAGATAGCCTGTTTCTGCCTGACATCCTGCCCTGGGGAGCTGGGAGTGTGCTGCCTCCTCAGCTTTTACATACCTTCTTGGGACTCAAACTCAGGTCCTCATGCTTGTTTTGTGAGCACTTTACCCATGGAATCATGTCCTCGCCCCTCCTGTTTCCCTTCTGAGAGGCTTGGACAGCTTGGGATGCTCTAGTCCCTAAGCTGACTTCTACCTGACACTTCTCTGCGCCCCCGAAGGTGGAGATTGCAGCCCCACAACAAGATGTGCTACTTTTGGCTTTCATTCCTGTCTCCTGCTAGTTTTTGCAATCTGGGACTTCTATGTGACCCCGCCTGCCATGGAGCAACCCCCTCATGGGTAGGATCTGTGACACTATAAGCATCTTCCAAGTTTCCTTCAGGTGTTCTGCAGTAAGAACTTTATCATACCACCTGCAACATCTTTGTACACTTCAAGGTTTCTAGAAAAGGGGGCTGCAAGGAAAAAAAATAAGTCAAGGGTCTAGCTGACCTCAAGAAATAGGGAGAGTAACTTAGGAAGCTTGGAGAAGTAAGTCTCTTGCTGCAGAGGAATGCCAGTAGGTGCAATAGGGCTGGATAAGGGACTGAACCTAGAGGGTCAGGGGAGTTGGGACCAGAACACTGAGGTCCTTGTATGCCTCCTAAGAGAATAGTGAAGGATTGACATTAAGAAAGGATATTGGGGAGAGCTGGTGAGATGGCTCAGCAGTTAAGACCAATGGCTACTGTTGCAGAGGACCCAGGTTTCATTCCGAGCACCCATACAGTGGCTCACACCTGCCTGTAATTCTTTTTCAGGGGATCTGATGCCCTGTTCTAAACTCCACAGGGACCAGGCAGGTGATGAGCAGATAGGTGCATACAGAACACTCATATATATAAATAAAGATGTTTGTAAACAGGATATTAGGAGTTGGCCAGATCCTCAGCATCTAAACCTTTCTGCCCATGTTCCTGACCACTCAGGCTTCATCCGTGGATGCACACAATGCAAAGAAATAACTGATACATCGAGGTCGACTTTCATACCCAGGTGTGCTAAGCACACAGGACATAAAAACAATCAATCCATAAAGAATTTGGGGATAAAAGGGGGTATTGGCTCTAGGGAATAAACTCAGCTATCAGTGCTAGCTGCCATGCATGAAGTGATGAGGTCCAACTCAGCATGGCATCAAGGGCACACAGTAGTTCAGGCATAAAGCCTTGGCATTCCTGAAGGTAGGGGAGCAGGATGGGGAGTTTAGTGTCCTCCTTGGGGACATGGTGACTCAGTAGGCATCCTATATGGCTACATGAAATTAGGAAAAGGCATTAAAGGCTCTCCCTTGGAATATTATCTCATCTTTGCAGTTTGTAAGTTTGTACCCTTTTGTGTGTGTCACTGTGGGTCCATTGGGCCCACAGATATGTGTGTGTGTATATGTGTGTTCTATGTGTATGTCTGAGATAGAAAGCAAGAGTGGTCATCCTCTGCCCAGGGCTGGCTAGCTAGTCCAGTAACTTAAAGATTCCCACCTCATTCTTTCTACCATCTCATCAAAAGCGTGATAGGAGTCTCGATTAGTTATACTTCAGGCTTTACTTGTGTTCTTGGATGCAAACACAGGTCCTTATGCTCACTGGGAAATCCTCAAGCCATCTCACCAGAGTACTCTAGACCTCTGTTTTGAGTGTACAGGGTCCCCTGGACCATCCTATATTTCCCAGGATGAACAGGGGCTTCATGTCCCTCTTGAGCCTGCTGTGTACTGAGGATTACACACTCACACCACTGCATGCTCATCCTTGTGTTTCCCACATGATGTCACCAGAGACTCCCCATTGAAGGGCAACATGTGGGACATGTGGCATATGTGCATCCTCCATCCAAGGCTGCTTCAAGCCCCACTCAGGCTGTAGGGCCTTTACCTTTCCACATACCACATCCTCACCCTCAGCACCCTGCAGGCATCTCAGAAAGGGGCTAGAGGACCACAGGACAAAAGATAAGCCAAGTGTCTAACTCACCTCAAGAAATAGGGGAGAAACTTGGGAGGCTTGGAGAAGTCTCCAGCAGGGGAGATCCAATGGGTGTGGGGAGGCCAGTACTGGACTTGACCCAGAGCGTCAGTGGTCTTCAGACCTGATGTCCTGGGTCTCTACCGAACAGGCACACCAATGGGCCTCCTAGGAGCAAAGATTAAGGACTGTCATTAAGAAAGGACATTAGGAGTGAGTGAGTAGTTCAGTTGATAAAGGCTTTTGCTCCCAGCCCAAGTTCTGGTGTGAACTGTGCCTCTTCTCAAGACCCACAAGGGAGCAGACACCTAACACCCACAAGTTGTCCTCAGACAAGTTGTCCCCACCCGTGTATGTGCAGTTATGAAGATGCTGGGTTCACACCTTGAACAATCCATGGAATACAAATAACTTTAATAATAAAACCAGCCATAGTGTTAATAGGGAATGCCTTTAGTTGGCAGATTGCTAGTCTGTTATGCAGGAAGTCACTGGTTCCCTGCTCAGTACTGAGAAGCACATGGTGGCGCAGGCCTGTGATCCTGGCACTCTCAAAGGTGGCAGCGGAGGACACAGCAGTTTAAACTCCTCCACTGACATACAGCGAGGCCCTGGCAGCCCCACGTTTTCAGGAAGCCTAGAGGAGCCATTAACAGCTCTTCCTCAGAATCTCCACTCATTCTGCCTCACGTCATTAGTTGTACTTGTGTGTGTCTCCACACGCATAGACACACACAAATTCAACCGTGAGTAGGCACATCATGTCTCATGACAATATCTGGAGGACACTGGGCATCATAGGATGGGATTCTACCCTTGCTCCCTTTGATCCAGTCCCTGTGCTCTGTGGAGTTTTCCCAGTTAGCTGTCCTGTGAGCTCCTAGACTTTCATTTCTGCCTCCCAGGTGGACACAGAGAAAGAGAAGAGTACCATTTTGCCTGTTTTCCTAGAACTCAAATTTGGGTCCTCATGCTGGCTGGAAATTGTCTTACTCATTAAAGCCATCTCCACAGCACCCTCTCTCCTTCATTGCTGAGGGTCCAGGCAAGCCCCAGATTTTGTGGTTTCTAGGCAAATATATAAATAGTAAGGTAATATCTAAATAGTAAATCTCTGTTGGGCTATCATATTCACCGCCTTCAACACATGTTCTCTTGGCCATCATTCTTGTCTTTTACAACTCTTGGCCCATCCAAATCTTTTCCCTCCTGCCACCACAAGAGCCCCTCCTTCTACATGTGGGATCTGTGAGTGTGGAACCATCTTCCTTCCAAGGCTTCTCCAGACCCTCCTGGGGCTGAAAGGTCTTTACCATCCTACCGTCAACATCTGCAACTGCAAGACTCTTCAGACGTCTTAGAAAGGAGCTGGGGGTGGGGGGCAGGAGACAGATGTTAATCCAAGTATCCCACTCACCTCAAGAAATAGGGGAGTAACTTGGGAGGCCTGTAGAAGTCTCCTCCTATAGGGGAGCTCCAGTGAGTGGTAGGGTGGAAATGGACTTGACCCAGAGGGCCAGAGGTCCTAAGACCTGACGGCCTTGGTCCTTACTGCCCGGGCAAACCAATGAGCCTCCTAGGAGAAAGATGCAGGCTTGTCACCAACATAATATATTGGGCTAGTAAGATGGTCATTAAATTAGGGCTTTTACTGCCACACTTTACCAGTCTTTTGACCCTCAAGAACCTTATGGTGCAATGTGCAATTCCCACGCAGTAGGTGTGACCCACATAGCTGCTTCATTTCACACTAGCACACCCTTCCTGCCCCCAATATACACATATTGTAAAATGTTTTTATGAAAGGAAAAGTCACCATGATAACATTAAGGTCAGTTGATACAGAGCTGCTTAGCATGCTGTGGGTCATTTACTCCTTCCCAGACTTGCATATAGGGCACATAGAGCTTACTTGTGAGAGTCTAGCTCTCCCAGAGACAGAGGCAATTAATCACTAGTTTAATGTTAACACAGTGAATTTAACAATCCTGCTACATGGGACTATGAAATGTCATTAGAAGCTCTCCATCAGAATCTCATCTCATTTCCATACTCTTCTGTGTGCTGACAAACACACGGCCTGGCTCGTCTTAATGGATGCCATAGGAATTTAGCTGGGGTGGTCCCCAGTGACTAACTTTTCTGAAACAAAGTCTCTTCTTCAATATGTAATTCAGAATAGATGCACACATGATTCCACACAGGCTTCCTTCTCTACTATTGCACCATAGAACTGCTGGCCTATGGTGATCCCTCGGTTTTTAATGTGCCGTGCGCACTCAGACTGCATCCTCAAGCTTGCTGTGAAGGGACTTTCTGTGCTTTAAAGCATCTCACCAGTGTTCTCCATCACCTTGTGTTTGCGACATGGGACATCTTCTGTCCCCGCAACTGGCCTGGATTTCGTACATCGTTTGCCTGCAGATGCTTACCGCTAACATTCTTCATCTTTGCATTGCTTTTGGACCCCTTTTTGACTCAACCTGAGATTCCCTGTCTGCCAGGGGACCCCCTCCTTATATAGATATGACTATCTAACCATACCCCCAGTCTCCTTTACCTCCTCTCCTGCTGCTGTAAGGTCTTTGCCTCCCACTTCTTGGCATTTACATGTTTAGTATGCTTGTAGAATATCTATGTGAGGTAGTGCAGGAACCTAGTATGTGTGTCAGGCCAAGCGTGTAACTCACCTCAAGCTATGGATGAAGGTAACTTGGAAGCTCTGGAGAAATCTACTGCAGGGGAGATCTTCCTGGTGTGGGTCCAGTAATGGACTTAACAACAAGGGTCAGAGGTCCTGGGACCTGATGATATTGGTCCCTACTGTCCACACACACCAACAAGTCTACTAGGAACAAATATTTGAAAGTGCATTAAGTATCTTAAATCAGTCATATCACCCATTTTATTTTTAAAGTCATTTTATAATTTTGTCGTCATGCATGTCTGTGTGCACACATGCCACAGTACACATGGAGGCCAGAAGACAGGTTACAAAGGTTGTTTCTGTCCTTTTACCACGTGGGTCCTGGGACTCAAAATCAGGTCATCAGGCTTGTCAGCCAACATCACTGCTCACTACCATCTCTCTGGTCCTCTTGCCCCATTTTTATAGTGTTCACTTACTGGGTATGAAACCTTGGTGTGTCCGTTTCTTGGTCCTGTAGTGTGCACATATGTCCCATGCATACACTCATTTTCACGCATGTATTGTAACCAACGTAAGACACTTCATCCTTTATTACTCTCCACCTTGCTTTTTTAAGAGGCCCTCTCACTAAATCTGAAGCTCACTATTTTGGCTATGCCTGTCTTTGTCCCTCTTTATTTCTGAGCATGTGTACCCGTACCTGGCTTTTACATGAGCGTTGGGGATTTGATCTCATGTCCTCTTGCTTGTGCTCTGATTACTCTTATTGAGTGAACCATCTCCCCAGCCCCCAAACCTTGGTTTTACAAGCATCACAGAAATTTTCTGCAGGACCCCATTTCTTCCCAGCACGCTTGAAGGTGCTAGCTGGTGTGTCTGATTTGCAAGGCTATCTTCTGTTCCTGTGTTGTCAGCCCCGCTCACCCTTAGGTTATGTAATTCTCAGGTCATACAGTCCCTATGAGACTATGTTTTAGTTGTCCTTTGACTTTTCATGTTTTAGCTTCTAGGTTTAGCTGATCACAATCAAATAATGAGTGTGAGTCAGTGTGCCTGGGGATGAAGGGGTTTCCTTGGTTGATGGACTTGCCTATGTAAAAGTCGATGTAAGAAGGTAGGAGGCCTCTCTTGGTGCTTTGTTTGGATGTCACTGGACAAAAATTACATATGAAAAATATATGTATAATTCCTCATGGTTTTGCAAGTGTGTAAACCCAGTACTTGGGAGATGCACACCAAAGGATGAAGAGTTCAAGTTTTTTGTCCACTACAGCCTAGGTTACATGACACCCTATTTCTAAAGCATCAACAGAGAAAGGCATTTCTGAGTGGGACTGCCAGTCAAGTGCACACTCACTGCTGAGGAGATGCACTGCTTCACGGCAGCTCTGAGGTTGTCAACACTACAGTCACAGTCAGGACTCCAGCAGCATGCACAAGCATGGCTGAAGACCTGCCAGAGTTACCACCAGTCTAGACCGCCTGCTATGGCCTTAGAAAGCAGCATTCCTAAACAAGACAGATGGAGGAAACTCTAGATGACCCTGAAGCCATTTCACAGAGGCTAGAGGAGGATGCTACTTCCTGCCCAGCTTTCCCAGAAGGCCTTTGGTACAAACTTGATCCTTCATTTGCATTATGGACAATGTCATCATTGCTGTAATATACTCTTGCAACACATATCCTTTTAGATACTAACTGTTTAGGTCAGCTTTTTCAGACACGGCTTCACGTAGCCCTAACCTAACTGTGTAGTTACTGACCCCCTCCCCAGCCTGTCTGTACCTCACTAGGTTTGACTAATGTTTAGAAGCAGTAAGCTATTGCCATCTTTTTACATTAGTCCCATAAATCTTTTACTCTATTTAGTTTTTGAAATAAGTATGGCAGGCCAGAGGTGCTAATATGAAAAACAGACTACGGGTTAAAGTCAGGGCCTAAAACCATGAGCTTGTGAATCTCAGGACTTAGATAGTCCAGTCTAGCTCATATTTCGAATTTGGAGGCTCAGGTCAACTAGCCAACAGCCTACCAGCAACTTACCTGCTCAGCATTTCCTCTCTCCTCTATCCCTTTTCTCCTTTACGCCCTCCCTCTTTCTGAAACTGCATCAAATCAAGTGGTCTATATACCTCAGAATGATATATAACTCTAGACACACTTGCTTCCACTTCTAAGTGCAGGGATTAATGACATGGGCTATCACACCGGACTTCCTATTCATGATGTCTTGAGTAAGACAAAAGAATCAAACCCAAGCGGCTCTAACTATATATCACATAGATGTATAGTGTTCAGGAATATAAGCTAGGAGGGCGGGCATTCTGGACACAGCGCTTACTTTTGGTTACAGCACAATGACTGAAATTAGATGTCATGGGCAAAGGGAGTTAGGTTCTCTGAAAGACAGTTTGCAAAGGCAGCAGGAGGTAAGGCCTGAGACCAGGGACACACGGACTAATGCGACCCTTGACTGCCGCCCCCCAAAAACGTCGCCACTAAAATCTTCCAGCCTGTTTTCGCCCATGTGGGACCAACCGGCTCTTCCCTACCGGAAGTGGAAGGGGCGGTGCCAGCGGAAGTTCTATCTCCACCAGGCGCAAGAGACAAATGTGTAACTTCCTCTCGGGGAGGGGACACTTCCAGTTACTGCGCCCAGCCTAACCCTACGGGTGCCGAGTGAGGCCAGCGCCTTGCGCCTGCGGGCTGTCCCTGCATCCCGCGCGCAGTGGGCGTTACTAACGGACAGCACCCGCCTCTGGTAGCTCAGTTTCAGTGATGCTTCAGGAACTGTGGACCCTCGGATCCAGCCCCTGTTAATGTTGAAGAACTAAGGAATATCAGTCTAGGTAGCTGCAGCTGTGGCTCTAGTTAGGGACCATGTGAAGCGTGTTGGAGAATGTGTTTCCAGCTCACCACAGTAAAAAAAGACTACCCGACTTCACAGATTCGCAGTCGAATTGACATCAATCTGAAAAAAAGAATTGGTGCACATTAATTTGAACCAAATCTCCCAAGAGCCAAGGACTAAAGGATCAGAGCTCACCAAAGGAGATCACATCACCACGGGGTATGAATTCCTGCTGTAAATACGCCAGCTATTTAATATCATTTGGAACCTGCAAGTTAGGTAACATCCAGATCTCCTTCCCAAATGAAGGACCGTGGCACAGGTTAAGTAAAACTTCATCCTTATTCACCAGTGTGTGCGTGTGTGTATGTGTGAATATAATAAACTTTTCTAAACCCTAGCCAAAAATGACATTATTTAAGGACCTACTGTTATAATGGTACTAAAAGTATCAGGGTATTTTTTTTCATTTATTTTTGAGATGAGGTCTTGCTGTGAACAGACCATACACTTGTACTATTCCTCCCGTCTTTGCCTTACAATGCTGCAAGTACAGGGCCTGACACCATGCCCAGCCTCCTTTGTTGTATTTTTAGACTGGGTGTGCTATAGCTCAGCTGTCTGTAAACTTGGGATGTAGTTGGGGTTTGCCTTGGAATCCCTAACCTCTCATCCTATGTAAATGCTGGGAACACAGCACTGTGCTACTATGCCTGGCTGGGTGTTCATGTTAAAGCTTTGCCAGAAGCTTTGTGTAGTTTCATAAAAAGATTATGGTTTTGTTTTTAAAAACAATGTTTATAATAATATATCCTTTGATTCTTGTACTGATTATTGAGTCCTCAAAGCTGAAAGGATTGAAATTGGAACAATCCTCTCACATTGGCAGTTAACTGTGGAAATCACCATATAAGATGTCTTAGTTGACCCAAGGAATAGCAAGACTTGGTTTCAGAAGGATCCCTTAGCTATTCACCTTTGGAGAAGTGAAGAAAGCAAGCCAGATGTGGTATACCCTCCTGTAATCCCAGCACTTGGGAGACTGAGGCAGAAGGATCACTGACTGAGAGGCTAGGCTGGATGACACTGTGTGTTCTAGACCTGCCTGGGCTATAGAGTGATACCTTGTTCCAGAAAACTGAAAAGAGGACTATTTTAAGAAGAACCAAGCAGATGTGGCTGGGGTGTAGCTCAGTATGACATTGCTTGTCTAGGTCAGGCAAGGCTCTGCGTTGAACCCCCAGCACCACCAAATGGAAAGGAGGAGGAGGAGAGAACAAAAGTAGGTGTGCTCACCTGCCAAGTCAGCTGAGTCTGAGCTAACTGTCACCGTGTAGGTGGGGACCTACCAAGTGAGGGTTCTAATCTCGATGACATCACAAGTGTTGCCTAGTATCGAGTAAACAAAAATGCCACTGGCCAGTTCTCACCCCAGCATGATGCTTGAGATATAGTTTAACTTGTTTATTTATCCTTCCTATGTCACAGAATATTCCTTAACAAACACTTTACAGTCTCTGAAAGTCCAAATACCAGTGCGATTTTTTTTGTCTTCCCTTAAAAAAAACAGATGAGAGGGACAAGATATCTACTCTGATGTTTTAAACTTATCTTAAAGTTATATAGTGTTCATTCTGTGGTCTTGATCACACAGACCAATCTCAACAGTGGGAGGAAACTTGGCAAGGGTGTGACAGCCAGAAGTAACTATTGGCAGGCACCATCTTGAAGGCTAGCAACTGCCATTTTTCAAAGTCTGATTTAAAGTATACCTGTCCTCCTCTTCCCTCAGACCAGGCAGGACTCACAAATCTGCCTTTTTAATACTGGGATTATAGTTATGTCCCAACATGCCCACCATACCTGACCCTCTTAATTTGGGGAGGCCAGTTATCATGTAGCCCTGCTTGCCTCACTGTTTGACTGTGTAGTCCTTGGTGATACCAAACTTGAGGTAGTGCCCCTGCCTTTACCACCCAAGTGTGTATGTATTAGAGGGATGAGCCACTCTGTATGACTAGGTACTTTTTAGCCAGGCTTTGACGAAAAGTCTGGCAACTGACAGTTTTGTGACCCTATATTAAGACAAAAAATAAATCCTTATAACAGTGTGTTTGCCTCTTGACATTGAGACCTCAAGGCTAAAAGGATTGGCAGTTAACTGTGGAAATCACTGTGTAAGATGTCTTCGTTGACCCAAGGAATAGCAAGAGCTTCAGTTTCAGTGAGGGTCCCTTAGCCTTCACCTTTAGGGAAGTGAAGAAGGCAAGCCAGATGTGGTAGCAGAGACCTATAATCAGTGTAATTCAGCACTTGGAAGACTAAGGCAGAAGAATCACGGACTTAGAGGCTAGCCTGGACTACACTGTGTGTTCTAGACCAGCCGGAGCTGCCACAGCATAGGCAATAACCTATAAGCAAGTCTTGATGGCATCACAAGCATTGCTTGGTGGCCAGTCAAATCAACAAAAGTTTTATTGGCCAGTCTTCCCCCTAATATGACATTTTAGTTTAATCCATCTATTCTTTCTTCCTATGACACAAGTTACCCCCTAAACAAATATGTAAGAGTTTTTAAGCCGGGCAGTGGTGGCACACGCCTTTAATCCCAGCACTTGGGAGGCAGAGGCAGGTGGATTTCTGAGTTCGAGGCCAGCCTGATTTACAGAGTGAGTTCCAGGGCAGCCAGGGCTACACAGAGAAACCCTGTCTCAAAAAACAAAACAAACAAACAAAAAGGAGTTTTTAAAAGTTCAAGATGTGTGTGCATTGGTGGGTTCCATCCCCAACCTCCAAACAGAGATGAGAGGTGAAAGGTAATTACCATCTTAAATTGGTGTGATACTCTCTGTGACAGGGATCGCACAGACCATTCTCACTAGGGTGAAAGGAAACTTCACAAGAGTATGGAAGCCAAAAGAAGAGATGGCTAAGAGTCGCCCTGAAGGCTAGCTACCTCCATTTCTCAAACTCTCTCACTGATAATTACTAAATATCTACAAAGTACCCAGAACTGTTTAAAGAAATGAGGGAGTGTAAAGAAGGAGTGTAAATGAGCAAAGTCAGTATACGATACCTTATATAACACACCTACATAAGTTTATCGGTCTGAACTTCCCACTTCCCAATAAATACTGCTTTATGAGTGGTACTATCCATGCATAGCAGTTGGTTAGTAACTTTATTTAAATATCCAGGCAATCATGACAGTAGTTGCTACTTGAGTTTTCCTTTGGCACTGCTGACTTTTTATAGAGCTGAGCTTTTGATGCTAGTGCTAGTTGCAAAGCCTCATGTATGCTAGGCAAGTCCTGTACCACTGAGCCATGTCTCTAGCCTGAGAGGGCTGGTGTTACGACTACAAGGATGTAGACGGAAGGACCCAAGTTAGAGTATGTATTGTTGAAGATGTTAGAGGAGACTGTAGACAATTGATAAACACAAATGTAGAGATAGAGATAGATGACAGATCAGCATTGCATTACAGTTTGTCCTGTGTCACGAAGGAAACCTACATTTTACATATGATCTGGATGCAGAAGGTGGGCATTAGCCAGTCCCAGTGGCCATTTTATTTGTTCACCTGGATTTCTGTGGCGCTCAGAGACTCATGGATTAGTTAATCACTGTACTGAGCTGGACCCACAGCCATCCAGTATGGTTTTCATTCTAATTTCTCAGATGGTCAATGATGTTAACACTTTTCATGTATATTGGTTATCTGTATCTTTTCAGAACTGGCTGGTGAGTTCATTAGCACACTCATCAATGGGTTGTTTGAATTAACTATATATATTGTAGATCTAAATCCTAGCTGAGGTTCCCAGCAGAGATTCTCCCCATTGGCAAGCTCCATCTTCATTCAGATGTGGCTTTTAGAACATCTGTGTATAGAAGCCTTTAGTTTTATGCAGTCCTATTAGTTGCTCGCAGTATTTAAGTGATTGAAGTTCTCTTCAGAAAGTCCTTGTCTGTCTTAAGAGTCTGTGTTGTACTTCCTGACAGCTGCAGAGCTGATTAGGCTCTCTGATCACCAGGGAGAGACGATAGAGGCCTAGTTTCACTTGTCTACAACTTTTTCTAACACTGTTGAAAGAGACTGTCTTTTCTCCAGTGCATATTTAGGCGCCTTTGCCAAAAATTAGGTGACTAATTATGCAGGCTATATCTGGTCTCTATCCCAGTCTGAGTTATGTCAGTTATTTCTGGGTCTTTATTCCAGTCTGTTATTTAAGTGTCTGTCTGATGCAGCTGCCACGCTGTTTGTTACTGTGGCTTAGTAAGATACCTTGAAATATGGCCAGAGCGCCAGCATTGTTCTCTTTGCTCAGTATTGTCTTGGTATATAGGGTGATTTTATTTGTTTTGATTATTATTGACGGTCCCAGACAGCCTGAAACTTGCTGGCAAGGTTGGCTTTGAGCTCCAGATCCCCTGCTTCTATCTCCTGAGTGCTGTGATTTCAGGAGTACATCACCTTGCTTGGTTTATATAGTGCTGGGAAGTGAACCCAGGGTATCCTGCACAGAAGTCAAAGCACACTACCAAGTAAGCCACACTGTAGATGCACTCTTCAGTTTGTGAGACAGGGTGTCATAGTGTAGACGAGGCTAGACTAGAGTTTAGCCACAGCTGGACTTGCCCTCAGCAGGCCTCTTGCTCCGGCCTCCTAAGTATACCACATACCACACTTGACTTTTTTTTTTTTTTTTTTTTTTTTTTGGTTTTTTGAGACAGGGTTTCTCTGAGTAGTCCTGGCTGTCCTGGAACTCACTCTGTAGACCAGGCTGGCCTCGAACTCAGAAATCCGCCTGCCTCTGCCTCCCAAGTGCTGGGATTAAAGGCATGAGCCACCACCGCCCGGCCCACACTTGACTTTTTTAAAGTAATTTAAAAAAATAGAGAGAGAGAGAGAGAGAGAGAGAGAGAGAGAGAGAGAGAGAGAGAGAGAGAGAGAGAGAGAGAAAGCATCTCATTTTGTTGCTCGGGCTAATTTCAAATCTCTGAGCTCAAATGATCCTCCTGCCTTAGCCTCCTGAGTACCTGGGACTACAGGACAATGGTACCTCACCCAGCTTTTTAATAACTGAAGTAACAGCTGAAAGGAAGCCTTCGAGGTTTTGGGTTGTCCACTGTACCCGCCCCTCTACTTCCTTGTGGTTTTTGCAGGCAGAGTGGGTGGTGCTGCTATTGTTTGAATCAGAGTCTCAATCCATAACTCAGGGTGGCCTCGAACTTGAAATCCTAGCTTAATGTGGCATCTCAAGTCTGAAATGCCAGCACTTAGAATGCCAAGACAAGAAGATTGTATCATATTTGAGGCCACAGCCTATGGCTTACATAGTGACTTCTACCCAGTCACTAAGACTAAGACTATGAAACATTACCTCAAAGTAACAACTAATGATCTCATGATGTTCTAGACTGAGCCTTCCACACACCAGTATTATAGGAAAACACTAAATTGCACACTCAGCTAACTTTTATTAACAAATTTCTCCCCCCGCCCCCTTTTTAGGTGTTCTTGGATGACCTGAAACTCACATCAATCAGCCTGGCTTTGGACTCATGGGCAGGCATACTGCCTCAGCCTCCAGAGTGCTGGGATTATAGGCATGTGCCACCATGCAGGGCTCTGTTTTGTATTTTGAGACAGGGTCTCATTTTCTAACCCAGCTGAGTTACAGCAAGCTTGCAGCCCTGACCTCTAGAGTGCTGGGTTTTCAGGTGTATATAACCACACCCAATTTACTTTCTTTATCTTAGGATGTTTTGGCATTTCCCAAAGCTTGAAGGCTTGGAAGAGGTTTATGGTGTTAGGGCAGGTCATTGTTTGGGGACACACACACACAAAACAAAACAAAAACAAAAAACAACCCCCCTCTACCAGAGGTGTGGCTGTCTTGAACCACACCCTGAGTCTGTATTCGTGACAACCTCCTGATTTAAGTCTCACACTCAAACCAGTTTTTTCTTTTCCTAACTCACCCAGAGCCAGGTATCAGGTGACAAGCCACTACTTCTGTACCCAAACCCACTGAACTATTCTAGTATGCCAGTGCCAAGCACCTTGCTGTGCCCAGGTCTGCTTTTCCCTTAGAAATGCCAGCTGAGTCCCTGCCTCAGACTTCCCTCCACCTTCTACTCGTTTGTTTTAAGAGCTCGGGCTACGCTGCAACTTCCCAGGTAGCCTGCTGACCAGGTAGCCTGCTGACCTCAAATGTGTGATTGCCATGAGCCACTCCTGAGAGCTGAGACTGCGTGTGTACATCTGCACACTGAGCATCCTCCTATCAACCTGTGTTCTACTACAGCAGACAGACTCAGTGCTCACGCTGGCCCTGCCTAGCCATGGAGCGCCCTCTTCTCTGGGTAGGATCTGTGATCATCTTCCTTCCAAGTTTCCTTCTGGTCCCCTCCCAGGCTGTAAGAGCTTTACCACCCCACCTCTAATGTCTGCATCCTTAATAAGTACAGGTATCTAGGAAGGTGGCTGTGGAGACACAGGACAGATGATAAGCCAAAGTCTTAACTCACCTCAAGAAATAGATGAAAGAAACTCAGAGACTATTGGAGACTCTCCTCTTGAGTTATGATCCTCTTAATGTGGGGCTGGCAATAGACTTGACCACAGGAGTCAGAGGTCCTAGGACCTGATGACTTGGTCACTATCTGTCACACCAATAAGCCTTCTGGAAAAAAAAAAAAAAAAAAAAAAGATGAGGGGTTGTTATTTTAAAAAGATACTAGGGGCCAGAAGGATGGCTCAGTAGGTAAACCGTAATGACCCAAGTTCTATCCCCAAGACCCATATAGTAAAACAAGTTGACTCCTCCAAGTGTCTGCTGATCTCCACATGTGCACTGAGGCCTGCATGCCCACTGCCGACACACATAAAATAATGTGATAAAACAGTTATAGAAAGGGCATTAGGACTGAGGAACAAATGCAATTAGCAGAGTACTACCCTAGTATGCAGGAAGCTGTGTGTTCCTTCTGCCCAACTGCATAAAGGACAGCTCAGAGCTCGGTCCTGTACTCCTGCACTTCTGAGGGCAGGGGTACCAGGATCAGGAGTTGTCTTCTCTGGGGATACAGTGAGTCCTTTGTTCTCCTACATGGTTACATGAGACCATGAAACGCTATTAAAGGCTCTCCCTCAGAAGCTCTGCCCATTCTCATTCTATTTACACTTTCTCACTGTGTGAGTGTGTGTGTGTGACCAATACATGCTATGGTGGATGGATGTAGGCCACAAGACCTCCCTGAGCATGGGATCTTGACTTTAACCTTTCTTGATGTAGGTTTCTTGTTCTCCTTTGCATATGCCAGGCTAGCTGTCCCATGAGCACCCAGATAGCCTCCTCTCTCTCCAGGCAGTCTCCTTGCTCTGCCTGCCCTTTCACCATAGGAAAGCTGGGAGTACTAACATGCCCAGCCCCACTTGTTGGGATTAGAGGCCCACATCACCACATGCTTGGTTTGGCCCTCATTCTTATCTTCCACCACTGGATCCAATCCAGGACCTCCCTCCACTCTGCCTGCCATGAATGAACCCCTCTCTGGGTGGGATCTGTGACTGTATAACTATCTTCTAAGTCTGCTTCAAGTCCTCTTTTGGGATTATAAAGTCTTTACCAACACACCTCCCACTTCTGCACCATTAGTATACATTGCAGGTGTTAGGGAACGGGGCTGGGTGGCTCATGGGATAAATGCCAAGCGAGGTATATAATTTACCTCAAGAAACAGAGGAGAAGAGACTTGGGCCTTCTCTCTGAAGGGAGATCCTAAGGGTGAAAGGTAATGAAGGAAAATGACCACTAAGGTCACAGGTCCTCTGGCAGGATGACGTCAGTCAGCACGGGCAGCACAGCTCAGATTCCTGAAAGCAAAGATGCATAATTGTCCTTAGAGAAGATATGGAGGTGGGGTTGTAGCTCAGTAGCAGAGTGCTTGCTTAACTTGCCTGAAGCCCTGGGTTTGATTCCCCAGCACCAAATGTAAATGTGGCTGCCCATGCCTGTAATCCCAGCTCTTGGGGGGTAGGTGGGTAGAGGCAGGAGGAGCAGGTCATCCTGTGCTATACTGTTAAGGACAAGGCCAGCCAGGGTTACCTGAGTCCCAGTCTCAGACAAGTTTAAAGAAAAATCAACAGAACAAAGTGGGTCACAAAGCATCCTCAGAGGACAGTGTCAGAAGCCAGCCAGGTCTTCTAACTGCTGGTTCTTCTCCCCAGAATGAGACCAAACCCCTCAGTTTCTCAAGGCCAGCTCCAGAGAGCTGCTGTGACCTCACAGCTCTTAAGAGTTATGATCTCTCTAACCCCCTTACAGCGCCAAGCCCAGATACACTGATGCCCAGACAACCCTGACTTCTAACTTTTATCTAGTAACTTCCAGTCTTGTGACTCATACCACATAGGCTAGGTCACGTGATGTGGAACTTATCACCCCCCTCCCCCCCGAAAAAAAAAACCTTGTCAGATACTTCCCTCCATTGTTCTCTGGAGCTATCTGTCTCTTTTTCTTCAGGGCCCCCATCATGCTATACATGGTGGCTCTCTTTCCTCACGCTCTCCCACCTCAGGCCCCATCATGTCTGCTTCCGTCCATGAGCCTGTAGCTCTGCTTTCCAGCTTGGTTCCTATGACCCTGTCTTTGTTACTGTTTACAACAGGTAGCTTGTCTCTAAGAGTTACTGGAGGAAATTCAAGGCTCTCTGAGAAATAGCTATAGAGCCAGCCAGGGTGGCTGTGGCTGTCGTGTTAGCACTTAAGAGATGGAGCCAGGAGGATCATCAGGACTTCATGGGGATCCTCAGCTACAAGCCAGCCTGGGCCCCATAAATCCCTGCTTCAAAGAACCAACCTGGAAACTGTCAAGGACGAGAATTTTATGCAAAGGACCATCAGCCATACAACCCTTTCACTGGCAAGTGGCTGCACTGTCAGCGTCACAGCCCCCTCACTGAATTCTTCATCGCCACTCTGGAGGCAGGAGCTGCAGAGGATCACCAGTACAGACAACCCAGGACATCAGCTCTCAGCCAGAGAGGGCTGAGGACACTCTCCATGACCCTGGCTACAACAGCCAGCCTAGGATTGATGGCACCTTGACCCTGAGTGACAGGCTATGTCTCTGATGTAATACCCTTGTCATACTTTATACCCTAGGTAAGCAGTTAGGCTGTATAAGCTTTAAAATTGTAAGTTTTGAGACAAGGCCTGGACTTAAAGCTGGTATGTAGCCAGGGTTATGATTGTTTTTTTAATGATTTATTTTCATGTGCATTGTTTTGTCTGCATGTTATGTCTGGGTGAGGGTGTCAGATCCCCTGGAATGAACTTATTGACAGTTGCAAGGTGCCATGTGGGTGCTGGGAATTGAACCCAGGTCCTCTGGAAGAGTAGTCAGTGCTCTCAACCTTGGAGCTATCCCTCCAGCCCCTAGATCTATAGTTTGAACTCCTTCTCTTGTGTTAACCTCTAGACTGGGACTGTGGGCAAATGTCACCCTGCTTCCTTTTGGATGACTTATTTGAAACAGCGGTTCACTTTGTATCCTATGCTGCCCTGGAACTCGCAGAAATACTCTGCCTCTTCTTCCGGAGTGCTGGGCTTAGATGTGTGTCTGTTGTCATCCTTGACTTACTTTCTGTATCTTAGGATGTTTTTACAAATTCCCAAGCTTTCAGGCTTGAGTAGTGTCTCTTCCCCCTGCCAGGGTCACTGGTTCTTGGAGTAAAATTGATGTTGACCAGAAGCATGTCTTTGAAATACAATACAACCCAGAGTCTACAACAGAATTAATTTATTGTGTAATCTACAATGGGTTCACAACTTGTGTTCAAAACCAGTAAAACCTAGCCAGCATAGGGGTGAGATCTAAGAAATGTGATACTAGTCTTTTCTATTTAAAACTGATGTTTATGACAAAAAACTCAATCTTTTTTATATCCCTCCGCCTTGTAAGATTTTTTATGTAAATGTTTTAATCCCTTCCCAACCTGGTAAAACCTTTGTTACACAAAGTAACAGTAACTTAAGTGGTGGCCCTCTTCCTGCTTTGCCTCCTTTCATTTGCTCTGATTCTTTTCAGCTGTTAGCCAACAACTCCTGTGAGCTCAGACCCAGCCAATGGGGAAAAGACAGTCACCACTTTCGTAAATAAACACCACCGTCCTCCTCAGGCTGTGTGCTTGCATTTGAGTGCTCCTCATGGTGTGTGCTGTGTGCCTGCATTTCTGAGTGCTCCTCAGCCCGTGTGCCTGCATTTCTGAGTGCTCCTCAGCCCGTGTGCCTGCATTTCTGAGTGCTCCTCAGCCCGTGTGCCTGCATTTCTGAGTGCTCCTCAGCCCGTGTGCCTGCATTTCTGAGTGCTCCCCTTAGATCAAGAGTAAAGTTTTGCTTTGCCTTTGTTTGAGTGTTCCTCCGTGTGACCCTGAGAAATTCTTTTTTTAATAATTTGGGCCTTGTCCAGGATTTCAAATCCATCTGGGAGAGTGTTCAGATCCTCTCTCTTGGAAGAGACGTGTCCCCTGCCTTGTTGCAGCGACAGCTGAGCATGTTGACTGTAGATGGCCCTTCATAGAAAAAGAGTAAGGACAGTCACTAGACCCTCACGTGAGTACCCAGCCTCTCCTACCAGCTAGATGTAATTCTGCCCTAACCTTACATGGTCCCATGGTTGGTTTTTTTTTTTTTTAAAGGGGGGCAGAGTAGAGTATATACTCTAAGAAAAACTAGGTAGTGGGGCTCCACTCATGCATCTGTAGGTAATCTATAATGTATGTTGGGTGAAGAATCCAGTGGGAATAGACATTGTTTAGTGGTCCCTGTTCCTACAAGGAAAATTCTCACAACAAATGACAAATTTGTTAATGTGATTGTCTTGTGGTAGTAAGGAAACAAAAATATATTAAAAGAATATTGAAATGAAATTATTTTGGTAAAAAATGATTTGTGTATGAATATTAAGATGGTTGATGTTTCCAAAATGTAAAAAGAAAGTTAGAAAGTTCATCCAAGTTGTGAAGGGCTGATTAAATTATTTAAGGCACATAAAGGACAAGATGTAGACATGATACAGATAGTATTCAGATTTTAAGCTTGAAGCCCAATATACCGATGTCAACCCTCTGCTTAAATCAATGGAGCTATTGATCTGCTCTTGATAACAATTACAAGTGCTTAAAATGTTTGTCTAATTAAAGGGTTTTTTTTTTTAAAAAAAGATTTATTTTATGTAAATGAGTACAATTATAGCTGTCTTCAGACACTCCAGAAGAGGGCATTGGATCCCATTACAGATGGTTGTGAGCCACCATGTAGTTGCTGAGAACTGAACTCAGGACCTCTGGAAGAGCAGTCAGTGCTCTTAATCACTGAGCCATCTCTCCAGCCCATCTAATCAAAGTTTATTTTGAAATGTATGGTCTGCCCACATTTTATCTAAATATAATATGGTAGTTAAAAGTACCAAACTGATATAGCTGACCTTCTGGGTGCTTGTGGTGGTTTGAATGAAAATAGCCCCTATAGGCTCATGGGAGTGGGTAGCACTGTCAGGCGGTGTGGCCTTGTTGGAGGACTTTGTACAACTGAGGGTGTCACTGAAGGTGGGCTTTAAGGTCCCAGAAGCTTAAGCCAGACCCAGTGGCTCACTCACTCTTCCTGCTGGTGCCTGCTGATCCAGATGGAGAACTCTCAGCTACCTCTCCAGCACCATGCCTGCCTGCATGTCATTGTGCTTCCTGCCATGATGATAATGGACTAAACCTCTGAACTGTAAGCCAGCCCACTTAAATGCTTTCCTTTGTAAGAGTTGCTGTGGTTGTGGTGTCTCTTCACAGCAATGGAAACCCTAAGTGTCCAGTAATTATACTTAGAGACCTATGCTGATATGGTAAGAGGGATGTGTTCTGTTTTGTTTTTGAGACAGGACTTCTCTGTGACAGCCTTGGCTGTCCTGGGACTTGCTTTGTAGACCAGGCTGGCCTTGAACTTAAAGAGATCTGCCTGCCTCTGCCTCATGATTGCAGGGATTGAAGGTGTGCACCACTACCACCTTGTAAAAGGTGGTAAATAAAGGGGGAATATTCTTCCCCCTTGCTCTACAAGGTTAGCTGGGTCCCAGACGCCTGCTCCAATGTTCTGAAATATGGGAAGTCACATGTCCTTTTGTTCAGGGAGGCCATGGAACCCCTACTGAGTGAGCTCTAATCAGTCTACAAAAAGGAGGACATTTTCCCCTCCATGCTTCCAAGCAAAGCCATGGTTAAGCAAGGCCTTTGACTAGTCCTCACAGCCAGAGTTCCTCTCAAACCCAGGTGATCCCTGAGGACCAGATCTCAAATGGCCTTGATGATAAAATCAAGTGATTAATTTTGGTCATCTATATATCTTAAAACACCCAGCAAGAAAATACACTCCCAAACTAAGATGATCAGTGTGTGGTGTGTGTTTGTTTTGTTTTTGACAGTCCAAGGGGTCACATTCCCTAGATGCTGGATTTAAATCCATGAGTCATCATAGATAACTACGGCTCACTAAGAATTGTCTTCCTGGTAAGAAGATATAACCCAGGCGTAAGACTTCAGATCTTGCCTCAGTTCAAAACTGCAGTGCCTATCATCAGCTGAGAGAGAGAGAGAGAGAGAGAGAGAGAGAGAGAGAGAGAGAGAGAGAGACTATTGTTTTAACCTAGAAATCAAACAATGGCTAAGTTTCTCTTCTCTCTTAAGAAGCCAAATGGAGTGGCTTCATGCTGACCTTTGCCACACCAAAGGCTGTCTATCAGATGGTCTCAAACAGTCAGACGCTGGGCTCACTACTGGAGAACAGTTTTTGTTTGTTTGTTTGTTTGTTTGTTTTTTGAGAACAGTCTTAAAGGAAAAAAAAAAAAAAAAAAAAGAGTAGCCCAATAGGGGGAGGTTCTTGTGAGCCGAGCAAGAGATTCCAGTGAACTTTGATCTGGATATTTAAAATACATTTAATATTTATGTTTTGGCTTCCCTTGGTTCTGCAAATAACTTGCTGTAACTTCTCCTTCATACCTCTTTTCAGGTACCAAGCAAGACTTCTTTTCTTCCCTCCCCACACCTGGCTGTTGTACAATCCTAGGTTCTCTCTTAGAGGAACAGGGTATTGTAAAAGCAGGTGAGGTTTGGCTAGGCAGTTTAAGGGCAAAAACAAACAATTTATCTCTTTGCTAAAAGCCAGAAAGTTTCTTGGACCTCTTGGCAGTCTCTTCCCTTGCCAGAAACCAAAGAGCCAAAAATCTAATTTGATTCCTAAATGATTCTATGATTGCCTGTTTGTGATGGGTGTGTGTGTGCTGCAGATGGGGGTGTTAAAATTGGCAGTGAAGGCCTGTTAAGAGAAAACTAGCCAGATATAGTGTGCTTTTTATCCCAGCACTTTCAAGGCAGAAGCAGGCAGACCTTTGAATTCGAGTCCAGCCTAGTCTATGTAGTGAATTCTAGAACAGTTAGGACTACATAGAGAGACCCTGCCTCAAAAAAAAAAAAAAAAAAAAAAAAACAAAACAAAAATAAAAATAAGAAAAAGGAAGAAGAAAGCAAGAGCACTTCTTCTGGTCAGGAGACTAGTTGGTCCAGATCAACCTTCTGGGCAAGGAACCACCCCTTACGATGTGCATCCACCTAAATGATCCACCTAAACCATGCTAAATGATTAATTTCGTGTATTAGGGAGCTCAGAGTGTTGTTGAATCAGCTTTTACTAAACAACCATGTCCTCCTAAATAATAAGAGTTTCTTACTCCAAGATATGACAGCAAAAGAAAGCTACTACCTTAATGAGTTTGAAGAAAGAGGGATTTGTAAGGAACATTAAATATTAGTCTTTTCTATTAACCACTGTAAAACTTGAGTTGTGGGAATGAATTCAAATCATTTTATCTCCCCCACCTTGTAAGACTTTTATGCAAATATTTATCCCTTCCTCCTCCTGACACACAACCTGGTAAACCTTTGTATTTGAACACAAAGCCCAGGCTACAGTCTCAGAACTTTGGTGACTAAAGCTGCAGACCCCTTCCCAGTTTGGCCATTTCCTTTGCCCTGAGTCTTTTAAAAATAGCCAATTCAAAAGTCTGTGAGGTCAGCCCCAGCCAATGGGCAAGAACAGTGTCACTACATTAGAATAAAAACCAAGCGCCCATAGCCCCTCCGGCTGCTGCCTGCTCTTTGGCTTGCACCCTCTTGATCAACACCCAAGGTGGGCTTCCCCATCTCCGAGAAGAGAGGTGTAATGGCGGAAGAGGTTTGTGGGGTAAGACTGGGAGGAGGAGGGATGTAATGTAGTTTTTTTTAAAAAAAGTAAAGTTTTGCCTTACAGAGTCCTTTGTGTGACACTGGGAATATTTTTAACAAAGGAAAATTTTTCTGTTTTGTTTCTTAAAGAAAAAAAAAAGCACATTTTTCTAGGTGGGTGGCGGCAGATCAGGGAACTTGCCTGCCAGGACCCCTGGCTATATATCTTTTCTACCAGCTTCAAGAAACTAAATACTGAACCAAGAGAACTAAAATTCTCAAGAGTCGAGAGAGCCATCTGACTATTGACTTGAGTGCCAGGAAGACGCCCTCTGGACAACCTTGGTTGAGGTTGAACAGGTCTGCCTTAGTCAGGAGAAGTAGTTCATGAAGACATGATTTAAAACAAACAAACAAACAAAAACAAAAAACAAGTCAAATCAGTGTTGGATATTTGTTTCTGGAATTCTAGAGACCTGGTATAAGGCCCAAAATCAGAGGTTGCCCATAGTTAGATCTGGTCTATTTAATTAGCAGTCAAGTTGTAGCAACTGCCTTAAAACATGGCAGTCCCCAAACTTCCCAGACATAAGGCTCCAGTGTATGCATCGGTGCCCCTGTTGCAAGCTCTGGCCTTCCATGAACTTAATTCGGAGATGCTCACCGGTGGCTTTGTTTTAGTATTTTTAGTGGCTTAATTACAGTGTTCATGTCACTCAAGTAAGTTAGTATCCTGTCCTTACAGCTGTAATATAAGAGCTTTGCAATTAACTAAAAGAAACTGGAACCAAGATAGCAGAAACCTTCCATGCCTGAGAATTTCCATGGCTGCTTCTAGGTTCTTGGAGGTATTAGCTGGCAAATGGCCAGTTTCCTTTGGGGGAAGGCAAAGCTGTCCTTGGGAGATTATAGGGGACAGCTGCTGTGCTGTCTTTAGACACACCTATTGTGCCTTTTCTTTGAAAATTTTATAACCCTTTTCAGTCAAGATATTAAAGACCTGGCCTGGAGAGATGCTCAGTGGTTAATAGTCCTGCTCTTCTTGGGAAAAAAAAAAAGGAAAAATCTTAAAAACAATTGGGCCTAGAGAGATGGCTCAGTGGTCAAGAGCACTGGCTGCTTTTCCATAGGACCTAGGTTCAATTACCAGCACCCACATGGCAGCTTCTAACTGTAACTCCAGTTCCAGAGGATCTAGTACCCAAACATGGACATACATGCAGGCAAAACATCAATGCACATAAAAATAAATCTTAAAAAAAAGATAATGTATTTTTTTCTTTTCTTTTTTCTTCTTTTTTGTTTTTTTTGAAACAGTATTTCTCTGTATAGCCCTAGCTGTCCTGGAACATATTCTGTAGACCAGACCAATCTCCAACTCAGAGATTTGCCTGCCTCTGCCTCCTGAGTGCTGAGATTAAAGTGCACCATGACCTCTCTGGGATTGAATGACCTTTTCATAGGGGTTGCACATCAGATATCCTGCATATCAGGTATTTACATTATGATTCATAAGAGTAGCAAAATTACAGTTATGAAGTAGCAATAAAAATAATTTTATGGTTGGGGTCACCACAGCATGAGGAACTGTAATAAAGGGTCACAGCATTAGGAAGGCTGAGACCCATTGCCTTAAGTCTACTGCAGAGGCTCAAGAAACTGCTTGGCTTCTCCTTTCCCCAATACCCTTTAATTTACATTCTTTCTTGAACAGAATCCTCCTCTTTGGGAAAACACAACATATTTGGCACCAGTGTAAAGAATTCAGATTCCTCTCCAGGTCTATCTAAGACAAATCTGAGACTCCTCAGAGAAAATCTGGCTAGTGCTAAGGAGAGCCAGATCAGGAAGCCCTTGCCCCGTAGTTGTTAGTTGTTAATCTTCTACAAGAAGGAACTAGAGTCAGGTTGGTCTTTACCTTCCTTGTCTAAGAACAGCTGGGACAATGCTCTTCCAATGGCCTCCTGCTGATGCTCACTGGCTCTCAGTTTTGTGGGCTCCACATAGAGTCCGGAGGCATCTGCCTGAGATGTCTTCTTTCCAGATTACTTAGAGACTGGGAGGCAGGTGCCAACAAGGACACTTGCTTTTTATGTTTCTTTTCCTTGGGGCTGGAGCGATGGCCCAGTGGTTAAGAGTGATGGCTCATCTTGCAGAGAGAGAGGACTTGGGTTCATTTCCCAGTACTCATATGGCAGATCACACTCACCTGTAACTGTGGTTCCAGGGCATCTGATGAATTAGAGTCCTAGAATCCACATGGTGGAAGGAGAGAACTGACTTCTACAAGTTGTCTTCTGACCTTCACATGTGCTTCTGTGAAGTCTGAGTACACACACATACACACACACTTGTATGTGATATATATACAATAAATCTCACATATGGATTACAGGATGTAGTCCGGGTAATTTAGCAATGGCTGTCTCACAATTGGAGTGGCTGAGAATGCAGCCCTTCTCAACCCATGAAGCTGCATGATCCCTGCAGAGCTTCTAGTCTTCATTATACGCTGGAAGTCTAGAGGAGTCAGTTCTACTATCAGCAGGGAAGCAGCAGGAACAGGACAGATGAACACGCCAGCAAGAGTGAGGGCAAGAAGGCAAAAAGTAGTTTCCTTCTTCCTTGCCCTTTCTTCTGAGCTGTCACCAGAAGCTGCTGCCCCATTTAGAATGGGTCATACCACTTCAAATGGAAAACAATCCATAATCCATGACATGCCACTCAGCAGCCAGTTCCTCCTCCTCGGCAGTGACCCAGAGCCCTTGACTACTCTGATTCAAAGAGCCCACTGCTCTCTTACAGTGTGTCTGACCTGTAGGGTTGAAGTTCCCTTGCCACTGCAATGCCAGTGTGCATGCATGCATGATGTATGTTCAATTCTTTAAGATGCCAAGGATTTGGAATCACCCCGTCCAGATAAGGACCTCTGCTCTGTATGGCAAGTCAGCCAGGAGGCAGCAGTTCAAGCCCTCTCCCGTCTCACTGCTTCAGGTTTCAGCATGTCCTAGTTGTTCCCCACCTGAGGTCTGAAGTGAGTGATTGAATTAACTAGTTTAATCTGCAAGTCATTAGGCTGCAACCTGCCCGCCTTGACGCATAGGGTTTAGCTGCACCTGGACACCCCATGCTAGCTGCCTCACCTGGGAGGGAGGTAAGAATGAGGACGAGGGAGCAGTGGTGATAGGTGCCTCCAACTCCCGAGCTGCGGCTTGGAAGAGACTTAAGCAAGTCGGATGAGGTCAGCGGTTTAAACAAGAAGTCCCGTCCCTGAGCAGGTCCAGCATCTCTCTGGAAGTGTTGATTCTCCCCAGAATGGAACCAAACTTTGCTGACTTTCTAGAGTATTCTCTGCTCTCCTTTTTGGTCTAGCTTTTTCTTGGTTTCACATGCATCTAAATTATCCTCTGGTGGTTATTTCTGCAAGGGCTGACCAAAATACTGAACATCCCTGAACTTATCTAGAGGGATAATCCTACTAGAGTCCAGGCACTAAGAACAGGATTGCTTGATTCTGGGCTTTAACTTAGTTGGAGTAATTAGTGTGCTTGCTTGCAAAGGTAAGTAGGCAACTCAAGGGAGGAAGGAAAGAAACAGACCTTTACCCAACCAAGTAAGCCTTCCTGAATAGGTACCTTCTCTCTACGACATTTGCTTGGCTAGCCCTTTTATCTTTAAAACTGTTTCTGCTATCAGCAGCCATAAGTTGGATAGCTAAAAGCCACTAGGAGGTCTGGCACTCAAAAGTTCCCATGACAGGATAACCAGCTCAAGGAACTAAAAGAATTAGGATCTTCCTGGAGCAAGACAAATTCATACATCAAGTTACTGTTCGGCCTCTGTGTAAGCGGGCTGAGGCTCTGAAGGTATGTGGAGAGCTCAGTAGGAGTCCCAGGCCTCTGAGGAGCAGTGGGGGGTACTTCCCTCTCCTGACCCAAGAGAGAGGAGAGCGCTCATCCTCCTCTGGAGGAATTTCAAACAGTGGAATGGTGTTTTCCATTTTGTCAAAAGTTTAACTTCATTCCATTTAACTTACTTTTCTGTTGGAGGTCCTCATTCTGATATGAGGCTATAAAATACTTCACATAGGGAATTTCATCCATGTGCTTTCCTCATGCAAAATTTCTCCAAGTACAGAATTACAAGAGTTGTAATTCTGAGACCTATTTTCAGGACACTTATGGTATCCCAGATTGTACTGTGACCATGATGGGTTACACAAAAGGACCATCTGTTTTCTAGTCCTTGGCCAGTAGCCAAATATCTCAATGGTGAATGTGAGAAACAGTGGATCTCCGCTGGCACACATGCCTTATCTCCCATACTAGTTATCTGATGATTGAAAGAGTTGAGAAGGAAGGAGGTGGGCAAAGACATCAGGGCTAACGCACATACGAGAGCCATAATTCTTTACATGGATGAACACTGGAATTCAGAATCACACACCTAGATTTTCTGGAAGACACAACAAAAAGTGTATACACACACCAAACAGACCTCTGCCACATGGACACACACTCATCTAACTATAGATTTGCCAGGTGGGAACGATCTGCCAGCAGTAACTTATTGGCAGCTAAGACAGAGGCTCTCGAGGTGTAGGCATTCCTGACCAGCCTGCAGCCAGAACTGAGATTCCCTCGGCATCCCAGACCTTAGGTCTCCCAAACTCTCAGACTTCAGGGCAGAGATGCAACCTTACACCTGTGGCTGTCTCTTTATGCATCTCCAATCCACCAGACCTTCTCCACCATGTTATTTAATCGGCAGACTCAAGATCCAGCACCACTCACCAGTCTAGGAAAACTTCTGAAGGAAGACTTGGAATGTCTGCTGTATTTCTCCTGGCCCACTGTGACTACTATACAGTGGCCACAAGTCAAGTCCTCCATAAGATGCTCCTTTTACCAGTGCTGATCTAGTCTCTGTCGCTCTAAGTAGGGTGGTATCGGACTTAGGCAGGTGTCCCAAATTAGTGCAAAGGGCCACAGATGGTGAGTTGTCAAGTGGGAGGATCGGGTGAGAAATAAAGATGAGAAATAAGACAAAAGTCATGGCTGGGACTAGGAGAGCTTGCATAAACTGATGACTTACATCAAGCAAGTTTATTAACAAGTACAGCATCACCTATCTGTAGGGGCGTAGCCTTTAATCCTACCACTTAGGGGCAGAGGCAGGTGGAGCTCTGCGCTCATGGCCAGTCTGGTCTATAGAGTGAGTTCTAGGATAGCCAGGGTTACACAGAGAAACCTTGTCTTGAAAAACCAAATAAAGAAGTAAAAATACATCATATATACTATTTGTAGGGGGGGAAATGACCCAGATCAAAAGAGAGTAAAGTCAGACAATGTTGGTAAAGAGAACACAGGATACCTCAGACACAGCTGCTTAAGGGCAGATAACCACAGCCTATGGGGAAGAGTTGGGTCTGTAGAAGTCACAACATTGACTCTTTTGAGGCACTGGTGCCAGCCCTAGACCAACCTTGCCAAGTCAGCTCCTGGACAAGAATCCAGAATTAATGCTCCCTTTGTCCTTTCTTAAGAGTCCCTGAGAAGTCTTGGTTGGTCTGGCTCCCCACCAGCAAGCCCCTTTGGTTCACTGAATCTCTTACTGGACATTGAGAAACAACAGCTGCCAAGGGGAAGGTCCCATCTGGGGCGTCAGTTTGTAACCAAATACAGTGGGTCCATGACTTGGTGTGTGCAGGGCTGACAAAGCACAGCCAACACACAGAAGAGCAAGGAAGGGTTTTCATTGTCTGTAGGAGGACACTAGAGGAAGGCACAGTTTCCAAGAACCGCACAGTCTTGAAAAAGAAAGGTGAGGACTTTATCTGGGGTGCTTACATGTATGGATTCATGTGGGGAAGGCACTTAGGAATGGGCACACTCCTGAGTATGTCCAGTGTTCATTCGAAAACAGTTCAAGAAGAAAAGATCACAGAATGCCCCCAAACACTAGAACGCAGTAGGAAGGGCAAACTTGTGGGTACATTCATCCTGCAAAGTCCCCAACTTAACAGGAACAGGAACTTGCTGGTCACTCCTGGCTTACATCATCAGTTGGCAACAACTGTGTTGCTGGGAGAGAAAAAGCAAAGGTGGATCCACCCAGACTCTAAGAAGAGGTCAATAGAGGCTCCTGAAGAAAAACTCCTTATCCTCAAGTCCTCACTCACCCCCAGCACTATGGTTTCTTAGCAACTCAAGCCACCTCTAGGGTGAATGCCAGATTTGTTTAATTTTCAAGGCTGTCCTGTTTATTTCTAACCTGGTCAGATTCCAGGATTCAAAAACAAAACAAAACAAACCCCCCAAAACAAAGCACTGACCAACAGCCCACAGGTATTTCTATGAGGACCTGGAGCAGATCTGATTGCAGACCCCTCCCTGTGCTTTAGCAGCTACTAACAAAGTTCTCAGTCAGGGCAGGATTCTGTTCCTCTAAATCACCACAGCCAAGTAAGCAAATCGACCAAATCATTCCCATTGGCTAGTGCTAATCAGCTTGTTCTGCCTTAGTCTCCCCCACATTTGACTTTGCTTTTCCTGAGAACTGAGGCTAGCCTAGAACTTTTTACTATGTGACCCAGAATGACCTTAGGCGTATGATCATCTGACCTCCACCTCTGATGTTGTCATTAAGCTAGCCACCCTCTCAGCCAAATTTCTACCCTCATTCTTGGTTCTGTCACTTGATCCAAACCTAGTGCTTCCCCTTGGCCCCATGTTTTGTATGCAGGGATCCTACTCTGGCTGAGACCTGTGACTGCTAAACTGTTTTCTTTCCTGTCCTGTGTCTGCCAGGGTGTTGCCATGCCACATCCCACATCTGAATCCCCAGTGCGTTGCAGCTATCAAGGGAAGAGGTAGAGACTAGGACAGAATATGAGCCAAGTATCTATCTGTCCCCTGCAAAGCTTTGATGAGGAGAGAGGAAATTAAGACTGGGAGGAAATCATACAGATATCTATGGATAGCCTCTGGAGAAGGCCCAGGGATGAAAATGGCATCTGAGTAGGAAGACTCCTGACAGCAGTGACCTAAGTCACAACTGGCAGTCTAAGTGAGCCTCCTAAGAGCGAAGGGGAGGAATGTTACTATGAAAGGGTATTAGGGCTTGAGAGGTAACTCGGCTGATAGAACATTGATATGTCATGCATGAAGCCCTGGGCTTCCTAAAATGTATCAGTCCTCAAAACATATTTTAAAAAATAAATGAATAAAACAGTAAGAATGAGGGTAAGGTGCTTGGTTGGTGGCTCATCTCTAACAGTTCTGAGAACAGTCACAGCTCTCAGAACATCTATTGACAGTCACAGTGTGTGTGCACCTGTCATCTCAGTGCATGCTTATTAGAGGCCAAAGGATCAGACTGTCAAGGTAACCCTCTAGTATAGGCCAGCCTGAGCTATTTGAAACCAGTATTTCAGACATGAAAGTAGGGACTGTCACCCAGGTTGACTTTCACTTGCTACAGATTCAGATGCCACGTTGGTGTGGACTCCATTTTAATATGTGAGGACCGAGCTCTCTTTCCTTGTAATTGTCTCCAGTCAGTTCACCTAAACCTGCTGCTCACTCTCCCTGTCTGTGCTGCATTCAGTCCATCTCCCTGTCATAGCTCTGTGAATGCAACCCTCTCCAAGTGTCCTTCTGGTCCTTTCCATTGATTGCAGTCCTTCCATCCCACCTCCAACATCTGCATCCTTAGTATACTGCAGGTATCTAGCAAAGAGATTCAAAGAGAACAGCCAAATGCCAAACTCACCTTGATGAAGTCTTGGTGAGGACAGAAAGTTAGCCACACAGAAGAACTCTCCTTGGTTGTGGAGACCCTTTCAGTGAAAGCCAGAGTTACTGGGTTTTTTGCCACGAATAAACTATGAGCACAGTCATCCCCCTGGGGTCAGCACCGGGGATGCGAGTGAAATGGTCAGCAGGGTGGACATGGAGCTCGGTTGGCGGACTACTTGCTGCGGTAGATCCCAACACCACGTATATTAAGTGAGGTGTCCACATCTGCAGATGCACCCCTTGCAAAGGTAGAGAAGAGAAGGTCAAGGCCATCAAAGGGTACACGAGACTCAGCCTCAAAACACCAAATAATCAACTTGAAGAGGGGAGGTGGGGAATGAGGTCCTGGTGACCCTGGCCATGCTTGCTCTTCAGTCCTTTCCCTACACACTGGCGTACCCGGCACATTCACTCCCTCCTGTGCCGCGAGCATGCTACCACTGGTGCCATGTTCTACCCATACCCAGCATTGACCCCAGAGCAAGAGAAGCAGCTGGCTGATACCTCTCACTGAGCTGTGCTCCAGGTAAGGGCATCCTGGCTGCAGATGAGTCCACTGGAAACACTGCCAAGCACCTGCAGTCCATTGGTGCTGAGGAGAACAGGCACTTCTATCATCAGCTGCTGCTGACTGCCGATGATCCTGAGGATCCCTCCATGGGAGGAGGTGTCCTCTTCCATAAGACACTGTGCCAGAAGGTAGATGGATGTCCCTACCCCTAAGTTATCAAGTCCAAGGGTGGTGGTGTGAGCATTCAGGTAGATAAGGGCGTGGTGCCGACAGGAGATACCAATGGTGAGTCTACTAACCAAGTGCTGGATGGGCTGTCTGAGCACTGTGCCTGCCATAAGAAGGATGGAGCCAACTTTGCCAAGTGGTATTGTATGCTAAAGATTGGGGAACATACTCCCTCGACCCTTACTATCAGGGAAAATGCCAATGTTCTGGCCTGTTATGCCAGAATCTGCCAGCAGAATGGCACTGTACCTGTTGTGAAGCCTGAAATCCTCCCTGACAGGGACCATGACTTGAAGCACTGCCAATATGTAACTGAGAAGGTGTTGTCTGCTGTCTACAAGGCTCTGAGTGACCACCATGTCTATTTGGAAGGCACATTGCTGAAGCCCAATATGGTCACCCCAAGCCATGCTTGCACCCAGAAATTTTCCAATGAGGAGATTGCCATGGCAACTGTCATAGCACTTCATCACACAGTGTCTCCTGCTGTCTCTGGGATTACTTTCCTGTCTGGAGGGCAGAGTGAGGAAGATGATTCATCAACTTCAATGCTATCAACAAGTGTCTCTCTGCTGAAGCCCAGGGCCCTTGACTTTTTCCTATGGCTGAGCCCTGCACGCCTCTGATCTAAACGCCTGGGGTAGAAAGAAGGAGAAGCTGAAGGATGCTCAGGAGGAGTACATCACAAGCCCTGGCCAACATCCTGACCTGTGAAGGAAAGTATACCCCAAGTGGACAGTCTGGAGCTGCAGCCCATGAATCTCTCTTCATCTCTAACCGTGCCTACTAACCAGAGGTGATCTGAGGCTGTTCCATGAACACTCCAGGCTGCTGCCTACCGCTTGCTATTGAAGAGGGGCCTTCAGGCTCTTTCCCCTCACTCTTGTTGCCCTGTGACTGGTGTGCAATGTTGTCTGTGAATGCTAATTCTGCCATCCCTTCCAGCCCACTGCCAATAAACAACTATTTAAGGGGGAAGGTAAATAAACAGGAAGGTAGAGAGAATCGAACAGTAACCAGTGTCTAAGTTCTTAGTGACAGCTCTGTAGGATTCTCCAAAATGTCTCTTTAGAGCCAGTCATGGTGCCACATGCCTGGCATCCCAGAAACTGGTAGGTGCCCCAAAAATCAGCACTTTAAGGTGATCCTTTGGGCCAGCCAAGCCTACATGACACCCAGTCTCAAAATACCACCCTCAAAACAACTATTAACATAACAATGTTAACTGTGTTGAGCCAGGAGCTGTCAGACAAGCAGCTCCTTTATGAGCAACAGGCTGCACCACCCTCACAGGAGCTCTGCTAACTGTACACATTTTACAATCACTGTGCGGTAAGTCCAGAAGCTGCAGAGAACCAGGATTGCCATGGCCACTGTTCACTCCAGACAGCCTGCACTGGCCTTGTAAGGCCAGTAAAAACAGGACTCTAGATGACTGTGTACTCATTTTTATCCTCTGGTATCCCACCAGAAGGGTTGTGATGGGTACAAATAATAGCCTTTGTTTGCATAAAGGGCTATATATGCTTGGTGCAATATTCTTGGGAAACACCTTTGCAGGGTGAAAGAGGGCTGTTGGCTTGCTGGCTAACATACCTGGTCTTAGTTATTGTATAACCCAGTCTGACCCGAGACTGGTGAAGTAGCCAAAAATGATCTTGAATTCCTGATCCTCTTGCTTGAGCCTGCTGAGTCTGAGATATTACAGGCATGTTTGAGACAGGGTTATCACTTTATAATCTTGCTGTCCTAGAACTAACAGTGATCCTGTGCCTCTGGCACCTGCATGTTGGGTGTATAGGCTAAGGTCACCACCATGCCTGCCTCAGATCCTATATCTTTGGATATTTTGACATCATCCAAAGCTTGCTGCTTACAACAGACTTCCTCCTTCCAGAGTAATGGAGTCTCATGGACAACAAGGAACTCTCTACAAGACTCATGGCTCATTCTCAGACCAATTCATCCTGAGCACACAAACCATCCCTCCTTACTTTCACTCAGTCCATTACTTCTCCCCTAATCATGCAGGCCAGGGACCAGGCAGTGAGACACCATTCCCACACACAAGACCTTCCAGAAACAGTCCAGTCTACACAAGGCAGTCTTCTCTGCCTTGGCTTGCCTTCCCTCAAATATACCTATAAAGGCTCCACCCCAGGCTTCTCTCACTGGAAGTCACTGTAATGCCCAGAATGACCTCAAACTCATGGCTCTCCTACTTCTGCTCCTGAGTAGTGGGATGCTATACAGCATTTCCTCCACACTGAAACACTGATCCTGGAGGAAGGCTCCTTAGGACTCAGGAAGATCTAACTTGTAATAGTTCATCATAGGGACAGGTTTGTTAAGATACATGAGTAAGCAACTCAAGTCTCAGGGAGAGTTCTTAAAAGCTTACAAGATTCCCAAGGCCACTCCAAAGTGAAAGTGAGCAGGGAGGGCTTCTGGGAAAGGGAGACTCCTGGGAAATCCTGCAGAGAGCCATAGGCATACAGCTTTCACAGGACATCACTCAAGCCAGGGTAGGCTCTGTGGTGATGCAGCTAACTTAATCCTCCATGCTCCTGCAAGTGACCCTCACTTGAGATTCTGTAAGACACCACAACTCCTTTGTTCACTAAGCTGGACTTGAGTGACATCATTCCTTTGGTATATCATTGGTGCTCTATCCTGGTAAATAATCCTTTGTTCCCATCTCCCCAGGAAGAGCTGAGTACCAGACATCTAGGCATATACCGCCACACCACCCTTTGTCCTCACTGCTGCCTTCTGTGTCTGAGCCAAGCCTGATGCTGGCCCTGCCTCACATATGGCATCATCCCTCTCAAGGAGGATCCATGTCCAAATACCTGCCTTGTATCCAGCCTTGCATGCTGCCTTGTGACTGTAAAGCCTTTATCATCCCAATCCCAACAAAGCATCCTTAGAAAACTGTAGATGTGAAGGAAGGATGGGGGAGATAATACGACAGACACAAACTCCATCTCTAACTCTTCTCAGCAAAGACTTCATAAAGGCAGAAAAATGACTGCACAGAGGAATATTCTTGGGCAGGAGAGCAATGGTGAAAGGCCAATTAAGAGAAAAGACCACTAGGGTTGGAGGCCCTACGACCTGAGTGACTAATGGGTAGCACAGATCAGCCCCAGAGCTACAGAGACAAGAGACTTTTGTGACACCAAGATTTTACGACTAGGGATGTAACTCATCAAAGAAAAGAGTACTGGTCTATTATGCCAAAGCCATGGGTTCAATACCCAGCCCCAAATACATTAAATGTGGTTGTCTGTCCCTTGGCCAGGCAGAGGCAGGAGGATCAGGAGTTTAGAGTCACTCTATACCACTTAGAAAGTAAACTAAAGATTTATTGAAATAAAAATGCAAGAAGGGAGGAAAGTACAGTGGGTGGCTCGGCTCTATGAAATATGAGAGAAAATGTAAAGGTTTATGAAAAATATCTTTTAGAGCAATCATGGTATCCATGCATTGCTCCTGAGAAATTGAGAATGAGACACGGGAGGATCAGGACTTCAAGATGAACCTCAGCTTCAGGCCGGCCTGGGCTGCATGAAACTGTATTTTGGAAAGAAAAAAAAAAAAAGGAAAGAAAGAAAAAAGAAAAAACAAAACAAAACAAAAACAAAAAAAAAAAAAAACCCACGTTCACCAGGGCTGAAGAAATGGATGATGGCTCAGCAGTTAAGAGCACTGGCTGCTCTTTCAGAGGACCTCTGTTTGATTTCCAGCATCTACATGGCAGCTAAAAATCACCTGTAAGTTCAGTTCCAGGGGATTCCTACCCCTAACCCCATGACCTCTTTCAACCTCTACAAGCATCAGGCATGCACGTGGTAAATAGATATTCATGCAGGTAAAACACTTCTACACACACACAGACACATAGACACAAACACATACATACATACACACACACACACATACACACACACACACACACACACACACACACACACACACATGTCAATTGCCAAACAAACCGGAACTCAAAATAGTTCTGTTGAGTGAGGCAGTGCTGATTCACAGTCCATCACAGAATCCATGCTGTGCCCTCACAGTCCATTACAGAATCCATGCTCTGCCCTCACAGTCCCCATCATTTTTCATTGTTAACCAACAATCTAGAGTCATCTGGGAAGAGGACACACCTACTGAAGAATGATTTGCATCCTACCTGAGACTCTCTTGACTCCTGATTGATGTGGGAAGGCCCAGCCCGTGTGGGCAGCACTAACCCTGGCAGGTGGGCCTGGGCCCTGTATAAAGAAACCTAGCTTGGCACTTGGCATGAGCAAGCCAGGAAGTAGCATTCTGCTTCAGCTCCTGCTGAGTTCCTGCCCCAGCATCTCTCAATGACAGACTGTAATCTGCAAGTGTAAGCTAAGTTAGCCCCCTTTCCCC
This sequence comes from Arvicanthis niloticus, assembly GCF_011762505.2. Taxonomy (NCBI): domain Eukaryota; kingdom Metazoa; phylum Chordata; class Mammalia; order Rodentia; family Muridae; genus Arvicanthis; species Arvicanthis niloticus. The sequence continues at coordinate 34,537,285 of NC_133432.1, forward strand.
TGAGTTGCTTTGGTCAGAGTTTTATAACAACAGCAGAAAGCAGACTAGAATGGATGTTTCTGTTACTATGAGGACACTTTCACAGATACAGAAGACTGACCAGTGCTCACCTTGGAGAAGCCTAGATGATCAGAGAAAATTTAAAATGCAGAAAACAACTACCTGGTTAGGGAACCATGAAAGGGTTTGGAGGGAAATGACCACTGTGGTTGGAGGTCTTCTGACCTGCAGGATCTTCATGAGCACTGGCAGCCTCCTAGGAGAAAAGAGAAAGGATTGGCACTAAGAAATGATGACATGAAGCTGAGAGACTGCTCAGTAGTTAAGATCACTGGTTGTTCTCCCTGAAGACCAAGGATCAATTCCCAGCACCCAAATGGCAGTTTATAACTGCCTGTAACTCCAGTTCCAGGGGATCCAACACCCTCTTCTGGCCTTCATGGACAGCAGGCATGCTTGTGATGCATAAACATACATGTAGGCAAAACACCCATACACATAAAATAAAACATAAAAAGTATAAAACCATAGGTCTGTGTGTGTATACATAAACTATATGTATGTGTGTATATACCATACATATACTATAAAACAACCCCCCCCCACATTAATTCCATTGAGTGGGGAATTGCCTGTCAAGCAGCCCCTCATTTGCTGGCTGTACTGCTCTCACATCAGCCCTGCTGCTGTGGTGGACACTTTTTAGTTACAGTGAAGCCACCCCAGCAGCTACAGAGGACCATACAATCATGTCTGAAGACCTGTTTCACCTATAGCTGCTCTACGACAGACTTCAGCGGTCTTGGAAAGTATCACTCCTAAGTAAGACAGAGCTAGTAAAGTCTAGATGACACTGCAGACATCTCCCATCTTGTGATAGCCACAACCAAAAGCTTTCCTTCATATGAAGGACTTTGTCAGCACAGGTGTCCTGAGCAATCCTAGGGCACCAGCTCTGCACCCAATCCCCCAAAACCCAGAGAAGGCTGGAATAGAAGCTCTAACACACCCAGGAACATAGGATAATAGGATCACAGGATCTCAGGAACTTGGTCACGACAGTATTTCAGGATCTCAGAAGCAGCCTGACTCCCAGGAGCTATCACACCCAGGATCTCAGGATCACAGAAACAGTTAGACTCTGAGGAGTTCTGACACAACCAAGATAACAGGACAGAGAGGCTCCAGTCAGAGACAGTGAGTGAAGGTAGCACTAGAGATAACCAGATGCCAAAAAGACAAGCACAAGAACATAAGCAACAGAAACCAAGGTTACTTGGCATCATCAGAACCCAGTACTCCTACCATAGCAAGTCCTGGACACCCCATCATACTGGAAAAGCAGGATTCAGGTTTAAAATCACTTATTATATTGATGATAGAGGACTTTAAGAAGGACATAACTCCCTCAAAGAAATACAGGAGAACACAGGTAAACAGGTAGAAGCCCTTAAGGAGGAAACACAAAAATCCCTTAAAGAATTGCAAGAAAATGCAACCAAAACAGGTGAAGGGATTGAACAAAATAATGAAAATAGAAACAATAAAGAAATCACAAAGGGAAACTACCCAGAAGATAGAATAGGATACCTAGGAAAGAGATCAGAAGTCATGGATGCAAGCATCACCAACAAAATAGAGGCAAAAGAGAGAATCTCGGGTGAAGAAGATACCATAGAAAACACTATCACAACTGTCATAGAAAATACAAAATGCAAACAGCTCCTAGCCCAAAACATCCAGGAAATCCAGGACACAATGAGAAGACCAAACCTAAGGATAATAGATATAGAAGAGAGTGAAGATTCCCAACTTAAAGGGCCAGTAAATATCTTCCACAAAATTATAGAAGAAAATTTCCCCAACCTAAAGAAAGAGATGCCCATAAACATACAAAAAGTTTACAGAACTCCAAATAGATTAGATCAGAAAAGAAATTCCTCCCGTCGCATAATAATCAAAATACCAAATGCACAAAACAAAGAAAGAATATTAAAAGCAGTAAGGGAAAAAGGCAAAGTAACATATAAAGGCAGACCTATCAGAATTATACCAGACTTCTCACCAGATACTATAAAAGCCAGAAGATCCTGGACAGATGTCATACAAACCCTAAGAGAACACAAATGCTAGCCCAGGCTACTATTCCCAGCAAAACTCTCAATTACCATAGATAGAGAAACCAAGATATTCCATGACAAAACCAAATTTACACTGTATCTTACCACAAATCTAGCCCTACAAAGGATAATAGAGGGATAACTCCAACACAAGGAAGGAAATTATACCCTAGAAAAAGCAAGAAAGTAATCTTCCAACAAACCAAAAAGAAGATAGACACACAAACATAACTCCAACTCTAATAACAAAAATAAAAGGAAGTAACAATCACTTTTCCTTAATATCTCTTAACATCAATGAACTCAATTCCCCAATAAAAAGACACAGACTATCATGTAAACAGGACCCAACATTTTGCTGCATACAGGAAACTTACCTCAGCGACAAAGACAAACACTACCTCAGAGTAAAAGGCTAGAAAACAGTTTTCCAAGCAAATGGTCCCAAGAAACAAGCTGGAATAGCCATTCTAATATCGAATAAAATCGACTTTCAACCAAAAGTTATCAAGAAAGATAAGGAAGGACACTTCATACTCGTCAAAGGAAAAAAATCAACCAAGATGAAATCTAAATTCTGAACATCAATGCTCCAAATGCAAGGGCACCCACATTCATAAAAGAAACTTTACTAAAGCTCAAAGCACACATTGCACCTCACACAATAATAGTGGGAGACTTCAACACCCCACTCTCAGCAATGGACAGATCATAGAAACAGAAACTAAACAGAGACACAGTGAAACTAAGAGAAGTTATAAACCAAATGGATTTAGCAGATATCTATAGAACATTTCATCCAAAAACAAAAGAATATACCTTCTTCTCAGCACCTCATGGTACCTTCTCCAAAATAGACCATATAATTGGTCACAAAACAGGCCTCAACAGATACAAAAAAATTGAAATAATCCCATGCATCCTATCAGATCACCACAGACTAAGGCTGGTCTTCTATAATGATAAAATCAATGGAAAGCCCACATACATATGGAAACCAAACAATGCTCTACTCAATGATAACTTGGTCAGGGGAAAAAAATAAAGAAATTAAAGACTTTTTAGACTTTAATGAAAATGAAGACACATTATACCAAACTTGTGAGACACAATGAAAGCAGTGCTAAGAGGAAAACTCATAACTCTAAGTGCCTAAAAAAAGAAATTGGAGAAAGCATCCACTAGCAGCTTGACAGAACACCTGAAAGCTCTAGAACAAAAAGAAGCAAATACACCCAAGAGGAGTAGACAGCAGGAAATAATCAAACTCAGGGCTGAAATCAACCGAGTAGAAACAAAAAGAACTATACAAAATATCAACAAAATCAGGAGGTGGTTCTTTGAGAAAATCAACAAGATAGATAAACCCTTAGCCAGACTAACCAGAGGGGACAGAGACAGTATCCAAATTAATAAAATCATAACTGAAAAGGGAGGCATAACAAGAGAAATTGAGGAAACTAAAAAAATCATCAGATCATACTACAAAAGCCTATACTCAACTAAACTAGAAAATCTGGATGAAATGGACAATTTCCTAGACAGATACCAGGTACCAAAGTTAAATCAGAATCAGGTAAACCATCTAAATTGTCCTATAGCTCCTAAAGAAATAGCAGCAGTCATTAAGTCTCCCCACCAAAAAAAGCCCAGGACCAGATGGTTTTAGTGCAGAATTCTATCAGACCTTCCAACATGATCTAATACCAATTCTCTATAAATGATTCCACAAAATAGAAACAGAAGGAACAAAGTACATGGCTTGAAACTGAAAATGGACCCCCCCCCCCCAGAGTTATTAAATTAATAGGCTGGCAAGCCAAGGACAGGTAAGATTCTGCACAGAGCTTTGCCAACCTAAGACAGAAATACATTGCTTTGGATAATGTATATTCCATGACAGATAAGGAAGGCATTCTTGTCAGAACGACCTAAGACAGGCTCAGTCTTGTTTATGAAATAAAAAAAGGGGGGGGGCGAGGCAGAGAGCCTTTGGAGCTGCTTGGCAAGAATCTGACATGGGCCATGGACAAGGAAGTGGGCTGCTTGGCAGGAATGACATTGGCCAAGGACAAGGAAGTAGGCTTCAGGCAGGAATCTGACACTAGGCTAGAACAAAGAAGTAATTTCAGACAGGAATCTAAATCTTAGGCTAGAACAAGGAAGTAGGCTTCAGACATGAAAATGACTTTGGGCTAGGACAGGGAAGTTGGCTCAGATATTTTGGTCATCCTGATAAGCCCTTAGAAACAGTGATCATGGGAGTGTTCACAGAATTTTGTTCATTGCCTTGCTTGTTCTTTGACAATTTGTGTTTATTGTCTTGCTTGTTCCTTGACTATTTGCATCTATTGTATTGCTAGACCCTCAACCTAGAACTGATCTTAATACTTGCATGTAATTAAAATGGTATAAAAGCCAAAAGAAGGAGGGTGGATGGATAGGGGTTTTTTAGGGAGGGGAAATGGGGAAAGGGGATGGCATCTGAAATGTAAATAAATAAAATAATATCCAATAAAAAATTTCAAAAAAGAAGGACTTTGTCATTACTAATGGCACACTCATGGTTCTCCTTCTTCTGCTCCTGAGTGATGGGATGTTATGTAGCATTTTCCTCCTGGGTATATGAGCAGACTACTAGATAACTGTGTGTTTTTGTTTGGTTTCAGCTTTTTGAGACAATGTCTTATGTAGAACAGGATGACCCCAAGTTGGATAACCAAAATGCACATTGAATCCTGGTCTTCTTGGTGCTGGGATTAATGTCATGTGACATCATGCAGACTTTGTTTTATTTGAGATAGGGTCTCTCATTGCAGCCAGGCTCATCTGAAACCCACAACAATTTTCAAGCTCTAATACCTGTAAAGGGCTTTGTAGTACCACACCTGACTTAATCTCTGTCTTAGGTTGTTTTGGCATTATCTAAAAATTGAAGGTATGGGACAGATCTCCCATTTTCACAGTAGAAGATTCATTAAGACAGCAAAGCTCTCCACCAGAGACATGACTTTCATGCACTAGAGGCACACTGGAGACAGAAGCAGGTAGATCTCTATGAATTTGAGGCCACCCCAGTCTACATAGTGAGTTCCAGGCCAGCCAGAGCTATATAGTGAGACCCTGTCTTAAACACACACACACACGACAAACACACACACACACACACACACACAAACACATAAATCTCAAACCATTCAAGGCTGAGTCTATTCTCTCAACCACTTCTTTATTTAACTGTCATACTCAAGGTGGTATTTATCATTCCGTAAGTTACCCATTGCATTTACCAGGCAAATAGATACTACTCCTACAGCCAAATTCCATCAAATTCTTCCAAATGACTGAGGCTAAACTTATATCCTTGCCTGGCTGGCTCTCCCCTCAGAAATGTCCATTAAAACCTTGTTCCAGCTCTTCTCTCATTTACATTTGCATTCTTTGAGAGCCCAGCACTAGCCTGAAACACACCATGTACCCCAGAAGTAAATTGTAAATTAAAAAAAAAATTAAATTGTGACCTCACACTCACAATTCTCCTGCCTCAGCCTCCTGGGTACTAGGATTACACATCCACAGCAGGTTCTCTACCTCATCTTCTGTGTCTTGATGTCCCTCATGTTTATTCATGATCCTACTTGGCATGCAGCATCCTCTCTGGGTGAGATCTGTGACTGTAGAACCATCTTCCTTGCAAGCCTCACTCTGCTCGCCTGTGTCTGGAAGTTCTCCTCCTCCCACTTCCATCATCCACAACCTCAGTGCACTGCCGGGGTCTGTGGAAAAGGCTGGGAGGGAACAGGGCTGAGATGAGCTTGGTCTAGCACACCTTGATGAAGAGTAGAAAGAATATTAAACATGAGAAAGTTTTCCTGATAGGGGAGACTCTAACTGTGAAAAGGTAGTAAAGAGGAATGTCTGCTGATGTGGAAGGTCCTCTGACCTGAATGATCTCTCTATCAGCATTGGCAGGACAGAATCCACTCCCTAGCAGCAAAGATCAGGGATTGCCATTAGGAAGGACGCTATGGCTGACAATGTACTACAGTCGGTTGTGTGCTTGCTTAGTATGCTCAACACCCAGAATATTAATCCTTGGAACCAAGCATGGAGACATAGGTCTGCAATCTCAGCCCTCTTGTAGTACTTGGTACTTTCCTTTTATCTGGTGGGTTCCAGGGATCAGACCCAGGCAAGTGTGTTTTATGACAAGCACCTTAAACTGAGCCATCTTACCAATCCATATATCTGCTCTAAACATCTTACAATCCATATGTCTGCTCTAAACAATGGAAACTATTCCTAGTAGCAGCCTTCCTGATAACACTTCATTTCTATGCAAACTTGTTCAAACAGAGATGTATCTGCAAAGGAGAAACTTGGGTTGATCTGGCCTGGGCTGGTTTAGGGTTTATATGCAATAAAGAAAATTGTCTTCTGGGTGAACTTTCAGGAAAAACTCTACTTACCATTTTATGCCCGTGTATAATTAAGTGTGCATATGATTAAAGAGATACATCATGAGGAGGCCTAGGAGTAGAGGAAGCCCCGAGTGAGTGATGTTCTGAGTACCGGGTACAGGTGACATGTACACGGCCCCATGGAAGCAGCAAAGCCTGTTCCAGGTGAGGCTCAGAAGAATGGCAAAGCCTTCCTCCAGGGTTCAAGTGCACATGTTGACAGTGTGCGCAGAAAATGTCTACCATAGCTTCTGACCCAAATATGTATGGCATGAAGACTTCTCATCTAAAGATTACCCCATCCAGCTGTATATAATAAGTTGGCTTCTTTGCTTATCTGTATGTAACAAACCGACCTCACTGTTAAACTGTATACAATAATCCTTCCTATTCAACTGTTTATAATAAACACACTGAATTTCTGGGATGCTGTGGTTTATCAGAGAGCTCAGCCACCCAGGTCCAGCTTTTTTGTGTATCTCTGCATTTGCCTCTTCTTTTTTTCACTGTGGCCCCAGTCAGACCATCCCTGGAACTGTGCTGGCAAGAAGAGCATACCCAGTAGATGAAAGATTATATAACCCCAAACTGTCAGTCAAGATAAGAGACCCAAAGCCAGGCACAACTCTTGCTTTAGCAGTCCATTGTCTTAACCACTCGGCCACCTCATCCCACACCAACTCATGCTTTTAATCCCAGAACTTACGAGGCAGAGATAGGCTGATCTCTGAGTTCCATTTTGTCCATAGCACAGCCTGGTCACCTAGCAAGCTCTAGGCCAGTGAGGGCTGTGTAGTAAGACACTGTAAAAAAAAAAAAAAAGGAAGAAGAAGGAGTTAGAAGAGGGAAGGAGGAAGGAAGGAAGGAAGGAAGGAAGGAAGGAAGGAAGGAAGGAAGGAAGGAGAAGAACAGAACCCCCTACTAACCAGCTCTTCTTTTTCCTAAAGCCCATAAAAGGAAGCACCCAGTGGCCCTGAGTACTCTAACTCAAGAAGCTTGGCTTCAGTGGACTGATCTGTAAGACCTCCATGTTTCTGAATAAAGTTACCTTGTCATCTTGCAGTCAGGATGCACTTTTGTAATCCTTTGAATAAGACACCAACACCAAGAACTAGACAGTATCTGGTCCAGACAATGACTCTGAGGCATGTGGCACCCTCTCTGGTTGAGACTTGTGACTGTATAACAACTTCCTTGCAAGCCTCACTCTGCTCGCCTGTGTCTGGAAGGTCTCCTCCTCCCACTTCCACAATCCACAACCTCAGTGCACTGCCGGGGTCTGTAAAAGAGACTAGGAGGGAAGAGGACAGAAGCCTTGGGCAATGCCCTGTTTCTATACAAACGTGTTTGGAGATGCATCCAGCCACCAGAAACAGGGACTAGACCAGCTAGGACTGGTTTTAGGTACACACACAGTAACACAAACTGAGTCCACTGGATGAACTTTAAAGAAAAATGACTTACCACCTTAAAACCATGCATAATTAAGTGCACAAGATTAGAATCGGTTGCATTATGGAAAAGGGCATGCACAATAGATTAAAAGTTTACATAACCGAAAAATCTGTCAATTAAAAAAGGAAGTCCCAGAGACACACCGAGGCCTTTGAGCACTCTAGTACAAGGCACCACTGCTCTCATAGCTGCTCGCATGCAGCACGTCGGATCTGTGCCGTGACTTTGCTTCTCAATGGTTTCTCAGCCGCTTGCAAACTACACTTTTTCATTTCTTTGAATAAGATGTCAAGAACCTAGATGTACCCAGTTCCAAGACAACCTCCTTATGGTAACAGGAGGATGAGGAGTGTAAGGTCATACTGGGATAAGTCAAGGTCACCCAGGACAAATGAGACCCAAGGTCAAAAACCTGTAGAAATAGAATAAAGTACAGGAATGAGTACAGAAGTAGGCATTGGGTGGTTTGTCTCTTTTATCAGTGAAAACTCAAGTTCTCTCAGAAGCCTCTGTTTAGAACCTGTCACAATGTAGCACAACTGTCACGCCAGCATTTGGGAAGTAGAGTATCAGAACTTCATGGTGACCTCAGCTCCAGGCCAGCCAGACCTCCATAATACCCTATCTCAAGAAACCAACCATTAGCTGGGCAGTGGTGGCACACGCCTTTAATCCCAGCACTCAGGAGGCAGAGGCAGGCGGATTTCTGAGTTCGAGGCCAGCCTGGTATACAGAGTGAGTTCCAGGACAGCCAGGACTACACAGATAAACCCTGTCTCGAAAAAAACCAAAGGAAAAAAAAAAAAGAAAAAAGAAACCAACCATCAAAAGGACCAGCACCAGTGAAGGATAGTTCTGTTGGATGGGGAACTGTACACACCCTCCCTGCTATGTGGACAACTGTGTATCTTTTTTTTTTCTTTTAAGCTTTTTGAGGTCCTGTCTCATTCAACCCAGGCTGTTACCCTGCTGGTAGTGTAGCTAAGGGGGACCCTGACCTTCTGATCTTCTCCCTTCAGCTTCCCAGATGCAGGATGTTCTTGTATGTGCCACGCCAGGCTTTGCTTTGTGTTTTGTTTTGTTTTTACAAGAAGATCTTGATTTGTAGCACAGGCTAGCCTTGGCCTCACAAGTCTTCTGCCTCAGTTTTCTAATTGCTGCAATTACGGAGATGTATCATCCCTGTCTTAGCTAGGGTTTTTATTGCTGTGAACAGACACCTTGACCAAGGCAACTCTTTTAAAAGAAAACATCCAATTAGAGCTGGCTTACAGTTCCAGAGGTTTTTAGTCCATTATCATCACGGTGGGAAGCATGAGAGCATGCAGGCAGACATGGTGCTGGAGAAGGAGCTGAGAGTTCTACATCTTGACCCACAAGCAGCAAAAGGGGACTGTGAACAACACTGGGAGAAGCTTGAGCATGTAAGACCTCAAAGCTCAACCCCACAGTGTTATGCTTCCTCTAACAAGACCATACCTACTCCAACAAGTCCACACCTCCTAATAGTGCCACTCCCTATGGCCAAGCATTCAAACACATGAATGTATGGGGGCCATTCCTATTCAAACCACCACAATCCCATACAACTTAGTATGTCTTAGGATATTATTGACACATTCTAAAGTTTCCTAGGTTGGAAAAGACTCTTAATTCCTAGACTAGCTAATTTAGAGGAATACACAGAGTTTTCTAGCAAGAATATAGATTTCATCTACAAGCAAACCAAGCCTGTCTAAACTCCCAACAACTTCCTTATTTAACTTTAACACACAAGGTAGCACTTCTCTTCACCCAAGCTACAGAGCCAAGACTTTACCTACACTCAAACCCAGCAGAACCATTCCAGTGTCCTAATGCTAAGCAGTGCACTGTTGGGGTTGGTCTTGTACACTGTGTATTCAGATACTGTATTCTGTACCCCAAGATCAGGTTGCAATGTGGACATGGGCACTGTATTGTCCAATGTGCTATAAAGCATAATCTCTGATTGGATAACAAAAGGCTAGAGCCTGTGACTGGACAGGGGAGATGGGAAGACAGAACCTTGGATTGAGTGAGGAGATCTCAGGTGGGAATCATGAGAAGAAAAAGGAAAAGGGAAGGAGGACGTTGCCATGGGGCATGATGGACAGGCCATGAGCATGTGGCCAAAAGGAGCTCACCCTGAGGACACACCTGGGATAGAGCAAGACTCAGATGGCAAGTAACAGGGCATTATCTGATTATCAACAGCCTAGGTAGGTAAAGATACTTCAGAACGCCGGGCGGTGGTGGCGCACGCCTTTAATCCCAGCACTTGGGAGGCAGAGGCAGGTGGATTTCTGAGTTCGAGGCCAGCCTGGTCTACAGAGTGAGTTCCAGGACAGCCAGGACTACACAGAGAAACCCTGTCTCGAAAAACCAAAAAAAAAAAAAAAAAAAAAAAAAAAAAAAAGATACTTCAGAACTTGCCCAGAATAGTGCCAGCAGCTTGTTAATAAAATCCAATGTCTCTGTGATGATTACTTGGAAGTTAAACGGGATAGCATGGAGCAGAAACCACCATAAAATTACTTCTGTAGTGTACTTCCAACATGGGCATTCTTCGTATACTAAGGATTAAGCTTAGCATACTTTGCTTTGGGTATCTAGAAAAAGATCTGGCTCTTGGATATGCGACAGATCAAATATCTAACTTACCTTGATGAAGAGTTTCCCCTAAGAAACATGACAGAAACGTAAAGGCCGTGGAGGCCTTCTCTCTGAAGGGAGATCCTAAGGGTGAAAGGTAATGAAGGGAAATGACCACTAAGGTCACAGGTCCTCTGGCAGGATGACGTCAGTCAGCACGGGCAGCACAGCTCAGACTCCTGAAAACAAAGATGCATAATTGTCCTTAGAGAAGATATGGAGGTGGGGTTGTAGCTCAGTAGCAGAGTGCTTGCTTAACTTGCCTGAAGCCCTGGGTTTGATTCCCCAGCCAGCTCTTGGGGGGGGGGGGTAGAGGCAGGAGGAGCAGGTCATCCTGTGCTACACTGTAAGGACAAGGCCAGCCAGGGTTACCTGAGTCCCAATCTCAAACAAGTTTAAAGGAAAATCAGCAGAACAAAGGGGGTCACAAAGCATCCTCAGAGGGCAGTGTTAGAAGCCAGGTCTTCTAACTGCTGCTTCCTCTCCCCAGAATGAGGCCACACCCCAGTGTCTCAAGGCCAGCTCCAGAGAGCTGCTGTGACCTCACAGCTCTTAGAGTTCCGATCTCTCTAATCCCCTTACAGCGCCAAGCCCAGATACACTGATGCCCAGACAACCCTGACTTCTAACTTTTATCTAGTACCTTCCTGTCTTGTGACTCATACCACATAGGCTAGGTCACGTGATGTGGAGCTCATCAACCCCCCCCCAAAAATCTTGTAAGACACCGCACCCCTCTTTCTTTCCCTTCAAGGTCTCTGATATGCTATACATGGTGGCTCTCTTTCCTCATGCTCTCCCACTTCAGGCCCCATCATGGTCACCTCTGCTCATGAGCCCGTAGCTCTCCCTAAAGCTCTATGAAGGGTGAGTCACTTCAGCATATGTTTCCTAGGACCTTGCCTCTGTTATTATTTACAGCAGAAAGCTTGTCTCGAAGAGTTACTAGAGGAAATTCACAGCTCCCTGAAAAATATCCTTAAAGCCAGACATGGTAGCCATGCACTTGGGAGGAGAAGACTTCAAGGTGGTCCTTTGCTTCCCAGGGCCACATAAGAACTTGCTGGAAAAAAAAAAAAAAAAAAAAAAAAAAAAAAAAAAAAAACACCTCTGGAAACAGGCACTAAGGAAACACTGAGTTGAGTGGGAAAGTTTTGGCTAATCCGGTCCTTGACTGGCTATAAGCTGGACTAACCTCATGACTTCAAGAATCTGCTGTTTGTGGCCTTTTAATCACTATGGGGACACCCCAGCAGCTGCAGAAGACCTTCCTGTTCTGTGACCACTCCACACAGCCTGCACTGGCCTTGGGAAGTAGCACTCCTAAGCGAGACAGGGCTGAATAAAGTCTCAATGATCCTGCAGCCATTTTTGATCTGGGTAGAGAGGGAAAGTACATCCCCCAGGTGGTCCAGTTGAAGGGTAGTGATTGATATAGACAAAAACCTTTCATTTGCAGGAAGGACTCCATTATAATAGTGTTGTTTCCTTCCCCCACACCCAGGCCTATCTATTTACACTGGTTTCTTTGGTCATATTTATTTATCTGCGTATTCAATTTTGATTTTTGAGATAGAGTAGCTCATCTCAGGCTGGCCCAAACCTGATTCTCCTGCATCAGCCTCCTCAGTCTTGGGACCACAGGTGTGTGCCACACTGCCCAGTTTTGTTTAGTTTTGTTTGTTTGTTTGTTTGTTTGGGTTTTTGTTTTGTTTTGTTCAGAGATAGGTGTCTCACTTTGTACCTCAGGCTGGCCTACAACTCACACCTAGCCTTCTCAGAGTCAGGATTACAGGGATGTGCCAACACCCCTGACACACTGTATCTTAGGATATTTTGACACCTTAGGAGAGACTCCCCTTTCCAAGCTACTTGCCTTCTGGACTTCCAGAGCTCCTTGGGAGGCATGTCTTTCATCTACATACCAGTCAATCCCATGTCTGCATTCTCAACACCTTCCTTATCTAATTCTGGCACATAAGCCTCTCTTTCCTTCCTAAATCACGAGGCAACCAGACTCCATCAACATGCCTCCAAACCACTGAACTATTCCTATTTGGCAATGCCTTATGCATTCAGCCCTGGTTTACTTTCCCTTCAGAAATGCCAAATAAAAGTTCTAACTCAGGCACATCTCCCTTGTAGTCTTTTCTTTCCTTTCATTTCTTTAAGAGTCTCGATTAGCTTGAAATCTATGGAATTCTCCAGGCTGAGAGACTGTTGAGATTACAGGCCCTCACTGCCACAAACAGGTTTTTTCATCTTTTTTTACCCTGATTCCTATTCACTGCTGCTGGATCCAAACCCTGTGTGTCCCCTTGGCCCTGCATGACAAATAGCAACCCCATCTCTGGTCCTGTGACCATATAACCATCTTCTTTACAAGATGCAGTCTGATCCCCAGTTGGGCCTATTAGGTCCTTATCAACATCTATATAACACCCAGGGATCAAGGAGAGGGAAAGGGAGATAAGAGAACAGAAGAAAACCCTCATGTCTAACTCACCTTGCTAAAAGCTTAACGAGCAGAGAAAAGTAAACACTCTGAAGAAATCTCCTTAGTAGGGGAGATCCTAAAGATGTGGGCTTCAGTTGGCTGATGCTGATGAAGGGATGTGACCACTAGATTGCAGTTTCTTTTATCCAAATGACCTAGTTCGGTACTACCAACAAAGCATACACCTAGGAGCAAAGATGAAGGGTTGTCATTACGAAGAAGGGTTGTCATTACGAAAGGTTATTAGTGACCGATAACTCAAGCCATCTCCTGATATGATTAAGACATTTTAAATTAAGTATTTATAAGATTGCAGAGTGGATACAGGATTTCTGATTTACTCAATACAGGTCACATACATTGCTCGAAATGAATGTAGGAGCACACATTCATCAGAGGTCTGTGGCTGGTGGGATTTTTTAAAGTAGACTGAACAGGATTGAGAAAGGCTGATAAAAAATGAAAGAAGTGGGTTAGGGATGTAGTTGAGTTGGGTTGGTAGAGTGGTTGTCTAGAATGCACGAATCCCTGGATTCAATCCCTAACACCATGTAAATTAGGCATAGTACTGAAGTCTTCACTGGGGAGGTAGACAAGAGGATCAAAAGTTATCCTTGGCACAGAGAAAGCTGATGTTCAGCTACTGGGAACTCTGAGAAAAACCTAAATGAAGATGCTCAAGGGGCATCTTATTGTTGTTGCTGGAGAAAACTCACGGCTGTGTGAAAAATACTTTTCAAGAATCGTTCATGCTGCCAAATGCCTGTAATCCCAGAGTTTAGGAGACAGAATGAAGAGAAGCAGGAATTCAATGACTTCCTCAGTTATGGGCCAGCCTGCTACAAAAGACCCAATAACAAAAGATGAACCAAACAAAACCAACTAGAAACAATAACAACAAAACCTTAGTGTTTTTGAGTGATGGCTGGCCTCGTGGCAGTCATGGTGTACCCAATAGTTTACAAATCCTGCGTGGACTCTACAGCATCTTTGGAGGACCACTATGACCTTGCTGAAGGCATATCCAGACAGCCTGCATTGGCCTGTGAAAGAAGCACTTCTAAGCAAGACAAAGTAGATGACCTATAGCCTTTTTCATTCAGGCCAGAGGGGGAATAGTTCTTGTGATTGATAGTTACAATACTTCATTTGCATGAAGAATCTTGTGCAATTGGTACAATGCTCTTGGCCCACCTTGACCTATCCCATAAGCCCTCCTGGGGTTTTTGTTTTGGACAAGATGACCTATGGCACAGTCTAGCCCCAAATTGGCTTTGTAGTCATGCATCACCATAAACTCCTAACTAGTCCGCCTGTCTTTACCCCTAAGTGACATGACTACAGGTATGGCCCAGCACACCAAGCTTGGCTCGATTTTTGTGGCCCTGGACTTGGTGTTGCAAAATTGCGCCCAGATAAAAGTCCTTCCAAATCATTTTGTGTCTGCCTGCTTTTTGATTTTATAAGTAGAGCGGGCTGAGCTTTACTTATAAGATTCCTTTACTTATTAAGTCAAAGAGTAGGCGACACGGTTATATCCTAGAGCAGCAGGGCCTTAGTTCTCTACATTTTGAGGTTCAACTCTTTGACACTTGGCCATTTTTCAGCCAACAATAGAAGAGCCATTTCTCACTTGCTCACTGTTCTTATTTTTTCTCTTCCCCTTGCTGACTCTTCCTCCTCTTCTTCCTTTTCTCTTTCTAATAAAATAAAATAAAATAAAAATTGGTGTTTGGAGACAGGATATTTCCAAGAACTCACCCAGGCTGGCACCAAACTATGTGGCCCATACTTTGATGGACTTCAACTCATTCTCTTCCTTATAAATACTGGGCAGAGGCCACCACATCAGGCTCCTTAATTACAATTTTTGAAAATATACTATGTAGATGTATGTGGGGCGCTACAGAATCGAACCCAGGACAACACCTGGCAGATAGATAACGCTTACTTCTGGGCAGGACAGAAATCCAGGCCGAGTATCATATAGTCCAAAAAGGATGGTAGATTTTCTTGAAGATAGCCTGGAAGGACGGCAGGAGCCGAGGCCTACAACCTTCTCCGCTACTGGCCACCCCAAGGAAAACCCACTGAAAATTACACCACAAATTTAGGCCGACATCACTCCAACCCGAACCCACCGCACAACACCATGCTGAGCCTGCACCAAATCTGCCACGTGCACACGTGGCTGTGGTGGAGTTTCCGCTGGGCAAAAAGCTACTTCCGGTTATGGCGCCTATGTCTAGGTACGGGTGCCGAGTGGGGACACGCTGCCCCTGGCCTGGACACTCCACTAGGTCTAGAACGCGCAGAATGATGATGCTCTTTACCAGGTTCCCTATACGTCTCATCCCGCTGCCTTCCTGATTACTCTTTCAACAGAAACACCACATCTGACAGAAGACACTCTCACGTGAAAAAGTACGGGGTGCCAGGGGAGAAGATACTTTCTGAAAAATGACAGCAGTGCATAATTAGCTATAACCAGGTTGCTCAGAAAGCCAAGATAAACTCTCAGAGCCCAGCCAAGAAAACACAAGTGTTTAGTAAGAGTAAGGGAAAGCCTGTTCTTCCCTTTCTCTTTCAAATAAAATAAAATAAAATAAAATAAATCTTTTGGAGACAGGATATTTCTGAGGAGGGAAAGCCTCAGGGAAATTTGTCATTTTACTTAATGTAACTTGGATCCTGTAATTTAGGCAACATCAGGATCCTCTTTATAAATTAAGAAGAGGTTATGTATATTATAGAATAACACATTAGGAAATGGCTATGCCGACATCATTTGGGGGATAGACTGTTATGAGCAGTACTTGAATAATTGCACAAATAAAGCTCATCTTTAAAGAGCAAAGATTAAAGGATCATGGGACTATGAATATACAAGTAAACCTCTGCCAGGGATTCCTTTACTTACGCCCAGGGTTCCCAGGGAACCCAATAGAGAATTTTAGAAGAGTGATATTAGGCTAGAGAGAGGGTTCAAGCTGTAAAGGTGTTTGCCACCAAGACTGATGATCCCCAGAGTCCATGTGGTGAAAGGACAGAACTGGCTCCAGGAAACTGTTCTGACTTCCATGTGAACCTCCCCACATAGACACTAACTTAAGATAAAGAAAAAAATGCAAACTAACGCTTTTCAAAGCATAACATTTCTTTATTTCTTTTCTTTATTCCTTTTCCAACAGTCTTGCTACATAGGACACAAAGGCCTAAAACTTGCTGTGATCTTTGCCTCTAGTGTGATGCTGACTTGACTTAATTTACTTAATATGACCATCTTGAGTTGTATCATTTTCCTGTGAAGGACACTTTTTTTCCCCTGAGACTGTCACATATAGAGCGATCTGGCCTTGATCTTGCTAGCTATCTGGGGGTGACATTGAGCTTTTGAGTCTTTTGCCTCTGTCTCCTGCATGTCAGGCTCACAGGAATGGACTGCCACACCAGCTCTAAGTATTCATGAGGTGCTAGAAATTGAACCCAGGACTTCGTGCATGGTGGGTAAGGACTCTAGCAACTGAGCGACAACCTTAGTACCTCAGTGACGTTTTAATTAGTAGTCTTCTGATGACCAATAATGTTGAACGTTTTTTTCCTGTGTACTGGTCATTTGTACTTTATATTTTGAGTACTAGATGTTTGATTTCATACAATCCTGTTTGTCAGTTGTTGGCATAATGAGGGGATAGAGAGCCTTCTCAGAAAGTCCTTGCTAATGCCTATGACTTGAAGTCTCCCCACCCCAACACAAACTGTCTCCTATAATAATTTCAGGGTTTGAGTCATACATCAGTGTATTAGTTAGGGCTCTCTAGGGGCACAGAACTTATGGAATGTCTCTCTATATTGAGGGAATTTACTGTGATGACTTACAGTCTGTAGTCCAACTAACCCAACAATGGGCAGCTGTGACTGGGAAGTCCAAGGATCTAGTAGTTGCTCAGTCCCATGAGGCTAGTTGTTTCAGCTGCTCTTCTGTAGAAGTAGGTTCCAACAGATGTGCTGGCAAGTAAGTGCAAGCAGGAGAAGAAGAGGAATCTTCCTTCTTTCAATGTTCTTACGTAGGCCTCCAGCAGGTGTGACCCAGATTAAAGGTGTGTACCACCACACCTACTTCTGGGACTTGCTTTGTCCAAGGCTGACCTTGAATTCAGAGATCTCCTTGCCTCAGTCTCCTGGGATTAAAGGCGTGTTCTACCTTGCCTGGGCTTAAACTTTTCAAGATCTCCATATCTAGATCCAGGTCAGAAACTGTGTCTTCCAGGTTCAAGACCTGGATCACAGGTGAGTCCTCCACTTCTGGATTGTAGTTCATTCCAGATATAGTCAAGTTGACAACCAGGAATAGCCATTACAAGTAGGTATTTTTTAAATCTAGTTTGAGTTGATTTTCCTACAGGGCAAGAGAAAGGGATCTACTTTTATTTTTCTACTTCAACCAGTTTTCCCAATACCATTTGTTGAAAGAGACAGAGTCAACAAACACTTCAAGACTATTCTTAGTTACCTAGAAACTTTGTGGGTAGCTTGGCCTACATGAAATTCTGTCCAAAAAATAATAATTATAAAATAAACAAAATCAAGATAAGATAAAAACAATAAAACCCAACCACGTAACACTAATACTTCAAAATAAAAGAGCAAAGAACATAAAAAAGTTTGAAAACAAAGAATATACCAATATCCCCATACACCAAGTTAGCAACTGATGTCCAATGTGACTTGTGTCTTTACTACAAATTATGTAGTGAATAACATACTACCACAGGCTGAGCACATTATAATGATAGGAAGTTTATTTTAGTTCACAGTTAATGGTTAAATTAGAGAACTACATCTGGTCATAATGGTGAGAGAAGGGAACGTGAGAGAGAAATTTGAACTGGCTTTTACGGCATTCTCCTGAAATAACCAATCAATCCAAAAATCCATAAGTCCATTAATTGCATAAGTGGTTTAATCCACTCATGAGGGCAGATAATTAATCTCCTCTTAGATGTCCCACCAAGTCTCATCTCTTAATCTCATAAGAAGGATTACATTTCGACATGGGTTTCGCAAGGGGGAAGACCACATTCAAACTGTATCAATTACTTTTATTATAGAGCTGATGACTGAGGATAGAGCTGGATACCAAATGCAAGCCTTTCAGAAACCACTCCCCTTATACCCTCTGAAGAGATAAGTACTCTAAAGAGTGGGAATGTAGCTCAGTGAGCAGAGTGCTTGCCTAGCATACATGAAACCCTGGGTTCAATCTTTGGCACTACATAAAATTGGGCTTGTTGGTAGAGTCTTGTAAACTCAGCACTTGGGAAGTAAAGACAGAGATATCAGAAGTTCAAAGGTCACCTTTAGCTACATACTGAGAATACACTGAACAGTCTCTGTCTCACCAGGAAAAAAAAAAAGGCTATTTTTTTCTCTTATCCTGTGTGTATATGTATGTGTTCAGGTGTGCATGTGTGTACGTGTGTGTTCAGGTATGCATGCGTGCATGTGTGTGTTCAGGTGTGCATGTGTGTGTGTTCAGGTGTGTGTATGTGTGTTCAGGTGTGCATGCATGTATGTGGGTGTTCAGGTGTGCATGTATGTGTGTTCAGGTGTGTGTATGTGTGTTCAGGTGTGCATGCATGTATGTGGGTGTTCAGGTGTGCATGTGTGTGTGTTCAGGTGTGCATGTGTGTGTGTTCAGCTGTGCATGTGTGTGTATGTGGGTGTTCAGGTGTGCATGTGTGTATGCATGCGTATAGAACAGAAGACACCATTGGGTGTTGTTTCCCAGGCACCATTCACTTTGTTTTTATTTATTTTTTTTAAATCACACTTTGTTTATTCTGTTGGTGTGCACAGGTGCATGCCATGGTGCATGTATGGAGTTCAGAGGACAACTTGCTGGAGTCAGGTCTTTCCACCATGTGGGCCTCAGAGATTGAACTCAGGATATCAGGCTTGGCAGCAGGCACTTTTACATGCTGAGACAGCCCCACTCTGTTTTACGAGACACTGTCCCTTGCTGGCCTGGAACTCACTAAGTAGGCTATTCTCATTGTGGATAGGAATGTGCTTCCCCACGACGTTGAGGTTACAGGAGTGTCCACCATGCCCAGCTTTAAAAAAAAAAAAAAAAAAAAAAGGGTTCTGTATCTTTCAAACTTGGATCCTTGGGTATCGAACTCAGGTCTTTGTACATGCAAGGCAAAAACAAAACAAAACTTTTCCAATAGAGCCATCCACCTAGCCTGGCAATCACTCCTTTAAAGTCAGGAGCCAGCTGAGCATGCCGGTGCTCCCCTGTAAGCTCAGCACTCAGGGGGCCTCGGTGTGAGGATCGAAAGTTCAAGATCCTTCTGAGTTAAATACTGTGTTTGGGGCAAATGTAGAATGTATAGAAATCATTTTTCAGTTATGACGATGATGGTGGTGGTGGTGATGGTGATGATGGTGGTGATGGTGATGGTGATGATGATTCCAATGCTTAGTGGGAGCAGAGTTCAGTGGTAGAGTTCACAAAACTTTGGGCTTGGTCTTTAGCATTGTGAAAAATAAAATAAGAAGCTAGGCATGGCAGGGGTGCAGTTCTGTAATCCTAGCACTTGGGAGGTGAAGGCAGGAAGATCAGGAGTTCAAGACCAGTCTGGGCTACATTGGGAGTTCAAGACTGCAGTTACATGTGTCTTTGTCTCAAAGGGAAAAAAAAACCCTCCAAAATAATAATGTCATAATAATAATAAGGTCAGAATCATTTCCATTTGTATTTTAGCATGTAAGAATGACTGTATGTGCACAAATAACATATATTTTTGGCATATGTAAAAAAAATTGCATATGTGACTTCTTTCGGAAGCTAAATTTGGACTCAAACTGCTTGGATTTCAATTCAGTCTGCTGAAGATCTGTCCCTTTGCAGGGTGATGAAAATGTCTAAAATTATCCGTGATAGTTCCACATTTCTCTGAATACACTAAATTAACTTTACAAAGGTGAATCACATGATATACAAATTATATCTTAACAAAACTATTATAAAATAGATGCAGGAGTTTGGACTCCCATAACCCACATAAATGCTGAGTGTGCATGTTGGCCCACCGGTAATTTCAGCCCCAAAAGACAGAGATGGTATTCCCAGAACATGCTAAGTAGCTTGACTAGCTATATCAGGGATGCTCTAGGTTTGATTGACAGCCCCTGCTTCAGTGAGTAGGAGGAAAGGAAACCAAGACCAAGAATGATCCTACATCCACTTCAGGTCTTCGCAAGCATATGTACACACATGCACCTTAATCCCTGAATAGGAATAAACATAAGTGCATAACACACACCACAAAATAGGGAAAATATATAAATACCAATGGAAAGTGATATGTGTGAAAAAATCCTAATTGCACAATGTGTAAGTTGTATGTCCTTAGGCTAAATATTTCAAAAGCTTCCTGTGCCCCTATGTTCTTGTCTATAAAATAAGATAAGCACTGTATCTTTGTAGCATTGTTGTTGTGTGGAATCAGCGAATAAAAACACTCGGGACAAGGTGGGTAGTAGGGTTGACACGACAGTGGTCAGTAAACATGAGCAATGACTATAGTTACAGCGTGATTTAGGGCCTTTGCTAGGATGAGTCAATGTCTCTGATGATCTACCTGGACTACTGTGATGGCTATTCTCGGTTGTCAACTTGACTATATCTGGAATGAACTACAATCCAGAATCTACAAAGATCTTATGAAAAGACAAAGAAAGATAATATGGGGGCACATACCTTTAATCTCAGCACTCAGGAGACAGAGGCATGCAGATCTCTGAGTTCAAGGTCAGTCTACAGAGCAAGTTCCAGGACAGCCATGTACAGCTCTAGCAAGCAGCAGAACTCGGCAGCTTTGGCCATGCGGCTCTGGTTTTGAGTCAAGAATAAAAGGGGTTACTGTCTCTTCCTGGATGCTTCAGATCAAGATGGAGAACTCTTAGCATCTTCTACATGTTGCCTGCCTGGCTGCTGCCATGCTTCCTGCCATGATGAAAATGGACTGAAACTTTGAAACTGTAAGGCAGAGACAATTAAATAGTTTCCCTTGTAAAAGTTGCCTTGGTCATGGTGTCTCTTCACAGTAATGGAAACCCTAATTAAGACACCTACTTACCAGTAGTTGCTTAGTAATTTGCTAATTGCTCAGTAATCATCACCTACATTCATGATCTTTGTCCATCTTTCTACTGATGGGATATTGACTAGGTTTCTCTTTATGCTGTGATAAAATACTCTACCAAAAGTGACTTAAGGGAGAAGGAGGTTTTGTTTGTTTGTTTGTTTGTTTGCTTTTTGTTTTTCTGGCTCACTGTTTAGAGGTACAGTCCATCATGGCAGTGAAGTCACAACAGTAAAAGTTTGAGATAGCTTGATCAATTACATCCACAGCCAAGAAGCAGAGAAGTTTCAATGAGATGATTCAATGTATAAGAGTGGCTTGCAGCCAAACCTGAAAGCCTGAGTTCAAACCCCAGGGTTCACATGGTAAAGGTGAGAATCAACTCAAAGAGAACGGATTCCTCCAAATTGTCCTCTGACATGCTCTATGGAGTATATGCTCACATGCATGCAGCATGTGCACACACGTGAAATAAATAAAAATAATTTTTTTAAATGAAAAAGAAGCAGGACTGGGAATACAGCAGTATAGTGTTTACCTAACATGCATGAGGCCCCAGATTCCATCCTTGGCACTGAGAAAAATGAAAGAATGCATTGAAGCAGAAAGCAACAAATTCCTGTGCTCAGCTCACTTTTGTCTTTGTATACAGCCCAGCAATCCAGCCCAGGGTAAGTGATGCCAATCACAGAGTGATGACACATTTAATCTATGCAATCCCTTAAGGACAGTCTCAGGGGCTAACCTTAATCCAGAGAATCCCTTGCAGGTGTGCCTAGAGGTTTATCTCTTAGATGATTCTAGATCCTATCAGGATGACAACATTAACCATCACAGATATTGGGCCCTTGAAATTGTTATAATACCAATAATATTGCTACTAAACACCATCAAATACATACCCTTGGGCACCTGTATGTCTGGAGGTATGTTTTGAGACAAGTTCTCTTGTAGCTGACTTGGATCTGCCCACATTTCCAATGTTTTGAGATTATAGGCATGTGACAACATGACCGGGGTGATACAGTAATGCATCTGTATTGCCAAAGTGAATTTGAAGACAGATAGTACATGAGTCCTACAGAATTTATACATCTAGAGATAAAGATTCAATAATGGATGGAATGAGATGAAAGAATCAAATAAAAAAAAAATCCTCCACCACCCTTTTCTGAGCCCTGCAAGCACCTGGCTCACAAGCGGTGCATAGAGATACATGCAGGAAAAACTCTCATATACATGACAAAATGAAAAAGAAGCACATGTTGTTGGGCTTCCTTACAGGTTTATCTTAGCTTGCCTCGCTGGTGAGCTCCTTTGGATGGGTTTCTGAGTGTGAGTAAACCTGAAACAAGCTGGTAGTGGAGGCTGCATATTGTCTTCTAGAAGCTCTGCTTTGTTTGTGTGCTTGCTTGAAAGAGTTGACTTCTTACTCTGGCCCTCGTTAACGCTGGACACTCCTACTGATGGTGAAACAGTGATGTGGGCCAGATACTGCAAACCACATTTTCTTTTCAAAATTGAAAAGGAGGGGCAGCATTTTCTCAGTCCTGGGGATGGAGCCCAGGACTTTGTATATGCTAGACAAGTGCTCTACCACTGAGATTTACAGATCTTCCTCAAACTTAAGCTAATATCTTCTTGGTTTCTTTGTGCTTGTGTGTGTGTGTGTGTGTGTGTGTGTGTGTGTGTGTGTGTGTGTGTGTATGTGTGTGTGTGTGCATGCTTGTGTGCATTTGGGACAGACAGACAGACAGACAGACAGACACACACACACACACACACACACACACACACACCACATACACACATGCTCCATAGAGGTGCTTACAGAGGCTAGAAGCTGATGTTAGGATGTCTTCCTCAGTTGAACTACATCTTATTTTTTGAGACAGGGTCTCTCGCTGAACCTAGGACTTGTCTTTTCAGTAGCTTGGTGGACCAGCTACTCTCCAGGATCGTCCTGTCTCTTCCTTGATAATCTCATATTGGAATTAGAGCCTGGACACAACCTTAGAGTCAGCTGGGAAGAGGGATCTCAGCTGATAAGATGCTCAGATCAGACTACCATGCTGTGGCCATGTCTGCAAGGCATTCTCTTCATTTCTAATCATCGGAGCTGTGTATGAGTGGTGCTGAAGCTGTCTGTGGTGGCATAAGTCTTGACTAGCACTTTGGACACAGAGGAAGGTACATCTCTATGAACTCAAGACCAAATTGGCCTATGACGTCAGTTCCAGGCTTGCCCAGGCCACAGAGTGAGACAAAAGTAAAAAGAAATAATTAAAAAATGGTAGCTGGCTAAGTCAGAGGGAGTGTACTGGATGGTTTTGTCAACTTGACGCAAACTTAAGTCATCTGAGAGAAGGGAAACTCAACTAAGAAAATGACTCCATAAGACCGGGCTGTAGGCAAGCCTGTAGGACATTCTCTCATCAGTGATCGATGGGGGAGAGTCCATTGTGGGTGGTGACATCCCTGGGTTGGTGGTTCTGTGTTCTATAAGAAAGAAGGCTGAGTAAGCCATGAGGAACAAGCCAGTAAACAGCACCCAGGCCTCTGCATCAGCTCCTGCCTCCAGGTTCCTACCCTGTTTGAGTTCCTGTCCTTTAATGATGAGCAGTGATATGGAAGTCTGAGCCAGATATACCCTTTCCTTCCCAACTTGGTGTTGGTTTCATCACAGTCACAGCTGGGGTACAAGCTGGTAAGCAGCTTTCCTGTATGGTTCCTGTTTAGGTTCCTGCCTTGGCTTCCCTCCACGATGGCCTGCAACCTGTAAGAAAATAAACCCTTTCCTCTCCAGTTGCTCTCGGTCATCGTGTTCATCACAGCAACAGAAAAGTAACCAGTAGATCACTATGCCTGGCTTTTACATGGGTGCTGGGGATCTGAACTTGGATCCCCTGGTTTGCACAGCTTGCAAGCACACTATCCCTCCAAGCCACCTCATCAGACTCCAGATCAATGTTTTTAATGCCTACAGACTGTATCCTTGTATGGATATTCATAATCTAGCCAGACAAATGTATTGTCTTTTTGGCCTTTAAATACAGAACAACTGAGAGAGTTTTCTGTAGCTCAGGTTGTTCTCTGAACTGACGATGCAGCCCAGAATGGCCTAGCACTCCTGATCTTCCCCTTTCCACTCTCAAGTCCTGAGGTCACAGGCCCATGACACCATGGTTGCTTAGCCTTGTATTTGGGAAACATTCCTGAGAAGGGAATTGTTGAATTATAAGTAGTGGCTTTAAAAAAAAAAAAACTGTAGACGCATTCAGTTAAATCACTCTCCGGGAGGGCTGTTCTCTTCCCACACACGAGAGGCTGTATAGAACAGTGGGACTCTATATGGAACATATGTTAAAATAAAAATGTCAACTACACCAAATGTTAAAATAAAAACGCCAACTACACCAATTTTGCACACCATGCTAAACTTGAGGCTCAAAATAATACACTCATAGCAGCTGTATTACCTGCCCTGAGACTCCTATGGATCACTTTCAGCAGTGCTGCAGTGCTGATCAAAGCAGGGACATTACCAGAGGACAAAGACCATAAACCTTTAAAAAAAAAAAAACAATTGTATGTTTATATGTGGTATATTCAAGTGTACACGATCATGTGCATGTATAAGTGGAGGTCATAGGTTGCCGTCAGTTTTTCTTTACAGCTTGCCACCTTATCTCTTTGAACTTGTACGTGTGTGTATGTATGTGTGTGTATGTGTACCTGTATATGTGTATGTGTGAGGATGTTTGTGTATGTTTATATGTATGTGTGTGTGTGTGAGGGTGTGTGTATGTGTGAGGGTGTTGTGTATGTGTGTGTGTGCCTACAGAGGCCAGAAAAAGGTGTTGGATTCCCTGGAGCTGGAGTTACAGGTAGTTGTGAGCTGCCAGACATGGGTGCTGAACACCAAACTCAGGTCCTCTGAAAGAACAAGTGCTCTCAATCATTGAGCCTTCTCACCAGCCTTCTCCCATATATACATGAATATGTATGTATGTATGTATGTATGTATGTATGTATGTATGTTTTTGAGACAGGGTTCCTCATTATACCTGGAGCTCTCTGATTAGGTTAGACTGGCTGGCCAGCAAGCCCTGAGGATTCTTCTATCTCTGTCCCCTACGGGTTCTGATAAAACATGTATAGTTGTATGCAATGGCTTTTGTGTGGGCTTCTGGGGATCTGAACTCAGGTCCTTATGCTTGAGCAACAAGTAAACTTACTCCGGAGTCCCAGTGTGAATATTTGAATCTTTAAGCAATGAGTCACCTAGGGCAGTTTGGAGGTGGATGGGTGGTTTCCGAGTGGTCACAAGGAAAAAAAAAAAAAAACCCAAACCTCCAGTTTGAAAACAATTGTAAAGTTAGTCTCAAAACCCAATATTCTCCCTGAGATTTAGATTCTCTCTGGCATTTCCCATCTTGCTATGGTCTGTGATCGATCAACGTAAGTTTGCTCAAGTCCAGTCAAGACTTGTAGATAAGTTTTTTTTTTTTTTTTTTTTTTTTTTTTGAAACAGGGTATCATTTAACTCAGCCTGGCCTCAAACTCACCATGTACTTGAACTCCTGATCCTCTCATCTCTACCTCTCAAGTGCTCAAATATAGAAACTAAAAGTATATAAACCACTATGATGGGTGATATTTTTTCTTTTTAGATATTATATATACAAAAGAGTATCACTTCTAAAATTAGATGGCTGAATTTTCAAAATTAGCACACAAGGCGGTTGGAGAGAGAGGTCAGTAGTTAACAGCATTTGCTGCTCTTGTAGAGGACCTCGGTTCAATTAGCAGGTATCAACCCTCTGTAACCCCAGTCCCAGGGCATCTGATGCCCTCTTCTGGCCTCCATAGGCAATAGGCACACATGAAGGCAGAGTAGATTTACTATACCAAAATCCATACAATACTGCTTTCACTTTCCGTCTCCCCCGACCCGCGCACTCCATGTATCTTCTCCTCGGTTTATTATCTGTGTCCGTTTACCTTGCCCTTTCCCCAGCATCACTTTTTACCCTCTCTTGGTCTCCTTTCTGGTTTGTTAGGCTTTACCCACACTTACTCCCACTTACATCCAGTACAGGTTAGGATATCTGCATCTGAGCGAGAAACATGCGGCCTTTGTTTGGTCCACCTTGCTTATTATACTTTCCAGAGAAAAGCTTGCAGGTGTGAGATTTGAGCGCTTATGAGGTCTACAGAAATAGTCTGGGAAGAGCAGGGAGGAGCAGACACAGTCCACTAGGGCCAAGGAGAAGGGGCCTTCCTACACAGCCAGCGTTGCGCCACGCACAGCCTCTGCATCCATGCTTGTCATGCCCACTCGGGGCACACCCGCCCTGGATCAGCCAATCATTTCCTTTACGAAAAAAGGGGCGGGGCAGGGATAGCCCGCTTCCCGACAGAAACTTCCTGGTCACAGGGGCGGGACTTCCGTTGGCTCTTGTGTTACTTCCGGCTCGAGAGAAGTTATAGTGGCCTACAGCGTCAGGGTACAAGCAGAGCGACGTTGCTATCCAGGCTCACTACGGCGATGCTCGGGGGCGGCTCCGTGGATGGCGAACGCGACACGGACGACGACGCGGCGGGGGCGGGGGCGGTGGCCGCGCCTCCGGCCATCGACTTCCCCGCAGAGGTGTCGGACCCCAAGTATGATGGTGAGACAGGGATGGCTCGCGCAGTCCCACGGCTCGCTGTCCACCTGAGTTCCCGCTCGCCAGTAGTCCCCGAGGGCCACCGAAGGCCCCAGGCTGCCTCGGGGCTCGAACTCGAGCCCAGAGCGGTAGGGCACCGGGAGGTGGCGGGCGGGCCCTCAAGGGTTAGGTAAATATTTATTCCAAGAGCGTCTACGATCTGCCCGTTTGTGGGCGTTTATATTTCTTGACTTATGTTCTGCGCCACTTCCCCGAGGCCGCTTTTCACCTCCACGCCTTGTTTTTCTTCGGTCGCTGAGTGTAATCTTTGTTCAATGCTAGAATGAGACCTGCTTCACGGATTAGATAAGTAATGATTTCTCCTAGCGAGGTAGTATACGAACGCTCAAATTTTCTTGAGGTTTTTTGATACAGGTAAATCAAATTGTGTAACATAAGGCGAGTGGTCTTCAAAACATTGATTCTGTGTAGGTCACCGTTCTAGCATTTTACTCAGAGTGCAGTTGGTTGTTACTAGTTGCTTGAGCCATTTTAAAAATGAAATTGTGTTCTCGATAGTGAATACAGTGAGTCGTGGTGCACACTTGTAACCCAAACATATGGAAAGTGGAGGCAAGAGGACCAGGACATGAAGGACAGCCTGAGCTTCATATTGAGTTCCAGGCCAGTTTGCAGTATTTAAGACTGTGTCTCAAACTAACAAAGAGACAGAGAGAGGGGCGGGGGGGGGGGGCGGGGGCGGGAGTAGAGGGCGAGCGAGAAAGAGAATATTATGGTGCAGCAAGGGCTGTAGCTCAGTGACAGAGGGTGTTTTAGTATTAGTGATATCCTGGGTTCATCTTCCATCCCCAAAAACATACATTCAAGGAGGTTTTAGCTGTATGCTCTCCCACAGAATGATTACTAAAGCTACATATTTGATCGATGTTTGAAATAAGTATGTTGTAGTAGAGTCAGGGCCGTACACTAAATTTAGTTTTTCCCACTTTCATTCTTAAATCCCGACTGTAATAATTGACCACGATGAGAAATGAAAACCGCTCACAGGGGTGACTCAGTAGGCTTTACAGAGGATGGTTGTAAGGTAACTTTTCCAATGGATATGCAGATTTTCCCACACAGCAAGTGGCGTGTTATTGTAGCTCATGAGCAAAGAAAGTGTGTGTCATAGGAAAGGTCCCAGCTGTAAACATGCAAGCCTATCTTTTCTGTGACGTGGTGATAAGAGTTTCTGCAAACCAAAGATTATTCTGGAAGGGAGTGATCTTGGACAAGCTTTACAACTTCTTTCCTCTTCCTGTTAATACTGTTCTGCTTACATAGTGATGTTTCTTCTAAAGAGACCAAGAATGCCCACGCACAGTTAATTATTTTTAACATGTAAAAGTCTGTGGGACATTTAATATCACTTTTAGTAGGTATAAGGCCAATAGTTAAGTGACATTTTACAGGTGGTCTGAATGCTTTGAAGAGATCGCACTGCCAATTAATGGTAGAGTCAGAAAATTCAAAGCCTCAATATAACATTAGCAGTTCATTGTAGGAATTCTACAGCAAACAGCAGTCTGGAACCTAGTTGCTTGAGGTGCTTTTTCTATGGTGTTACTGAGTCTGTATTCCAAGTCATTCATTTCCTTTCATTAGTCACCGTTGTTTCAAAAGTATTACCTTGGATTAATCCTTCAGCCTGCCTCAAAACAATAACAATACCTTTTTTTTTTTTTTTTTAAACTGGGTATTGAAGTTGGATCTGGTGCAGGCTAGTCAAGTGTGCTGCCAGTGAGCTCCTCTCCCAGCCTCTGCTAACTTTGTATCCTTGAGACAGGGTGTCATTAAGTTGCCCATTGAATTCACTGGGAAGCCCAGTCTGGATTTGAATGACATTACCCTCACAAGTAGCTGGCTCTAAAGGACTGGTCCACCAGGCTTGGCCTTTCTCTTACTGATGGGCTGTTTGGAACACATTTTCCTGAGACTGAATCGGACTATCTGCTTCTTGTATGTTTCCCAACATCCTGCTTGGCAAACGTCTAGAACTCAATTCAGCTACACCTACATCTGACATCTTCCTCCTTTTGAGAACTTGGAGTCATTTCTCCTTTTTTCCTTGTGTTTCCTCTTCTACTTGTGACTGAGACCAGGAAGTTGGGACTTTCTTCAGCCTTTCTTCCATTCTACTTAATTTGAGTGTCTATTGACCTTTTAAGAAATATTTTTAATTAGGTATATCGGCGTGAATCTGTGTGGGTGTGTGCACGTACGTGCAGGTCTCTGCAGAGGCCAGAGGCGTGGGATCCTCCTGGAGATGGATTTCTGAGTCCCCTGGTGTGGGTGCTGGGAACTGAATCACGGTCCTCTGCAGGAATATGTATTCTTAACTGCTGAGCCAACTTACTAGTCTATGTTACCCTTTTTAAAGTTGTCATCTTCTTATTTTATAGTATTGTTAGCATTAGGGTTTCATGGATCCCAAGTCAGCCTCTAACTTGGTATGTAGCCAAGGATAACAAACTTTATGATTCTCTTGCGTCTCCCTCCCTGTTGCTGGAAACACAGGCACTTATGTGTGACCGTGCCTGGTTTTAGGGAGGTTGAACCCAGGGTTTCCTGTGTGCTAGGCTAGACAAGCACTCTACCACTCTACCAACTAAGCCAGATCCTCAGCCATTCTTAAGTTCTTAAGAATTGATTTGATTAGCATTTGTCTTTTCATATTCAAGAGTAGAGTTTTTTTTTTTTTTTTTAAATCTGGGCTGTAGCTCAGCAGTAAGAGCTCTTGGCGGCTCTGAGTTAATCTGCCCCAACCCCTCCACCCCAAAAGAGGACCTGAAAAAATAGACTTTTCTCATTGCAGAAGAGAGAAATCATGAGTATAAGAAGCCTGAAGGTCGTGGTGGCACTAGCCTGTAATCCAGCATTGGAGACAGAGGCAGGAGGACTGCCGTAAGTTTGAGGCCACCCTGATCCTCCAGCTTTCGGCTTCAACTCAAACTCACCTCCAGAAAAGTCTCACCTTTTTTTTTTTTTTTTTTAAAATGTCTATATATGTGTGGTGTGTATGTTTGTGTGTGTTTGTGTTCAGATGCATATGAGTACAGGTATCGGATGTTTTCCTCAAATGCTCCCCACTGTCCTCACTGAAGTGTGGTCCTTCACAGAACCTGAAACTTGCAGAGTTGGCTAGCCTAGTTAGATAGCTTTCGACAGAGATCCCCTATATTCTGTCAGAAGCGCTGGGATTACAGGGCGGTGTCGCTATACCTGCTCAACTTTACAGCGAGTGCTGGGGATGCAGGCTCTGGTCCCAATGCAGGCTCTGGTCCTGACCCGCACAGGGTATGCACATTATCTACTGAGCAGAAAACCCTTCATAACCCAACTCACCATGACCACTCTCTGGCCGGGTTAGTCCCCTTCAGTTCCATTAGAACATGCAATGTTGTCATCATGAGACATGCTTGCCAGTAATGTTTTTCCCTTTTCTTATTTTTAGAGTCCGATGTCCCAGCAGAGCTCCAAGTATTAAAAGAGCCCCTGCAGCAGCCCACGTTTCCTTTCCTAGTGGCAAACCAGCTGCTGCTCGTGTCCTTGCTGGAACACTTGAGCCACGTGCATGAGCCAAACCCGCTTCACTCAAAACAGGTGTTTAAATGTGAGTAAATAGGCATTGTTAGAGAGCTTGGAGAGAGTGTATTCTTTAATGCTATGGTTCTGAGAAGCAGCTGGCGTATAAAAATCACATGTTGCAGAAGTAGTGTGGGTGAATTTCCCATTCCTTAAATTCTTTTCAATTTTCCCTTGTGTAATTTCTTCTAAGTATAAAATTGCATGTGATCCATAAATTTAAAAAAAAAATTGCGGCAATAATACGATATTCATATAATTCCTTGAGGCTCTCTTAGGCTCTGGTTGGTAAGCAGCTAAACCTTGTCCTGGTTTCTCTCTTTTGAAAGTGTTGCAGATTAAACTCGAGGCCTCACCTCTCTTGGGAAAGCATTAAGACACATCTCTAGACCTGACCTAGGTTTTTGTTTTTGGAAGCTCAGGCTAGCCTCAGACTCGGAAGCTGACCTTGAACCCTTCCTTCCTCTACCTCCCAAGTACTGGGGTGCAGCTGGTGTGCCAGTATACCCAGTTTATATACCCAGGGCTTTATGTATTGAAGGCAGACATTCTACCAGTCCTCTATAGTTATATGCATTTCTTTTTTGGTTTGTTTTCTTCTGGTGGTGCTGGGCCTCATACCTGCCAGGCTTTACTGTGGAGGTCTAGCATCAGCCCTATTCCCTCTCCCACCCCTCCTCTCTCTTCTCCACCTACCGCCTCTCTTCCCCCGTCTCCTGTCTTTCTCTGTCCTCTTTCCACTCCTCTCCTCTCCTCTCACCCTTCTCCCTGGCCTTTCCTCCCTCTTCTTTCTTTCCTTTAAAGGTAAATTATTTTATGTGTACAGGCTTTTGCCTGCATGTATGTCTGTGCAATACGTTGGATTTCCTGGACTTACAGATGGTTGTGAGTCACCTTGTGGGTGCTGGGAATTGAACCCAGGTTCCCTGAAAGAGCAACCAGGACTCTTAACCACTGAGCCAGCTCTGCAACCGGATTTCTTTTCTTCTTTTTCTTCTTTATCTTCTTTGCCTTCCTCTTCCTCTTCTTCTTCCTCCTCCTCCTCCACCTCTAACACTTTCTCTTCCTTTTTTATTTTTTATTTTTATTTTTAAAGACAGGGTTTCTCTGTGTAGCCCTAGCTGGCCTGGAACTCACTCTATAGACCAGGATAGCCTCATACTCACAAAGATCCTCCTGCCTCTGCCTCTTGATTGATGGGGTTAGTGATGTGAAGCACTACACCCTCCCTATTCTTTTTTTTTTTTTTTTTGGTACCTTTTCCTGTCTTTTCCCTGCTTTCCCTGTTTTCTCCCTCTTCCCCTGTTCTCTCTCTCCATCTTGTTTGTTTTTCTTCCTCTTCCGTTTCTGGTGTAGTGTGAACCACCCCATTTCACCCTGCCTGTATTGCTTTATGCATAAATTAAGGATATCTCTACAGAAACACCTTTTATTGAGGCACCCAGTCCACGGTCTATATGTCTCAGTCCCTTTTTTGAGACAAGGTCTCATTTAGCCCAAGCTAGTCTTAAACTTGCTGGGCAGCTGATAGCTGACCTTGGTCTATGGATCTTCCTTTTTTAGCGTCCCTCACGCTGTGGTTGTAGGTTTGCTCACCTTGTCCTGCCTATTGTCAATTTTCTAATAGTAACTTATCATGGGTTTTTTGTTGTTGTTATAGTACTGTGCCAGACTTTTATCAAGATGGGGCTGCTGTCTTCCTTTACCTGCAGTGATGAGTTTAGCTCACTGAGACTCCACCACAACAGAGCCATCACTCATTTAATGAGGTCTGCCAGAGAGAGGGTTCGTCAGGTAAGCCCTGCCAGGTGTACTTTGTCTGACAGGTCCATTCGACCTGAGGAGAGGAGCTGAGGGGAGAGCACAGCAGTTCTGAGCATCTGCACAGGGCCCCAGTTTGGTTCCTAGCACCCATAGGGTGGCTCACAACCATTGGTAACAGTGGAGTGGTCCATAGGCTCCAGGTCATGAGGTCAGGACATGAAGGCAAAAACAGTCATACACATGAAATACATTAAGAGAAAGAAAGAAAGGAAAAAAAAAAAAAAAAAAAAAAACAAAAAAACAAAAAAACGGGCTAGAGAGATGGCTAAGGAGTTAAGAGCATCAACTGCTCTTCCAGAGGTCCTGAGTTCAATTCCCAGCAACCACATGGTGACTCACAACCATCTGTAATGGGATCCGATGCCCTCTTCTGGTGTGTCTGAAGACAGCTACAGTGTACTCATATACATAAATAAAATAAATAAATAAATCTTTGGGGAAAAAAAAAACCAAAAAAAGAGAAAACACTGTGTTTTGTGTGGCTCGGTGGCAGGGGATTTGCCTGGTGTGCCTAGTGCTATGGGCTCTATCCCCAGCACTAAACAGAAAAGAAAAGAAAAAGAGAATGATAATTTTTAAAGTATTACTTAATTTTAATTATATGAGTTCTTAAAAATAGAAACTTGGTCAAGTTGACAATATTAATTGTTGTTACTAATATTTACTGTGCTGTGCTATTTTGTGAGTGCTGGGGTGGGAGAAAAGAAAGAAAATAGAAAGTCTGAACCCGCATGCAGCTTATGTTCTGATGCAGGGGTCAGTAAACACTAGGGAAAGTTAGAACAGGCGTGGGGGGCACACAGGTAGTGGAGGGGGTTAGGGAATGTTGGGAGGGGCTTTGACTTCCTATCGTGGCCACATGGGCCTCACTGAGAAAGAGTTCTCACATCCATGACTGAGAGAGAGTTCACTGCAGGCGCCTGGAGGTGAAGTGTTCTGGGCAGAGCCAGGGTCTGCAATGGTGCCCTTTGCATACAGGCATGTGCCGGTAGTCCTGTGCCGATGGTGCCCGTTGCATACAGGCATGTGCCGGTAGTCCTGTGCCGATGGTGCCCGTTGCATACAGGCATGTGCTGGTAGTCCTGTGCCGCTTGCTCAGTTTTGCAAGGCTGCCTTGCCTTTAGACAGAGCAGGTGAAGGGGAGGAGTAACAGAGGGTGGGGAGGGGCCATGAGAGTGTGGGATTGCTCCTTCCTCCCACCTTCCTCACTGAGTCCACTCCAGGGGCAGCAGGTTGGGCAGTCACACAGCACTGTTACCTGCTGTTCTTTACGTTCTTGAGAGTCTCACACTGTAGCCCGGGCAGTGCTCCAACTCTGAGCCGTGCTGGCCTCAACTCTCTCTGTTTCTAGTCTAAGCCTCCTAAGTGCTGGGATAACAAATGTGAGTTGCCAAGACCTGCTTGGAGCAGGAACTTGAGAGCATTTTAATGAACTTGGTTTTACACAGAGTGGACACAGGAAACATTGCAAGATTTAGAACATAAGAACATTTTAACAGGTTCACCTCTGATCTGGTGGAAGTAGGTGGAGAGGCGCAAGGGCAGGGAACGGACAGGAAGAGGGCTGGCTCCAAAGGGGTGGTAGCAGTGGAGGTGGGAGGGGTCAGTTTCTACAGAGATGTTTGAAGTGAAGCCAGTTTTCACTCACGGAGTTCCTTGCAGATCAATTCTCAGTTCTGAAATCTTTAAAATCACGAACTATAAAGTAATATTATGATGTTATTCTTTAGCTGGCCACGTGGTTTAGTCCTATGATCCCAGCACTCAGACAGAGGCAGAGGATAGCTGCAAGTTTGAGATTAGCGTGGACTGCATGGTGAGTTCTAGGCTAGCCAAGGCTACATCAACACCCTGCATCAAAAACAAAAAACAAACAGCAAAAAGCTATTATCATTTCTGTGTGAGCGCTCACGTTTGTAATTCAAGTACCCAGCAGGTTAAAGCAGGATTATGAGTCTAAGGACAAGTTTTGTTACATGGTGAAATCTGTTTCACAAAAGCCCTAGTAATTAAGTAAAATGCTAGACTGTGGTCTGGTTTTAGGTATTTGAGGATTTGGGTTATTGGAATGTTGAATTTGACTCCTTGTTCATCGAATGTTTCAAGTGTTTCTTAAAGACAATATTTTGGTTTTAGGATCCTTGTCAAGATAATTCTCACATGCAGAAAATCAGGTATGTATCCGATGCTTTTTTACTAACTCAGATAATTAAAAGAAATCAAAATTAGTTTATAAAAGTTACTCCTTTATTCTTTGTGTTTGGAGACATGGTCTTGCTGGGTAGCCCAGTCTGACCTGGAAGCTAGTGTTCTTCCTGCCGCTGTCCAGAGTGCTGGATTACAGGCCTGTCCCGCCGCCACCATGCCTGTCTGCCCAGGAAAGCATACAGCCCGAGGCCCGCACCTGCACCTGCACTACTGGAAGTTTCCTTTGCTTCTCAAGTTCCCACTGCATGCAGATTCTTGTCATTTTGCTGCTTTCCTTCTCTGTTGGTTTGTTTGTTTGAGTCAGGGTCTCATGTAGCAAGGGCTGTTTTCATGTTTGTCATGTAGCTGAGACTGCTCTTAAATTTATCTTGGTCCCCTTGCCTCCACTTTCTAAGTGCTGAGATTGCAGGCATAAAGCTATCGCATTTGGTGCCTCTCCCCCTCCTCTCTTACTCCCCCTCCCCCCGCCCCTATCTCTCCCTGTGTTTGAGTGTATATACTAGCGTGCACCCGTGTGTGCGCCCCTCTCTCCCTGTGTTTGAGTGTATATACTAGCGTGCACCCGTGTGTGCGCCCCTCTCTCTCCCTGTGTTTGAGTGTATATACTAGCGTGCACCCGTGTGTGCGCCCCTCTCTCCCTGTGTTTGAGTGTATATACTAGCGTGCACCCGTGTGTGCGCCCCTCTCTCCCTGTGTTTGAGTGTATATACTTGCATGCACTCGTGTGGCACTGCACTTGGTGGCTAGAGGTTAATAAAAGCTGTTTTTCTCTGTCTTGCTTCTCGTTACATATGGAGGTACAAAGTCTTGTCACATGCGAAGCTTTCTGAGTCGTAGTCTAGTCAGCTTGCTTGCTCTAGGCTCCCTTGATTCTTCCTCTCTATTGCTGAGATTGCAGGTGGGCTGCCATGCCCGGCAGGCATTTGTGTTGGCACCTGGCTCTGCACAGCAGCTTGATGCTCACAGGCAGCGAATGCTTTCTCCACAGAGCCGTCCCCTCAGCCCTCTTCCCTGTTGTTGTTGTTGTTGTTGTTTTGGAGGTTGTTGTTGTTGTTTTGACTCAAAAATCTTTTTGCAACCCAAACTGTCTTTCTCCTGGAGATCCCCGTGCTGGGATTATAGACATGTGCACCTGTGTCCAGCAAACTCCCCCCATTCCTTTGACTGCTGATACTTCTTTTAGGGGACTGCTGTTGGCCTTTCTCCTTATTCACAAACTCTTTAAAGCAAAGCCTGTAAGGAACCAGCATCATTCAGGAGTATCGGGTTGGGAGTCACGGAATCTCAGTGCATGGCAAACAGAAATGGGCGTGCCATGTGTTGAAGGCCAGCCTTGACCTTCCTGAGTTCCAGGAAGCCTG
Source organism: Arvicanthis niloticus (assembly GCF_011762505.2). Taxonomy (NCBI): domain Eukaryota; kingdom Metazoa; phylum Chordata; class Mammalia; order Rodentia; family Muridae; genus Arvicanthis; species Arvicanthis niloticus. The sequence goes on from NC_133432.1 coordinate 34,573,332, forward strand.
GACTCCGGAGTAAGGTCTTGTCTCAAATTCCCAGCTACCCTCCCCCAAAACCACTAAAACAGGAAATTTAAGTCAAACTAGCAGGTCATGGGTGTGCACAACTCTAACATCAGCACCGAGGAGGCAATGGCAGCAGCTTCAAAAGTCGAAGGGTCAGTCTGGCTACTGGAGACCCTGTCGCTCAGAAGAAAGAAAAAGCTCAGCCAGTTACTCACACTAATTATATCTTCTGTCTGGCTTCCTCTGTGTATAAAGCATCTTTGCTGCTCTCTTCTGGGATGCTAAGTACTAACGTTAATGAGCGCTCGTGCTCTTCTTACTATGTTCTTTATTTACCTAGCCATTTTCTTCCCACAGGAAGTTAGAGATTGCCTGTAGCTGATTCTTTCTGCCTTGCAGTTTACTGGTAGTGCGTCTGAGCAGGCTGGGAGCCCAGTGCGTGTCTCTGATTGTCACATCTTGGTACTGATGGCCTGTTTGTGTTTAACTTTCAGATCCAGGGAGGTAGCTTTTGAAGCACAGACTTCACGCTACTTAAATGAATTTGAAGAGCTCGCCATCTTAGGGAAAGGAGGATATGGAAGAGTTTACAAGGTTTTGTCTTCTTTTTCTTCTGTGTGCTCACTTTGACCTATTATTCTGTAAATGTGTGCATTTTCAGAAGTTATTTCATTATTATGATTAGAAGTACCCAGAGATTCCTAAACTCACACGCTTTTGTTTTCATTTATCATTTACAGGCAGCTGATAAGGTGTTGCTTGTTTAGGTAGTTCTAGAGACTTTGAGCTTTTATTCTGTAGTGTAGGGTTATTAAACATGGGTGGCACACATCTTTAATTATAATCCTAGGATGGCAGAAGCACGTAGATCTCTGAATTTGATGCCAGTCTGGTCTACAGAGCATATGCCAGCCCAGCCAGGCAGGACTGCATGGTGAGATCTTGTCAGAAAGAAAGAAAAAGAAAGAAAGAAAGAAAGAAAGAAGAAAGAAAGAAAGAAAGAAAGAAAGAAAGAAAGAAAGAAGAAGAGAAGAGAAAAGAGAGAAAGAGACAGACAGACAGACAGACAGACAGGAAAGGAAGGAAGGAAGGAAGGAAGGAAGGAAGGAAGGAAGGAAGAGACAGACAGGAAAGGAAGAAAGAAAGAGAGAGAGAGAGGGGAAGAACAAATGACATAAAAGAGTTCAATGCAGGAAACAGGAAAGGGGATTATAAGGGTAGATGGTGACAGTGACTTGTGTTTGTTCAAGTGTGACAACACCAAAGAACAAACTTAGTGGAATTGAACATATTTTAAAGTAGTATTTTCAATCTATAGTTTAAAGACTTTCAGTAGAATGATGAGAAAATTTCAAACTAGAAGTTGAAACTTAAAAAATAATGTGCTGGAGGCTTGCTGCTGGAACTGTGCCTCAGCTCTTGATTCTTGCTGGCATGCCTAAAGTCCTAGGCCTGATCCCCAGCACCACTCAGACCCATAGGGTTGCATGCCTGTGGGAACTGGAGTCAGGAGGATCATGAGTTCAGAGTCATCTTTGGCTATGTAGTGAGTTTGAGGCCAGCCTGGGCTACTTGAGACCTGGTCTCAAAAAGAATAAAATTTAAAAAAATCATATTACTAAAAATAATCAAGTTTCTGTGTTTGGTGCTGTACGTAGAACTTTCTAGTATTCCTTTTCTCCAGGCAGGGAGCCACTGGGGTTAGATGCAGTTTTGTTTGCAAAGCTCCTGGTCCAGAAGACTAAGGCTGGCTTTCCCTCTTACAGGAAGAATGGCTTTAGCTTAATTCGATCTGTAGTTGGTTTCAGTTACCAAAGCTCACATGAGATGAACTCCTTTAGTCAGTTGCATTCAATGGATTTTTCTTTTCTTCTTTTTCTTTTCTTTTTTTTTTTTTTTTTTGTTTTGTTTTGTTTTGTTTTTTTGTTTTGTTTTTTTAGGTCCGGAACAAATTAGATGGTCAGCATTATGCAATTAAGAAAATCCTGATTAAGAGTGCAACTAAAACAGATTGTATGAAGGTATGTCTACTCTGAATGGGCGTGTGTGCAGGTAGGTGTATGTGCCGTGGAGTTACGTGTGAGGATGCAGACACCACATGCTTGTGGGTGATGTTTCTTAGGTGCCATCCGTCTTGGTTTTACAGATAGGGCCTCTCATTGTACTGGGGCTGCATGATTGGGTGGCCTGTGACCCCTCTCAGGGGTCCTCATCTCAGCCTCCTCAGTGTTGGGATTATAAGCATCACCAGATGTGACATGCCTAGTCATTCTTCCAATCATCAACCTCAAGTTTTCATGCTTGACAAATTGAGCACCTGACTGTCCAAGCTGTTTCTCTAACCCTGGAAGAAGGGTTTCAGAGAATAATTTGAGCTTGGCCGGCATGGTAGTGATGAGTGGAGGGAGGTGTGCTTTCTCACAGACCCTGGATTAGGCACACACTACACCCAAACACCTATTTTCACAGAGATTTTTTATGAAGTAGGGAAGAAAAATTAAAGTGGCATCCCTCTAACTCAGGCAGGAAACAGCAGCACGTGACCTCGCAGTTGTCATTTGTAAGGGGAGGACAGGGGAAGGCTGTGTTAGAGTGGGCTAGCATGTGGTGGTGTGTTCTGATTGGGCATGCTAATTAGGTGATCCAAAGGCGGCTCTTATTGCTGGACCTTGGTAGTCAGCCTCAGGAATGAGTCTGGCATAAGAAAATGTTCAAATAAGGGAGTAGACCCTGATGGCTAGCTTGAAGGGTGTGTAATCTGCGGTTTACAAGGGAGAAGGAGTGGGGAAGTGTTGCGGCCCGAGCTTGGGCGCCAAAAATGTTGCAGACCGCACTACCCCACGTTTGGGGCCAAAGTGTCGCGGACCACTCTGTCAATGTTGGAAACCGCACTGCCAAAAGCCTTGGTGGCTAAATTGTTAGAGCCTGCACTGCCCCAGGCTGCTCCGGTCCTCGAGTCAGGGTTCAGCAAGAGAGAGTGAGGACGGATGCGAGGAATGAAGACCAGACAGAGTGTGATTCAATCCCGTTTATTCTTCAGTCTCTCTTCTTCTCTCCAAGTCCCTAGTTCCTAGTACCAAGTCTCAAGCCCTAATCCTAGTTCTAAGTTGCTAGTCTCTTTCTTAGTTCCAAGTTACCTGCCTCAAGTCTCAAGTACTCTTCCAAGTATAAGTGTCTAATAATTTCTTCTGTCTGCCTCTTGCCTTTTATATACGTCTCACTTCTAAGCCACGCTTTTAAGTCACACCTTTGAGTCACAACCTTAAGTCTGGCTCTGAATCACACCTTTAAGTCTCACACACCCAAGGGAAAATCCTGGGTATCTAAAACAAGATGTTATCAGAGTGTGCTCAGCTGTTGTAGGCTATTGTAAACAAGTCTCTTGTCAGGGTATATGGCTCAAGATGGCTGCAAGGATGATAGCTGCCTTCTATCAGCTACCCACAGGGAAGGGCAAGGCATGCCAGGGCCATGGCTGCTGACCCTGGGTCTGCTAGAGCCCTATAGTAGAAGCACCTCAAGGTCTGCCTCTGATACAGCGCACACTGCAGGCTGGACTGGGGTATATCAGAGCCCATCATACACGCACACACATGAACTCACATATACACACACACATGCACACACAAAGATAATATGATTTGAGCTGGACTTGCTACTTGCACCAGTAGTCTTAAGTTACTGGGGAAGGTGAGGTGGGATGATCCCTTGAGACTAGCCAGGGCTATATAATAAACCTCGTTGTCACACACAAAAAAGGGATAGGGGTGTGGCTGTACGTGATGAGTCGGGTATGTAATCCCATTTCTCAGGGTGAAGCTGGAGAAGTGAAAATTTAGGGCCTACTAGGGCTTCAGAGAGAGTTCAAGGCTGGGCAACTTAGACTCTTTCTCAAAAAGTAAAAGCAAGGCTGGGGCTGTATGCAGAACATACATACGCACGTGCTTGCCCCCGTGTGAACGTCTCTGGGCTCTACACAGTGCAGGGGCAGCACAGGAAGGAGTAGCAGGGGTAAGGCTGAGCATGTTGACCTGTTTTGAAAGAGCTAGACCTGTAATGTAATGTAAATAATTGCTAAGCAGTGGGTTGTATTGATAAATGTAGAAAACACGAAAACAGATCTTTTTATTTTATGTAATGTTTTTAAAGTCCTAATTTTTTATTTTTATTTTATATATTTATATTATTTTTGAGATTATGTTTCACAATGTAGAACAGGCTGGCCTCAAACTCGGCCTGCCTCTGCCTCCTAAATGCTGGAACTGAAGTCATAGGACAGGCTGTATACATGCCTGTGCATGCATGTGTGCTTACAGTGTCTGTGTGAAGGTCAGAGGACAACTGGTGGGTGTTGGTCCTCTCCTTCTACCATGTGGATTCAGGTCATCAGGCTTGGCAGCAAGGTGCCTTTACCTTCTGAGCTGTCACACTGGTGAGAAACTAATTATTTAAGTACTTGGTTATCATACTGTCCAGCCTGTTAGGTAAAATGATGGGCCTAGTATAGGCCCATCCTCTTACTGACATGCTGTGTGGTTCTGGATAAATTCCCTTCTCCTCCAAGTCACTGTGTCTCCAACTGTTTAAATAATAGTGACAAATCCATCATGTCCCAGCTATGATCCCAGCACTCAGAATGCTGAGCAGGAGAATCAGGAATCTGAAGCCAGACTGCTGCATTGTGAGACACTATCAAATCAAACTTAGAAGCAAACAAAAATCACTCCACAGAGGTGGGGGGGTGGGGGGTGGGTGAGGGGGTGCAGTTCGGTGCTGGAGAGTTTAACTAGCATGCTCAAAGCCCTTAAATTCTCAGCAACATTTAAAAAAAGGAAAGAAGACAAAGGTCATAAGACAATAGGAGGGTGACAGTATGGGTCTCACTCCTGGTGGGGAAAGGTACAGGAGTCAAGGGGACTTTGAAAACAGTAAGTGTGGAGTTGCTGGAGCAATTGCCACTTGCCTGGGCATGATGGTGCATGCCTTTAATCCCAGCACTTGAGAGGCAGAGACCCGAGGACCTCTGTGAGTTCAAAGTCAGCCTGGTCTACATACTAAGGTCCAGGACAACCAGAGCTACATAGAGAGATCCTGTCTCTCTGTCAAAAATGACAAACAGTTGCTTTTTGTCTTTCACAGGAGTATTCTTACTATCTGTGGAGTTCCCATCCCTCTTTTAGAAAGCAGGGTTACTGCTGCTAATATTCCAGGGAAAGTAGTATTGGAGAACAGGTTGCCAATGAAAACCATTTGTACCATTTTTGTGTAGGTGCTACGGGAAGTGAAGGTGCTGGCAGGCCTCCAGCATCCCAGTATTGTTGGCTACCACACTGCATGGATAGAGCATGTCCATGTGGTTCAGCCACAAGGTGAGTTACTTTGTATTTCATTTATTTACTCTGGGAGGGTCACTCTGCACAGCCTGTCCTGGCACTCACAATGTAGACCAGGCTGGTCTTGAACTCAGAGGTCTGCCTGCTTTCTGCTTCCTGAGTCCTGGGATTAAAGGTTGTGTCACCATGTACAGCTTTAAAAAAAATTTTTTTTAAGTTTTATTTTTTTGAGACAGAGTCTCTGTAGCCCTGGCTAACCTTGAACTCATGGAGATCTACCTGCCTCTGCCTCCCGAGTGCTGAGATTAAAGACGTGTGGCAGGCATCACACCCAGCGCTGCCTTGCTTATTGACTTTTAATTATGTGTCTCTGTGTTTCTGCATGGGGACGTGGACTCTGGCTTGCTGCTGCCCTTTGAGTTCTGGAGATGTCTGGCCGCCCTGCCTGCTGTTCTCTACCTGCTGGCCTCAAACTTGCCGCACTTCTGCCTGTTCCTCTAGAGTGCTAGGGTTACTGGCATGAGCCACCATGCCTGGCTAAGGGAAATAGTTTTTGTTTGATTGACACAAGTCAGTCATCCCTAGTCTAATAATCTCAAAAGAGAATCTGAAACATTGTCATATCCAAAACCTTTAGAGCATCATAAAAGCACATAATTGTTTGGATATTTGAACCTTTTAGATTTTAGGATTAAGGAGGCCTCTGGTATACTGAACACACATTCTGCAGAGGCGAAAGTCCCAACTTTGAAGTGCTTTGTCCCCACCTACCTCTATATGTACTCAGTCTGTACATGAGTGTATAATAAACTTCACCTCCAGCCAAATCTGGCCTGCCCTTGTATACACAAGCTGAGAATGGTTCTGGTTTTAGTGACATTTTATTTTTTTTTAAAAAATTTTTCAGATAAGGCCTGACTATTACCAAGTCCAGATTAACCTCAAAATTAATTAGCTCAAGTTGGCCTTCAAGTGGGGATGTGCACACATCTTACCTCAGGGTCCTGAGGACTGAGATTACACGCATGTGCTTGTACACACAGCTCTTACTTCTTTTAAGTTTTGTTTTCTCTTTTGTTAGTGCTGAGGATTGAATGCCGAACCTTGTATGAGTGAGGCAAGCAGTCTCCTGCCATGCTGTGTCCCAGCCCCAGGTTTTTTATTTTTAAATAGTCAGAAGGAGAGGCTGGGAAATGGTTCGGTTGGTAAAATGTCTGCCCTGTAAGGAGGACCTGAGTTTGGGTCCTTCGCAGCCACATAAGAAGACACTGCAGTGTGTACCCCCAGTCCTAGCCCTGGGGATCCCTGGAACTCATTGTCCAGCCAGTGTCACCAAGTTGATGAGCTCCAGATACAATGAGAGACTTTGTCTCAGAAAATAAGGTGGAGAGTGGGAAAGACAAGAAGACACTGACGTCTCTCCTCACAGGCCTGTGCACCACACATGCATACTAGCACCCATATGCAAAGATGCATACACCCACAGACAGCCAAAATTTACCACATAGACATACATACTGATGGAGACAATCTGTAGAAGAGTATTTTATGAAAAAAAATTATATGAAATTCAAATTTCAGTTTAATTAAGCTTATTAAAACGTAAGTTTGCTTACTCTAAAGATTTATGAGCAGTGTGTGTGTGTGTGTGTGTGTGTGTGTGTGTGTGTACCATTGTGTACAGGTGCCCACGGAAGTCCAAAGAGGGCTTCCAATGTTCAGGAACTGGAGTTGTCTGTTAGCTGTTTCACATGGGTTCTGGGAGCTGAACCCAAGTGAGGACAAGCAAGAGCTCTTAACTGCCGAGCCATCACTCCAGCCTCAGCTTCCGCACTTGTTGCCTGGAGTTGCCTTTCACTATAGCAGAGCTAAGGCTGAGTCTAGGAGGGCCTTCAAACCCAGTGTTTACTGTCAGATTGCTAGAACCCTTGGTGACCCTGGTGCTTGCAGCTCTGTCTCTGCAGTTCCTGGAGTGTCCTCAACTCTTAGACATGACGTTCCTTTTGACGTGCAGCTTCACTTGGCGCTGTCTGTGTATGTAAGCTCTGAAGTTGACTGTCCATTGAAAGTCACGGCTGCTTACAGATGTCTGTGTTTCTTTCTGTTTGACAGACAGAGTTCCCATTCAACTGCCCTCTCTCGAAGTGCTGCCAGAGCACGAAGGGGACAGGTATGTGGGCTGCTGTGACCTGTGCACAGTTATCATCGTGTTCTGTCACCAGCAAGGACTTGCTTTTATCTTTTGGTGCTAGGAACTCGGGAGGAGTGTCCTGGCTCTCCTGCTGCTTGTCTCTTTTCCCATCCTTTGTCATTTTGCTTATTTTCCTTTCAAAATACTAAGTTACTTTCTGCTCTCATCCTTGCAAGTGTTTACTCTCATGACTTCCTCAGTATAGGGTCTTGCTGTGTAGCTCAGACTGGTCTTTAATTTAACTTGTAGCCAGGCTGGCTTCAATTTTGACAGTTCTCCCAGCCCAGCTTCCTGGGTCTTGAGATTAGAGATTTCTGGCCTCCTGTTAATATTCTAAATCTCAGTTAATGCTAGACAGATTTGATATTCTTTCTAATTTAACACAGTGTCTCATGTAGCTCAGGCTTGCCTGGCACTACTGATCCTCCTGCCTTTGCCTCCCAGTTGACATGGGTGCTGAGGTTACAGACATGTGCCAAAAAGACCTGCCTGTGCTACTTACTTAGACACTTGTAAGCTTCCCCCAGGTTTGAAAGAACAGTTGAGGTTCTCTTGTCATTTACACTCACTTTTGTGTTACTGTTTTTAACTTCTAGAGACAAAGGTGATGTTAAAGATAACGAAAGCAGTTCGTCCATTATCTTTTCTGAACTCACCCCAGACAAAGAAAAACCTTCTGGGGAGTCTGACGTTAAAAATGAGAATAACAACTTGGTGAGCTACACGACCAACTTGGTAATCAGAAACAACATTGAAAGTGAATCGTCCATTGAGCTCCAAGAAGATGGCTTGACTGATGTGTCTGTCAGACCAGTTGTCAAACATCAGCTGCCTCTGGGGCATAGCTCAGACATAGAAGGGAATTTTACATCCACAGATGAGTCTTCTGAAGGCAACTTGAACCTGCTGGGGCAGACAGAGGTAGAGTGCTTTCCCAGAGCTGTGTAAGGGGTTTGACTTTGTGTGGTGACCCTTCTTTTTCAGCTGACGTCCTGCCTGCCGGTGCTTCGTCTTTCCACGTGGTTTTCTTCTGTTTAGTCATGGACTCAGTGTGGTTCCTTTAGCTGTATGGTATTTTTCAGGTTTGGGTTTCTTTGCCCCCCTCACACAGGGTTTAATATAGACCAGGCTGACCTGGGATGAACTGTGTGGTCAAAGGTGACCTTGAACTTGTGGTCCTCCTGTGTCTACCACTACAGCGCTGGAATTGCTACACACAGCTTACGCAGTTCTGAGAATCAAATCTGGGGCTTAGTGTATCCTAGCAAGTGCTCTCCTAACCCATCTCCTGGTCTGCTGTAAGTCCTTTGAAGTTAGCGTTTCTCACCCCTTAGTTAGCTCCTTTTAACCTTGTACTGATCTTCCCATGGGGTTAGTGCACCCCTAGAAACTCTCTATGGTGTGCCCTGGAGCCGGAAGCTTCATTCACCACCTATTTCTGATATGTGTTAGCATCATACTATAAATATATACATATATTCATGCAGAGTAAACTTATATTTTTGAAGTGTGGCTTTTGGTGACTCCTGTATGATTACTGTCATACAGGGCATATAGCTGTCAGCATCCTTTTACTGTGGTAAGTTTGCTGATACACTCATCAGACTCATCCGCATGGTTAGTGTGTAAGGAACTAGACATTGGCAGCTGGAGAGATAGCTCAGCTGCAAAGTGCTTTCCATATAAGCCCGACCTGTGGTTGATCCCCAGAATGTATATAAAATTTTGTTTCCACCGCCTGAGTGCTAGGATTGCAGACACGCACTGTGTCTGGTGTGAGCAGTGCTGGGGTTGTTATGAGAGACCTGTATAGGGAGAAGTCAACAAACAAACAAACAGAATGCTCAGACACAGTATCACAAGACAAATCTCCAAAATGCCATTAGGTTTTGTGTTTGCTGTCTGTTACTGAGCATGGGGTCTGTTCTTATGAGTGGTTTGTGTCTCCAGTGAGACTCTGTTGGAGAAAATGAAAGTCTCCTTTGTGGAGAGCTCACATCCTAAAACACCAACACAAGGCAGAGAGGGCTAACTAGGAATGATGTGGGTTTTCAAAACCACAAAGCCTGTTCTCGGAAACACATCTCTTCCAAAGCCACACTCCCTAATCCTTCCCAAACAGTTCCACCAACTGGCATCAAGTATTCAAATAGATGAGCCTGTGGGGGCCATTCTCAGTCAAACCCCATACCAGCTCACATAGCTAAACTTTGGAGAATACTGACAGTTGTAGAATACCATGCAGCCATTCTGTCATGCTTCATCTTAATAGAGTTTCGTGGTAGAGCACTTGCAAGGCTCTGTTCCTAGTATCATGAAGAAAACCCCAAGACAGACTTCCTCAGTGCCACATTCGAAAGCTTCTGCCATCGGATCTGGGGTTCTTTATGCTAGGACATACTTTGTTTAAGACATGTATTACCCGGCCACCTGCCTTGGATCTGCCATATCCTGTCGGATCGTCTCGAGCTTGTGAGCCTCTTGTTCCCTCCTCTTCGGTGCCAGGATTACAGGCATGTACACTGCTTGGTGTTTGTGGTGCTGGGATGTTAGGAAAGTTTCCTGCGTGCTAAGCAAGCACATTACCAAGTGGGCCACGTCTCCAGCTCAGGCGACACTGTGATCTCTGCTTATCAGTCTCCTTTAGGAGATTTTAGGCGGCAGTTAGTCATGGTGTTTGACCTAGAGTAGGCCAGTGAGTATTCCTTGGCAAAGGAAGACTGTGAGACTTTGGCAGATGGGAACGTGCTGTGTGTCCTTTAGGTTCGGTACCACCTGATGTTGCACATCCAGATGCAGCTGTGTGAGCTCTCCCTGTGGGACTGGATAGCTGAGAGGAACAAGCGGAGCCGGGAGTATGTGGATGAAGCTGCTTGTAAGTACCGTCTGTAAATCTGCTTACTTCAGTAGTTTTCAACAACAACTGTGCGTTAGTAGTTTATCTGTGATAAAGTGTCTGTTGATATTTGTGATGGTTGATGTTAATTCTCAACTTGACAGGATCTAGAGTCACCTGGTTTTCTGTTGACACACCTTTGAGGGATTATATAGATTAGATTAGCCTCTGTGGATGCCTCCACTGTGGGAGGCACCATTCCCTGGGTTGTGATCCTGGACTGTATAAAAGGGAGACAGTGAGCTGAGTAATAATATTCATTCGTTGCCCTCTGAGTGGAGGAATGTTACCTGTGGCTTCAAACTCCTGCCATGTTAGCATTCCTGTGATGGGAGACCACATACAACACTGAGCTGTGAGCTAAGTAAGCCCTTTCTCTCTTGAGTTCCTTTATGATGGCAGTGGGAAAAGAAGCTAAGACAGTTTTTAAATAGCAACATGATCTCTATTTAAATCACTGATTTTGGATTGCAATTTTTGGTGTATATATGTGTGAAATGTACACATTTGTGTGGGTATGTACTCATTTGCATGTGTTTGGAGACCAGGGGTTGATTTTACAGGTTGTTTGCCTCAGTCACCGCCTGCCTTAGTTTTGAGACTGTGTGTCTTACTGATTTGGCTAGGTTGGCTGGCCAGTGAGTTCCCGAGCCTGTCTCTGAGTCCAAAGTACTGCCTGACAAATACTTTCAAAACAGTGTCTTTAGAGACAAGAAAAGGCTGAGAAATTGCCAGTAGCGAGAGGAAGTATAGGAATGATGCTGGGATTGTGGGCACATCCCGACCGTGCCTGGCCTTGTTATTAAACTCTTACTATAGCTGGGATGGTTGGTGGGTCATACCTTCAAGTTCAGGGACTTAAGAGGTTGAAATGGGAGGCTGTCTTGAGGTCCATGCTACAATATGAGACTCTTCAACAACAACAACAAGGGTGAGGTGGCTCACTGGATCTGAAGGTGTTTGTCCCCTAAGCCTGACAGTCTGGGCTAGATTCTTGTGTTCACCTGGTAGAAGGAGAAGACTGACTCCACACGCTGTCCTCTGACTGTCACACTTGCTGATACCATCCATACACACACACACACACACATATACAGGCATATATACACATAAATAAGATTTAAAGAGTTAAAACTTACAACCCCTCCTCCTGTTATTGTTACTAAATTTGCTAGGGAATGTCCATTCTTTTAAAGAGATCCAACTGTCTCTAATTCCTCTAAGTGCTGGGATTAAAGACATGTACCACCTTGCCCAGCTCAATTTTTAAAAAAAATTTCATTGATTCTTTGTTTCACATGATGCACCCCAATCCCACTCTCCTCCCAGGCCTTCCTATCCATTCTCTGCCCTTGCAACATCTGCCACTAAAAAGGAAAAATAAAATAAAATAAAAAAAATAAGGTATAAAAAAAACATCTGGTGGGAGCTGTAGTGTGTGTCACAGTGTGTCCCACAGGATAACCTTTTGTCCACACATCTTTCCTTGCAAATGTTTGCTGTAGTGAGTCATTGGTCTGGTTCAAGGCCTCTGGCTTCTGATGCACTATCAATCCTAGATCCTCACAGGGACTCCTCCTGTTGTTGCCCTGTGTCATGGAGATCCTGCAGCTTTGGATCTGCAGAGCTGACCCTTTCACGTGCTCCAGCAGATCATAGGTGAAGTAGATGTTGGGGTGGGCCATCTCACAGCCCTGGACCTGGGCCTGGGTGGTCGCTGAGCTGGTCAGCCCACCACCTCCTCCCCACACCACCAGGGAAGACTCTCCTGCACTGCTTGGGATAGCTCACCCAGTGCCGCAGCTAGAAAGGGACAAGATCAGCTCTCTAACTCTCATGTCCTCTGGGCCAGCTCACCAGTATCCACACCACCAGAGCCACCTCTACTGTGCTGTCCAGTCAAGGTGCAGGGCCAGGTCTCCCAAGTGCCGAGTGGCTCGATTGGGCAAGGCCAGCTCTCCCAACTGCTGACTGCTGTAGGTGGCAAGGGGTGAGGCATCACCTCTTCACCCATGCTACCTCATAGCAGATGAGTGGCAGGGCCAGCTTTCCCACGCTCACACTCTGGGATCTGCTCACCCTCACCTCCACCACCAGGGCCAACTCTACTGTGCTGCCCAATCAAGGTGCAGGGCCCAGTATCCCAAGTGCTGCAGCTGGTGAGAAGTGGGACCAGCTCAAATCTTTTACATTGTATTATGACATAATTTCTACAAATGGGTTAGGCTGCATTCATAATCCTGAGAAGCAGGAAGTCAATGGGCCTCAGCCTGGATGTGTCTGAAACCATTAAAAATCACTCCCTAAGTTAACTTCTAAACATGAGTAGATGACGTTGTTCTTTCCTCCTGTGTTTTTACTCTATTCATTACTCAGTCACTTCTAGCAAATATCACAAATGATGGATAGAAGCTTATGCCTTGGGAAACATTTATTTCCCTCTTAGACCTTTTGGTAATGATGTCTTAATCCAGCATGGGCTAGGGCAGTAGATTAGCCTCAGACTCCAGCGTGTTAGAGTCAAAGAGGACTACAGCTGTCATTTAGCCACTTACTGCCTAGTCATTGCTTAGAAAGCTGTCGTTACAGTGTGTCTGGCTGAGCTGAGGGGGACTATTTTGGAAACAACAGTGTCAGTGTTGGGTTTCAGTCTGTGATTTTTTTCTTTGCTAGTAAAGAATCCTTTCTTCTTGTATGTTTTAGAACATTCTGGCGTGTTTGACTTTTTAAGTAACAAAGGTTAATTTGCTGAGAACTTTTAACATTTAGATGTCAATGTCACTTAATGAGTTCAAAGAAATAAGGACACGAAACCATTTGTTTTTAAAATTCCAGGTCCCTATGTTATGGCCAGTGTTGCAACAAAAATTTTTCAAGAATTGGTGGAAGGTGTCTTTTACATACATAACATGGGCATTGTCCACAGGGATCTGAAGGTAAGCAGACTGCTAGACTGGTGAGCACAGCAGTGGCGTCTCCTGGGAGTACAGCGAGGTGGCATGCCTTCATCTTTTAGAAGGTTGTCATTGCTGTCATGTAACTTGTTACCCCAAAGGTCCAGAACTCCTGGTTGGGAGGATGGCTCAGTCAGTAAAGTGCTTGTCGTGCAAGCATGAGGACTTGTGTTTGTGTCTCTAGAATCTACCTACAAAGTCAGGTACAGTGGCATAGACCTGTAATCTCAGAGCTGGAGAAACAAGAACAAGAGGATTCCTAGGCTCACTGGCCTAGGATGATTGAGGAAGGTACCCACTGTCAACTTTTGGCCTCTGTAAATATAAATACACTTGTGCACACACACCACACACACACACACCACACACACACACACACACACACAGAGCAACCTATCTCCCAGTAATTAAAAAGAAGCCCTTAGATTGAATTTAAAAGCAGTAATTTGGGGTCATTTGAACATTGTCTTAAAGTATGAATATAGTAAGGTGTAAGTATACTGCTTTCCATGTAACTGGTGATGGTAAATCTACTCAGCGTTGGCAGAGGTGGTCATGTCTCAGTGGTTAAAATGTTTCCAGGACATTTTTTTTTTTTTTTTTTTTTTTTTTTGGTTGGTTGGTTGGTTGGTTGGTTGGGTTTTTTTAATCTTAAAAAAATTGGGGGGGGGGGGGGGCTGGCCAGGTGTGGCCATCACCTTTAATCCCAGCACTTGGGAAGCAAAGGCAATCAGATCTCTTTGAGTTTAAGGTCAGCCTGGTCTATAGAGCAAGCTGTAGGATAGCCAGGGCTACACACAGAAACCTTGTCTTGGAAAAACAAAAACAAAACAAACCAGCCATTTGGCACACACCTATTATTCCAGCACTAGAGGCTAAGGCAAGTCCAGAGCTCCTCAGGGCTATGTAGTGAGTTGTGTCTCAAGGGCCTAAACTAAAATCAAACTCCCAAATCCCTCAGACCAAACCAAAATGAAAATACAAATCCAGAAGGCAAGAGGATCAATTAACTGGAGGTTAGCCTGGACTACATAGTGAGATCTTGTCTCACAAAACCAAAATAAACCACTCACAAAACAAACCAACAAACAAAACCCCCATAGGGACTGTTTTAGTTTTAATTCCTAAAAGACCATCAAGGAAAGATAAAATGTATTCTTTTTTGGCTGATACATCTTAAAGCAGTTAGCCCACTTTTCAGGTCAGAGTTAAATCATAGGAAAGGTATCTAAATGAAACTTTAGAAGACCATGATAGTTAATGTGCAAGTCACTTTAATTTTATTTTGGAGGGTTTAAGGACCAGTAGTTTGTGCGTTGCAGTGTGAAGTGAAGTCCAAGTGTTCTCTGGTACCTGTCTAGCCAGAAAAGATAGTTTGAGTTGCTGTGGTTCTCTGGCCCCGAGGACATGGGGTTCTCATTTTAACAGGGATGTGAAATCATAAATGCCATATATGGAGTTCCAGAGCTTTGAAGGGAGAAGCTTCTTCAGGTGGGATTTGTACTTCTCCCCGTAAACATTTCTGATGTTTCTCTTACAGATGGCCTCTAGGGTTAAAGGTTTTTTTGATAACTTTATTAGGGTCTCTCTTAAGATATGGAATTCTGGTAGCATGATTCCTGCTGGTAGAATCCCTTGTTTATTGGTCAGCCTTAAAGGATAAGTACGATCAAGTAGCCTGGCCAGAAGCGTTACATCTCTGATGTTGGAACTGTTCTGAAGGTACATATAAATTGGAGATTCCCCATTTCTTGTTAAAATGTTAACGTTTGCCTTAAATTCCAGCAAGAGATTGATGATCACTTCTCTGCCTCCAAAGCATGCCTCATGCAGAGCTGTATGGCCTTCATGGTCCTGGGCATTGACCTGGGCTCCATGATTTAGCAGCAGACGGATACAGCCCACCCCCGCTGCCAGCAGTCGGCCGGCTTTGCTCGATGCGGTACACACTGCCAGCTGCAGAGCTGTGACTCCAGTAGATGCGATGGCACAGTTCACATTGGCCCCACAGGCAATGAGTGTCTCTATCATGTTTTTGTTCAGTATGTATGCAGCCATGTGGAGGGGTGCCATGCTGGATTCATTAATAGCATTGACCTGGGCACCATTTTGAGCCAAAATGGAGAGAACTGAATAGTTCCCATATGTTATGGCCAGGTGGAGGGGTGAATCTTTGTTGCCGCTGTCTACCCGGGCATTAACCTGAGCTCCGTGGTCACACAAAATGCGCAGACACATGACAGTGTTCCTCTGAATGTCCGTCAGGATCTTTTGGATCCGAGTGCTGGGTTTGGTCCATGTGGTAGAAGTGACTGGCCAGTTCAGCAGCATCAGATGAAGAGTAGTAAGGCCTTGGCCGTCCCTGGAAGGGATTTACCACGTTAAGCCAGGTGCAGCTCACCAAGTGAGCGAGAGACAGGGTGAAGAATTAATGTTCAGGAAGGCAACACCTGCTCGGACCCCCTTCCTCTCCCCCCCCCCGCCCCCGTCTCTGGGGTGGGGAGGACAAGCTGAAGTCTTAGACTCGGGTGCAGATGGACTTGTGTACATCTGGAGGAGGCCCGAGGCCAGTGATAACTGACTTTCTTGGTTTCTCTCCACCTTAATTTCTAGACAGTATATGACTGAATCTGAAACTGGCTAGCAAGTGAGCTCCATCCATCGTGTGCCCCAGCCCACCCTCCAGCACTAGGTTATAAACCATGTACTCTCACACTCAGGTTTCACATCATGCTGGAGAGTGAACTCAAGTCTTCATTTGGATGACAGGCGCTTTATTGACTCAGCTACCTCCCTAAGCCCCTGCTTGTGACGTTAAAGAAGTATTAGCAATCTGTGTTGCTATGTCTTTGGGTTTTTTAGGTCCCTGCCGAATGGAGCCTAGGTTCTTAGAGAAACCTGTTTAAGCTTGGTTGCTCCTTCTGGGACTTTGGCCCCTTGAAGGCTGTCCCTTGGTTGTTTCTGTATCCCAAGCATTGTGCACGGCTCTGCACTGGTTCACTAGGTATTCAGTAAAAACGTAGGACTTTGATATGAGCTATGAATGTCCTAGAAGTGACCACTCAAGGGCCAGAGCCTCCATTCACTCAGTGTCTTGGCTTTGTCTTCTCCCCAACGTGGTCACTTACAAGTGTGGGGGTAGATGCAGGACTTGAATCTGGACACCTGCATTTTTCTCAAGTCACTGAAGCCTGTTCCTCTTTCAAGGCCCTGCTCTGACCCTGGATGCTAGGATGAGTTGGCCCTATCTCAGGATTGCCTCCAAAATGTCTTTGTTGTGCCAGAGAAAGGGGAGGGTTTATCATGAGAATTTGATTGCTTCCCTGGCATTAGGAGCGAGGGCCTAAGGCTGGCTTTCGCAGAAACAGCAGGGTGTCTCAGCCTCCTGAAGGCTTATACTCTGGGATGGAAAGTGGGCAGGATAAAGGGCTAAATGAGGGCTGAATGTGGGCAGTGTTCTCGAGAGGTGCAGAACCTCGCTTGCCCAGGGACCATGTGTAATTTCTAGGGCAGGACAGTGGCTTTGAGGAGTCCCTAAAAGATGGGGTGATTTGGGAGCTCAGGCTAAGACAAGGCAGCCATGGAAAGGATTGACCAAGCTGAAGCTGGTGGTACCAGAAGAGGTACAAGCCAAGATTGATTGGGTGGATTTTTCTGATAGTGTTATAACATCAGTGGTAAGAGTGTGAGCAAGATGGGCTTTTCTTTGATGATGCTAATGGTCCATTGGAGGGTAATAAATGAGAAAGTCCACCATCGCCATAAGAAAGCCCGCCCCCATCTGGTCAGATTTCCTGAGTGCCGCAATCCTGACTTACTGAGTTTTCTACAGCTGAGCCACTATGTTGTGTGGGTGCTTTAGCTGGCTGGTTACCTTTCTTGTATTAGTCCCTACCTTGTCAGTAAAGTGAGTCTCATCATCTGAATGTAATCTGTACACAAAAGGGGACACACATCACACACACATACACACACCTCCTCACTTAGGCTTGACAGCATGCTGAGGTAACTTACCTGACTTCTGGGTCAGCACCATGTTGCAACAAGCAAAGCAAACTTTGTGGCTTGCGGTATTCGGCGGCCAGATGGATGGGAAAGATAGGCTGTGTCTGTTGTAGGGAAACCACAGTGCATTACAAACAAACATGGCAATAAAGTGCCATTCAGCACGGCTCACTGGCACATGGTCTGAGGACATGATCATTGGTTTGGCTTTGCTTCAGTTTATGCATTGAGATTTTTGGGTTTGTTTTTGTTACGCTTTTTGGAGAAAGTTTCCCTATGTAGACTGGGCCTGGAACTCATAGACAGATGCACCTGCTTCTGCCTCCTAAGGCATGTGCCACGATTCCTGGCTAAAGCTTTTCTTTTTGTGTTGAAATGACCCATAACTGGTGAATTTAAATTATAGACTTTGTGTTTCAGGGCCGGGCATGTTAGTGCACATCTATAAATAATCCCAGCCCCTTGGAAATGGAGGTGGAGGAGAGTCGGGAGTACAAGGTCGTTTTTAGCTATAAAATCAGGAGCAAATTGCTTTGAAGTCATTTAGTCTTTAACCCACATGCTGAATCACAAGTACATATTACATCTTTTTAGGTCTTGCCAGAGCATGATCAGCTATAAAACATGGGTTTCCGAGGTTTCCAAGATGTTCTGGTGCGTGTGCTTACCGTGCTTAGGAGAGCTGATTACCCTGGTTCTTAAACTACGCCGTGCATGTCTGTAAGATGGCGGTCGAGGGACACAGAGGAGGGGCTCACTTTCTTTTTTTTTTTTTTTTTTTTTTTGGACAAAAAGGGAAAAGTGTCATTTTAGGACTTGGGAGGTGTGGACGGAAGGATTATTGCATGCTTTAGGCCAGCTTGGGTAACATGGTGAATCCTAAGCCAGCCTGGACTATAGCGTAAGACCCAGCCTCAAACAAACAGAAAATCTCGGAAGGTGTACATGAAGTAAAAAAGAATTCACTTACATGACACCGCCCCTGTGGGTGTATTTCCAGAGGAGGTCACTCTTTTTCCAGCCACACAAGATGTGTTTTCCATCCATCTGTGTGTGGTGAGTGGAAGGAAGAGTTGCAGGCTGGGGTATCCTGGACCTGGGTAATGGTCTGCTGAGCCCTGTGTTTGGTGAAGTCCTACAGAGTGCTGGGTTTAAAAGGGTGTGCCCCCACTTCCTGCTCCATTGTTTCTTTAGTGTGACTGAGAGAATAGGGTGTACCTGGCTCAGGAGTCTGTGGCCGGTGGAGCTGGCCAGGATGGTCAGGGGCTGGTTCACAGGGTGGCTTCTGAGAAGTGTCTTGATTGTGTCACAGTCTTCCTTGATGATGGCGTCATAAAGTCTAGACTGCAGTGCAGACACCAGGCTCTCCAGCGGCATGGCACTGTCAGCCATCAGGTCTCTGCTTCCCCTCTTGGTTATGTTTCCCATGAGAAGGTCTTTAGAGTAAGGGATTACAGGTGAGGAGACTGCTGTGGAATTGGTCAGTTTCCTCTCTTACGATGATGATCCCTTTGGCTCAGTTCTAGAACGGTTCTAGAATTGTGTTTGTCAACAGAATCCTTTGTTGGGTTTTTTTTTTTTTTTTTTTTTTTTTTTTGAGACAGGCTTTTTCTCTGTGTAGCCCAGGCTGTCCTGGAATTCTCTGTGTAGATGAGGCTGGCCTCAAATTCAGAGACCCACCAGCTTCTGCCTCCTAGGTGCTGGGATTAAAGGTGTGCACTGAATCCATTTCTATACCGGAGCCAGCCCCTGAGACTTTGTTCCTCCATTTATAGTACCAAGTACAAGTATCGTTTCTCAGCTTTTACACCCAAACTGGCATCTTATAGCTAAAATAATTTCTCTTTTTCCTTACACATCAACTGTAATTAAATCTAATAGGGCCAGTGAGGTGGCCAAGGGTAAGATGCCTCACCAAGCATGGCTACCTGAACTCTATCCTGGCGAGCCACACAGTGGGACACCTACTGAGTGGCCTCTGGCTGCGCTCCTTAAGCCATGCCATGCATGCACACACATTTTAAAAAATATGTATGTATTTTATGTGTATGAGTACACTGTTACTATCTTCAGACACACCAGAAGAGGGCATCGGATCCCGTTACAGATGGTTGTGAGCTACTGTGTGGTTGATGGGAATTGAACTCATTACCTCTGGAAGAACAGTCAGTGCTCTTAACCACTGAGCCGTCTCTCCCGCCCTGCACATACAATTTTTAGAAAACAAAACTCTTAGCAGGACCAAAACAGAGTAGGACATATATTCACATAAAAGTGAATTACATTTAAAGTAAGATTGCAAGTTTTAATGTTTGCTTTAATTTTAGCAAAATCTTTTCTCCTAGTTACATGGTAATGTTGTTGTTGATGTTATTTGAAACAGCCTCTTGCAGCTCTGGCTTGCTTCAAACTTGCTATGTAGCTGAAGTTGACCTTGAACTTCTGATCTTGCCACCACCTCTCTAGTGCTGGATTGCAGACATGTGCTACTTTATGCATTCCTGGAGTGAGAACACAGTGCTTGTTTATGTTAGGCAAGCACTCTGCCAGCTGAGCTACATCTTATGTCCCTTTTAAGTTGTAATTTCTTAAATTAAAACTTGTTCCTCAGTGACCAGCACTCAGGAACTTTTTTTTATTTTGGTGTGTGAGTGTATGTGTAGCATGCTCTGTGTGTGTGTGTGTGTATGTGTGTGTGTGTGTGTGGTGGGTGTTGTGTGTGTGGTATGAGTGTATATGTGGTATGTGTGTAAGAGGTGGGTGTGCTGTGGTGTGTGTGTGTCAGCCAGAGGAGGATCTTGGATGTCCTACTCCATCACTCTCTCCCATGTTCTCTTGATGCAGTGTCTCTCACTGAACCTGAAGCTAGAAGGCTGATAGCTAGCAGGCCCCAGTGATCCTCCTGTGTCTTCCATATGACACCAGGATTATAGGCCCTACTGGGCCACACCCAGCTCTTTCCCTAAGTGTTAGAGATGTGAGCTCTACTCCATGTGCTTGCACAGCCGGCACTCACTCCCTGCACTGCCCCTCAGCCCAGCAGCTTTCCCTTTGTTGGAGACAGGGCTTTTGTTGTATGGTTCTTGATAACCTACGACTCGATGATAACATAAACCTAGCTGGCTCCACATTCACAGTCATCCTCCTGCGTCTGCCTCCCAAGTTGTGGCATTACAGGTGTAAGCCTCCATGCCTGACACTCAACAACTCACTGTTTTCACTGTTTGTTTTAAGAAAACTGATTTGACTTCTCTGCTTACTTGTAGCCTAGAAACATTTTTCTTCATGGCCCTGATCAGCAAGTAAAAATAGGAGACTTTGGTCTGGCCTGTGCAGACATCATTCAGAAGAACGCAGACTGGACCAACAGAAATGGGAAAGGCAAGGATTTATTTGTTCACTTATTTTCTTTATTTTTGCATTTAAAAATAAAGAGACATGGGAGAACATGGCCTTACATACTGAGAATCTTAGAGCTTTCATAAGCAAAGCTCAGGTGAGGCCAACAGGCAGTTGTTCCTTCAGGAGCTGCAAAGAAAGGTCTGCTCACGTCACAGTAAGTAGCTTAATGGCCTTTTCAATCATAGGGACAGCGACACACACATCCAGAGTGGGGACTTGTCTCTATGCATCACCTGAACAGTTGGAAGGATCCGAGTACGACGCCAAGGTACTGTTTGTTTTCCTCCTTCCCTTCATTTGTCAAGGGATCAGAACAAGTAGAACCATACATGCAGTTCTGTGGCAGAGGTGTCCTGGTCATAGCTGAGTCCTACAGGTAATCTGTCACATCAGACGAGCCAGCATGAACACACACAATGAAAATCAAAAAAGGAGAGAAGATTCCTTTTCAGTCATCTGCCTGTGTGTTGCTCTTTAGGCTATGTGACTATTTCAGATTCCACGGATGTCACTAAATGTTGAAGTCAGTTTTAAAATGTTGCCATTCATGTCAGGAAGCTAGACTTGATGGAGGTCTCTCCAGCCATTCATTCTCTGACTTGAAACTTAGGTAAACAGATATGGGGAAGTGTGCCACTGACTTTTGTTGAAAGAGAATACAGACCCTGTAAGGCTTCATTCCTTTTTATCACTCTTTACTCCTTGAAAAATGTTAAAAAAAAATAGTCCTGACAGTTTTATTTTTAAGTTTTAAAGCATTGTACTTTTTCCTCTAGTACTTTGCTGGGTTTTGTTTTCTGTGGCCCTGAGGGTTGAGGCAGGGCCTTGCGTGTCCTAGTCAAGTGCTCCAACACTGCGGTGTGCTTCACGCTCCTTTTTATAAGACAGGATCTGTTTGGCCCTGCCTAGCTTCCGACTCAAGATCCTCCCATCCCAACCCCCTAAGTGCTGGGATTGCAGACATGGGCTACAAGTTCTGGTTCTTGAAATAAATTCCTTTTTCACTATAGCAGCCTAGTCCGTGATCTTTTTCATGAATCATTTCATTTTGTTGTTTAGTGCCAGGAAAACTCATTGCTGCCCTTAAGAGCCTGTCTTCCTAGTAAGTTCCTGTTAGGGAAAGTAGGACAGGTTTCTGCATGCTAGCAAGAATGCATGGGGCTGGCAAGCTGGCTCAGTGGGGAGAGGTGTTGGGAACCGCACTAGCCCACGTTTGGGTGCCAAAAATGTTGAGGCGTGAGCTGCCCCACTTTGGGCGGCCAAAAATGTTGGGGCCCTCTCCACTCCACGCTTGGCGGCCACTGTTTCCCGGCCCAAGCTGCCGCTAAGGTCTGCTGGTCAGGGTTCAGCAAGAGAGAGAGTGGGGACGGACTCGAAGAATGGAGACCAGACAGAGTGTGATTCAATCCCGTTTATTCTTCAGTCTCTCTTCCTAGTCCAAGTTCCAAGTCTTGAGTTCCTAGTTCCTAGTTGTACTCCTCTTGTTCTCTTCCGAGTGTCTAATGTCTACTCCTACTCCTAGTGTCTGAATCTCTGTTACTCCAAATTGTTCTCAACTCTCCTGTCTGCCTCTCGCCTTTTATATGTCTCACTTCTAAGCCATGCCTTTTGGTCATGCCTTTAAGTCATGCCCTTAGGTCTTGTCTCTAAATCTGATCTCTAAGTCACACCTTTTAAGTCACACACCTTTAATCTCACACACCTTTAATCTCATACACCTAAGGAAAGATCCTGGGTACCTAAACCAAGATGTTATCAGAGTGTGCTCAGCTGTTGTAGGCTGATGTAAAACAAGTCTCATGTCAGGGTATATTGCTCAAGATGGCTGCAAAGCTGATAGCCACTTTCTGCTAAAAGTCGGCTCCCAACAGAGAGGCTTCTTTCAGAAGACAGAGTTTGGTTCCCAGCACTCATATTAGGATGCTCACAGCTACCTGGAATTCCAGTTCCAAGGGATCTGATGCCCTCATCTGGCTTTTTTGGGCACCCTCACACATTTGGTGTGTGTGCATGTGCAAGTGCACACACACAAAATTGATCTTGGAAAAAAGTGCTCAATTATGAATAGAGGCAGAGGTTAGCCTTAGTAGGATCTGGTGACAGTCTACTGTTGCTAATATAGGAGTCGTGAGTCTGGTCATTTTGCCTGGGTCACTCTGTCAGGCCTGGATCATGGTGGGTGGTGGGATGATGTCCCTGTTGTATAGGACAATGACAATTGTGTCTTTTGGGAGATACTCCTGCCCTTCATCTGACCACTGTCTTCCAAGCTCATGTATCAAAGGGGTGGGGTTAGGAAAGTCTCAGACACCTCTTTGCTGAGGCCTGAGACACCCTGCTTTGTTCCCTTCTTTGGGGATGCTGTAAGGCCTTCTTGGTGGACATCCTCATTTGAGAGGTTGTGCTGTTAGAGGTACCCTCCTAACTCTATAACCTCTGTATGCTGTACCGTTTCCCTCCTCTGCAGTCAGACATGTATAGCTTGGGTGTGATCCTGCTTGAGCTCTTCCAGCCATTCGGGACAGAAATGGAGCGAGCAACAGTCTTAACAGGTGTAAGGACTGGTAGGATCCCTGAATCCCTCAGTAAAAGGTGTCCAGTGCAAGCCAAGTATATCCAGCTCCTGACTGGGAGGAATGCGTCACAGAGACCATCTGCTCTTCAGCTGCTGCAGAGCGAACTTTTTCAAACAACTGGAAATGTATGTAACATTTTCTTTTTTAATAGTTACTGAATATTTACTTTGGGTTGAGTATGATCCCAAGAGTCAGTTAGTTTGTCTGTCTGTCTGTCCATCCATCCCTGACAACAGCTTTATTAATTTAAAAAAATATTTGTATTTTATTAATAGTGTGTGTGAACAAAGTGCACACATGCTCTGTTATGCCTCTTGAGTGCTGGGACTGCAGACTTGAACCTCAACTCCAGGAGCTCTCCATCAGCCTGTCTTTCAGTTGGCTCTCAACTCTGAGGCTGACATCGCTAATCTCCCTTTCACAGATAAGGAAGTAAAGACTTAAGTAATGTGTCACACACACAGTGACAGATACTGCTCCTGCTGAGTGCATTATACTCACTGTGATTTAGAATCCAGCTGTGTAGCACTGAGTCTATTTACCCTTAGCTCTCAGGCTGCTGTTTTGTATGTTAGATATTCCTTGGCAGAAGCTTGTTCTGGGGAGATGGCTCAGCAGTTAAAGGCATTTAGCAGACAAACCTCACACCCCAAATTGGATACCCCAGAACCCATGGAAAGGAAGAGAGAACAGATCACTCCTCAAAACTTTGTCCTCTGGCCCCCATATATATGGTCCATAGTATGTGTTCCCCCCACCCCCAACCATAAACACACACTTAATATAAACATAAAACCCTGCCCTATACTAGAGACAGATTATTTCACACCCAGCATAGCTTCACAGTCATTTTAAGTACAGATCACCAAACCAGCATCTTTGTCTCACAGTAGCCAGTGAAGTCTAACATTTTTCTTCTCATGCTGAGGAAAGTATGAAGGAAGCTCAAAATAGAATTTGTGTTAGTTGTGAATTCCATTTAACAATTTTGAGTTTTGGAGTTTATGGAAACAAAATAGTTAAACCTATACTTAGAGTTTCAGGCACTGAATTGATACAGAACCCATGCACGTACACACTGCCAACTACTGTTCTAAACTAGGCTGTAGGTTTGGTTTTTTTCTTTTTTCTTTCTTTTTTTTTTTTTTTTTTTTTGTCCTCATATAACTCAGGAGGAATGTTTTATTTTTTTCTTTCCTAACCATGGATTTCCCTAAATGCTTGTACTAATATACTTGGTAAAAAGGGTAGCAATTCGGAGCAGGAACGGGCAGTGGTGATAGGCCTCTGCGTGGCGTTCAGCAGGCCACTATCGATCGGAAGCTGCCTTTTTCCTGCCATATGGCTATGGTGCCGAGATACCAGGGTGATTCATCCTTATCTTGCTCTAGAAACCTAAGTTTTCATTAAAGGTTGATTCAAAATATATTCTTTAATGAGGCTGGCCAGCCTTGACATTGCAACAGAAGTCCATGTACAAAGTTTACATGACAACCATGGAACCAAGTTACAAAAGTGTGTGTGTGCAGGTATATATACATGCATATATATCATGTTTTAACTAGGTTACAATTCTGTGTTGGTTGGGTCACATTCATAGCTACCTACAGCCTCATGCAGTTGGTCACATGTGGCCTATAGGCCCTAGGTTGGTCTTGGATGCCTAGTGCTTTGCTACTGAAAGTATGGTCTCTAGACCAGCAGCTAGCAACAGCCAGGAGTCTGTCTTCAAGCAGGATGCCAGGTTGTGCTCAGCATTTGAATAGCAGTGCATGCCGGGCTTTCTAGCTGTAGCCTCCAGATCAGCAAAACGTACTATGAGCATTCAAAATGTACTGATAGCATTCTCTGGGCCCTCTCCTCCCCACTCCCCTAACCAACTGACACTTTCTGGGAGGACAAGGGGTACAGCTCTTCACTTTATGGATCCCAGAATTATGATTGACACTAGCCTGTGAACCATTTATAGTGATTATCTGAAAAATAGCTGGGAGCTGGGAAGAAAGCTGCTTGCCTCAGAAACATCAATGTTGGAAAAACACTTCAGCAAATAAGGGCCCTCACTGTCAAGTGTGGTCATCAGTCTAATCCTTGGACACACATAGTGGAAGTAAAGGATAGACTGGCAAATCTCTTCCGATTGCCACAAGTGCATCTTAGTACACACACACCCACCCATATACAAAAATACGTAAGTGTTAAGGTCTAATTTCTAGATTAAAGAACAAAACAGTTTAAATAGCCTAGTTTGGTGGCTTGCACCTATAATTCTAGTGGTGGTGAGATGGGAGGTGGAAGAAACAGATTCTTGGAAGTTAATGATCCAGCTAGCTTGGCCTGGGTGAAGTTCCAAGTCAGTGCCTTGTAAATTAACAGACAGACCACCATTAAGGACTGACAGACTTTGAAGGAAGACACCTGATGAGCTTCAGACATAATCTTTGTTAATCAAGCAGGCTGAGAAATATCACTTAATTATAGTCGGTCCTCTGTGGCAACTTGACACTTGAGCCTTGCAGCGGTGACTACTAATGTTCAGACTGTTACAGCTGCTGTTCAGGCCCAGCAAGGATGTATGAACACTTCAAAGGCCAGGCTGTTTTAATGGAGTCTTAAAATGTTTTCTTTCAGGTTAATCTCACATTGCAGATGAAGATAATAGAACAAGAAAAGGAAATTGAAGAACTAAAGAAGCAACTAAGCCTCCTTTCTCAAGATAAAGGGCTGGAGAGATGAGAGGAAAATGGGAGCCTGCCTGTGTAGCCTGAATTATGCTGTCAGCCATGTGAAAGTGGACTTACATTACAGTCAATAGGAATGTAAAATTTCAACCCTTAGCTGAGGACAGGTGTGACTCCAATTGAACAGAGCAAATCTGTGTAAAGATGTAAAAGGGCCCCCAGCTTCCTTTCCTCAAGGGACCCTTCTGTGACCCAAGACTGGACTAAATGAAGCCTCTTCCTCACACCTTCTCCAAGTTTTGATTCCTGAGTTTCCTATTTAAATGTTACTGCCCACCCCTGAATCTTAAGGTAAGGCACCACCCTTTTCTTTAAGCTCTGCCTACTGACCATCCTGTCTTCCTGAAGGTTATACTACAGAAATCAGTGCTCCCTCCCCGACAACTGCTTGCCCCAAGGATGTATGCCAGCCTGGCTGCTGCTGCTGTGACAGCTGCAAGTCTTCCCTGGTCCTTGTACACTGCTGCCACAGCCAGTTACCAAAGACACTTGATCACTCCTTGGCTCAAAACTTCTGTGGGCTATGCTCTGCTTGGAAGGTCAAAGTTCAGCTTCTTAGCACAGTGCACTGTCCCCAGCCCTTCTGTTCTCCTTTGACTGGTATCATCCTGCAGCTTGCCCTCAAGTGATCTTAGCAGCTGAGATGTCGTCTACCTTTATTTTGTGTAGTCTCCATTTCCCTCTTAAAGCCTCAACTCCCCAAGCCATCTGAAATTCTCAGACAGCAATCTCTGATGCCATAAAGTGCCTGCCTCTGGCTGGCAGTCATCTCAGTGCATTGCACTTGGTTTTACTGACTTTAAAATAAAATGAAATAAAATCTATAGATCAATGGTGGTGCTTTTATTGATGCCTGACAACTGGACCAGTCCCTTTCTGACAGCAGACTGGAAGCCATGCCACTCTTCCATTGAACCCTGTAAGATGAGCTGCTCCAATTCACTTAAGGAGCTGGAGGGCAGTGCTGAAGGGGGCCAGGTTCTCACAGGACTTAAGCCACCGCTGCACATTGCTGGGCGCTGCCCCACTGCTGCCTCCAGTCTGTTGGAGCACGGACCACAGCACCACATCTGCTACAGTGAGCTCATTCCCAACCAGCCATGGGCTTTTCCCCAAGGCAGAGTTCATGGAGCGGAACACAGCTGCTTTTTCTTTACTGCTCCCTTCCTTCAGCTGAAACATGGCGATATCCACCCAGCTATCGATGAGGGTTAGGTTGACAGCATTATGCTTCTGGCCAAATAGAGAGAACAGGAAACGTGCAATGTTCCCTTCTCCTTCAATGGGACACATTGTTTGTACACTGAACTTCATCTGTGTCTTGGGCACTGGAAAGGAAAACAAACACCCGAGTCAGAGTGTACTGTGTAGAAGGGGGAACTCATCACATTCACAAACTGATAGTCAAGAGACTTTAGTTTTTTTGTTTGCTTGGTTTTTCAAGACAGGGTTTCCCTGTGTAGCCTTTACTGAGTGTCCTGGAACTCCCTCAGTAATCTAGGCTGGCCTCAAACTCAAGAGATCCACCTGCCTCTGCCTCCCAAGTACTGGGATCAAAGGCCTGTGCCACCACTGCCTGGCTGAGCCTTTAGTTTTTTTATTTTTATTGTTTCTGAGACAGTCTCAGCTATGTATCCCTGGCTGCCCTGAAGCTTGTTATACAGCTCAGACTGGCCTGAACTCAGGATCCACTTTCCTCTGCTTCCTAAGTGCTGGGATTACAGGCACATGCCACCACGACAGGCTTTTGAAAAAGTGCAACCTTCTTCCTTAAAAAAGTGATGGAGGCCCAGTGAGATGACTCCATGAATAAAGGCCCCTGAGTTCAGTCCCCAGGGTGTATAAGCAGCGGATCTGTATACCTTCTGTGGACAACACAGACACCTTGTCCCTGACCTCTACAGGCTTGCCCCCATGCAGCCACACACATACACAATGTACACTGGGAAGAGTTTGTGAGTGACTTGGTAGCCCTTTCCACTCTTGTGTTTATGATGGTTTTCTTCAAGCTAGACAGAACTTGGGCCATCAATTCTATCTCCTTGCCATTAAATTTGGATGCTACAGCCCAGAAACTAAATGTTCCATTGATTGCCCAGGGCAAGGATCATTACATTACTTTGGATGTGAAGTTGGGGGTAGCTAAGGTATCACTGGATGGCCCAGCATGGAGGTGCATGTGCATAACTCTCTTTGGAAGATGAGACAAGAAAACCAAAGGCCAGAGTTTGAAGCTAGCTTGGGTTATGAACTGAGATACTGTCTCAAATAGGAAAGGTACCACTCAACGGGGGACAGGCAATGTTTCCACCTGTATGACGCTCAGGCAGGAAAGGCATTTCTCTGTGGGACAATGAAGAAATGGTACCCTGCTGTCCTTTGTAGGCCAAACAGAAAGACACTGTTAGTGTTCCTTGAATGAATTTTTAAAATTTGACCAGTGGGGATAGCTACTATTCCCTTGCTTTGCAAGGTTGCACAGGAGAACCCCTTCCTTTAAGGCTCAGCTCCCCTTGAACTGTCTGATTGAGAAACCCCACTCTCTCCAGAGCACCTCCCTCTCCAGTGGCCCCACAAGCTGGCTAGGCTTGGAGAGGATTTCACCAAATAACAATTGGCTATACTCAGTGCTGTAAACTGCCCCACACCTTTGCAGCCCAAGGAAGTTCAACCCAGTCCTCCCATTTACCATTCTTCCAAATCAGAGTGAAGCCCAGCTGATATTCATGGCGGGACTGTTTTCTAGCTTGCTCCCCAAAGCACTTGAGAAGATTCTCGGGTACATTCTTGACAGACGAATGTGTGTGCACAGTGGACAGGACCCTGTAGCGTTCACAGAGCAGCCTGTGCAGCACAAGCAGGGACAGTGGTGGGGAGGCTGGGTTTGCGTTGATCACGATGTCTTTCAGCGCCCCATAATCCTGAGGGAGAGACCAAAACGCTAAAGCCAACAAAAACCAACAAAAGCCAACTGGCCAGGGGAGATGGCACACACCTTTAATCCCAACACTCTGGAGGCAGAGGCAAGTGGATGAGGTCAGCCTGGTGTACATACATAGAGTTCCAGGTCAGCAAGGGCTACACGGAAAACTCTGTCTTCAAACAAAGTGCCACCTGTTCATTGTTCAAAAATGAACCAAGTGCTACTACCCCCAAGAACTTTCTGGGGTCTAACTGAGTCTCAAATCCACTTAAAGATGCTGCTGTGACCCTACTTGACAGCTGGGAAAATTAAGTCCTGGGGGGCAAGCAGGTTATCTAGAGTCATGAGCCGAGCTCAGAAGGAAGTGCTGACGGACACAAGCCTGTAAGTCAACACTTTCTAACAAGAGGTAGGAGGAGCAGGAATTTGAGATATAATCAGCTATAAAGTGAGTCTGGGGCCAGCCTGAGCAACATGAGAACCTATCTCAAAACAACAAAACCCAGAATTGGAAAGACAGCTCAGTCTGTAAAATGCTTGCCTTAAAATTTAAGGACCTGAGTTCAGTCTTCAAAGCCATGTGAAAAGTGTGCTTGTAATCCCAGAGCTGAGGAGGTGGGCAAAGGCTAGTCCCTGAAGGTCTGCCAGATAGTTGGAGGTGAGCTCTAGGTCAGTGAGGGACAGTTTGAAAAACCCATGAACATCACCTGAGAAAATGCCTCAGTTTGTTCTCTGGCCTTCACATGCACTTGCACACATGTGCACATGAACCTGCACATGCACATAAAGGCACATAAGCGTGGACCGTGGGTGCCTTGTTCATCCTCAACACCAGGTCCTAGCGTCCGCAGCATACTGACAAGTCAGCACCCTGGCTGTGCATGTTTCCTGGCTCACCTTGGAGACTCTGGCCTCCTCAGGGTCTGGTCAAGTTTTGGTTGATTCCTCAGTGCATGAAAATATGCAGGACAGATGAGAAGGTAGGAGAAAAGACAAACCAAGGCAGAGGCACCAAGGTTGTCAAAGCTCTGGGTGAGTCACTACAACCGGTGTGCTCTTTAGATGTTTGCACTATATTAGCAGAATTCTAGAGATTACTCATGCGGCTTCTTGGACCACTCTACTGCATCTTCAGGCACTACTTTTGAAGAAATGGAACAGCCTTGCATATGGACTGGTCCTCTAAGTAAGTTGAGTTCTATAAATTTCAGTCATAAATGCTAGCTGATACATTTATTTTCTGTAAGTAGCAAGACAGCCACTGCTGACCAGCTCCAACAACCTAGTCCTGATAGACCAAACTTAAGCAAAGTACAGCTGTAGTGCAGGACTGGAACTGGCTTATTGCAATGAACTTCAACAGGAGAGGTGAGATTTTTATATCTGTGTAGCCAAGGCATTTATCCTCAAAAAGAGTGGGGGACACTTCTGTTCTATCTCATGGCATCTAGAATGAGCTGGGATGCCCTTTCCTCCCAAGGCTTAGAGGTAGCTGACACAGACTGAGACAACAGGATGCTGGGACTCTAGACCTCCCTTCTCTGCCCTCTCTTCTCTCTGTGTCCACCCCTCACCATAACAAGAGATCTTACAGCTTTGGGTGTAATCATTTTATTTTTTTGAGAAAGGGTGTCCCTGTCCCTAGACAGGGTTGTTCTAGGGTGTCCCTAGAACTCATGATCCTCTGAGCCCAGCCCCCAAGTGCTGAGCTCACAGGAGTGAGTGAGACCCCACGGCAGCTCTAGGTACAATTACTTAGAGAAGAAATAAAACAAGTGCTCCACCTCTGAAAACTACAATGCCAAGCCACTGGCACCATTTTCTGGCACTAATAGACATCTGTTTTCTCACCTTTCCAAGCACGGAATTCAAGTCCAATGAGTTCGTGGTTAAAGTTGTAGGCTCGTCAGCTTGCAGGATGTTGGTTACGTCCAAGTCCGCATCTGGGGTATGAATCATCTTTGAAAGGCCATCGACTGCTGCCTTTAACTCATACAAGCGCTTTAAAATATCATCTTGGCGAGACTCAAGGGCTTGCAAAGATGGCTCAGATGTTTCCTAAAGTTAATCACCAAATTAGTTTGTCACCCAATTTTCACTGTCTAAAAACACACGGCTCAATATATAAAAGGTGCTTTGCTGGCAGTCCTGACAATGAGTTCCATCACCCAGACCCACATGAAAGGGGAGAACCAACACCTACAAGTTGTCCTCTGACCTCCACATGGATGCTGGTAGGCACCCCCCTCCCCACCAAAACAAGTATGTTTAAAAAAAAAAAATGTAAAACTCTATGACCCACCAGAACTGTAGGACTGTGAAAGACAGCCTGGTTTCTGGTAGAGCACAGGCTAGAAACTGCAGGAGACTCCAGGTGATCCTGAGGGGCCCCAGGTGATCCTAAGGCACCAGTCCCCCAGACTCTAGGCTCCTGACAGGAGGCCACAGCCCTCCATAGATTTGTGTCTTTCAGTTACTTAGCCTCAAAACAGATCTCCATATTAATGAGTTACCTAAAGGCCAGAAGGGTGTAGCCAATTGAGTTTTCCTTCCCAGACACTCCTCCCTGCAAAAGGTATTTAACCTCAGGCCCGCCCTGAGAAAACTGAGGTCCGGTTTTTGATCTAATTCCCACCATGCCAATAAAAGCCTTAAAACCATGGACTTAAAGTCATCAGGATCCTCCATGGGGAACAATGGAGAAGGTCTTCACCTACAGAGCCCCGTTTAATGTAATGGTCTCTATCTGTTGGACTTTCTCAGGACTATAAAGAAGACATCTCTGCGTTACCAGCCACGGAGACCACCAACCCAAGCAAGCCAAACGCTGCGATAAGCCAAGGACCCTCCCCACTGGACTCAGCCGAAGCTTCTCTACCCCACTCCCTTTTGGTTGCAGGACAATCCAGCCCGTGGCCCCCACTTTGTTCTTGGCTCTTCTAAGGATCCCAGAGGCACCTAGGTGCCCAAGAGCCTGAGAACCCAGACGATCGATCGCAGGCCCATGGACACCGAGCCAACTCCGGCAGTCCCCAAGGACTTCAGACTGCGCTCCCCCACCCCCAGAGTAGGGTCCTACACCTTCAGCAATGGAGTAAGCCAGTCAAACTTCTCGTGGCCCGGCCCCCTCCCTGAGGGGCCAGAGCCTAGTGGCAGGACAGATGCAGGACACCCCACTTTAACCCAACACAGAACCTCCTTTCCTCCAGCAGGTCCTGCAAATCGACCCACAAGTTACTCTACAACATTGAAGAAACATGACTGAGCATGGCTGTGAAGTAGTCCTCTTTGGGAGTTAGGAGAACTTGTTCTTCCAAAGGGGTTAGTTTGGTTCCCAGCCCCTACATCAAGAGGCTCATAACTAACTGCAACTCCAAGTCCAAGAGATCAGACATCCTCTTTTGGTTTCCACAAGCACTGACACACACAGCACTCACTCACAGACATGCACACATACACATAAGTAAGAATAAAAACAAATCTCAAAAAATAGTCGATTCCTATTTCAGGTAAATTAGATGAGAAAAGGAAAGAAAATGAAAATAATACATTGGCCCTCCTCTAGCCCTTTGTTTTTGAGAGACAGTTTCACTGTACAGCTTTAAGTGACCTGGAACTCAATCCTGTTTCAGTTTCCAATGTGCTAGAATTACAGTGTGCACCATCACACCTAAGACAAAATCCCAACTCTTATAAAATAAAGGAAGGGTCTTTGCTATGTTGTCCAGGGTGGCCTTGGGCTTCGGGACTCATGAGATTTTCCTACGTAGGCCTCTCATTGTACCCAGAATCCTTTATTCTCCATAACAGGCTAATTAAAAATACTTGGTTTAAGCCATATATAGTGGTGCATACCTGTATTTCCAACATTTGGGAGGTTGTAGCAGGAGGATCAAGAATTTAAGTACTGCCTCAGCTGCTGCATAACAAGTTCAAGGCTAGCATGGACTACATGAGACACTGTCTTAACCACACACCTTCAAAGACTATGTCTGGCCAGGCGATGGTGGCGCACGCCTTTAACCCCAGCACTTGGGAGGCAGAGGCAGGTGAATTTCTGAGTTTGAGGCCAGCCTGGTCTACAGAGTGAGTTCCAGGACAACCAGGACTACACAGAGAAACCCTGCCTCGAAAAACAAAACAAAAAAACAAAACAAAGACTATGTCTGAATGAGCAGAGAAAAGATAGAGAAAGAACAGTAGAAAATAATTTATACAAAGAAAGGGGAGAAAGGCCCTCAATGTTTAAATTATTTTTATTTTATGTGTATAGGTGCTTTGCCTGTATGTTTATCTGTGCATGTGTGTACACCAGTGCCCAGAGGTCAGGAGAAAGCACTGGATATCCTGGAAGCAGGATTACAGTCAGTTGTAAGTTTCTCTATTGGTTCCGAGAACCAAACCCAGGCTCCCTGCAAGAGCAAAAAGTGCTCGTAAGTACTGAACTATCTCTTTCAACCTGGAACTCAGGCTTTGAAGGGTCCTTTAGTTTGGAAGCATCTCCCTGGAGCAAGTGCTTCCTGGGAAAAGTGATCACTTTATTTCAAGGCAGCACTGGCATTCTCATATCTTGGTCATCTGGAGCACTCACCTCTGAGATAATAACTCACAAAGAGGAAACAGCTCATCCTTCATATCAATGCATCCTTTTTGCCAAATACAGTCCGGCATGCATTAAGAAACCAATCATAGTGGCTGAGGAGTAAGTCTCAAACTACAGACTTTATTTCAGTTTTTTATATATTTATTTATTATGTGTGCGCACATGAATGTGGAGGTCAGAGGACAGCACAAGGGCATTGATTCTCTCCTTCCACCATGTGGATTCCAGGGATGAAACTCAGACGCTCAGTTATGGAGCCATAGCCATCTCACCAGCTCAGTTTTGTGTGTGTGTGTGTGTGTGTGTGTGTGTGTGTGTGTGTCTGTCTGTCTGTCTCTCTCTCTTTCTCTCTCTCTGTGTGTGTAGACAGAGAGAGAGAGAGAGAGAGAGAGAGAGAGAGAGAGAGACCACAGTGGCCTTAAACGCAACCTCCTAAATGTTGGGATTAGAGGTTCAACACCACATCCCATGGTCAGCACTTCTAGTTCTTTTAACAGCTTGTGGTTGTGATTTGTGTGTGTGTGTGTGTGTGTGTGTGTGTGTGTGCAGTCTTCTTCATTTCTACAAACAGCAATAGAAAGCCATGTCCTACCAGAGCCAAAGTAGCAGCAGCTACTAGATCCAAACTGAAGCAACACACACTGAGGCAAGCCTGAGGCAGGAACTGTGGATGTAATGGGACTGATTTCTGAGTTCTAGTCCAGCTTGATGTAGGTTCTCTGTTCTGAGCAACACAGAAATGCCTAAGATCTATTTACCTCACTGCTACCTACCATGCCCGCCTGCTGTTCCCTTGCTGAGAGTGGACTGTGATCCACTGGTGTCATTTATGTATTTGTGTCATTTATGTATTTAGAAGCAGTCAACTCTTTGTGTAGCTCTGATCTCTAATTACTTATCCATCCATGTTGTGACCTCTGCTAGAGAATTGCTATAGCAGCAGGATGCGTGTCATCTGAATGTTCATGAAACTCTGAACATGACATGGCTGTTGTCATCGTGGAGTCAAAGTAGCTTTGATTATCCCTGGGACCCCCATAAAATCCAGGCCATCAGAATTCTCTTTGGATGGGGGAGGGCATATGAGGCTGAGCAGGAGCACCCTCCCCCAAGGATATACAAGCAGTTAATATTTGCTGGAAGTGCTTTCTATAGTGGTGTAGCTGCCTATATACAGCCCATATTCCCGTAAGTAAGCCTGATTAAACTCACCACGCTAGACTTTTGGTAGAATTCTTTCTTTGGTCTGTTGATGCTTCTACCCTGAAGCAAATGGATATTTGTTCACGTCTCCCCAGGAAAGTCACATAATATATCAACTTTTAAAGAAAGTAAGGCAGACTTTAAAAACTAGACAAGGCGGAGGCTGGAGGGATGGCTCAGGGTACTGCTCTTCTAAAGGACCCAAGTTCAGTTCCCAGAACCCACAACAGGTGGTTCACAACTTGTCTAGAACTCCAGCAGATCTGACTCCTTTGGTCTCTTCAGGCTCCTGAGCTGACACGCACACACATAAATTAAAAATGAAAAAAATTCTTTAAAACAAAAACCATTTCAAACAAACAAACTAGCCAGGGCTGGAGATGTAGCTACCTGGTAGAGATCTCATGGAGCACGTACAAAGGCCTGGATTCCATCTCCAGCACAAAACAAAACTCTGCTGCTTGAATGAAGGTGACAGTCCTACTCTGGATTGTTTTTTGTTCCCTGGGAATGTACAGTTGAAGGTGCACTTGGCTGTGCCCCATGACAGTATCTAGTTGAAGGACCACTGATCCGTGTCTGCTGTTGTCTTCATAGTTCTGCAGCTAGACAACTGTGAATATCACTAGGTTTTGAATTAACTACTTCTCTTCCAGTGTAAGCAAAATAAAGGATGACAAGGATCAGGAAAATTGACCACAACAGCATCTAATTATGTATTTGTCCAAAATGCCAAATTTTCAAACTGTTGGAAATTTGGGCTTTGATAATCAGTAGGAAACTGAATGAGGAGAGGAGGGGAAGGGAGGGGAAGAGTGAGGGAGAGAAGAAAATTGAATGTGGGGCTAAAAAAGGAAGGATATGACAACTCCTAAGGTATGCTGGAGATAGTGTATTTCGATAAAAGGGAGAGCAGAGGCAGAGACAGCTGGGAGAGTTCAGAGTGAACATGGCCAGACTGAGCTGGGAAGTTGGCCAAGAGAGTGGCATAGCCAAATGGCTTACTTATATAGGGGCCAGAGGAACTGGGGAGAGGGAAGCCCCGCTCACTACCTGGGTTTCAGAGTAGGGGATGGGGTAAATCAGCCAGGAGGGCCCTGTAACAGGTAGAGACTGAGGGATGCTGGGTGGGCCTGAGGGCCAGTGTCTGCTTTGATGTGTTAATGGAACCTCAGCCATTTCAGACCTAACAAAAACCTGAATAAGTCTTTAGAAAAATGAGAGATCAAACAATAGTGATAAACATGGTAAGACAATCATTTTGAGTTAGGCAAGGTGGCACACATTTCTAACCCTAGCACTTGGGAGGTGGAGGCCAGAGGAAGAAGAGCTCAAGATCATCTTTGGCTACAAGAGTTCAAGGACAGCCTGGGCTACAAAGGCACTGTTTCTGCCCCACGACCCCATGACCAGGAAAAACTAAAAAATACCTCAACTTACTTAGAAATTGGAGAAATCCGAATTAAAACTACATTAGTAGTTGCCTGCTGGTAACAGCTTAGACCTGTATAGCCACTTTGAAAAAGAACTTACAAAGTAGAAGACAAACCTGCCCACTAGGCCAGGAATTCCATTTCATTATAGGCTATTTATGTTAGTTAGTCTATAAATTCCAGTGCTCATGATTGGGGGCTGGGTAGATTAAATATGCGGGGTGTGGCTAGGCAGTCTAAAGGAATACGATCACTATCTTTATTATAGCAAAATGACTGAAAATCTTGGTCAGCATGCCAGACAACAGAACGCATACTACGTCTTGAATACATCAATATTATATAGCTTAAGGATACAGACTCCATAACCTAATCGCGAAAAACAACATTTAGCTACAATAAAAGTCGGGACCTCTTGTGAAAAAGTTGCAAGTGGGGAGGATGGGGCACTAAAACCGTCAACCTGGGTTACAGTAACCCTGGGATCTGAAAATTCCTCGGAATGAGCATTTTCGTGCTGTACTCTTTTCTATGCGCCTGGCGATCGCAACAGGAACCCACGACAGCACTAATCTAGGTGGGTCTTGTCGGACCCAGCTACAGAAGGGACCCGGACCCTACGCAGACACAGCGCCGGCGCGCTAGACTGGACAAGGGATAGGGCAGGGCGCGGCGCGAACAGCGCCTGCGCATTAGGCAGGGGCCGCACGCTCCTACCTGCACGTGGCCCGCGTCGGTCACGGGGCTGGTGGTCTTGCTGTGCACGTTGGGGAGCCGGTACATGCAGGTTGGAAGCTCTACACGCAGAGGTGCGCTGCCTCCATGATAGGGCTTTACCTGGTACATCGGCATGGTGGGAACCAAAGGAAGGTAGCGGGCGAGGGACTGGAACGCTCAGAGGCCACCCAAGGCCAACTCAGACCGTAGCCACCTTCTTTCCGACTCTTGCGGCTGGCGTTCCGGAAAAATGAAGTCCCTGAGCCTTTATTGGCCGGGCTCGTCGACGTCACCAACTTGACCTTTGAGCTGGCCAATCAACGGTAAGGAGGTCTTGGCATGCTTTCGCTACCCCGCCCGGAAGGGGCGGGCTATATGTCAAAAGTAGCCAATGGGTGGCCCAGGAGACGCGATCCACCGAGCGGCAGCGCGAACTCTCCCGCGGTGACTGAGGCAGGAGGAGTGCTGCATCCATGGAACAAACTGAAGGCGCGAGGTAAGCTGGGCTTGCAGTCTCCGGGCGCGTTCTTTATAGAGTTCCCGCTATCCCGGCCTCTTGGAAGAACCGGAAGTTCTTGCTGAGGCGCGAGGCAAGCTCTTGGACTCAGAGAGGCATTCACGTACGCTGGGCCGGGTTCCTGTGAGGAAGCTAATTCCTCGGCGTCCTCCGGCCACAAGCGGTGGACTTGAAACCCAACACGAAAATAAATCGCAGTAGACAGAATTCGTTTCCTTTTTTTTTTTTTTTTTTGGGGGGGGGGAGTCTTTATACCTGAAGACTTGGAGAGTGAGGTGTAAAGGCTCACGCTAATTTTGCAGTCAGGAGGATTTTTAGATTTATTATATTACGGTGCTTCTGTGTATTTGGTATTGTGTTCACAGGTGGCATCAAATCAGTGAAGCACATCTTACAAGGCCAGCACAGTTCCATTCGGTGACAGAAATGCAAATTTGCTGTCTGCATTTTAACATTGCGATTTCCCCCTCCCGCCTCCCCCCCACCCCCACTCCCAGATCCTCTGCAGTTAGAGATGAGAGCAAGTTTTGGTTTTTGAACTCAGGCTCCTCCTCCTACCTCAAACACCTGAGTGCTGTGATAACGAGTGAGGTTCTGTGCAAGGGAGATTGAATTGAAGAGAGGTTTGTTTGCTTATTTCATCAGGGTTTTTGGAAGTCTAGTATATGTCAGCCCATAAGGAAAATACTCCAAAATTCTTACCGCACGGATGCACCTATGTTTTATTATACTTCCATGGAGCTTTTCATAGCCAGGAAACTTATTTTTACTGTGACTAACCCGTAGGGGAATTTGACAGTAGATTGGAACCTAGTCGTTGCTGGACTTCATACTTCATATGATAGGCAGTGAGCACCACTTGACTGGGTTTGTGATTACAAAAAAAAAAAAAAACAAAAAAAAAAACAAAAAACAAAAAAAAAAACAAAACAAAACAAAAAAACTGATGGGAATCAAGCCACACCTATAATCATAGCACTGGTTGGGTGGAAACAGGAGCATCAGGCGTTTATAGTTACCTTTAACTATGTAGGGAGTTTGAGTTACATTGGACCCTGTGTCAAGACAAACAAGAAGTAAACCAAAACTGGTGGTAGCAATCAGACAAAACAGTGATTAAACTCGGAAAGCCAGTACGGAAAGAATGAGCTCTTGTCTCTAACATGAACTTGGAACTTTCATGAGAGCAGTGTAGGCAGCTTGGATTTGGGTTCAGGTTTCAAAAGGAATTATTACATAGCCGGGGGATGATTTTTGTCAACCAGTATTTCTCACCAAACTTTGACTTTTTAAGAATTGTGTAAAAAACTATTGTTGCTTTTTATTCAGCTTTTCAAGAATGAAGAACTTGTGTTGTAAAAGCTTACTGATCTGTCCCTTGAGAAATACAACAGGCCTCCTCCATAGAGATGCATGGACAATTAGATTTTGCAGAATCAGATAGTTTTAAATACATATTAGCAGATGTTAAAAGATTGTAGAACATTCATGTCCCAAGTGAAATGAGTGTGTACATATAATGAATGGATGGGTTAGGCTAACTACTTACAGGTCAGTCATTTACCAAGATAAAAGTTAAGAGTGGAATCTGCTTTGTCTAAGTATTTACTTTGTGTTTTGTTACTGGTTGTTTTGTTTTGTTTAGTACAGAACGTGCTAAAGCCATCAAGCCTATTGATGGGAAGTCAGTCCATCAAATTTGTTCTGGGCAGGTGGTACTCAGTTTAAGCACCGCAGTGAAGGAGTTGATAGAAAATAGTATAGATGCTGGTGCTACTAGTATTGGTAAGTTTGGAAAACTTTTCTTTTTTATAAAGATTAATTCATTTATTTTATATTTGTGGGTACACTGTTGATGTCTTCAGACACATGGGAAGAGGTCATCTGATCCCGTTACAGATGACTGTGAGCCTACCATGTGGATGGTAGGAATTGAACTCAGGACCTCTGGAAGGGTAGTCAATGCTCTTAACTGCTGAGCCATGTCTCCAGCCCATGGTTTGGAAAAGTTTTAAGCACCAAGAAATAATCACTCATGTTACTTATTTAAGAAACATTACTTGATTATTAGAAAATAAATACTGCTATACCAGTTATTATTTTGGCGTGAACACTTAGTTGTTGTATGAAAGGCTTTCCCTGAGGAAACACAACACACACAGGTCCACTCACCACTGGTAGGGAACTTTGAGACAGACTGAGAAAAGTCATGCATCACATTCTGACTTGGTGAATTAGTGTATTTGTGTTGGCATTACTAACAGAAATATGGATGCGGGATTATTTACGGGATCAAGAATGATTCAAAAGCAGCTGTATTACCTAGACACCCACCCCAGCTTCAGTGATGAGCCCTGAAGGTGGCTTTTAAGAAACTCAGCAAGGCTTGGAGTTTTCATCTTTCCTGGACTTGTGACATTTGTTTACCTTTGGAGTCACAAGCCCACTCCCTCCTGGAAAGAATCTTTCAAATCAGGGAAAACTTATACAACAGTTTTGTGCTTGGTATTTAGCTATGGAATAAGAGTTAATTGAGTCGTGTGTAGATGCTGTGCTAAGAGTTAGACGTGGAATGTCTTATTTAGTACGTGGACTATTATGACTTGAGAGTTACTATTTCTGTCACACAGAAGAGAAAACCGAGGTACCAGGAATTTATTGAGGCTATAAAGCTCAGAAAATATGATCCAAGAACTCTGAGTGCAGAGCCTTTATTCTTATATTACGTGTTCTTCGATTCTTAGTTGTGAGCCTAGCCTTCCTGAGCCATTGCTCCAGCCCGAGCCTGTTCTTAATGACTATGTTAAAAGTATTCCTTTTGAAATAGTAATAATAACAATAACAATGATAATAATAAACCAACTATTTAATCTGAGCTTACAAGGAGGACTTTCAAGTATCCTGGGCTTGGTCTTCAGTGCCACATACCCCGCCCCTTTAGAATGACGGTCGTATCTTTAAGTAAAAGTATAGGCATGACTGTTAAGTTTGCATTCTGTGCTACCGATATTGTCAAAATAAAACCTTTTAGCATGGCTTAATCATTAAGAAAGAAATATATTGGATTTTTTAGATCTAAGGCTTAAAGACTATGGGGTGGACCTCATTGAAGTTTCAGACAATGGATGTGGGGTAGAAGAAGAAAACTTTGAAGGTCTAGGTAAGACAAATGTTCCTATTCATATATAGTAATCATTTCCATATGTCTCAGATGTTTGAGTAACACTGTCTTACAATACATACTGTGGTAGATTGTATATGTTTCTCACACTATCACTGAAGACATTTTGGGCCTTTCTTTCCACTCTCTTTCAGCTCTGAAACATCACACATCTAAGATTCAAGAGTTTGCTGACCTTACACAGGTTGAAACTTTTGGCTTTCGGGGGGAAGCTCTGAGCTCTCTGTGTGCACTGAGGTGATGCGTTATTCTCATCAATTGGACACCATATGTAACAACTTCTGCAGGCTGAGAAGCAGGATGAGAATCCTTGTTGTTTACGATTTATTACTGAAGTATCTTGACTCCTCTGAACTTCGGAATTCTCTCTTATCTGATTGCTAATCTAAGTAACTCACTGACGTTTGAGAAATAGAGGAGTGAAATGAAGCAAATCATACAGTAGAAAAGTCACTGCCTGTCTTAAAGCACTTAGTAACCTTTAGGGAGCACACAGGCTAGGGTTGTAGCTTAGCCACAGACTGCTGTCTACAATACAGGATGCCTGGGATCAGCCAGTAGCACTGCAAAAGTAAATAAAGATAAAGTAATACATACATGATACATTATAAGTTCTGTTAGTTTCAGTTCTTCAGTTTTTAGGAAAAGATGTAATTAAATCCCTATTTTAATTACAATGAATATACATTTTATATTCTTGAATCATGTCTTTGAATTCTTCGTAACTGTTCGAATTAGTAACAAAACTGAGAAATAAAGCTTTGAGAATAGAATTTGAGATACTTTGTTATTTTGCAGTTCAACCTAAAGAAATCTTTAAAAGAAAAAAACAGCATTTATAAAACTGTCTCACCATCTTTTAGGGGCCAAACTTAAGGCATTGTGATAATTCCTTACTCAGTTAAAACCTTAATTATCTGAGAAGAATATCACCATTTCAAGAGAGTTCTGAGAAAAATGAAAGTACCTCCCCACATACAGACCCCTTGCAATGCTAAGGCCTGAAGTATAAGTTGAAGCAAGTGCTAGCAACGTGCTCTGCCTCTGAGCTACATCCTAGCAGCCCTAATGGACATGCTGTCCCTGCCACTCTCTTACAGTGATGTCACTATATCTACCTGCCATGCATCTGCAAGCATTGGGACTCGACTGGTATTTGACCATGATGGGAAAATCACTCAGAAAACTCCCTACCCCCGACCTAAAGGAACCACAGTCAGTGTGCAACACCTATTTTATACACTACCAGTGCGTCACAAAGAGTTTCAAAGGAACATTAAAAAGGTATCGGTAAATTCACCATCCTAGTCCTCATATGCCAATGTAGCATATGATTAATAAAATTATTAAAGATAAATATCAGTTAATTTTTCTTCCTTTAATTAAAAGATATGAAAAATATTTTTTTGAGACTTGTCTCATTATGTACGGTCTGGTCTTGTTAGTGCCTACCTTTATTGTTTAAGTGGGAGAACTACGGGTGTTGACCACCATGCCCAGCTGTTTTGTTGTTAATCAGTTAGGATCATGCCATGTATACTGTCCTATCACTTGGAACTGGCTCCAAAACATGCCTTTAAAATTATCTTATTTGGGGACTAGAGAGATGGCTCAGTGGTTAAGAGCAGCCATTGTCATTTCTGCAGGCCAGTCTGTTGGGGGCATTTTCTCAGCTGAGCTTGCCTATTCCCAAAGAACTCTATCCCGTGTTAAGTTGACAGAAACTTAGCAGAACAAGTCAGTAAGTAAACATCATAGCTACCATGTTCAGCTAATGAATATTATTTTAAATAGGTCTTGTATGTTTATGGCTAGTCTTTATAGAAGGATAAAATTTCTTATTAAAAAAATCAAAGGAGCCAGGATGATGGCACACATCTATAATCCCAGATTCAAGAGGTGTGGGCAGAAAAAACTCAGATTGAAGGGCCATCTTGGATTATATACGGAGATCATGTCTTAAAAAACAAGAAGACTAAATTTCTACATGAAGCGTTCTAGATTCAAAGGACAGGCAATTGTTTTGTTTTAGTTTTTGAGAGAGGGTTCCCTTTGTTGTCTGGGTGGCTTGGACCTCATGGCCTTCCGACTTGACTCTCCTGAATTTCTAGGGTTATAGGTATGCCTCACCCACCTGGTTTAGAATGTACTTTGGGTGTATGTGGGCTGCGAATGTGCATGTGGAGGCCAAAGGTCAACATCTTGTGTCCTCTGTCACTTCATCCTTATTTTGGAGTCACCATATTCCTAACCCCCATGAGTCCGCGGGTTTTACTACACTGGCTAGCCAGCAAGTTTCAGAGAGTTTGTTTTCCACCTTGCCAGTGCTGCAATTATGGATTTATTTGTTCTGCTATTTCCAACAGTTTCATGAGGCTCTGGTACTCATGCTTGCCCAGCAAGCATTTTACTGACTGAGTTAGCTCCCCAGCCCCTAGAATGATGATGGAGTACCTGCCTACCTGCCAAAAATGAGAAGACGGTGACTAGAAGCCAGAGCC
Source organism: Arvicanthis niloticus (assembly GCF_011762505.2). Taxonomy (NCBI): domain Eukaryota; kingdom Metazoa; phylum Chordata; class Mammalia; order Rodentia; family Muridae; genus Arvicanthis; species Arvicanthis niloticus. Next base: position 34,616,508 of record NC_133432.1, read on the forward strand.
AAGTTTTACTTTACAGCATGCATGGGGACGATTCTGCACAGATCCTTGTGTCAAACATTCTTCCCTTTTTTTTATTTTCAAGGCCATGTAGAACCTTGGGTCAAATGTTGTAAGTTTAGCCATGCAGTTTCTGTAAGATCAAAGTAATCTTGAGTCTTGTGTTTCTCAAACAGGAGTATGCCAAAATGGTCCAGGTCTTGCAGGCATACTGTATCATTTCAGCAGGCGTCCGTGTAAGTTGCACTAATCAACTAGGACAGGGGAAGCGGCAACCCGTGGTGTGCACAAGCGGAAGCTCTGCCGTGAAGGAAAATATTGGGTCTGTGTTTGGCCAGAAGCAGGTAGGGGCCAGCTAGCTACTGGAAAATGTTTGACTTTGTTTTTCATATTTATTGTGGGTATGCACACGGGAGTGCTGGCACCTGCAAAGGCCAGAAATGTTGGATCTCCCTGGAGCTGGAGTTACAGGTGACTGTGAGCACCTGACATGAGTGCTGGGCACTGACCCCAGTCCAATGGACGAGAAGTATATGCTGTTCACCCCTGAGCCATTTCCTCAGCCCCCCGAGAAGTGGGCTTGTTGTTATTGTTTTGTTCTAGTAATTGTAGCAAGTCTTGCTGTCCTTCACAGAGACTAAAACCCAAAAAGAAATATTTAAGTGCTCTATAGCTAAGGTTAATGTCTGAGAGCTAAAGATTTTTTTTTAATTTTATTTTTTAGAAAATGAAAAACTGTATCCTTTAATATTCTGTCTCTCTGAAAAACATGAAATCATCAAGTAGGAGCTTGGTGATTCATTTTCCAAGTAAACAGATTGAAGTCATTTTAGCACTGTAAAATAGTTGTCAAGGTTCTTTGAATTTTATTTTTTTATTGTTCATTTCTGTGTGTATATGTGTGTAGTCTTAATGAGGCATAGCTTACCCTGGAAAGAAACCACATTTTATCCTCCCTGAAGTGTGATTGCTGCTGCCTTAGGAGGTGACCATTACTCTTGGTGTCTTTCAGTTGCAAAGCCTCATTCCCTTTGCTCAGCTGCCCCCTAGTGACGCTGTCTGTGAGGAGTACGGCCTGAGCGCTTCCAGGGCTCCACAGAATCCTTTCCAGTGAGTACACTGACTGCTGCCAGGAGAACTGCAGCCAGCATGCCTCGGGTGGGCTTTATTGTGTGTGTGTGTGTTTGAATAGTGACTTTACGGTGTAGGGTGATTGTGTACAGCTAGGAGAGAGTGGGTAACTAGCACTGTGGCTTAATTCAGACAGTAGGCTGGGTGACTGGTACGTCCAAGAGGGTTTCCTGTTAAATTAGTCTACTTTGGGTTGGAATAATTTTTTAATTATTCTACGTTTGACCTTGGGATCTATTGAACTTGCCCAGCTCCATTATGTTTAGTGTAGGAAATATAGACACTTCCATAAAGAGCATTGTCCCAGTGGAGGTCTGTATTGGTCATTTCTACACTTGTGTTTTGGCTTATCGTAAAATTGCAAAGATGGTGTTGTAGTTTGCTCTCTATTGCTGTGATAAACCCTGACCAAAAGCAGCTGGGGGAGAAAAGGGCTTCTTTCCCCTGACAGCTGAAGTTATCAAGGCAAGTCAAGGCAGGAACTAAAGTGGAGACCACAGAGGAACACTGCCTACAGGCTCACGTCTGTGGAGTGCTCAGTTTGCCTATACACACACAAGGCCCACCTGCCTGGCACGGCACCACCCGCAGTGGGCTGGGCCTCCCTCATCAGTCATCAAGCAAGAAACTGCCCCACAGATGTGCCCATGGGCCAGTCTGATGGACGCAGTTTCTCACTTGAGAGTCCTCTTTCCAGATGATTCTGGTTTGATGACAAGAACTAGGCAGCACAGGTGGACACCTGTGTTTTACCTTTGCACACAGTCCTGGGGTAGGACTCACGAAGAGCAAGAAACTCTACATCTTAAACCTTCATAGAAGTTAATGTTTGGGAATGAAAATATTTTGTTATATTTTTAATTTTATGCTTATAGAAAATGAATTCTTTTCACTGTTTTTCTCTTTATGTGTGAAAAAGTATGCAAAGGAGGCTGACTAAGCAGATTTTGTTTGCATACGTGTGTGTGTGTGTGTGTGTGTGTGAAGGCCAAAGATCCAATTCCTAGTATCATTGTTCAGACACCATTCACCCTGTTTTGTTTTTTTTTTTGTTGTTGTTTTGTTTTTTTTAAGATTTATTTATTTCTTTATTTTTACGAACATGAGTGCTCTATTTGCATGTATAGCTGCATGGCAGAAGAGGGCATCGGATCCCATTACAGATGGTTGTGAGCCACCATGTGGTTGCTGGGAATTGAACTCAGGAACTCTGGAAGAACAGTCAGTGCTCTTAACCACTGAGCCATCTCTCCAGCCCCCTCACCTTATTTTCTGAGATGGGATCTCACTGGCCTGGATTTCATCAAGTAGGCTAGTCCGGCTGGCCAGTAAGACCTAGATATATGTCTGCCTCTACCTCCTCAGCACTGGGGTTTCAAGTGTGTACCACCATGCTTGAGGGTTTTTTTAACCCAGATTCTGGAGACTAGTCAGGCCCAAGTGTTTACACAACAAGCACTTTCCAGTAACTTAGCCTCCTCTCTTTTAACGAGGCAAGGGCTATGTGACTGCTAATGTTCATGTGGGATTTGCCCTGATGAGTGGGTCACCAGCTGTTCCATGCTGACTTGATTTTAAGAATGCCTGTGCTAAGCTGGAACACTTGTAATCCTGGCAATGGGATGGTGAGAGCAGGAACTGCATGGGGAGACTCATGTGTCATGTGTGGACATAACCGGTTTCATGCTGTAACTGTTCTTCCTGTATCCCTTTGACAGCATTTCGGGCTTCATCTCACAGTGCACACACGGGGCCGGGAGGAGTGCAACAGACAGACAGTTTTTCTTCATCAATCAACGGCCTTGTGACCCAGCAAAGGTAGTTTTCATTGTCTGTTTGAGACAGACTCATGCAGCCCTCTTTGGCCTCAAGCTACCCTGTGTAGCCAGGACTACCCTTGAATATCTGATCCTCCTCTACCTCCACCCACGAGGATTTGGACCACCAGGCCTGGTTTATGTGGTACTAGTAATTAAACCCAGGGCTTTGTTTGTGCAAGGCAGACATTCTGATGTGGAGCTGACTCCACATGACTTCATGACTGTCTGATATAGGCAGTTTACATGGAACTTGGAATGTCACAGAAACATGCCTTTAAAATTATCTTATTTGTGGGCTAGTAAGATGGCTCAGGGGTTGACAGCACTGATTGCTCTTCCAGAGGTCCTGAGTTTAATTCCCAGCAATCACATGGTGGTTGACAACCATAATGAGGTCTGGTGCAGGCATACGTGCAGGCAGAACATTGTCTACATAATAAATACATAGACCTTTTAAAAAATTATCTTATTTGGGGACTAGAGAGATAGTTAAAAACAGCCAGTGTTCAATTCCCAGCACCCACACGAGGGCTCAAAACTACCTGTAACTCCTGTCTCAGAGGATACAATACCATCTTCTGGTCTCTTCAGATACTAGGCACATAAGTGATACATAGACATACATACATGCAGGCAAAACATCTATGAACATGAAAATGAATAATAACATTTTAAAAATTTTCGCATTTAGGAAAGTTTAAGTTTTGTGTGTATAAAAGTACTTATTATTAATATACTTATTATCATAGAAACTACCACTACTAGAAAAAAAGCAAACATTATCAATCATTATCTACATTTTTTATTGCAAACTGACCACATGATTTGCTTGTGTTTTTTCTCTTCCCTTTGTCAGTTTCACAGGAGAATGAGGGCCCAGCTTTAGCTCTGCCGTAGACAGTGTCAGCTAAGCAGTGTCCTTATGAGACTTTAACAGCTTGGCTCTGACTTCCACATTCTCAGCAACAGTGACCTCGGGGGATTTTGACACTTTAAAATTCTACTGCATTCCGACTGTGACCCAGTTTCTACATTTTAAGATTAGATATTATTTCTAATGTCATTTAATAATTGTATTGTAGTATCATATACGTGTGGACCTAAGTACATTTGAACATGCTTTATTAACATTGAACTACACCTGCATTCTATCTGTCTGTCCATCCATCTACCTACTTACCTACCCCTCAGTCTGCCTACCACAACCTCTGAAGTACTGGGGTTGTAAGTGTCCACCACCAAACCTGACAGAGATTTCTTGAGTAATATCTTTGGGTTGGAAAGATTCAGTTTTAGGAATCTATTTATCTTGTCACTTTACCTATGGAGCCCTTTAGTGAGATGTGTTTGTTCTTGACTGGAATTCTACTGGGAAGGCTGAAGAGCAAGATTTTGAGGATAGCCTGGGCTACACAGCAAGCTCATGAAACAAATCCCTTTGAAAAATATGAGGAAACTTTTAAAATAGTATTTATATTTGTTATTTTGATTATAGAATACCTTCACAAGTACGTGTGTGTATGTATGTCTTATTTACATGTGTGTTAAGACATCAAATTGTAGCGGTTTTTGTGGTTTCTCAATGCTGAGTATTGAATCCAGGGTCTCCCACATTCTAGGCAAATGTTGTGTCACTGAGCTATATCCCCCTTCACCCCCCACTCCATGAGACTAGGTCTCACTAAATTACCCTGGGTAACATTGAATTCACTCTAGCCCAAGCTGGTCTTGAAATTTCCATCTTCCTGCCTCTGCCTCTTGAGTAACTGGGATTGCGGGCCTCTATGTCAAAGCTTAGGTAGATTCTATACTGAAGTCTATGCAGTTTATTGTGTACCAATCATACATTAATAAAGCTGTATTAGGAGCTGGGAATGGCCCAGTCGATGGAGTGCTTGCCTAGTATGCACAAAGCCCTGGGTTCCATGTGTAGCACTGGAGTGATGGTGTATGCCTATAATCCTGGCATTCAAGGTGGAGGCAGGAGGATCAGAAGCACAAGGTCATCCTTCCATACGCTACATAAAACTCTACGTGAAAAAAAAAAATGCTTTAAAGCTGTGTGAGTTTAGTAAGACTTAGCAGAAAGAGGTCCCTTTGGAGATGGGTTAGAATAGTGAGTTGTTAGGACAGTGTGTGGATGGAGCATTTCTTTTCTCATCTTTGTTTCTTACACAGGTCTCTAAACTTGTAAATGAGGTTTATCACATGTATAATCGGCATCAGTATCCATTTGTTGTTCTTAATGTTTCTGTTGATTCAGGTAAGTCCCATTAAAGTTTCAGCAAGAATTTTGTTTTTCTTAAAAGAGTAAAATGAGGGCTGGAGAGATGGCTCAGCTGTTAAAGGCTAGGCTCACAACCAAAAATATAAGAGTAAAAATGCTTTATAAAGCTTTAATATAACAATAGAAATTAACTGATAATCATGTAATTTTACATTTTATACTGACCATACTGCATTCTATTTGAAACAATGTTCATTGTATTATTAGGAAATGTCTCTTTAAACTTGAACAAAGGGAGTAAGATACTTATAGATTCTCCTTGATTTTGAAAAGGATTAATTTCATATGTATTTTTTCTTTTTGATTGTCAAATTCTGATTTATTTAGACCCACATTTTCTAGACATTTTAAAATATATATATGCCTTTCTTAAAATAGCCATGCCCGTTCACACATGCAAACAAGGACTCATAAACATTAACATTTGTGGAAGAAAATATTTAGCGAACCGCCGGTGGCTCAGCCCTTAAGGCTCCCGCCCGCAGAGGGCGCCCCGTCTCTTGGTGTGCGGGTTCGAGTCCCGCCGTCTCTCCCGTCTTCCCACGTCATCTCGTGGGGAAAAAAAAAATATTTTTTTATCTTTATTGTTAGATGTGAACATTTTATTTTCAATGTCATTAAAAATTACTTTTACAAAAACAACTAACCAACTATAATTTGGGGACCTGTAGACCTGGTTCAGTGGGTAAAAGCTTGCTCTGCTTGCAGAGGACTGGAGATGGTTCCAGCACGGACATCAGGCAGCTCATAACTAACTGCCTGTGACTAAAGCTCCAGGAAATCCAGCATCCTCTTCTGTCCTTATGAACATCTGTATACACATGCATGTGTGCAGGCATGCACAGACACACACTCAATGCAGATACCCACAGAGGCCTGATGAAGCTGGAGTTACATGCGGTTGTGAGCCATCTGATGTGGGCTCTGGAAATCAAAGTCTGGAAGACTAGCACATGCTCTTAACCTCTAAGCCATCTCTTCAGCTTGAGGTAGTCTCTCTTGTTTCTGCTGCTGCACTTCATACTGCAAGATAGCTTTCTGACAATCCTAAGCTAAATAGCAGATTCAGGATCAGCCTGGGCTACGTGAGACACCGTCAAAAAAATAATAAAAGACTATTATTTTTCCTCACTTATTTAAAGAGGTATCTTTATGGACTGATGAGACATCTCAGTAGGTAAAGTGCTTAATGGGCAAGTGTGAGGACCGTAGTTCAGATCCCCAGCACGCATGTAAACAGCATGTACAGCAGCACATGCTCTCATCCCAGGGCTAGGAGGCAGCAGAAGGGGAATACCTAGAGCTAGTTACCCAAGCAGTCTAGCCAGTTGGTGAGCTCCAGTTCATCCAGTTCAGCTAGGTTCCCTATCTTGAAAATAAGGTAGAGAAGAAATTGAGGAAGATACTTGATGTCAACTTCTGGACTCCATACACACATATGTATGTTCAGCCACACTTCTGTGTACACACACGCATGCACACACACACGCATGCACACACACAGACACACACACACATACACACATGTGCGTGTGCCTTTACCCTCCAAGAAATTTATAATTTATGAATACTAGTCTGGACACCATTATTAATTTTAATCTTGACTGGTTTTAATTAATAGTACAAATGAGTGAAATAGTAAATGGTTAAATTATATTACTAACGGTGAGCTCAAGCATTTCTTTATTCTTTGCCTTAGAATGTGTCGATATTAACGTAACTCCAGATAAAAGGCAAATTTTACTACAGGATGAAAAGCTTTTGCTGGCAGTTTTAAAGACGTCCTTGATAGGAATGTTCGACGGTGATGCAAACAAGCTTAATGTCAACCAGCAGCCCCTGCTGGATGTCGAAGGTAAGAAAATACAGTGATGGAGTGATGGACCTTATAAAAATTTCAGCTACTATGATACTTCCTTTTTTTTTCTAACAGTGATTTTTGACATGAAGTAGAATCTTTTTAGTAAAGAGGAAACGTCATGGTAGAAAGTATTTTTAACTAGAGGCTATACATGTTAGTACACAACTTTATTCCCAGCACTCAAGAGACAGAAGCAGGTGAGTCTCTGTGGGTTCAAGGCCAACCTGGTCTACAGGGTAAGTGCCAGGCTAATCAGGGAGACATAGTGAGGCCCTGCCTAAAAAAAAATCTTAAGGTAAAAAGTGAGGATTGTCACTCGGTTGTCACTTGAGGTTGTCCTGACCTTCACGCTCATAGCATGTGTATGCACACACACTATTACAGACATTTTTTAAAAGTTTATGAAGGCCAGGTCTGGTGACACATGCCTGTAATCCCAACATTTGTAAGACTGAGGCAGGAAGACCTACAGTTGAGGGTAAGCCTGGGCTACATAGTTCCATCCTAGCTATGGCTCTCTAAGAGACAGAAAAACAGAAGCAGACTGAGACTGATAGACTCAGTTTATACTGTCTTATGATTATTTTATAGAATCTATCAAAGTCATATGTGGCCATTCATATATTCATTCCTTCTCATGAGTATACAGTATTCCACTCAAGTTAAATATCACAATTTATGTGTGTGTGTATGTGGGTATTCAGGTTGCTTCCAGTATGGGCCTACAGTAAAGAGCTGTCATGAGCACTTTTAGACATCTTCTGGGAAGTATAAGTATTTCCTGCTTTTGTTTTGCTTTAAGATTTAAAAAAAAATTATGTGTGTGCCTGGTGTGTGTGTGTGTGTGTGTGTGTGTGTGTGTGTGTGTGTGTGTGTGTGTGTGCCATGTTTGTGCAGTACTCAGAGAGTCCTGAAGGGTGTTTAGAGCTGGGATTATAGATACTTGTGAGCTGCCCTCATAGGTGCTGGAAACTGACTTCAAATCCTCTGGGAAAGCGAAACGTACTCTTAACTACCGAGTCATCTCTCCAGCCCTGGTTTTGTTTCTTTGAGACAGAGTCTCTCTATGTTCCACACAGGCTGACCTGGAATTCTCTGCCTTCTTATCTTAGCCTTCTCAATGCAGGAATCATGGGCGTGTGGTACCATGCTCAGCATGGGTAGGCACTTCTGATGGAGGAACAGACCAGGGTCACGGATGAGCATACGTTTAGCTCTCATTTTATATCCCCTTTATGATGGGTTCTGGCCAGTGTTGCTAATCCTCTCATTCCCAGTCAGTGTACTCCCTGAGACTCTTTTCTCTTCCTTTCTGCTAGGTAACTTAGTAAAGCTGCATACCACAGAAATAGAAAAACCTGTGTCAGGAAAGCAAGGTAACTCTCCTTTGTTGAAGATCACAGCAAACGAAAAAAGAGTGGTATCCATCTCCAGGCTGAGAGAGGCCTTTTCTCTTCATCCTACCACAGAGATCAAGGCTAGGGGCCCAGAGACTCCTGAACTGAAACAGAGTTTTCCAAGTCAGAAAAGGGGTGTGTCATCTTCTTATCCTTCAGACGTCGTCTCTTATAGAGGCCTGCATGGCTCGCAGGACAAATTGGTGAGTCCCACGAACAGCCCTGTTGACTGTATGGACAGAGAAAAAAGAGAAAAAGACCCAGGGATCAGCAGCACCTCAGCTGGCTCTGAGGAAGGGTTCAGCACCCCAGAAGTGGCCAGTAGCTTTAGCAGTGACTATAACGTGAGCTCCCCAGAAGACAGACCTTCTCAGGAAAACATAGACTGTGGTGAAATGGACTACCATCTTTCAGGGACAGGACACCATTTAAAGCCGGAAGATAGCGGATATAAATGTAGACCTTTACCTCCACCAACTCATCTCTCACCCTCAAATGCTAAACGTTTCAAGCCAGAAGAAAGGCCTTCAAATACTGACATTCCTCAAAAACTGCTTGATCCTCAGAACACCTCAGCAGCTGAGGTTGATGTAGCCGTAAAAATTAATAAGAAAGTGGTGCTCCTTGACTTCTCTATGAACTCTTTAGCTAAACGGATGAAGCAGTTACAGCACCTAAAACTGCAGAACAAAAGTGAACAGAATTACAGGAAATTTAGGGCCAAGATTTGCCCTGGAGAAAATCAAGCAGCAGAAGATGAACTCAGAAAAGAGATTAGGTACTGTTTGTTCTTAACGGTATTTTGGTCAGGCTTGTGATTGGACGCTGTGACTGAATGAAGGCTGACTCTGTGGAGCTTCCGTGTTGGCTCCTCTAGGTATTTTGCATGTCTTCATTTCTTGTACTGTGTGGATGGTCTCTTCCTTTCTGAAATAGGACTCAAGTGTGGCCCTCCCTCAGCACCGGGAGCCATCAAATGGCTTGAGATTCCTGTGGAGACAACCCTACACAGGGGCTTCCCACATCACAGGCTCCCTGACAGACTGCCAGTGTTCCCCTCCCTCCCTCCCTCCTTCCCTCCTTCCCTTCTTCCCTCCTTCCCTCTCTCCCTCCTCATTGCCCCCTTTATCTGATGCTGATACTGAATCTGAGGTTGATTTTGACCCCACAGATTAGTCATTTGCTTTTTAATCTTTTTGGCAAAGATGTTTCTAGTTACTAACTTCTCCTTGCCTTTCACATATACAATGTTAGTTTTTCTGGTTTTGTTTGGTTTAGTTTTGTTTTTGAGACAGGGTTTCATGTAACCCAGGCTGCGTGAAACTAACTGTGGAAAAGATGACCTGAGTTCCCGGTCACTTTACCATTGCCTCCTGATTGCTGGGACTGTAAATACATGCTGTGAATTTTCTGTCCCATGGGGAGTGGGGGGTTAGAAGCAGAATTTCCTCAATGTATAGCAAACTGACTTTGAGTTTATGATTGTCTTGCCTTCACCTCCTTAGTGCTGACATTACAGATGTGTACCGTCATGCCTGGCTCCGAGTTGTGCCTGTTGTAGAAAGAGACCTATCAAAGATTCTGTTAACCCAGGTCATTGCCGTCCTGGGAAGCAGGGCAGACTGAGACAGTTCCCCAGGGCATCTTGCTAGTCACCTGTTCAGATCAAGCGTTGGCTCCACAGCACCATCTTCACTGTGCTGTGCTGGTGGCTCGGCCACGCCAGCATTTCTCCTGGAGTTTGTTGCTGCCATGTGTGTAATTACGAGATTAGAAACCATATCCATCAGGAGAGAATTTATTAGATGAACTATGGTGTGTGCATACTGAATTCCAGTACAGTCATTAAGAACTCCCATCAGCTCCTGGAAGGCTGAAGGAGGAGGACTCCAGGGTTGAGGCCAGGATGAGTAACAAAATGAGACTCTGGAAAAGGAAGAAGAAAAGGAAGGTAGAGGTAGATCTAAAGTTGGGCGTTGGAGGCATGCACCTGTAATTTCAGCTATGTGACAGGCTGAAGTGGGAGGAGTTCAAAAGCCTAGACAACACAGTACCATCTTAAAAGAAAATCTATTTGTAGGTCTATATGTGCATAAACCTAAGGAAGACTCTGTGATGTATTAAATGATAAGAATAGAGCAGGTGCCTAGTTCTCTTTTCATTTTAAAACTTAAATTCATATCTGAGCAAAGGCACAGAAGCATATGTGCCAAATTATTGGTAGTAGTCACTAAAACCATCCGTCTCTGGAGCACTGACTGTGTGGATGATTGGGGCCATGTTAGAAAGCACAGTTATTACCTTTTCTAGCGAATGCTTTCGTAGCACTTTATTTTTTTTTAATTAATGTGTTGTTTTACAATCAGAAATAATCTTCAAAGATATCTTGTAAGCAATGTTTTGTTTTGCAGTAAGTCGATGTTTGCGGAGATGGAGATCCTGGGTCAGTTTAACCTGGGTTTTATAGTCACCAAACTGAAAGAGGACCTCTTCCTGGTGGACCAGCACGCTGCGGACGAAAAGTACAACTTTGAGATGCTGCAGCAGCACACTGTGCTCCAGGCGCAGAGGCTCATCACGTGGGTTCCCAGTGCTTATGCCAACAGCCGTGGACACACACATGTACACACATGTGGGCAACAGCTGTGGACACACACATGCACACACATGTGGGCTTGCTACAGATAACTGTACGACAAATTCTCATCCTTTTCACATAATGATAATCACAACTCCCTCACTGAGTGCCTATTACAAGGAAAACTGTTGAGGCAGTTCATTCGTTTGATCCAAGATAACAGACCAGCTGGTTACTGTTGCCATTGCATGTCACGGTGATAAAATTACACATGCGCAGAGATGTTAACCAACCTGCCTGAGGTCCCACACTAATAAGTTCTTTAGGTATCTCTACCTTTTAGCCATTTAAAATGATGCTCACTGGGTGGCCAGAAAACCCTATTGGTGGAGGGTAACTGAATATATTAGGCCTGGTATAGCATAGTGCAGACCTTTTCAGAGAAGGCTGACCTCAAACTCACAGAGATCTACCTCTGCCTCCCAAGTGCTGGGATTGAAGGTCTGTGTGCCACATCTGGTCCATAAGGGCCTTTAAAAGGGATGTTTTATAAATCACCATGGCAGTAGTATTTTGGTTTCATTCCTACTCTGTAGGTACATGCTTGCCCTGGTTTATAGTTTATACTATAGTCTGAGACTCCTGTTTTCCAGACCCCAGACTCTGAACTTAACTGCTGTCAATGAAGCTGTGCTGATAGAAAATCTGGAAATATTCAGAAAGAACGGCTTTGACTTTGTCATTGATGAGGATGGTGAGTTACACTTGGGACTGTAGGGTCCTGGGTTTTAGGGACGTAGAAGCATGGGTTCTGCCATGGACAGAAATGTTCTTCTCCAATAATGGATTTTCCTCCATTTTTTTTCCTTTTAGCTCCAGTCACTGAAAGGGCTAAATTGATTTCCTTACCAACTAGTAAAAACTGGACCTTTGGACCTCAAGATATAGATGAACTGATCTTTATGCTAAGTGACAGCCCTGGTGTCCTGTGTCGGCCCTCAAGAGTCAGACAGATGTTTGCTTCCAGAGCCTGTCGGAAGTCTGTAAGTAAAATAAGCCCCACTCCTAGGGCCTGAGGGCCCAGAGGAGTTCTCAGCTCAGCTCTTGGCTTGGTGGATACTATTAAGCGCCTTCATGACGGTCCTAGACATACAGAGCTGCATTGTCTGTCAGCGTAGCGAGACAGCCAGGTCTGCATTCTCGTTGACCTCTGGGTCAGACTTGCTGTTGATTCTCTGCAGATGCTAAGCAGTGGTTTATCTCAGGGTTTCCTTGAGCCCAGCAGTTAGCTTTGGGTGTACCGGCTTCACTCATGGGCCTTATGAGTAATGCCAACCTGAATTGAGAAAGATTCTCTGCCTCCAGGCTGAGATACCACCATCAAAACTCAAGTAGAGCCATTTAGTCACAGGTATCCCGGAGGGGCTATTTGCAGTCACTGATGCTGAGTCCTGTGCCTCTCATATTTGTATGGGAAATGGTAGTTATGGCTAACTATTAACCCAGCGTCCAAATAAGATAAGAAACTGTCAAACGGCCACATGCCTGTATTATCCAGCAATTCCTTAAGCCCACTTATGAAGCTGACCTGTTCCAAGTGTGAGGATAGAGAAGGAAGGAAGGTGAGAGGAGCAGACACAAACAAATGACCTCTCAGATGACAGTAAGTACAGACATTCAAACAGCACGTGACCACAGAGAAAATGTGGGGAACAAGATGAGTGCCATCTGAGCTCCTGTGACTGGGGAGGTAGAGCCTCCATGGGTAAATACGTTCCTGATAGAAAAAATAGTAAACATGCAAACCAGAGGCCGCCTCTGCCGAGATGTGAGAGCGGAGCAGCCCCCAGAGGGCAGCCCATAGTCTTAGCTTCCAGAGAGTCAGTGCTGACTGAGAGGTGCTGACCTGGGATGCAGAGGACAGGGCATGGCCGCTCTGGGAAGCAACCAGTGTTAAGAGCTATGCTGCACACTTGCTGTCTGTGAGGCCAGTGTTCAGTAAGTAGAGTGTCTAAAACCAACATTCGTTCCAGTCTTGGGCTCGAGGGAGATGTCTGGACTGCAAATCAGATTTACATGTTTGCTGGGATCATCTTAATGTCCACTTGACACAAGCTAGAGTCGTCTGAGAGGAAGGAACTTCAATTAAGAAAATGAGTCCATAAGATCAGACTGTAGCCAGGCCTGCAGGGCATTTTCTTAATTAGTGATTGATGGGGGGAGTCCAGCCCACTGTGGTGGTGCGATCCTTGGGCTGGTGGTCCCAGTTCTATAGGAAAACAGTCTGAGCAAGCCATGAAGAGCAGGACTCGTCCATGGCCTCTGATCAGTTCTTGCTGCCCTCACTGCTTTTGATGAAGTTTTATATGGTACCGTGAGGGAAGTAACCCTTTCCTCCCCAAGTTTCTTCTGGTCATAGTGTTTTATCACAGCAATGATAACCCTAACTGGGACAATATGACTCAAAGCTTTCAGACCAGAGACAAGTTTTGTTTGTTATAGTGTGAGACAGGGAGGTGGGGTATGTACATACCATGAGGCATGTATAGAGATCGCATGGCAATATTGTGGAAAATTGGTTCATTCTTCCTTTATATGGATTCTGAGGACCAAGCTCAGGTTGACAGGCTTGTGCAGCAAGCCCTTCACCTTCACCCTCTGAGCCATTTAGCCAGCCCTCAGAAAGGGTATTGTTTGTGGACTGCTGATGTGTCTCAACACACACACACTTAGTAGATGAAAACCGTCCTATCTAGTAGTGACAGTAAGTGTCAGAGCAGGTGGTCTGTGTAGATAGTCGTGTAGTCATGCCAGGAGTATGACTTGTGTGTGTCCATGGAAGTCTGTGGAGCCCTGGTGTGCACCTCCACTCTTGCCCTGCCACATGCAGTGCTGTGGGTCCCTTCTGGTGTCTAGCACTGACCCTCATGGGATTGATCTGTTTCCTGCTGTCCACATGACACATCCATGTAATAAGTCCCTGCTTGCCTTTCCAGCCCTTTCTCCTTCACTCTGCTCCAGCCATAGCCAAGGGACTACAGTCACTGACTCCAGCCCCTTCAGGCCCTTGCTTCCTGCTGTTCCCACCTAGATCCACCATTTCTGCTCTTCACATGCCTGGCTCCCTTCTGTCCTCAGTCACCCCATATGAGACATCTGTTAACTTGCTTATTGTTTTTCTGCCCACAGTGTGACAGCACCCTGCTTTGTCCCTACTTTTTAGGTCTGTGCTGACACCTGGTGGACACTTCATGTTCTGTAATAGGAAGAAAGATGGCAATGGAGGGGTTTAGGCCTATCTGTGTCTCAGTCACCTATTTCCCAGAGTCTCAGCATTGGGGAGTGCTGTAACATCCACTCTACACATGCATGACACAAAGCTCCTCAGGTTCTGGAGAGAAAAACAAACATGCTGTTTCATTTAGAGTAGACAGAGCATGTGAGCAGGAGCCTGAAGGAGGGAGCGCTTGCAAAAAAAAGATACGAGGAAAGCAGATGCCAAGCACAGGGACGGCTAGTTCTCTGGTTCCAAGGCTTGCTTTGTGCATGTGCACATGAGGATAGTGTGCCAGTGTGGTAGGAAAGATGGTCATATACTGGGATATTATCTGTTACTGTTCTGTTGCTGTGAAGAGACACCATGACCAAGGCAACTTACAAGAGGAAACATTTAATGGGGGCTTTTTTACAGTTTCAGAGGGTGAGTCCATGATCATCATGGTGGGGAGCACGGTGGCAGGCAGGCACTGGAGCAGTAGCCAAATGCTTATACTCTGATCTGTAGGCAGCAGAGAGAGTGTGTGTAGTGGGAGGGAGAGAGGAGAAACTGGTTTGGAATGGTGAAACCTCAAAGCCTCCAGTGACACAAGAGCAGACCTCCTAATCCCTCCTAAACAGTCCACCAACAGGAACCAAACCTTCGCAGATAGGAGCCTATGGGAGCCATTCTCATTCAAACCACCACAGATATGCAAGGACGTAGATTTTACCTGGGTAAAGGAAGAGCTGGAAAGAGCAGTGAGTGACCTGGTAGACTTTTAAAAAGAGCTGCTTTTTTCTGGCATGGTGACTCCAATCTGTGTTCTGTGCACTCAGGAAACAAAAGCAATAGGATCGTCTCGAGGGCCAGCCTGGCATACGGGTTTCAGGCCAGCCAGGGTTAAACATGGTGAGACCCTGTCTTCACATCTCGAGGGCCAGCCTGGCATACGGGTTTCAGGCCAGCCAGGGTTAAACATGGTGAGACCCTGTCTTCATATCTCAAGGGCTAGCCTGGCATACGGGTTTCAGGCCAGCCAGGGTTAAACAGACCCTGTCTTCACATCTCGAAGGCCAGCCTGGCATATGGGTTTCAGGCCAGCCAGGGTTAAACAGTGAGACCCTGTCTTCACATCTCAAGGGCTAGCCTGGCATACGGGTTTCAGGCCAACCAGGGTTAAACATGGTAAGACCCTGTCTTCACATTTCGAAGGCTAGCCTGGCATACGGGTTTCAGGCCAGCCAGGGTTAAACATGGTGAGACCCTGTCTTCACATCTCGAAGGCCAGCCTGGCATATGGGTTTCAGGCCAACCAGGGTTAAACATGGTGAGACCCTGTCTTCAAAAAGAAAGGGAAAAAAAAAAAAAAAAAAAAAAAAAAGGGATTGGAATGTTTCTTAGTCAGGGTTTCATTGCTGTGAACAGACACCACAACCAAGGCAAGTCTTATAAAAGACAATATTTCATTGGGGCTGGCTTACAGTTTCAGAGGTTCAGTCCATTATCATCGTGGCAGGAAGCATGGCCAGTGTGCAGGCAGGCATGGTGCTGGAGGAGCCAAGAGTTCTACAGCTTGATCTAGAAGACTCATTTGCAGGCAGCCAGGAGGAGGGTCTCTTCTAGGAGCATAGGACCTCAAAGGCCACCCCCACAGTGACACACTTCCTCCAACAAGGACAGACCTCCTAATAGTGCCACTTCCCACAAGCCAAGCATAGTCAAACACCACAGGATGACAGCTCAGCATGTAAAGTGCTTTTTGTACAAGTGTGGACCTAAACTGAAATCCCAGCATTCACATAAAATACTGAGTCGTGGTGCATAATTGTAATGCCAGCTGTGGGGAAGTGGAGACACAGGCCCACTAGCTGGCCAGTCCAGCCAAAATAATGAGATACAGGTTCAGTGAGAGAATCCTAGCTCAAAAACTAAGGTAAACAGAGATAGGTATCAGTCTGTCAACCTTTGGCTTCCGTGTGCTCAGGAATGAGTAAGCATGTGTACACACACACAGACACACCAAAAAATAATAAAATTCCTTGCTGCCTGCTGAGTGGAGAGTGACACTCAGGACCACTCTGGTCGCCAGGGTGAGAGGAGAAGTGAAGTCATATGGAACTGTTGAGGGACCTGATGCTGTGCCAGCAAAGCCCGAGCTGTGAAGGCCGGGAGCTCGACAGCAAGGTCTGGAGTGCCGAGCTGTGAGAAGATGGGGCCTCTGGGTGAAGGCTCTTCAGGAACTGTTTCCAAGCTGTGGTCTAGTCTCAACGAACCCTGTGCTTCCGAAGATGTTTTAACAAGTCCCAAACTCTGCACTTTTGTTTCACACTCAGGTGATGATTGGAACTGCTCTCAATATGAGCGAGATGAAGAAGCTCATCACGCACATGGGTGAGATGGACCACCCCTGGAACTGTCCCCATGGAAGGCCAACCATGAGGCACATTGCAAATCTGGACATCATCTCTCAAAACTGATACTTCACTTGTAGGATAAAGTTTATTACAGATTGTTCTGTTTGCAAAGATGACATTTTAAATAATCTGATTATCATTGTTCAAAAATTAGCATGCTACTTTAATGTACTGGATCCATTTAAAAACAGTGTTAAGCCAGGTATAGTGGCATGTGCCTCTTGCCTAGCTACTTGGGAGATCCAGGTGGGAGGCTCATTTGAACCCAGGAGTTTGGGACCACCCTGAGCTACATTCTAATTCAAGGACAAAAATATATATTTTTTTGAAGCCTTTTCGCCATGTCTGCAATTATTGTTCTGCAATTTGATTGTGTGTGGGGGTTGGGGGAGGGAGAGAGGTGTTGGACCCTTTTTCTGCCCTGGTTTGGGCCTTGTGGACAAACCCAAGCCTGGCTCAAGTTTCTGCAGCCTTGTGGGAGAGTCTAAGCCTGGCTTGAGTTTTGAGACCTGTCTCAGTCACTTCTGTTCCGGGGTAACTCAATAAGACCTGTTTGGCCCTGCCTCTCCCCTGCCATTGCTGATGTAGACCTTTGACATTGGCCCTGTCAGTCACCCCATACCCTCCATCACTCTTCTCTGCCCCCTACGTCATCTCACCACACCAAAACTCCTCCCCATGCTCCAAGTTTATATAAACAAGAGGTTGCTACATTAAAGTTGAGTTCCTGCTTCTACAAGACTCCCGGCTGGGTGTGTTTCTTTGGGCCACAAACACCATCCTGCTCAGCTCCTGAGAGAGCCAGCGAGATCAGGACCTCTCACTCCTCTCACCTGGACCTACTGGCTTTAAGGAGCTGACAGAGAGGAGCACTTTGGAAGATAGCCAGTCTTCCCTCTGTCTGGGAACTGCAACTTTGAGCCCTTAATAACAATTGAAATCCATTTGTTTGTTTTCTTGTTCTCTCACCCACCCCACCCCTGAGTCTGAGACAGCATTCATATAACTCAGGCTTCTCTTCAACTTGTTTTGTCGCCAAGGTTGGTGTTGGGAGCCGACTTTTAGCAGAAAGCAGGTAGAAAGCAGCTATTCACGTGTTAGCCACACCTCCAAGGCTTCTGTCATATCCATGCATCTACAAGGGGCGTGGCAAAAGTGTATAAATACCCTAGATTTCCCTTCAAATAAAGAGACTTGATCAGAACGTTTGTCTTGTCTCCATTCCTTGCGTCTTTTCTCCTTATCCTCACTCTCTCTCCCTCTAGACCCTGACGGGAAGACCAGAGTGGCAGTTTGAAGCCAGGCAGAGCGGAGCAGGCCACACATAGTAACTAACCAGGCTTTTTAAGTCTTTTATCTCAAGCCAGGTAGAGTGGAGCCAGTTGCAACATTTTTGGCACCCAATGTGGGGCTCGAACCCACGACCCTGAGATTAAGAGTCTCATGCTCTACCGACTAGGTTGGCCTAGAACTGAACTTGCCTCCACTGCCCAAGTGCTAGGATCACAGGTGTGTGTCACACACACCCACATTAAGAAGTATGGTCTTTTGGAATTAGCAGCTCTCAATTCTGACTCATACTAAATTTAAAAACAAAGGGATTCTTTGCCTGGATGGAAAGAAATTACTGAATAAGATTGGGGTCACTTTGGAGGGGACGGGTAGGAAGGGATGAGACAGGGTCTCAATCCTGGATGATCTGGAACTTGTTATATAGAGCACCCTAGCTTGAACTCAGATTTTCCTGCCTCTGCCTCCTGAGTTCTGGGATTAAAGTCATGTACCACCACACCTTGAGACATTCTTTAAATGTTCCTCAGTGCAGCTAGAGTGGAAAGTGCCATTCCAGGCAAGGGCTGGGGCCAAGGCAGGAAGTGAAAAAAGGAAATTTGAGTGTGCTATAGCTCAGTGCTGTAACTTGATTTCCTTGGGGTGTGAACTGTGGGTTTTTCCTTGTTTCCATGGAGTCTTGTCCATTTGAACTGTGCCAAAAGTAGAAATAAAAATGCCCCTTCTAGAGTGCAGGTGGTAGTTAGGAAGAGTGATGACTTGTGGGCATTTGTCCTTCCAGCTTCCTCTGTGCTGTGCTTTTTCCTCCTGGAAAAGAGATCTGCCATGGTTCATGTGTACTGAGGTGTTAAAGGCTTAGCTATTTGCATTCGTTATGTCAAAGTCCATGCTTCTGCTGGGTAGGGTGGCACAGACCTGCAAATTCCAGCATAACAGAGGCAGACTGATGTGAGTTCGAGGCCATTCTGGACTGCTACATACCAAAATTCTGTCTCAAAACACACACTGCTGATACAGGTCCACAGGGTCTCATATAATATTCACAGGAACACTACAAGTTGGGGGGGGGTCATAGGTACGGTAATGCCCCCTCAAAAAAAATCTGATCACCAGAACCTATGTCTGTCACCTTATATGTAACAAAGGGGACTTGAGATGGGATTAAGGAGCCTAGTGATGAGAAGATTGTCCTGCACAGTCTGAAGGGCACTGTCACATTAGTTCTTCAAAGTAGAGGACAAGTATAAAGACTCTCCCTGGAACCCTCCAAGTAAGCCAGGCCTGCACCTTACTGCTGATAAGACTGTAATAAGATGGTAATGGTGGAAAACAAAAGCCTATGTTATTCTATTTTATGGTGAGGAAACCCGCTGAGGGAAATCACATGATTTGTAGTTAGATCGTGAAAAATCCAGGCCGAGTACATTCAGCTCCAGTGCCCAGCCAATTCCTACCTTCCTTGGAAATTAGCAAAACTGGATGCTATACAGGTTTGTATTGGTACTGCGGCCCCTTTAAGAGGACAGGAGGCGGGGCTTGTAGCAGTTGCTTAGAGACCACTTAGCTCCCAGGACGCCAAAGTCTTCCTTAATGCCACTTTGGGATCTGCAGGCCTGGCCAGAGCAACTGGGTGAGCACCCTAAAGTAGTCCTGTGTGCGTAGCAACAACGTAAAGACCTGGCCAGTTCCCTTCTTAGCCTCCCAAGACTTGAACACGTCATGATTGATGAGGGGACCCTGCCGAGGGGCGGAGTGTTGCTGGGACCCATGCCCAAAGAAAAGGCCGGTTTGCCCTTAGGTGCAATAATACAGCAACCCCCTTAAGAATGGGGTGGGGGTGGGGCCATCACTAAAAGAAACAGGTTAGTTTTATCTGTAGTTTAAATTTCACTAATAGAGGACCAGAAAACCTAGAGTAAATGGCTGTTCAAGTTGAGAGCAGCTTGGGCTGGCTTTGCTGATATTCATCAGGCCCTTGGTTGGACAAGTGGGGGGCTGGAGTGTTGGAGAAAGAGAGCCGCTCTGAGGTGGGATTGAGCATGCCTAGCAGAGGCAGGCATGGAGTACCACTCTCCACACTCGGGGTGCACGAACGTGGGCCAGATTTCTTTGCACCCCAGGATTTCTTTACATCTTGCTTACCTAACGTAGTAGGACACCATGAGTGAGATCCCTTTCCGGCATGAAAAACCCTGGCTTTGGCATTCCGCCCTCAGCTCCACAGCTCATCCTGCCTCTTCCGGCCCCAGTTGTGATGAGAGCCACTGGGTCATGAAGCTCTACAACAGGGCTACTCTCCAACTTCCCACTTGACCCCTTTTTACCAAGACATTTTTGCATAATCCTGGCTTTAGTATATAAATAGGTATACACAACCGATATTTACTGATAGTAAATAATAAAATTTACTTTTGGGGATACATATAAAAGGACCATTTACTAAATAAAGCAAACACGCGTGCTAAGGAAATTATGTGCCGATTCCTTTTTTAAGGTTTATTTTTCACTTTTATTTATGTGTGGGTATATAAATATACCCATTTGCAGGTACCCACAGAGGCCCGACGAGGGTGTTGGGTGCTCTAGAACTGAAGCTACAAGCGTCTGTGAGGCAACAAACATAAATGCTGGGACCTGAACTCAAACCCTCTGCAAGAGCAGCAAGTGCTCTTGATGCTGGGCCCCAACACTTCAATTTTACTTAATTAATGGGGTAATGATAGCTAGTGTGTCACCCCTACATATAGAGGTCAGAGGACAGCTTGCAGGAATTCATTCTCTTCCTTCACCATGTAGATTCCAGGAATTCTCAGGTCATTAGGCTTGAGGGGACATGCCTTAACCTAAGTCATCTTGCTAACCTGCTTGTTTATATGTATGTAAAATTAATTCTTTGGGCTTCAGAGAAGGCTCAACAGTTAAGAGTGTCCATTATTTGATCATGATGACAGACAGACAGACACACACACACACAATTTAAAAATTTTAAGGTATGCGATAGTGGCACATACCTTTAATTGTGGCACTAAGAGGCAGAGGCAGGCAGATCTCTGAGTTTGATACCAGCCTGGCCTACAGAGCGAGTTCCAGAACAGCCAGGGCTACACAGAGAAACCCTGTCTTGAAAAAAACAAAAAATTTAAAACAAACATTCTGAAGCCATCTATACAGAGAGATACACGCAGGGATGACAGTAGGAAAAGATTGCCTTTGTTTTCTGTAATTAAATTATATTTCTATAAAAGCAGGATACTGTACAGTAAAAGCCCTGCAATTCATACAATGTAACAGTCTTAAATCTGAGCCAGGGGGTTTCAGGCATTGCATGGCATGGTGGTATACATGCCACAAAGTACACATGTCGAGTGTGAAGAACGAAGATGGAGGCGGAGCAAAGGTTCAGTGGTTACGATATTGCTCTTCCAGAGGACCAGAGTTCAGTTCCCATCACCCATGTCAAGTGGCTCACAGTCACTTACACTTCAGAGTCACAGGGTCCCTACCCCTCTTCTGGGACCTCTGAAGGTATCTGCACATACCCTCAAACAGACACATAAATATATAATTTTAAAACAAAGATAACCAAATTTAAAAGGCAAAGAACCAAGACAGTGAAGTTGGCTCACACAACCCAGGAGGGTTCTCGCCAGATATGCACTGGATTCATTATGCGCTTAGTTTTTAATTAATTCTTGGTTGTGCATGCACAAACCTTTTCCTGCTAGATGTTCATGTCTCCTCTGTTCATGTATGTAATCCTATGAGATCTTGAGCCACAGTTTAAGATGTTGGGCTCTGGAGACATCTGTAAGCATGAGGATGTGAGTTCAATCCTGAGCACCGTGTAAATGTGTAGAAACTGGGGCTGGATGGCTCGGCCATTAAGAGCATCTAGCTGTTCTTCCAAAGGGGCAGAGTTTAATTCCCAACATCCAGATGGCCGCCTACAACTATCTGTAACTCCAATTCAAAGGGATCCTCTTGTGACCTCCCTGGGCCAGGCATACATGCAAACAAAACACCCACAAACATAAAAATCATAAATGCTCAAAACTATTTTTAATGCAGACACCATAACATGCTTATCCATGCTTGAGAAGTAGACACAGGAGGATACCTAGGACTCTCTGGCTAGCTAGTTTTGCCTAATTGCTGACCTCAAAGGTTAGGGAGAAGCCCTGTCTCGAAAACAAAGATGGAGCAGGATAAAGGAAGATACCTCATGCAGAACTCGGACTTCTGCACGCGCACACCCTCATGGATAAGCATATGGACACCACACATACAAGGTCACTGTAGGGCTCTGAAATTTAGATAGCCAATGATTTCAAACTGAAAAACCTGAACTGGCAATCACTCTGTGTATCAATTTTCCTGAACTGTATACTTTCGGGATCATCACAATGGTATCTTCACACAAGCTACCGCTACTTCTATTTGATATCTGAGGGCAGAAACAGTTTGCTTAAAGACAAAATACCACTAACATGATATAGGAGGCTTTATGTTTTATGGACTTGATGCTTTTTTAATTTGTCTCTTACTTTTAAATAGTAATAATCATTAATGTTATCAATTATTATTATGTGTGTGATATGCGTGTGGGTGTGCAACTGTCACAGTTCCCTTGTGGCGCTCAGAGGACAACTTGCAAGAAGAACAGTTCTCTCCATCCATCACACTGGTCCAACAGATCGAACCCAGGTTGTCAGGCTTGTGGCAAGCATCTTTGCCAGAAGAGTCACGTCTCCCACCCCAACCGTCTGCCATTGAACCTGGAGCTCACCAATGGAACTAAGCTATGCATGAGCGGTAGGAATCTTGTTTCCACCTGCTCACTGCTAGGATCACAGATGCATCAACTTTCTCCATGACTGGTGGGGATCTGAACTCAGGTCATCATGCTTTTGAGGCAAGCACTTCACCCATGAAGGATTCACTATTCCTAACTGTAGCACTGTTTGAAAACACAAAATTATATTGGCTGGCAAAATGGCTCAATGGGTAAAGGTGATTGCTGCCAAGCCAGGCAGTCTGAGTTTGATCCCCAGGATACAGACTGTGAAAGGAGAGAGGCACCTGTGGAAAATTGCTATTTAATCTCCACACATGGATCATACCCTTACACATATTCATATGCACATTAGTAGGTAAATAAATGTAATGAAATTATAAACGAAATGATGTTTCACAATGGTTCTGATATTAAACATTTTTAAACAATCTGTGCAATATTGGGATTTAATTGTTTACATAAACTGTCATCATTCAGGCTTCAGTAGAATGATAATGCTATATTGTCCTAAGGGTAATTGTTTTTACAATTGAAACAACCAAGTCTTTAGAGGCATAATTTTTATTTTTCAGGTAAAACCCATGCATGCTTTGAAACAAAAAAAAAAGTTTGCAGTCTACCAAAGGAATCATTGGCTAATTCTGCATCTAAAGAAAACTCGTACATCTTCCAAAGGCCATGGTGAAAGAAAAGAAAAAAGCGGACAAAAAAGGAGATAAGTCAGCCCGATCTCCCTCCTCCATCTCTGATAACCCAGAAGCCTCTAAACAAGAAAGCAATGCCAGTAAGCAGGATGTGGCCCCCAGTGCTGTCATCCCAGTATTGGAAATACCACTCAAGCAAGTCCCCAAAAAAGACTCAGTACATGTAGATCAGAGTGAAGATGAGACTCAGTATGAGGAGCCCATCCTGACCAAACTCATAGTGGAAAGGTAACTTTCCTGGGGTGTGACGGGGCCAGACTCTGTAAACCAAATGTCATGTGAAAGTGTGTTTGGGTGGGACCATGTGAATCCTCATGCAGCTTTTTTTGGTTTTGGATTAGTTTTGTGTTTTGTTTTGTTTTTCGTTTGTTTGTTTTTGTCTTTCCAGAAAGAATTTCTCTGTGTAGCCATGGCTATCCTGGACCTCTCTGTAGACCAGGCTAGCCTCAAACTCAAGAGATCTGCCTGCTTCTGCCTCCTTAGTGCTAGAATTAATGGTTTGTATCACCACTGCCAAGTTCATTCAGTTTCATGGTCCTGTAATTCCCTGTTTCTAAAAGCGTGTGTGTGTGTGTGTGTGTGTGTGTGTGTGTGTGTGTGTGTGTAGAATTCACTGATTTGGTTAGATAGGCTATCCCAAAAGCTCCAAGGATCCTCTTATCTCTGCTTCCCAGCACTGAAATGCTGGAATCACAAATTTGCACCACACTACCTAGCTTTTTCTTTCTGTGTTCAGTTTCTCTCCACCCCCACCCCTAAACAGTGTTTCTCTGTGTAGCCCTGGCTGTCTTAGAACTTGCTCTGTAGACCAGGCTGGCCTCGAACTCTGCCCCCCAAGTGCTGAGATTAAAGGTGTGCACCACCACCACCAAGCTATTCATTTTTGATGTGGGTGTTGGGCTCTGAATTCTGTCCCCACACTTTATGGTATGCATTTTACTGACTGATGTGTGCTACTGCACCTGACTTAAGAGGATACTGGGATCTGAACTCAGGTCTTCATGTTTGTACAGTAGGTGCTTTATCAACTGAGCCACTTTTCCAGCTTTCTAAAAAAAAACAACAAAAACAAACAAAAAACTTTTCAAGAACTTTGAAAAAAGATTTAGTTATTTTTATTTTATGATTATGAGTGTTTGCCTCCATATGTGTTTCGTGCCAGTAGAAGCCAGAAGACGATATCAGGTCGCCTAGAGCTGAAGTTACAGGTGATTGTGAGCCATCCTGTAGATTGTAAGAATCAAATCGAGGTTCTCTGGAAAAGCAACAAGTGCTCTTAACCACTGAGCCATCACCCCTGCCCCTCAAGAATATTTTTAAATTTTTAACATGGTAAAACATTCATAAAATTTGCTATTTTGACCACTTAAAGTGTATAATTCAGGGACTGGTGAGATGGTTTAGTGATTAAATTGCTAGCCAGACAAACATAAGGACCAAGGTTCAGATCCCCAGAAACTTAGATAAATACCAGGTGAGCATGGTGGTCCACTAGTATGTAAGTCCAGCTTTGGAGGGTTGAGACAGAGTGGCCAAAGCAAACTGGCAAGCTCTGGGTTTGAGTGACAGCCTTGTCTCAATGGGTAAGGTGGAAGAGCAGTCAAGGATGATTCCAGACTACTACTTGTATGTGTACACATACACCACACACACATACACCACACACACACACACACACACACACACACACACACACACACACAAATCGAAATAAAGTAAAATGTATAGTTCAGGGTATTAAATGCATTCATAGTGTCTTATAGTTATCATTGAGTTCTGTTTCCAGAATATGTCCTGTCCCACTTCCCAGACAGAAATTCTGTACCTACCAAACTCCATGTATCACACTAAGAAGTGTATGCCCCTGGGAATTTGTGTGCTTTAACACCCACACCACTCATGGGTCTGAATGCTATTTCTTTGTAGCTATGAAGGGGAGAAAGTCCGTGGACTGTATGAGGGAGAAGGCTTTGCTGTCTTTCAAGGCGGAAACACCTACCATGTAAGTGGTAATTATCAGAGCCAGCAGGGCTGGGAGAAAGGAATGGGCTGAAAGTCTTAGATTTGCAAGGCTTGAGCGAAGTCCACAGATTCCTCTAAAACCATTAGAAGTACTACACACTGATTGTATCCTGAACCCCAGCTACCTACTTGAGGTAAAGTATAACTCATTATAACTGAAGTACTTATTTTAGATTTTTTTTCTTTCTTTTCCTGCTTTTTAACTATTGTCAAGTGATAGATATGTCACTAGTAAAAACAGTCACCACAGGCTAGATACCAAACTTGGATTCATCCCTACCACTGCAAAAATTAAAAACAAACAAACCAAAACGGGCAAAAATCTCAGTTTCACTGTCACTGTGTGGTTAACGAACTCAGCTAGCACTGTTTCTTTTGCTCTTTAAATAGATAAATCAATATTTTATATATTAACCACAAAATGGTAGATTGCAGTTTGAATTGTTTTTTTTATATATTTCTATGTGGTTTTCAGCTCTGTAAGACCCACACCAAAATACAAGATAAGTTTTAAAATTTTTTGCCGTGTTGTGAAGCATACACAACATTTGTTATCTTAACCTTTTTAAGTGGACAGTCTAGTGGTCTCAAACATCCCCACAGTATTGTGCAGCTATCACCCTGACAGCCAAGAACTTTCTGGTCACCCTAGGATGAAGCTTGGCACATGAAATGATAACTCCCTGGCTTCCCTGGCAGTTACGTGTGATACTGTGTAATGATCAAAAATTGCTAAATGCAACTGTTTCATAATTGTTGGATTTTTAAGGGTTGTTTCTTTTTTCCCTTTACTTGTAGGCCACAATTACGATATTCATTCATTCAGATTACCAAAAATATGTGCTTATTATAATAGGATACATTTTAAAGATTTTTAGATCTCACCTGTATGTCCATGTCCCATATGCATGCAGATGCCCATGGAGCCCAGAAGAGGGTGTTGGAACCGCGTGAGCTGAAGTTATACACATGTACATACATATTATACATGTGTGTATCTGTCAGTACACAGTTATATGCATATGCACACTGATAATTTCCAGTAAGAGAAAACAAAGTGTGAAATTTACAAACGTGGTGTGTCTGATAGTTGTATCATAGTTTTAATCTACTTGTAAAAAGAAGAAAAGTAACTTGTAAAAAAAAAAGTATATAAAAGGTTATGGGGTTTTTTTCGGGGGGTGAGTTGGTTGTGGGTTTTGTTGTTGTTGTTTTGCAGTGTAGGGGATAGATCTCAGGACCTTGTGCATGCTAGTAGGGCATCTCCCACTGAGCTTTCTTCTCAGCCCCAAATCTTGAAAGATCGAAGTGCAAAATCAAAACCATTTGAATTCTATTTGACTATAGTTCAGAGATCTTTTTTTTCCCCAGCGGCTTACTTAGGAGAATCTAACTGTGGCTATCAGATCTAGGTTTGGGGAAGTTGTAAACTCCTCCTTGAATCCTTTTTGGCTCAGGATGGCTCACTCACTGTGTGTGTGGTGCAGGCTCAGAGTGGGCTCCACACTGCTGCTGCTGCAGTGGCCACCAGCTAGCCAGCACATACCTGCAGGTAAAGGGGTGGGCAGAGTTCCCATCTGCAATGGAGCCACAGTCTAGATGGCCACCATCCACAGCCCCTGTCTGAGAGGTCACTGTTATTTCTCTCCTAGGGTATGTTTTCAGAAGGACTGATGCATGGACAAGGGACTTACATTTGGGCTGACGGATTGAAATACGAGGTAAAGCATGAGTAAGAGGTGTCGCGTATTAATCGTAGAATTCAGTGGTCGGCTTTCCTGCACTGTTTTTAAAGAATTCATTTTTATTGTTTAAAGTGTGTATGTTTGTGTGCATGTGCATGCGTGTCTGTGTGTCTGTGTGTGAGTGCATGTTGTTATGTTCATTGACTTAAGGCAGTCCCAGAGGCTAGAGGACGGCATCGGAGCCTCTGAGCTGGAGTCACATAGAACTGGGAGCCACTGATGTGAATGCTGGAAACAACACGCATTAGTCTCTAACATGTTTATTAGTCTCTTTTATTCATATATATATATATATATATATATATATATATATATATATATAATTTTTTTTTACTAATTAAGCCATACCCATTCCTGCAGAGCTAACTCTTCCTTACTGGCTGCATGTATTCCATTATGAGGGTTTCACAGAAACCATCTGTGTTGCTGGGCTGAAGGGAAGTGGGTATTTTTAAACTGATTATGAGAACAGATTTGTCCTCTGAGGCTGTGCCAGTTTCAGCTCCCACTCACAAAGCCTGTGAGTATCTAAAGTGCTGTTCTAGAAAGCTCCACTACAGTTACTAATGCCATGGTGTTCGCAAATGGGAAGAGACATTTAAGGCAAATGCATATAACGCATGTATTCAGATGGCAGCTGGGCAGCGGACATGAGCTGCAGAGGTACAGGGATGGCGGGAGAGGGTTGATCCTCCACTTAGGGAGGCCTGGAGCTCCACCCTCAAAGATGGCCCAGTTTTCTAGGAGAATTCCCTTTCTGTGAAACTCCCACCTTCTAGCCTGCTGCCAACATTGAAGGTTTCTGGTCCCTGGATGGCGATTCTGCCAGGCAGATCCTTCTGCTTCGCTGTCTCTGGGAATTCTCTGGAGTTTGGGGGAGGGTGTCCTCCTTTGCAAGTACAGAGCCCTCCACAAGCAACCCGTCTAAGAGAGTTCACAGGTGGGATTTTGTCTCTTGAAGCATCCTCAGGCTTTTTGAGCCATCTGGCCAGTGGCCAGTCAGTGGCTGTGTCGTCTGCTGACTGATTATTCAGTGTATTTGGAGTCCAGGAACTGTGACAGAGCACCAGCTTAGCATGTGGGGAGCCCTGGGTTCACTGCCCAGTGCCACTGCCATCATTACTCACAGAACCTCTCTACCATCTTCAGGCCATGGTTCATATCACCATGAGCTGCTCACCATGAAGGTGCCCTCAGCCAACGCACAGTGAGTTCTTCAGAAGGTGCCTGAGGGGTGGGCTATTGACTAACACATCTGCAGGATGGTTTGATGAGCCATGGGGAGATAGAAGGCTTTCTTTGGGTGATCAGTACCTGGAGGATCATCCAGACCTCTCCAAGGTGTAGCCTGATAGTCTAAAGTTAAGGTCAGGATTGGCAGGCACTTCATTATCAGGTCACCTGCTTGCCTCCCGGAGCTTGGTGTAAACGAAACCTTCCCAGTGTTTTATTCTGCATGGACTTCATGCCATGGAGGCATGGTCCCTGGATGGTGATTCTGGTCCCTGGATGGTGATTCTGCCAGGCAGATCCTTCTGCTTCGCTGTCTCTGGAAACTCTCTCGAGTTTGGGGGAGGGTGTCCTCCTTTGCAAGTACACAGGGATGGGAAACACAGGAGTGATAACATGATAGGCACATCCCCCACTTCCACAGAAAAGCCGGGGCAGTGTCAGTGTGGCCAGGACACTCTCCAACAGCCCTCAGGTGTGGAGTCCCTTCATTGCCGCCCCCATCATCCTCCTGACCATTTTGCCCTAGGGGGACTTTGTGAAGAATATCCCCATGAACCATGGCGTTTACACATGGCCCGATGGCAGCACGTATGAAGGAGAAGTGATCAATGGCATGAGGAATGGATTTGGTATGTTCAAGTGTGGCACACAGCCCGTGTCCTACATTGGCCATTGGTGTCACGGCAAGAGACACGGGAAGGTAGGTGAGGTATACCCATGAACAATCATGTCTGTGTGAATGTATGCATAATTTAAAATTAACCATACACAACACTGTACAAACATCGTCACATTTTCAGCACCACAAAATAAAACAAATATGCATTAGGAAGTTACTTCAAACCATTCCATATCCCTAGCAATGATCAGTCTGCTCACTGTGTATGTGGATCTACATCTTAGACATTGTGTCAGTCCGACTTTTTGTCACAGTGGCAAAAACTCCTTGCCAGGCATGATGGCAAACCCCTTTAATCCCAGCATTTGTGAAACACAGGCAAGTGGATCTCTGTGAGTTCAAGGCCATCCTGGTCTATAAAGAGAGTTCCAGGCCAGCCAAGAGACATAACAACACCCTATCTCAAAACAAAACAAACCCACAATCACTAGCAACAAAAGCAATGTCTTGCTAGGAACAACTTAGTAAAGAAAAGACCACTTTTGGCTCACAGGTTCAGAGGACTCAGCCCATGGTCATTGGTGCTATTTCTGGGCCTCCCATGGGGCAGAATAGGATGGAGGTGGAACCATGGAGAGGCTGCTACCTCATGGGAGACAGGACAAAGAGAGTGGGGCCAGGACAAGATGCAGCTCCCAAGAACGTATCCCTCAGTGACTTACTCTCTCCCACTGGGTCCCAACATTCTATAGTTTTTTGAACCTTCCAAACCAGCAGAAGAAATTGGAAACTAAATGTTCAGTGCATGAACCTGTCAGGAACATTTTATATCCAAACTATAACAGACATTTCTTTATAAATAGAATCAGATAATATGTGAACTTTTGTGCTTAGCCATTTTACTAAGCATAATATTTTTGAGGTTCATCTAAAGTGTGGCATGTATTGGTATTCTACCCTTTTTAAGGCTGACTAATGTTTCATTGTAAGTATAATTGATCCATTCATCTATTGATGGGCATTTGAAGACACACACACACACACACACACACACACACACACACTTCATGGTGTGCATATGGAGGTCAGAAAACAGTTTGTAGAAGCTGGTTCTCTCTACCTCATGGGTCTCGGGTCACAGGACCAGGAGTCAAACACCTTCACCCTGATGAGTTACTTTTGTTCTGAGACAAGCCCTTACCTTGTAGCTCAGGCTGTCCGGGAACTTACTGTGTTGCCCAGGTTGGTCTCTAACTTGAAGTGATCTTTCTTCCTCACTGCTCAAGTGTGGGGACTATGAGTGTGAGCCCCATGCCTAACTCATGCATGAGGAAGTTGGCCTCAAGCCTGATGGTCCTGTTTGAGTTTCTGGAAAACAGGCATGATCAATCTGGGCCCCACGGGCCCTCTACCCCCCAGGATACCATGAATAAGGCCAACATACTGATAGATAACATTTTCAAGTCTCAGTGTCAAAAGATTGGATGGCCCTGGTAGCAGGTGAGGCCTCACTGGAGGAAGTAGGTCTGGGAGCTGGTCTTTTGGGAAGTAGCTTGTCCCTAGTTCCTTCCCACTCCTCTGTACTTCCTGTTTGCCACAGGTAAGCAGCTCTGCCATCTGACCCACTGCCATGAAGTTCTGCCTCAACACTGGCCCAGAACTAACAGAACTGAGGGTTATGGACTGAAGACTCTGAAACCACAAACCAAAATAAATAATCCCTCTATTAAGTTGTTTCTGTAAGATATCTCTCCCTTAAAATCAAAAAGTCTGACTCACACAGGGAACAACTGGTTTGTGATATTGGTGTACATACTTTACCCTTTGTGTGTTTGTGTGCATTTTCATGGTGTGCATGTGACGGTCAGAGGACAACCTTGGGTGCATGCCCTCGTGTTTTACCTTGTTTGGAGCGTCTCTGCTATGCATGGTGTGCTAGCTAGCCCTTGTGCTCCTAGAGGTTCTCCTGTCTTCATTTCCCACTTCCTAGTTAGGAGTGCGGGGATAGCAGATGCTTATACTGTGTGCTGTGTCAGCTTTCTTATGTGGCTTCTACGATGCAAACTCAAGTCCTCATGCTTGCATAGGGAGCACTTTACCCGCTGAGACCTTTCCCCAGCCTGCTTTTCCTCATCTGTAAAGCCAATGTATCATGGGTTGTGGGTTTTAGTAATTACAACATTGACTTCTGCATAGTTTATGCTTCTTAGATTTTGCATGCCTGATCTTTATATTTCCAAGAGGATTTGCATCACAAGGCTTCATTTCTCTTACTATTGTTTGTTTTAGGGCTCCATCTATTACAATCAAGAGGGGACCTCTTGGTATGAGGGAGACTGGGTATACAACATCAAAAAGGGCTGGGGAATAAGATGGTAGGTGCGACCCTTCCCTCAACATTCGGGTTGTGGGTGAAAAAGCTTTCAGAGGCTCCCCTGATTCTCACCCAGGTTAGAGATAAGATGCAGAAATGGGGAAGAACACATCTTCTGTCCTAGTGTGGTGGAGTTTCCCATTACTCCTGATAGTCTCCATAGCAATGAAGACACCCTCTGGGGAATCCAGAAGAGCATCCTGAGTGTCTGATTGTCTGTTTCCCTTTGTCTTAAATAGAAACTGCCTGCCTTAGTCTTCTGTAACCTATGATGGATCTGTTTATCATAGATTACAGTACTGAGTGTTTTCTGAAGAAGAGTGATATTTTTGCTTGATTTTAGATTGACCCGATAGTCATTTGTTGTTACTGTTTTAGCTTTGGCAGTGCTAGGGGCTGAACCCACAGGCCTGGCACATGGTGAATACCCACCACTGGGCTATAGCCAAACCCCCATTTTGCTTTTTTTGTGGAAGGTCTTGCTATTAGCCCAGGCTGGCCTTGAACTCAAGAATCTCTTTTCTCTCCCTCTCAAGTGTTGGGATTATAGACCTACCTGCACCTTCATACCCAGCCAGGGTGTGTGTGCGTGTGTGTGTGTGTGTGTGTTTACGTGTGTGTACTAGGGTATGTTTTTATATGTATGTGTGTACACAGATGTGTTAGCAGCTGTGAAGGTAGAAGAAGGTATCAAGTCCCCTTGAGCTGGAATTACAGGCGGTTGTTAACTGCCCAACATGGATGCCAGGAAACAAACTCTGGTCCTGCAGAAGAGCAAGGAGCGCTCTTAACCACTGGGCTAGCATTGGGCTAGGTAATTGACCATCAGTATGGCCCTTCTCGGAAAGCATGGGGAGCCAAATTCAATCCCCGGCACCCATGTAAAAAGCTTGGTGTAGCAGCGTGTGCTGTAACCAGCACAGGGGAACAGAAACAGGAGGGTCCTTAAGGCTTATTAAAGCCAGCCTGCCCTGCTGGATTGATGAGTTTCAGATCCAACGAAAGACCCTGTCTTTAAAAAAACAGAGGAAATACATCCAGTATGGACCTTGGGCCTCCACATGCACATGCGCACACACCACATACATAAGTAATAGTACGTAGTATTTGGTGTCAAACTATCAAGTGATAACATAATAGGAATTGTTTCTAGAAGATGTGAAACCTCACTCTTACCCATTTATTGAATAATGAAGTTTATAAAGGGACTTTTCCTCCTCCCTAATCAGAATACTTTTGCCAACTATGTGCTACCTGTGAGTCTCAGTAGCACTGGGTTGGATTTTCTGAAAGGCATTTAGGGATGAGTTTAAGGACATTAAGGGCAAATCAAATGCTGTCAACATAAGATAACCAGTTGTTCATCATTGATTTCTTTGGTCCCAGCTACAAATCAGGAAACATATACGAAGGCCAGTGGGAGAACAACGTGCGCCATGGGGAAGGCAGAATGAGGTGGCTCACAACAAACGAGGAGTACACGGGCCACTGGGAGAAGGGGATCCAGGTAGGCGCCTGACGCCACAATGGCCCTCCTGTGTGGCTCTGACTCTTAAGCACAGCTAACCTAAGAAACTTGAGATGGCTAGGGTTAGCATCAACTCACAGAATCTAGAATCACCTGTGAGGTGGACTTCTGTGGTGCATTCTTTTAATTACTTTAATTGATGTGGGAACACCCATCTCAACTGTGGAAATAACCATTCCTTGGGCAAGGGATTCTGCACTATAGTTAGTGGAGGGAGAGGACTGAGTATGCACCCTCTGCTCTCTGACTGTGGATACAATGTGAGCAGCCCTCTCAAGCTTCTGCCACTGTGGCTTCCCCGAAGTGAAGGACTATAACCCGAAACCGTGGACCAACCAACCCTTCCTTCCCTAAGCTGGTTTGGTCACAGCAGCAGAAGAGAAAGTAAGACAAAACTTGAAGTCTTCTAGTGCCAGCTACACTGGTTAATCCATGTTTTATTACAGTCTTCTGGAATGGTCACACACAACCTTCATCCAACCCTACAAGACAGGTGCTAGTTCCATTTTATACTTGAAGAACCTAAAGGGCTCAAATCCTTTGCCAGAGGTCAAAAGACAGCTGACCTCAACACCTGCTTCTAGTTCATGTGCTCCACCCCTTAAGATTATCAGTGTCTTTGCCATAAGTGGAGTTCATAAAAGGGGGTTTATGCTGACGAGGTACTTTCTTTTCAGAATGGCTTTGGAACGCACACATGGTTCCTAAAGAGAATCCCCAACTCTCAGTATCCTTTGCGAAATGAATACATAGGGGAGTTTGTAAACGGCTTCCGTCATGGACAAGGGAAGTTTTACTATGCCAGTGGAGCCATGTATGAGGGAGAATGGGTTTCCAACAAAAAGCAGGGCAGGGTGAGTATAGCTGCTGGGATATGGTGCAAGGTGTGTATCTGGTAAGTTGTATTACTCATTTTACAAAGATAACTACTTTAGTTAAGTCAGTGACATGCATTTAAAGCTACTTACAATATACTATTTCCTGGCTATTTAGAAATGCCGTAATCCATGTTTGTTATATGTGTATACAAATAGACGAAGGTGCTGGTTGCAGGTACAGTGTAGCCTTAGCCTTCGTATATAACCGCAGTGTGGGCTTTGGGGCTGGCTTGTGATATTAACTCAGTGCCGTCAGCATTTCTGTCCCATCTACCCACATAGCAGCTCTACCCTTGGCTTGCCGTGTTCCTGTGATTACAAGATAGCTGCTGCGATTATAGGCTTCACATTACAAACCCCACTGAGAAAACAAGAAACTAATTTCCCAAAGCTCTCTACAAATGCCTTTCAATACACAGAGCTGAGCTGGGGCATTTGTCGACTTCAGAATTAGTGCTTTATCCTCCTGGGGTTGGCACACAGCAGGGCCGCACCTATTGGGATGGGCCCTCCATTGGGCCCATTCACAAAGCTTATTAAGGTTTAGTAAACAAAAAGTTGAATGCTGTGACCCAAGAAGTAATTAAACTTGGGAAAAGGCTGGAGGAGGAGGAAGAGGCACGATGTGAATGAAACCCAATGGAGAACGATTCTTTGTGGCCTAAGTATATTATCTTCAAAGAAAAAAAAATGTTGCAAGCCCTTGAAACGTCTCCTGAAGAACGCCACACTCTCCCTCCTGAACATTCTTCCAGCCTCATGTGCCTCCCTACAGGGCAGAATGACTTTCAAGAATGGCCGTGTGTATGAAGGTCTGTTTTCCAACGATCACATTGTACAGTTCCTTGAAGCTGAAACTGATCACTCGTACAGCCTGGACCACTGGTCAGACATCTCACAAAGGAGCCGGCAGGCTCGGGGGTCTTCTATCAGTGCTGACAGGGAGCCTGGTAGGTGAAAGGAAATTACCATCTTACCTGTAGTTTTCATTCATTAAGATCCGCCCGCCGCTTTAGAAAATAGAAGTTTCCTTCAGTGCTATGCTTGTCTGTTTAGGCAAGCTGGCCTTGAACTCGTTCAGTAGCCAAGACTAATCTTGATCCTTCTGCCTCCCAAGTGCTGGGATGACCGCACACTGCTGTGGTGCTGAGGATGGACCCTGGGCTTCCTGTGTGCCCGGCAAGCACTCCACCAGCCGAGCTACGTTAGCTACTGAAGAGGCCACTTTCCATTCCAGTGGGAATTGCTCTAGCACTGGACTGTTTCCAAGGCCTCCTTTTGAATGTTTAGTTAGGAAGTGCCTTTATTTGTTGTGTTTGTCTGCGTGCATGTGGCAGACAGAGGACATGGGGACATCCATTTGCCCTTTTACCATGTGGGCCCCAAGAATCAAACACAGGTCATCAGCTCTGGCAGCAAGCGCCTTTACTTACTGAGCATTACTAGTTGTTTTCACTTCGAAAAGGAGTGTAAGTTGTCCAGGCTGGCCTTAAACTCTCTCGGTAGCACAGGCTGGTCTTGTGCTCACAATCACCGGCTTCCTACGCAGCTGATATATATAGGCTGTGCCGCAATGCCTGAATACTCTATTACATTCTGATAGACAACCGCTCTGATGTGACATTGAAAGGATTCCTTTTAAAGATCTATTTGTATTTACATACATATACATATCTGTGGGTACCCTCAGAGACCAGAAGAAGATATTGGATCCCCTAGAGCTGAAGTTATAGGCAGCTCCAAGTGGCCTGTCCACAAGCATCCTTAAGTGCTGAGCCACCTCTCCAGCCCACATTAGAGGGGTTTTACCCCTGCTTTTCACAATCGTCCCCCATGTTTGCTTCATTCATTAGAGACCCTACGAAAGCTGGATGGCAGCGAAAGCCGTTCTGTGCTAGGATCGAGTATTGAGCTGGACTTAAATTTGTTGCTGGACATGTACCCTGAGGAAACCCAAGAAGAAGAAAAGAAGCAGGTAAAACCCCCTTTACCACTACACATATGTTTT
Source organism: Arvicanthis niloticus (assembly GCF_011762505.2). Lineage (NCBI taxonomy): Eukaryota > Metazoa > Chordata > Mammalia > Rodentia > Muridae > Arvicanthis > Arvicanthis niloticus. The sequence continues at coordinate 34,652,448 of NC_133432.1, forward strand.
AGGCACTATTTTCTGTCTTCTGTGTGCCTGGATGCTTTATCTAGACCATCTCAATCTGCAAGTAAGCAGGCTCTGTGAGAGAAAGGTAGCCCAGAGGGCAGGACCCAGTGGCAGTGTCCTGGGCCTTAGAGCCTAGAAGAGTCACCAATAGTCAGAGCCAGCTGAAGACCAAGGCTGTGATCACCTCCCGCTCATGGAAGGTGGGGGCTGAGGGCCTGCTAGGGGTCAGAAAATGCTAGATACCCTAGGAATTGAGAACCCACTGTAGGGCTGAGAGAGAGCTGTGAAGAGCACTGGTGGCATAGGAGAGAACCTGGTCCCTAGCAGCAACATGGTGGCTCATAACCATTTGGTACTCCAGTTCCAGGGGACCCTATGCCTTTCTACCAATCACACATGTGGTTCACATACAAATGTGCAGGCAAAACACTTATACATATAAAATAGAATCCATAAAACTTTAAAAAAAAAAAAAAAAAAGAAGCAGAAGAAGAAAGAAGCCTGCTGTGCTGAGGCTGGAGAGATGGCTCAGTGGTTAGAGCTGCTCTTCCAGAGACCCCAATTCCCAACACCCACATGACAGCTAACAGTCATCTGTAACTCCAGCCACAAGGGCTCCAGTGCCTTCTTCTAGACTTCACAGGCACTATATGCATATGGTGCACTGACATTTGTGCAGGCAAAACACATATACACATAAAAATTTCAAAATCTAAAAACTTGAAAGGAACCCTGTTATGGAGTATTCACCAAAGAAGACTGCACAGACATGAGTTTAAGCCAATAGCCAGACAGTGACTACACTGGGTGTTCAGGATTCCAGTGGGGCCCTGAGCCTTTCTACAGCACACACACACACACACACACACACACACACACACACACACATGATGTAGGCTGGCATGCTTCAGTTAACAAGAACAGTTAGCCAGAAGCAGAATTACAGAAGCCAAAAAGCAAGGTTAGTACATTTAGAGACTTTCCAAGAACAATATGGACCTTGAAGAATTGAGCCTTTGTTTCAGTTTTGGCAGGTGGGGCTGTCTGCCTGCTGAGTTTTACAGCCTCAATGGTGCTTCCATTGTGGAGTCCATTGTGCTAAGTTCTCAGGGCCTGCTAAGGTCTGAGGCCCTGTTACAACCCACTGTGCTACAGTACACATCTGCAGTCCCAGCCATTGCGGTGCTAGAAACTGAGCTCAGGTCCCCTTCAGGAGGAACAAGTGCTCTAAGCTCTGAGCCATCTCCCAGCCCCTCGGTTTTGTTCTAATAAAGGCACGACTGGGCCCCATGCACTGCCTTCCTTTCAGGTTGAATATGCAGTCCTAAGGAACATCACAGAGTTAAGAAGGATCTACTGCTTCTACAGCGGCCTCGGCTGTGATCACTCTCTGGACAACACCTTTCTGATGACAAAGCTTCACTTCTGGAGGTTTCTGAAAGACTGCAGGTTCCATCACCACCACATAACTCTTGCAGACATGGACAGGGTGTTGAGTGGTGAGTGTCCTGGGTTCCCGTCCTCTCTTGGCTATTGCTGCCTGGAAACAAGCTAAGAAATGTTGGGAGATTATGGGGAGATGGCTCTGCATCTCCGGAATGCCTCTGCCCAAATCCAAACAGATGGACAGGAAGACGAAAGAATATGATGGACAAGAGCCATTTAATGATGGTCTAGCAAGAGTGGCTGTCTGGGCTTAAGGATCACTGTAAAAGAGGGGATAGAAAGAGCCCGAGAGCCAGCGGTAGTGGAGCTGTGCAATGAAAAAGCAATTGCCAGACATGACAGGCACGTGGGAACTCACAGTGGCTGTGACTGCATGCACGAGACCTGTACAAGATCAAGCCCACCCAACATGGGTGGGGGAGGGCCTCGTGAGCTCTCAGCACTCCATGGCTGCCGGAGGAGGGACATTCAGCTTTCTGCAGAGATGTGGCCCTGGATAGGCTACCCATATTCCAGCAGGTGGTCCTGTACTCACACCCGTAAAGGCAGACTTGGGGGAGGGAGGGGATGTTTAAAAGAGAGCCTGTGAAGTTGGGCAGGAAAGGTGATGGGATGACAGGGGAGGGCACATGTTTGATCAAATACATCAAGGCATGTGTGAAATCATCAGTGTTTAAAAAGCGCAGGTGTCTGGCACACAAGCACACACGGGTCAGATAAAGCCAACAGTTTATCCCCCACCTCTCAGACCCCTCCTCCAGCTCCACATTGGCTGAGTGCTCAGGGGTGCACACACTTTCACCAGGACATCACCTAAGTTCTAGCATCTCCTCACAGGATATACTACCTTCCCTTCTTCATTTATCTCCACATCCAACAACAAGGGTTTTCCTGCTGGCTTCCCCACCCCCACCCCAATATCTTGTTAACATATGCATGGACCTAGTCACATAAGCAGGCTGCCTGCAATTGTTTTTTTGTTGTTTTTTGTTTGTTTGTTTGTTTTGTTTTTTAGCCTAAGATAACCTTGTTGAGTTGGGGATAGGCAGAAGGCCTAGACAAGCAGGGGCCAGGTGCAGCCTACTTATCTGTAACTTTGTAAGACTAAGGCTATCTGAAGTACTTGTCAAATGGAACATCATACTTTATTCCCTGCACTCAGTGGGCAAGAATGCAAAACAAAGCAAAAAACAGTCATAGTTTCTTGTGCCTATAGCCTCAGCATTGGTGGGCAGATAGAACCTGAGAACTTGGCAGCCAGCCTGCCTTCCAGTCCAGTGAGAGACCCTGCTTCAAGGCAGTAAGGTGAAGAGCAATAGAAGAAGACACTAAATGTCCTGGTATAACCTCAGTGTGCCTGGTCATGCTTAGGAGTGCCCACTGACACAGTCATGAGAATGTAACACACACACACACGCATGTACACACATACAGGCAGAGATTGTCTCCTATAGTAAGAGCAACAGTCAAAGACTACCCAAGCAGAGGTTCATATGATAGCTCTTGTTCAAATCCAGCCCCAACCTGTGTTTGTAAGAATCCAGGACCACCAGCATAGGGATAGCACCAACCACAATGGGCTGGGACCTCCCCCATCAATCACTAATTAAGAAAACACCCTACAGGCTTGCCTACAGCCAGATCTTACAGAGGCGTTTTCTCAGTTGAGACTCCCTCCTCTCAGGCAATACCAAATTGTGTCAAGTTGACATAAAACTAACATAAAACATGCACGCACACGCGCGCGCGCGCACACACACACACACACACACACACACACACACAACACAGAAACAAGATACGTTGTTAATGTCTTATGAGGTAGCCAGAGCTCTTCTGTGCTGTAGCTAACCTCGATCATGTCTTTATTTCAGTCTACAATGGCATCCCAATCGAAGAAATCCACTCTCCATTTAGAACGATCCTCTTAAGGACGTTCCTCAATTACCTCCTGCAGCTGGCGTACTACATCCATCACAAAGAGTTCCAGTAAGTGCCACTTCTCCCACAGTAGCCACGGTCACATCATCCCTGTGAAGGACTAGAGACAAAGCTTTGCTACAGAGTCCAGCCGCAGTGTCCTGAACACTGGACGAATGCTTGAGAGCCCCCATCCCAGTGACTGTGCAGTCACAATCAGTCCTGTCTTCTTGAGTAAGACACCCTTTCTGACTTTGTTGTTGCTTGTTTTTTTTTTTTCCCTTTTTGAGACAGGGTTTCTCTGTGTAGCCCTGGCTGTCCTAGAACTCACTCTGTAGACCAGAGAACTCAGAGATCGGCCTGCCTCTGCCTCCCAAGTGCTGGGATTAAAGGCGTGCGCCACCACTGCCTGGCTCAGAACATTCTTTCTTGATGACTTTAAAAAAAAAAAATTCACTTAAGGGCTGGGGGTGTGTTCCGAGCCCTTCCGTGTCCCCTTCGCCCTCGAAAAAGACATGTGAGGCAGTGTTCGGGTGGTTACTACAACGAAGCTTTACTTCCTGTATAAGCAGAAGCGGAAAGACGGAAAGCCCGGAAAAGGCACTGCTTATATACACCCTAGAGTGACGTGTTCACTTCTGATTGGCTGTTCACTCATTACCCATAATACGCCCCAGGATGGGCAGTGACTTTGGCGCGCTTTTTGCCTTTTGCACCTGCGCAGTCAGTTGTTTACTAGTGGGAGGACAGGATGCCCACGCCATCTTGGAATGGTGAATGTTGTCACGCTCATGCGGCTCCCAACAGGGGTGTGGTTCAGTTGGTGGAGTGTCTGTCTTGCACACACCGGCAGTGGGTTCTATCCACAGCACCTCACAGAACAGACATGCTAGCACACGCCTGTGACCCCAGCGCTCATGAGGTGGAGGCAGGATCAGAAGCTAAGGTTGGGGCGAGAGAGATGGCTCAAGGGTTAGAAGCACTTGCTGCTCTTCTAGAGGACCTGAGTTTGGTTCTCAGCACCCAGGTTGGGCAGCTCACAGTCTTTTGTATCTCCTGATGCAGGGGGTCCACTTCCATGTTCTAGCCTGCACAGGTACCTGCACATACGTACACATACACACACATAAATAAAAATAAATATTTTTTAAAAAAGAAGTTTAAGTCATCTTTGCACAGTGACATCAAGGTCAGCCTGAGACAACCTTGTCTGTCTTTGTCCGTCTGTCTGTCTGTGTCTCTCTCTGTGTATGTGTGTACGTATAAAGTTAGTATATACAGTGTATATAGACTAATGCAGCATGTATAGTTAAATACTTTCAGAAGTGCTGGTGTTAAGTACATTGAATTTCTATGTATCCTGCACCCAAATTCCCTTAGTGTCAGCCTCTTTCTAACTGTGATATGTTCACCAAAAGCAAGGACTTGGCACTACCAGAGTGTCACTGGATCCAGCCTTCTCTCAAACATGGTGGAGGGTGACAACTGAAACCCAAGGGATGCTAGGCAGACGTTCTACTGCGTCCCCAGCCAGTAGCTGCCATTTCCCCATGGTCCCTCCCTGTCCCAGGAGCTCACACTGCATTCTGCCCCCAAAGGATCTCAGACCCTCCAATCTGAGACACTCACTCAGCCTCCATGTTTAGCAACCTTCCTGTCTTTAAAAAACAAAACTGTTTGTTCCCCTTGTAAATCGTCTCACGGTTTGGGTTTGAACTGTGGTGTTTTCCTCCAGTTGCACTGAGGTGAGAGGTTTGAACTCCTCCCATCTTCTCCATGCACGTCTGTAATGTGTATTTATGATGTATGTGTGTAGCGGATGTGCGTGTGCTGGCACGCGGGTGCCACAGCATTACGTGGCGATCTGAGGGCCATCTCAGGGTCCAGTCCTCATCTTCTTCCTTGTTTGATGGAGGTCTCTGTCGTTGACTGCTGTGTACACCATGCTAGCTGGCCGGCAAGCTTGAAGGGCTCCTCCTGTCCCTGTCCCTGTCCCCCACCCCTCTGTAGCGCCCTGGGATTTCAGACACGTGCTCCTGCAGAGCTCTGTATAGGCTCCAGGCCCTGGGGCTTTCGTAGCAAGTGCTTTTCTAACTGAACCATCTCCCAGCCAGAACCAGCTCCTTACCGCATGGTATCAGTGCACATAACTTCAATATGGCTTATTGCTCTCAGAGGGGAGTGTGGCCAGGTGGACTTTTCCACTGTAGACTTAACTGTTCCCCATTTCCTTTCCGTATTGTATTTGTTAGAGGCCAGTTGTCAGGTCTAGCCACACTTCAGAAGAGGGGAATTAAGCTCCACCTCATGAATAACAGATTTCAGTATCATTTCTTCATAGGAACAGGAGCCCATCGCTCTTCCTGTGCTTTACAAAACTGATGTCTGAGAACATTCATCCACATGCCTGTCAAGTAAAAGGTAAATACAAGAATAGCAGCGTTCTATTTACCATCTTAAAAATAGCTCTATAACCATATCTGCATGTGTCATACATGTATGTATGTGCACATTTGCACGTGTGGACAGGTTTTGTGCAGATGCATGTGTGTGCGTGCATATGCCTACACGTGCTCACATGTGTGCCAGAGGCTAACAACAGGTATTTTCCTCCATCACTTCATGCATGAGGCAGGCTCTCTCCTCTGATGCCTTAACTCACTGATATGGCTAGTCTCGCTAGCCAGCTTGCCCTGGGGATTACAGGCAGGTTACTCTGCCCAACCTGGTTTGGGGTGCTGGAGATCCGAACTCTGGTCCTCGTGTTTCCACAACAGAGGGTTTTGTTTGTTTGTTTGTTTCCACTGAGCCATCTTTCCAGCCCTGTAATCACTCCTGAATGTTGTGTTTTTAGGTCACTTATTCAGTGAGCAGCAGCGGACACTCTACTCAATGAATTACATCGATAAATGCTGGGAAATTTACACAGCCTACTGCAGACCAAATGAAGCCCCACCCTATGAGCTGACAATGAAGATGAGGTATTTCCTCTGGATGCTGAAAGTAAGCTTAATAACTCTAGATAGATGGTGCCTTTATGTTGATAGGCACTTGGATTTTAATTAAAAGAGATCAGTGCTACACAATTAAGGAGGTGAAGATCTGGGGGTGACCTTTCATGGCCACCATATGCTTATGAGTCTTCTTTCACAGAAGACAGTCTGTGAGTGCAGGAGGCAAGAGCAGGAGGTGAGAGCCTGACATGACAGATCAGGGAAGAAAGGCCTAAGCCCACCAGCATCTTCTTATGCACATGTGGCCACTAAAGCCATAAAGAGACTTTAGAAGTGTTTACATTACATTTGTATTTAATATTAATTCAAGGTGTGTGTGTGTGTGTATGTGATATGTGTGTATGTGGTGTGTGTGTGTGGTGTGTATGTGTGTGGTGTGTATGTGTGTGGTGTGTATGTGTGTGGTGTGTGTGTATGTGGTGTGTGTGTGGTGTGTATGTGTGTGTGGTGTGTATGTGTGTGGTGTGTATGTGTGTGGGGTGTGTGTGTGGTGTGTGTATGTGGTGTGTGTGTATGTGGTGTGTGTGTGTGGTGTGTATGTGTGTGGTGTGTATGTGTGTGGTGTGTGTGTGTGGTGTGTATGTGTGTGGTATGTATGTGTGTGTGGTGTGTATGTGTGTGGTGTGTATGTGTGTGGGGTGTGTGTGTGGTGTGTGTATGTGGTGTGTGTGTATGTGGTGTGTGTGTGGTGTGTGTATGTGGTGTGTGTGTGTATGTGTATGTGGTGTGTGGTGTGTGTGTGTATGTGGTGTGTGTGTGTGTATGTGTGTGTGTTGTCAGGCTTGATGGCAACTTCATTTGCTATCTTGTCACCCCTAACTAGCATTAAACATATATCACGAAGGCTGGAAGATGGCCTGGTGGTGGACAGCTCTTGTTGCTTTTGCCGAGGACCCGAGTTTAGTTCTCAGAACCCACATGGAAGCTCAGGATCATCTTTAACTCCAGTTTCAAGGGATCTGATGTCTTCTTGAACTCTCCTTGGGCATCAGGCATGGATGTGGTGCACATATTTATTCAGGCAAACCACTCATACACAGAAAAGAAATATTTTTAAAATGTAAACATATTTTTAGCTGGTGAGGACTGGACTGCGCCTTGGCCATAGAATTACTTGCTTCAGGCACAAGCCCTGTACTCAGCTCTCAGCACCGAGAAACACATACAGATTGCTGCCCAGCAAACAGTAACTTTACAGTGTCTCAGCTTGGAAGTCAAGCATGGTGTTAAGTTCTTATAATCCCAGCACTTGAAAGGCTAAGGCAGGAGGATCAGGTGTTCAAGGTCAGACAAGGGCTAGTAAGATCCTCGTTCCAAAAATCAAAGTTGTTAGTTTGAAAAACAACTGGCATGTTCTTTATACAGTGTTCTCAAACTGGCCATTGCTAGTTTTGCTCCATAATATGTTTTATAGAGACCCTAAGACACCACCTTTTTTTTTTTTTTTTTTTTTTTTTTTTTTGGTTTTTCGAGACAGGGTTTCTTTGTGTAGCTCTGGCTGTCCTGGAACTCACTCTGTAGACCAGGCTGGCCTCGAACTCAGAAATCCACCTGCCTCTACCTCCCAAGTGCTGGGATTAAAGGCGTGCGCCACCACTGCCCGGCTTAATGATTTGTTTTATTTCATGTGCATTGGTGTTTTCCCTGCATGTATGTCTGTGTGAGGGTATTGGATCTCCTAGAACTGGAGTTACAGACAGCTCACCCATATGTGAACTGCCATAAGGGTGCTGGGAATTGAACCAGGGTCCTCTGGAAGAGCATCCAGTGCTCTGATCCACTTAACATCTCCCCTACCTTCATTCCATAATATTTTTAATTTTTACTTACAGGGAAATAATTAAATATTAATGAGAGACTATTTAAGAATTTAACAAGCCAGACGGTGGTGGCGCACACCTTTGATCCCAGCACTTGGGAGGCAGAGGCAGGCAGGTTTCTGAGTTCGAGGCCAGCCTGGTCTACAGAGTGAGTTCCAGGATAGCCAGAGCTACACAGAGAAACCCTGTCTCGAAAAACAAAAAAAAAAAAAAAAAAAAGAATTTAACAAAATTGTGTGTGTGTGTGTGTGTGTGTGTGTGTGTGTGTGTGTGATAAAGTGACAGAAATCTAGTGTCTACATGTAGGGAAATGTGTTTAAAAGTCTATGATTCCGGGTGGAATATGACACGGCTGTTCTCCTTCCTCTCACTCTGAAGAAATAACTCCTTTGTCTTTGCAGAGGTCAGGTGTGCTGGTTTTGACCGGCTGCATGCTCACAGTTAGGCTGCTGTGTCCTTTCCCCACAAGTCCATGAAAGCAGTCAGAAACAGAGACGTGACTGGATCCCAGTGTTTTGTGTTCTGCACAGCCATGGTGGTCATAGCCTTTGCCACTATGTTTCCTTTTAGTGATGGTGGCATTCATCAGTGGCTCACCTGGCACCAGCCTGATCCTCTGCTTTCTAGAACCCTTCACTTATGGCCTTAGCAGCCCCCAGTGGTCATTCCTCAGTGGTTAGTTAATATCCACTGTTTTACAAGAGACAGTACAATGATAACTTTCTCTATCATTTCTTTTACATTAATTTAAAATTTTTTTAATTTGTAATTTAAAAATTTTTTAAAAATTTAATTTTTTAATTTAAAATTTTTTTAAATATGTGTGTGCCTGTGTGTATGTGCACATGTGTGCAGGCACCCTTGAAGGTCAAAAGACATGGTATCCTCTGGAGTCACCGTGATTGTGAGCCACTTACTATGGGTGCTGGCCAGCAAGGCCCAGGGAGCCACCCTCCTCTACTTCCATAGTGCTGGGTGTTTGCTGCAATGCTGGCTTTTCACACGGACAGTGGGGATGGAACTCAGGTCCTTACGCTTGCAGAGCAAGCATGTCACTGACAGCCATCTCCCCAGCCACCCAGTGACTCTTATCTAAAGAAGGGTCTTGCTGTGTGTCCCAGTCTGGTCTCAGACTTGCAATCACCCTCAGCGCTGGGATCATAGATCCAAAATAATCAGTTTTTAAGGTATTGATTTCTGATACACTCCCTTAAGGTATTAAGTTGATCCATTAAGATTAAAATATATGCCCATGTGTAATTATAGGCATCTATGTTGGTGTTATCTTTCTACAGGACTTTAGGATGATAAATAAGGACTTAACTGCAACCAAGTTCATGACCGTGATAGCGGAGGATAACCCTTTTGTGTACGACGGAACTGACAGCAACTTTGAACTCGAGGTTTGTAAAGTGTTGCTGGGAACAGCGCAGATCCGGTTTAAGCTGCATGTCTCTTACGTATGTGATTATGTATACAGAAACCCAGTGGGATATACAGATGTACACAGTTGCCATTTCAAAAATCAGGGATTACATTAGAAGGGGCTGGGGACGTGGCTCAGCTGGTAATGTGCTCACTGTGGGTGCATGGGGACCTGCGTTTGCTCCCTAGAACCCGTGCAGAAAGTCATGTGTGGCAGTGTATGCCCATAATGCCAGTGCTGGAGAGGTGGGGACAGGAGGGTCAACCAGCACAGCTGAATCGGTGAACTCCCAAGCCATCAAGAAACACCATCTCAAAAGCCAAGGTGGGAGGCAATAAAGGAAGACACCCGGAGTCAGCCTCTGGGCCCCATGCACACATGTGGACTATAACCTGGAGTCAGCCTCTGGGCCCCATGCACACATGTGGACTATAACCTGGAGTCAGCCTCTGGGCCCATGCACACGTGTGTGGAAGACACCCGGAGTCAGCCTCTGGGCCCATGCACAAGTGTGTGGCACCTATATAGGACTAATAAATGAATCAGAAATCACCAGTCAATTCCTGATCCATTCCAGCATGTCAGAATAAAGGAGACCTCCCCATGCTTCTTGTCATTGCAGCTGGTTTTCCTGGAATTCTTTGAAGCTCTCTTGTGCTTCTCTCTCTGCTGCATGTTTGACCAGATGACTAGATCCTACTTAAAAGTCCCGTACGACGACATGACTACAAACCGATTCGGCAGCACTCAGACCATACTAAACCAGGTAACAGACAATGCCGTAGAGCTTACGAACCTAAGGATGACTGCAGCCTGGGGTGGGCAGATTCTCAGTCAGCACTGTCTCAGGCTGGTGTCATACTTCCAGGAGAGAGTTTAGGACTTGAGAACATGTAGGTCATTGTTCCCTGTTAGGAGGAGTGTGTGGTCCAGTTTAGTGAGTTAGGGGAATGTATTTCCTGGCCATGGCCGCAGTGGGAACAACACAGTGAACATCAGTAGAAAAGCAGCTGGACGAGAAGGCCTGAGGCTAGCTGCCACGAGACACTGCCTAGTGCACAGAGGGAAAGCCTGCCCATGAGCAAAAATACCAGCAAACAGTCCTCCATCTACTCAATAAAAACAAGTCACAGAGAAAGAGGCCTACTCACAGGTGGACACCCTTGGTCACTGTGAGACCCTGGCAGAGCCAAGACCATGGTTTATAGGAAAATGAGACTTTTAGTGTACGTTTCTCATTAGTGGACTGAAAAGGTTTCTGGTGTTTGAGACATTCACCTGGAGCCACAAGACACATTCTAGGGACCCCCGAGCCCAACAGGTAGGAGAGTCTTTTATTTATTTATTTTGAAACAGTCTCACTCGGTAGCCCTGGAAGTTTCTGGCTGGAACTCAGAGATTCCCTGCGTAGCCTCTGCAAAGGCATATGCCACCACAGCCAGCAAGGAAGACTTCAGAGCCGCCCATGGGAGGAGTTTCCTCACTCTCCATCCAAGACAGCTCTCGGCCCAAGCCTCTGAGATGCACCTCGGATTCCTCCTGAGAAACCAGGGCCTCATGTTTTTTCCAGCCTTTCACATTGGCAAGGTGCTCCTCCTCAAGTGAAGAGAAGAGTGACTTCTCCAACACATCAGGGAGCTGGTTATGGGGACCACCTAGGTCTGGGGCTCTTCTCCAGACACGTGAGTGAGTGTCCACCTTGAATCTGCCTACACTGTGCAGTACAGTAGTTCTCATTACCACAGTAAGGAAGGCAAGTTAACCTTGCTTTAAAACAGAGTGTAACAGTCCTGGAAGCATAGGCGCTACAATCTTGTCATGTCCTCCCTGCTGTCAGGGCGTCAGCGTGGTGACTTGATCTAACCGGAACCATTTCCCAAAGGCCCTGTGTCTAAGCTCCGCAGTCAGACAAAGTTAATTTACAAATGAATCTTCCAGGACACTTAAACCACAGCAGATGTCATTCCCATTGACTCGGTAATGTGCTGGGAGCGGATATGCCAGACTGGGGACCATCCTTGGCACCATCTGGTCACCTTCACGCCCAGATTTCAGTGAATCATTCCATGCAGTGTCTGTGCTGTTGTTAGCTCAGGGGTTAGTTCCCACCCCACTTTGTGGAAACTGCAAGTTCACGTGTCCCAACTTCATCGCTGTTCCTTCCTGAGATGAAACTGGCCCTCAGAGATGGTCACTTTAAAACACAGTAGAGCTCAGACTTTCCTCTCAATCCAACTTAATATGCTACAGTCATCAGAGAAGACAAGATGAAGTGACTTTCTCCAGAGGTCTGCAGACATCTCCAACCCCTGTGTTGTCAGCTGAGTGGGCAGACACATATAAGAAACTACGGGAGACCAAGGAACAGATCACAGAGAGAAATGGGGCAGGACTCCCAGGGGCTTCGGTAGGTATAAACCCAGTGCGGGAGGGGTGGAGCCTTGTCAAAGGGTGGAAGGCCAGTAGATCTGAAATGCACACAAAGGCCCATGTGCTAAACACACTCAGTCACCGGTCCAAGAAATCCACACGTGACTCACCAAAAGTACCTTTCAAAAATGAAGCTGAGGGGCTGGGAGGATGGCTCAGCAGCTAAGAGCACTTGCTGTTCTTTTAGAAGACCTGAGGCAGGTGAATCTCCATGAGTTTGAGACAAGTTTGGTCCAGCCCAGTCAAGGCTACCTAGTGAGACTTTGTTTCAAAAAGGAGAAATAAAAAAACTTACAAATTGTGAGGAAGAGGAGACTCTGATATCCGACTTACCACATTATTGGATTCAGACATTGTTTAAATAACAACAAAAATCACAGAGCAGGCTGGAGAAATGGCTCAGCATTAAGAGCACTGGCTGCTCTTCCAGAGGTCCTGAGTTCAATTTCCAGCAACCAAATGGTGGCTCACAACTGTCTGTAATGGGATCTGATGCCCTCTTCTGGTGTGTCTGAAGACAGCTACGGTGTACTCATATAAATGAAATAAATTAATTAAACAAAAAAATCACAGAGCACACAAAGAAAACTATGCCACATGCAAAGAAAAGGTAAGCCCTCTAGACTTTGAGGAAGATGAGGTGGCAAACTTATAAGACAAGGAACTTAAAACAGTTATTTTAAAAATACCTAAAACTGTTAAAGGGAGATATAAAGAACAGGTTAGGGGCAACAGGATGGCTTGGTGGGTAAGGGTGCCTGCCACTAAACCTGAGAGCCTGAGTTTGAACCCACAGGACGGAAGGAGAGAACCAACTCCCAGAAGTTGTCCTCTGACCTCTGTGTCCCTGCTCAACACAATAAACAAAGAAGAGTGCATATTGACAAAGTAGAAATATCAACAGAGCTGTAGAAAGCTTTTTATAAAAGAAGTTCGAGAGATAAAATATAAGAACTAGAAATGGAACAATTCACAAGTAGAATCCAGTAGCAGCTCTAAGTGAGCTAGAAATGGACAGGTGGAGTGACTGAGTCAGAGGAAGAAAAGGAAGGAAGGAAGGGTTCGAAGTGAGTGGACAGATGTGCACACTCTTAAAGGGTCAAACAGACAGATGTGCACACTCTTAAAGGGTCAAGTAGACAGATGTGCACACTCTTAAAGGGTGGAAGGGACACACAGAACTCCAAGCACATGACCCTGGGAGAATTACACAGTCACCATAATAACCCTGTGAAAGGCAAAGCCTCCATGGTGTCAAGATAAGAGGTGACTTACCACATTTAGGGGAACTCTAGGAAGATTACTAGATTTCACACCATAAACCTTGAAGCCAGTGGGGAATAATCTCTGTTCTAAGACACTAAAAGAAGAACTGTCAAGCCAACATTGCATATTCAAGCCAGCGGTGTGGTTCTATTGGTAAAGGCTCTTTCTGCCAAACCCACAACCCAATGTCAGTTCCTGGAACCCACTTGGTGGAAGGAAAGAACTGACCTAAATATTGCTCTCTGACCACCGCTACGTGCACTACTTGTTCCTCATGCAAGAGTACTAAACGTTTAATTTAAAAAAAATTCTATACCCAGCAAAACTATCCTTTAAAAGTGGGGGGAAAATAAAACATTCAGAGACAAAGAAAATATAAGGAAATAGTAAGTTACTGCAGGCCTACGCTGCCAACAACAAAACAGTGAAATTGAAGGACTCTATCCAGTGTATCCAGTGCCATTGTACTGGTTACTTTCATGTTTTTATAATTAAAACAAGGAAGGAAGGCTTGTTTTGGTTCATGGGTTCAGAGGGATTTCAGTCCATTGTAGCAAGGAAGTCACTGTAGCAAGAACCACACAGTAGCTGCATGTTCATTTGGCCCTGACCAGAAGACAGACTATTCAGTCCAGAACCAGAAATAGAACCTTCAGCAGCTGCAGCCTTCAAAACAGCACCAGAGACTGGGGACTGAGCATTTGAAACACGAGTCTGTGAGATATATGTCAGGTTTCAACCACTGTCGCTAGACTGAATGCTTTGAATAGTCAAAGTCAGCCTATAACCTATCTATAGTAAATATATATTATATATAATATATTTGCCTCCTAGAACTCTCTGTGTAGACCAGCCTGGCCTTGAACTCACAGAAATCTCCTGCATCTGCCTCCCGAGCACTGGGATTAAAGGCGTGCACCAGCACCACCTGGATGTTTGTTTTTTAAGAAAGAGTCAGGTGGATCTTTGTGAGTTGAGATCAGTCTGTTCTACATTATATAACAAGTTCCAAGCCACTGAGCTGGTTAAAGGCGTTTGCCACCAAGCCTGATGAACCCAAGTTCTTTGATCCCCAGAGCCCACATGTGGCGAGGCATATAAATGTACATGTAAAAGGTAATAATTATTAAAGTTCTATCACTCTTTAAGTGGCAATGATATCCCTTGAAGGTAGATTTGCCAAGTTAAAAGAACCCTACTGTAAACCACTCTGATTCCAATGACCTGTGGTTAAGACTGAAGCGAGTTAATAAGCCAGTAAGGGAGACTAAGCAGAGAGAGTGTCAGAGACTGGCTTTGACACCTCAAGTTAACTGGGGCAGGCAGTTGGTGGGGGTCAGTGCTGATGGGGAGGTGCTGGAGTCAATCCAGATACAGAAGGGGGCTGCTGCCTATGGGAGCCAGTGGTTAGAGGGAAATTCACATACACATACACATAAGCACACGTGTACACGCATGTGCACACACACAGAGAGAATGGCTGAAGCAAAGATAGGCTCCAGCAATTTATTAATTTATTTCTTCTCTCTCTCTCTCTCTCTCTCTCTCTCTCTCTCTCTCTCTCTCTCTTTTTGGTTTTTTGAGACAGGGTTTCTCTGTGTAATCCTGGCTGTCCTGAAACTCACTCTGTAGACCAGGCTGACCTCGAACTCAGAAATCTACCTGCCTCTGCCTCCCAAGTGCTGGGATTAAAGGCGTGCGCCACCACTGCCCAGCAATTTATTTCTTCTCTTAACCCCCTTTTATACCCCTTAAGACAAAGATTTTTTTCATTAGGAAGAAAATTATCTCATAGCTACAAGTTACACATTTTACCAAAACCTTCAAAAACAGATTAAAATCATTACACAAAAGGAACTTACAACAGAATATTGGTTACGTATTTCTATTTTTTTAAAGATTTATTTATTTATTTATTTATTTATTTCATGTATGTAAGTACACCGTAGCTGTCTTCAGACACACCAGAAGAGGGCATCAGATGCCATTACAGATGCTTGTGAGCCACCATGTGGTTGCTGGGAATTGAACTCAGGACCTCTGGAAGAGCAGTCAGTTCTCTTAAATGCTGGGCCATCTCTCCAGCCCAAGGTTACATATTTCTTATATGAAATATACATCTAACTAAACAGTTTTTAATCTATCTTTCTTTCTTTCCAAAAGCTCATTGTGACCTCAAAGCAGTAATTTTTTAGTCGTTGATTGACGAAGTTCAAGCAGGCCAAGTCTATAGCAGCTGGTCCCCCCCCTCCCCCCGCTCTTGGTTGACAACGATCTGTACTCACTGAGGAGCAGGTCATTTATCTATCTTATGTCTGATTTTTCAAGTTCTGATTGGCAAGGCTGGCTGATAGCTGTTTTCTGTTCTTGTCCTCAGGATGTTTTGCTCTTATTATAACCTTATCATTTCCTGGTACACACTGAAAACCTGTCACCTCATCCCTAAATCACAGATCAAGGACCTCAGGCCCAACTCAGAGTGTGCTCACTTTGATCATCAGCTTGTCCAAGCCTGTTGTTCTTGCTTCTACAATTCTGCACTTGTAGTGCATGAACACACACTGCACTCCTTCCTCTAACTCAAGCAGCTTCTGCCATTCTATCAGGAAAGGGCACGCTCTATTCTTAACTGCAACTTGAAACTTTCTATCAACTCTCATTGTTGCCTAACTGTATGTTTTCTATCAACTGCCCTAACACCCCAAAATTATTTAAATCAAGCTACTTCCTAAAACTATTTAAATCAAGTCAGAAATTCTATAAAATCATTAATTCATCTAGACAGCATTATCTTAAGAACTTTCATCTTCATGTTGATCTGTAAGAAACTTGCCCAATAGAGTGGGCTGTCATCCAGGAAGTAATCACAGGAGGCCCTAAGCAGTGAGGGTCTCCCTCTGTCCACTCACACCAAGCCAAATAAATGAGGAGTGTGGCAATGACGAACTTGAGAAATACATCAGTAGCAAGAAGCCATCCTGGGATGAAGTCTCTGGGGTTGTGCTACACCTGAACTCCGCCATCACTGCTGAACAGGATGGTGGCCATCTCCAGGGAGCTCACTTGCCCACTGCAGCTCTTCCTGCGTGGTGTCTTCCACCAGCGGGGGAAAAAAAAGCTCAACCAGGCACTGGTGGCGCAGCCTTTACTCCCAGAACTCAGGAGACAGAGGCAGGTGGATCTCTGACTTCAGGGCCAGCCTGTTTTACAGAGTGAGTTCCAGGACAGCCAGAGATAAACAGAGAAACCCTAGGTCTTACTTTTTACTGCTGTGAACAGACACTGACCAAAGCAACTCTTATAAGGACAACATTTAATTGGGGCCGGCTTACAGGTTTGAGGTTCAGTCCATTATCGTCAAGGTGGGAACATGGCAGCATCCAGGCAGGCATGGTGCAGGAGATGAGAGTTCTACATCTTCCTCTGAAGGCTGCTAAAAAAAAATACTGACTTCCAGGCAGCTAGGACAAGGGTATTAAAGCCCACATTGACACACCTACTCCAACAAGGCCACACCTCCAAATAGTGCCACTCCCTGGGCCAAGCATATACAGACCATCACACCCTATTTCAAAAAGAAAACAAAAAACAAAACAACAACAACAAAAAAAACTCAGTCCAGGGGCTGAAGAGATGACTCAGAGGTTAAGGGTGTTTGCTGCCTCGGGAAGCAGGCCCTGCACCTCCTTCAGGGCAACACCATAGAGCTGCCCTGGTGGAGGCACAGGTCAGCTGGTCCCAAGGGTGAGAGTACTGGAGAGCTGCCTTTGCCTCCTGCTGATGGCAGTGTTGGGTGGCCTGGCAGGAGTGGTGCTTGAGAGCTTGTCCTGGTGGTGCAGGTAAGGGAGAGCTGGCAGTCTGACCAGCTCAGTTACCACCCAGGCCCAGATACAGGTCTGTTGGCCCACCTCAAAATCTCTATCATCTGCCAATGGCTGGAACCTGTGAAAGGCCAGTCCTGCTGATCCAGAGCTGCACGATCTCCATGACACAGGGCAACAACAGGAGAAGTGGGAATAGTCCAATAGTGATGATGTCACAGAAGGCAGAGAACCACTGGGAAGAGTCCAATAGTGATGATGTCACAGAAGGCAGAGATCCAGAACCAGAAGCAATGACTCATTGCATTGAACATTCACAAGTGAAGATGTGTGGACAGGGATACACTGTGGGTCACACCGTGACACACAACAGCTTCCAGGATGAGATATTTTCTGTACTTTGTTTTTGTTGTTGTTCGTGTTTGTGTGTTTTATTGGTGGGAGGAGGTTGGAAGAGCCGGGGGTGGATACGAGGGGATGGGGAGACGAGTGGGCCTGGGGTGTGTGATGTGAAACTCACAAAGAATAAAAACTTAAAGAAAAAAGTGTTTGCTGTTCTCCAAAGGATCTAGTTCCTCAGCACCCATGACAGGCAACTCACAGCCACCTATGACTCCAGTTCCAGGGGCTCCAACTCCACCTGGTCTTCATAGGCATTGCACATACATGCACAGACACCTACACATACATGCCCACACTTAGAAACAAACCTTCTAAAAATACTCTCTCCAAAATGAGGCAAGACAAGGACGTGAAATCCAAGAAGGGAACAAACAGCAGATAGTCACCTCCAGCACAGACAAGCTGCATCACACACAGAGGCACACACCAACCTTGTCTGACAGCTACGATGAGCCATCTGTAAATGTAAATACGATCACCATAAACCATCAGCGTATGAATCAGTCGACTATACCTGAGATTCCATAATCCCCTCTCAGTAACTGGGGACCCAGCTTCCCTTGATGGACACCTTCTATCCAAGCCATCACACCAGGCACCAGTCTAACAATGATCATAGTGACCATGTCTAACTGATAAAGAGGCCAGCCATGTAAAAGGAGAAAGTCCTATCGGCTCTTCATGTTATGCTGGAACTTTAAAGCACATGCAGAAACTGGTAGGGAAAAAAGCAAACCAGGTAAATCTGAAGCCTGGGCTCCATCGCTAGCATTTTATATATTAAGCCGGGTGGCGCATGATTGTAATCCCAGCAATCAGGAGGTAGAAGCAGGAGGGTCAGGAGGTCAGGGTCCTTCTCTGCTATATACTGAGTGTAAGATCAGCCTGGGCTACATGAGGTTCTGCCTCAAAAGGAAGGGAGTGCATAATATATTATCACATTTACATAAAATTATACAGGGTGCAAAGTGTCCGGGTAGGATGCAGATTATGTGTTGCCTGGGAATGGGGAGAGGGAGGGACTGCTGAGTGAAATCAGAGAAGTTGGGTGTGGTGAGTGTGCTCCCTTTTGTTGTCTGGGGTGATAGTTCCTGGGTTTGAATACATGCTCACAGCGAGCTTAATGTACATCAGTGACACCTCATTCAAAGGTGACATGTGTATGCATGTGCGCACGTCTCTGGAACCATGACCTCACATGTTTCTCCTCTCTTAGAGCAACCACAGGAGCCCGAGTGCAATCACAAGCCATGACTCCGAAGTCCACTTCAGCAGCAACAAATCGTCCTTAGACAAGATAGGAGTTCTGCCTGATGGTAAAGTCAGGCAATCAGAGGTCAGTATTTACAGTGTCAGCTACCACACGGCAGCCATTATGTGAGGAACACTCTTCTTGAGTCTTGAGGACAGCCTGGACAGTCATTGCATCTGCCACTGACTTCACAGACCAGTGCTGAATGAAGAGTGCCGCCGGTGAAGAGCAGCAGCCCTCATTTTCAGGGCCCTGCCAGGTCTAGAAGCCCCTATGAACTTCAAGGCCTTGTTGTTACTTCTACAACCAAAAGGGTTACATTGTTGCCTGTGGCCACATATCCGGCGAGCAATGGGGCTAGGGGCTTGTACCTAGGCAGTTTGTGTCTCGAATCTGTTAGTACCTGTTATTGTGAGCTCAGCCCCTTCATAGTTCACACGCGTGTAAAACGTGTGTCTAATTCAGAAATGGGGTGGGAAGCCAGCTGAGTACAGCATCTTTTAGCAAACGGTCTGGCTTCTCTGTTGACAAACCAGTTGGGAAACTTGCAGAAGCATCATGGTCAGAGGTGACAAGACTGAGGATAGGGAGGAGGATTTGGGACCGAGGGGCTTTGGAGTGAAAAAGAAGGCACAGGTGAGTCTGGAGTTTTGGCTTTGAGCAACTGGGAGAATAAGGAGTTACTATTGAGTACAGTGTTGCAGATGAGAATCTTCAGGGAGGATCATGGGTAAAATTTACTGCTTGATTATGAACATGCTTCAAGTACCTACTAAAACATGCAAGTAGTGACGGCAGGTAACCATGCTGGGGACAGGATTGCAGTGCAAGGGTGGATTCAAGATGGATCCAGAAGTGTGTGTGCTACATATGTATGAGGTCATTAAAACTCTGGCTCAGGGATACTCAGCAGGGAAAGTGCTGCTGGCAAGCCTGACTGCCTGAGTCACCCATGGGTCCCACAAGGTGCACGGAGAGAATAGATTCCTACATGTCTCCCAAACTTCACATACACACACATACACACACTCACACACACATGCACACACACACACACATGTACACACACACACTCACATGCACACACACACACATGCACACACACACACACATGTACACACATACACTCACATGCACACACACATGCACACACTCACACACACATGCACACACACACACACATGCACACACACATGCACACTCATACACACTCGAGCACACACATGCGCGCACACTCATGCACGCACACACTCACATGCACACACACGCACATACACACATGCACACATGTGCACACACATACACGCACACACACTGACATACACACAAACACACAAATACACACACACACAAAATAATAAATTTTAAAAAGAGTGGCGTGGTCAGGCTGTCTGGTGTGTGCAGAGACTGCACACCAAGAATGCTAATAGCGGTGGTGGAGAAGCTGAGTCAGGATAGATGCAGGAGGCCACCACTCTTCTCCAGGATGACCTAAAGTTCCCTATGTAAGAAAGGATGGCCATGAATTCTTGCTTTTTCTGCCTCCACCTCCCAAATGCTGGGGGTATGAGCTTGTATCATCATACCTCCCTAGACTGCGGGGTTTTTAATTTATTTTAATGAGTATGAGTGTTTTGCCTGCACATATATTTGTATGTGCTTGGTGCCTACAGAAGCCAGCAGAGGGCATTGGACCCCTAGGACTGGAGTTATAAATGGTTATGAACGGCCGTGTGAGCGCCCAGGATCAATCCTGGTCCTTTGAGAGAGCAGGAGATGTTCTTATACTTCTGCAGCTCCTCAAAAATCCTTTTTTTTATTTTAAATTATGTCTGGGTATGTGTATATGAGTGTGGCTGTCCAGAGAGGCCGGAAGGTGTTGGATGCCCTGCAGCTGACAGGAGTGCTCAGTGAATTCAGGTCTCTGTAGGAGCAGCAGTGCCCCTGACCCCTGAGCCATCTCTCTGGACCCAAACTGCAGTATTTTATTCAGTGGAAAAAACAATCAGATTAGCTCCTTGTTCCTCCCATGTGATGCCCAGCGCCATCTCAGGACTCTGCCAACAAGCAGACCATTGCCAGACCGAGACTTGATCTTAGGATACATCCACAAGCCCAAATAAGATACTATATAATTTAAAAAAAAAATAGATGAAGTGGGTGTGGTGGTGCACATCTTTAATCCCAGCACCTGGGAGGCAGGGGCAGGCGGATCTCTATGAGTTCAGGTGCATCTTGGTCTATATAGAGATTTCCAGGACAGCCAGGTCTACACACTGAGACTTTGCCTCAAACTGATAAAAGTTAAATTAGCTCAGCACAAAAGTAAAAATAGCCTCACTCCAGCCTGGGCTATATAGTATTGTGTTGGAGGCCAGCCTGGGGTACACAGAAAGAGCAAACAAGTGAAACCAAAACACTTCCAAGACAGTACAGGGCATGTTGGCACACACCTGTAAGTCCAGCACCCTGAATGCCAAGACAGAAGAACCGCAAGCCCAGGGCTAGCCTGAGACACTGCCTTAAACACAAAAATAGCGAAAAAGGAAACCCTGTTAACAGTCCCCTGCATGCTTACAACGTGGACTAGTTTTTGTTTAGAATGCTGTAGAATAATGTTTCCTCGTGTTTTGAAAAAGCCCAAGCTCAAGAAGTCCCTGAGTGAGGACAAAGTCTCCAAAATGAACCTCAAGACTCAAGGAAGAGGCCTGGTGTTTATGTCTCCACACGGTGAGTATCCTCACGAACGCTTGCTTCTAAGTCACACAGTCATGATCTGTGAAACTTCACAGCATCCTTTGGCTTTGGGGGGACAGGGACAATACTCAGGATTGAACCTCGAGCTTCACATAAACTGGGCAAGCACTCAAACACCAAACACAGCAGCAGCCCACAGCTGTGGTCCAGCGGTCTCCCAGCCTCCTCAGGCCCGAGATGCCCCCTCCCTCTCAGCATCGGGCTTTGCCCACATGGCACCAGCTTTCCTCTCTAGCCATAGTCTCATTCCATTCCAGCTCTGAGACAGTCTAACCATGCAGCCCAGGCTAGCCTGGAACTCACTATGTAGACCAGGCTGGCTTCAAGCTCACAGAGATCTGCCTGCTGTTACGCCCTGGACTAAGGGCGTATACACCTCCTTACCCCTTCTTTGTTCATTTCTTGAGAGTTCTTGTATCCGAGGCTGGCCTCTCACTTGATAGGCAGCTAAGGATGAATGAATTTCTGATCCTTCCTGCCTCTGTCTCTCAAGTGCCAGGACAATCTGACACTGCACCTCTTCATGTGGCACTAGGCGTCCAACCCAGGGCTCTGCGCATGCTACTGACTAAAGTACATCACTAGGCCCTCTCTTCCATTAGGTCTTTAAATGACAACAAATAATCCTTGTATTCAATGCCTCAGAGTCCTGTGGACATCATCTTTGCTCTTCCCCAGGGAAGGATTTCAAGGGTTCTCTCCTCACTCCCACTGTCTTCCTGGGCTACAAGCCACCTTCTCCTCCTCTGCTCAGCTCACCTTGTGCTGCTGTGTGAGCGTAGCACCAGGGATTTCCTCCCACTGTCACTGACCCTCCTTCCCTCCTTCCACGTGCACCCCGCTGCATGCCGCTCGTGTGCTCCGTTTTGTCGAGTAAACTTTCCCTCTAAACACACCAGCCATCTCTGTTTTGCTGGTGAGAGCCTGAGGTGTCCCCGTCCCTAGCTCATCATGGTCCTGACTGCCACCTGGCCTCAGGTGGCTGCAGGGATGTGCCTGTGAAAAAGTCAGTAAGTGCTTCTCCCAAGGCAGCCTTCTTCCTCTCAACTTAGTGAAATCCTCCACACCCAGACATATAGTGGCCATAACAGAGAGAGCTAGAAAGGGAAACCAAATTAATACCTTTAAAAAAAAAATTGATCTCCTATTTATTCTGTGTATGTCTGTAGGCACTTTTACGTGTGTAGGCATGAGTGTGCCACAGTGTGTGTAGGTCAGAGGACACCTTGTCTCTCTCCCTCCATCTGGGTCCCGAGGGTTGAACTGGGGTTGTCTCTTGGTGGCAAGAACCTTACCTTGTCATATCTACTTTTCCTTTTCCTTTTTTGAAATAGTGTCTCTGCTTTGTTGATACTATGTGTTGCCAACCGGTCCTCAGCTGTAGCTGTACCTCAATTTGCCGCCTTCCTCTGGCCCCTTCACAGTGACTGAACAACCACTGTGCCTATGGCCTACTGGTTTTGTCTGCTGTCAAAGCCGTTCTCCTGGCCACAGAATCCCACTTTACCTGCTGGCTTAACCTGCAGGGTTGTGACTTACTGTCTCCTAGCTCGGCTCCTCAGCTGAATGGCAACATGAAGCAATCACTCTTCATTTTCAGACGTTCTGACTTGAATAACTGGAATCCTGGGTTGCATAAACTTCTGTTATTTTGTGGTTCTGGGGATGGAATCAGGCTGTCCCATGGCTAGCAAGTGCTTACCACTCGCTGCACTGAGCTACAAGCCCAGCACCAACTCTGAATTTTCAAACTTGCCCAGTAACTAACAAGTTAGGATTGCTTTAAAGGCTACAAAGTTTGCCAGGCGTGGTGGGGCCCAGCCGTGATCTCGGCACTTGGGAGGTGGAGGCAGGAGAGCCAGGACTTCAGGGTCCTTGTCTGCAACACAGTGAGTTTGCAACCAGCCTGGCTGGCTTATAGGACTCTGTCTCAAAACCACACGCACGCACACACACACACACACACACACACACACATGAAAAATTATGATGATCTGGAGGAAGAATTAGGTATTTAGCTCAGAAACAAAGGAAAGAGTGTTGGCTCCTGGGAGGTGTTTGGATTCCTGTTCTCTAGAAGCCAGAGCTCACTCAAAAACAGGCTTCTTATCCTAATTGCACCCAGATCCTGAATAAGTAGGAAGTGGGAAACAGGGGGTGGTAAGTTTGCATCTGCTGGCCTGGCTGAGGCTGGAGGTGCCACTAGGAAGTCCCTCACAGCTCTGACCTTCAGTCTCAGTCACTTCACAAAGGGTGAGTACTATTTGGGGAGCTCTGATTTCTCCTTACGTGTTTACCATGTCTGAGGAAATCACAAAATAACGCTAATTTGGAAGGTCTTAATTTCAATAGGTAATACAAAAAATGTTGGCAAAAGAACACATCATTATTCTTGAGTCACAAAATAACTTCATAAATATGAAATTTATTAATTTGTAGCTTCACGTACGCCACGTGGTATAAACTCAGGGCCTGGAAAAAACCTTGGAAACTCTCAAAAGTGAATGTAAAATAAACAATGTGCTATGATGAACACATTCTTATCACAGCGTCAGGGAGCGGGAAAGACGGCTCCGTGACTAAAGCACATATGTTAAGGTCGGAGAGGCGGCTCAGTGGTAAAGAGCACAAGCTGCTCCCACAGAGGATCAGAGTTTGATTCCCAGCATCCACATGGTAGCTCACAATCATGTGTAACTCCAGGTCCAGGGAATCCAATACCCTCTTCTAACTTCAGCTTCCAGACATCAAACACTCACGTGGTACACATACACACATTCAGACAAAACACTTACAGGTAAAATAAAATGGGTACTCTATAAATCTTTAAAAGTTTTTAAAAGCACATATTGCTCTGCCAGAGGACCAGAGTCGAGTTCCACAGCCAACTAACTGCCTGTACCTCCCGCTGCAGTGACTTTACAGCCTCCTCGGCACACTGCAGGTGCCTGGGCTCACAGGCGCATGCTCGCCTCTCCCCCATAAAAGAATAGCTTGGCGTCCTGGTGCACAATTTTCATCCCTCAGAACTCGAGAGGCAGGGGCAGGAAGATCCTGTGAGTTCCAGGCTAGCCTGGTCTACAGGGTGAGGCCCCGGTCTCAAACAAAACAGAACAAAACACAGAAATAGCAAAACACTTCTGCTGTTTAAGAAAGACTAGCAGGAGGTGACTGGATAGGCCCGATGATCAGCCCCAGGCCGCCATGCACCGGCCCTGCCCAGTGGAATGCTGTGGAATGCATCTGGCGATTTCTTCAGTCCTCACAGGCTGCAGTGTCCCAGCATCACACAGCTGACAGAAGATACCCGACACATTCACTGATGTGTGTTTTCATTATACTCCATTGCAGAGAAATATGAAAAACCCAAAGATGAGCACAAAGAGAAGCTCAACATATGGGTGAACAACCTCTACGTCTTCTTTGTGAACGTGCTGTTCAACGCCTACAAACGTGAAGAGATGCTCAAGGAGAAAGTGAAGGAAAACCGGCTCCAGGAAGCAGTGCTGGCTCAGCAGAAGCAGATAGAGAACGAGGAGCTAGAAGCCAGGTAGGGCACCCATCCCCCATGCTACATCCTCAGTTTTCTTTCCTGTCTTCAGGAGCTACCCCAAGCAGGGCCACAGCCTATAGTGAAGCAAACAATGATGCTCTAGGACCACAGGCTTACAGTGATGCATATAATGCTAGTCTCCGATAGGACAAAAGACAAAGATCTGGGGGGTGGGGGGGGCTGGGAATGTAGCTCAGTGGTAGAGGCCTGCCAAATGTATGGAGCTTGGGCTTGTTCTCAGTGCTGATGAAAGCAGCACACATGCACTCACTCATGGACACACGCACAGGCTTCTCCTCTTCCCAGAGCTTCCATGTCTGTGTGGTTTGCAGCCAGGTATTGTAGAGTGAAAAATTATAAAGGCCATTTTATGAAATATGTGTAAATTTTTTCGCCTTAGACCTTGGGCAGAAAAGCACCTGCCAGCAGGTTTGGGTCCATCTAATTAGTTACAGAGGAGGGGGAGTTACAGGACAAAGGCCTGTTAAGAACATCCCAGAAACTGACTGGCCAAGGGAAGAACTACACCCTGCCCCATGGTACGGCCTACTAGTGTTCAAAAAAGGTAAAACAACCAATCCTGTGCACCCGCGCGAAAGTTCGCTTTTTCCCCACCCCGCCCATATATAAGCGCTAGACCACTGAGCCACGAGGTCAGTCCCTCTATCCCCTATGTGAGATATGGGGATATGGGCTGGCCCAGAGCTCTGATTTAATAAACCACCTCATGTGCTTTACAGCAAGACGGTCTCTCGTGTGTCCTTTGGGTGCGTGCTATCCTGTGACTTAAGTGGACCCCCTTTCCTGGGGAGTCCCGGACCTTTCAGTATAATGGTGAAGCCTGCAAACTCCTCACTCAGGAGGGACAGAAGATGCCCTCACCAGGCTTCTCAGCTGCAGAAGAAAGCCCTCCCAGGCCACGTTAGCAACTCGAAGGTGTTGCCTGGAACACTCTAGACACAACGGACCGTTTTATTCACAAGCACTACTGAAACCCCATAAAAACCAGATTCAGGGCTGGAGAGACAGTGCAGGGGAAGAGCATGCATCCCTCTTACAGAGGACCTGAGTTCAAGTCCTAGCACCCACGTCACCTGTAACCTGTGCTCCAGGGGTTCCAACGTCCGTGGACTCCAAGGGCAGCTACACATAACCTCCCACTCCATGCACACAAAGAAAATGTTTGCTTGTTTTTGAGACAGGGTTTCACTGTATAGCTCTCTGGCTGGCCTGGAACTTACTATGTAGACCAGGCTGGCCTCAAAATCACAGGGATCCACCTGCCTCTGCCTACCAAGTGCTGGGATTAAGTACGTGTACCCGCATACTGGTCTACCACATAATTTTTTGAAAAAAAAAATTTAAATTAGTTTCACATTTTCACAGAAAAACAAATGAGCGACAATCTCATTTTGCTTTTTAGGCTGAACGTCCTACGGGAAGAAGAGGCCAGGAAACAAGACTTTGACCTTGACATCACTGTGCTCAAGGAACCCCTGGAGGTACCGTCCACACAGCCCTTCACACCCAGCCCTCCTAAAGAGGACTTGGCCTCCATCCAGCCCAGCAAGGCCAGCCCTGGCAAGAAGAAGAAGAAGTGAAAGTATTCGCTGTCATGGTTGACATGACATGGCAGGGACAAGCAGACAGAAAGCTGTGACAAACGTCCCATAAAATAAAGCGTTCGCACTCAGCGTCTGATTTGAGTTTCTGAAATGCTCTATCTTGGTCCACGTATTAAGTTTCTTGTACGGCTGCATTTGCAAAAACCAAACTGGATGAGTATGTAGACATGTACATATTAGTAAATGGGTTTTAAATTTTTTTGTAAATAAAAGTTAGCTGGGCATAGTGGCACATCTCAGCACTCAGGAGACACAGGCGGGAGACTGCTGCATGTTCAAGGCCAGCCAGAGCTACACAGTGAGACCCTGTCTGGGAGAAGGGGAAGGGGGTTAGAGAGATAGCTCAGTGCTTAAGAGCACTTGCTGCTTTTACAGAGGACCTAAGTTTGGTTCCCAGCATTCACACCGGGGCAGCTTACAATAGTCTGTAACTCCTGCTCCAGGGGATCTGGCACCGTCTTCTGGACTTTGTAGACACTAGTAACATGTACACACATACACACATGCACACACACACACACACGAAATAATTATTAAATAAAAAACAAGGAGACTGATAGAGGAAGACATCCGAGATCTTCCTTGGATTTCCATGTGAGCATGCACAGGTAAGCATACCCATACACACGTAGACATATGTGTACACACCCACACATTGTAAACACACAAACATACATACACACAGATGGAGAGCAATACAGGAAGACACCCAATGTTGACCCTTGGTCTTCATACTCATACACACATATATGCTTGCACACCTGCATATACATCTGCATAGACATAGATACATGCACATAGTTATAACACACAAAATGGCAAAATGAAGATGAGCAATGTCTCCTTTGGAGACCCAAAGGACGTATTACACATTTAAATTTACATATTAGCCAAGCAAAGCAGACAGAGTCCCAAGGAGGATTAGCATCTTGACCAGAGAAACAGACACCTGGAATTAGCAACATAATGAAACAACTTAACTAGAAGTTTGAATTAATGCACAGACTCTGGGGTCAGAATGCAACAAAGAATAAAGGCTGAGGGAGACAAACACATGCGATTCAAATAACACACCTCAGACAACCATCATCTGAGATGCGACCCCAAACTCTTCAAGGAACAAAAGCCCAGTATGCTGGGGAACTAAAAACCAGTCTTATGCACAGTTATGCACAGGCAGAAAAAATAATGGAAATGAATTATTCAGAACCAAGGAACAAGCCAGGCAGTGGTGGCGCATGCCTTTAATCCCAGCACTTGGGAGGCAGAAGCAGGCGGATTTCTGAGTTCGAGGCCAGCCTGGTCTACAGAGTGAGTTCCAGGACAGCCAGGGCTACACAGAGAAACCCTGTCTCGAAAAACCAACAAAACAAAACAAACAAAACAAAACAAAACAAAACACCAGAACCAAGGAACAAGGAAAGCAATACAAACTGATGAAGCTGCTTCTTCCTCACCTATAATGCAATAGGTATGGAGGTTAGACCAGGCAGGTTGTGGGCAAAGAACTGCTTTGGGGGCTGGGGAAAATACTATATCTCAGACCACTCAGCAAATTTTCTCCTAGACCCTGGACTCTCTGAGTCAGCAAAACAGGGTTAGGTAAAATTCAGCTATATTTCATCTCAGGTGTGAAGGGATACAGGGTGATGTGGCTCTTGGGAGGGCCTCATGACGAAGAGGAGCAATGTCTAGTCAGACAGCTCAGGGTGCTGTAATGAAGCATCAGGCGAGTACTCAGAGTGACTGAATTCAGGGACTGTGTCTGTGCCTCACCGTCCTCCTCGTGAACAGGGAGACCCTAAGCTGTCAGGATACTGTCACTTTTGGGGTTTTCTTAGTTTGGGTTTATTGCTGTGAAGAGACACCATGACCACAGCAACTCTTATAAAGGCAAACATTTAGTTGGGGCTGGCATACCATTCAGAGGTTCAGTTCATTATCATGGTGGGAAGCATGGCGGTGTCCAGGCAGACATGGTGCTGGAGGAACTGAGAGTTCTACATCTTGATCTGAAGGCAGCCAGGAAGAGACTGTCTTCCTCAGGCAGTCAGGAGGAGGGGCTGGATGGTAGAGGCCAGACGTGGGCATACAAAAGAGGCCTCAAAGCCCAGCCTCCACAGTGACACACTTCCTCTAACAAGACCATACCTCGTAATAGTGTCACTTCCCATCGGCCAAGCATATTTAAACCACCACATGGTTTTTGTTTTTAAGATTTTTATTTTTTAATTGTATGTGCATGTGCACATGTGTGTACACTTGAGTACTGGTACCCAAGGAGACCAAAAGGGACATCAGATCTCCTACAACAGTGGTTTTCAATCTGTGGGTCATGATCCCTTTAGGAGTGGACCCACCCTTTCTCAGGGGCCATATATCAGATACATTACAATTCACAACAGTAGCAAAATCACGCTTTTGAAGTAGAAATGACTGTATGGTTGGGGATCACCACAGTCTGAGGATCAGGATTAAAGGTCACAGCATCAGGAAGCTTGAGAACCACTGTCTTAGAACTTAGCCTGAGTTACAGGAGATTGTGAGTTCCCCAACGAAGGTGTTGAGAACGAAACTGTGTCCTCTGCTAGAGAGGCACATGCTCTTAATTGCTAAGGCTGTCCCCGTCCTGACCAGGAGTTATGAGCCCTACCAGCCAGTTCAAACAACCAGCAACACAAGACGCAACAGGAAACCAGAAATTTTAAAAACTTTAACAATTTATTAGTCTTATTTCCCAGTAAAATATCCACATAGTGTCAGCAGAATGGAATGATATTCAGCTGACTACCTTTAATTAATTCCACATAAATATTTAACATCTAGAAACCTCATGGAATCATCAAACCAAGTAGAAATTTGATTTTCAAAGCAGGTATTGCTTTACTATTGTCACTAATCCAGTCACTGTCATGACCAGTAAGTTGTAATGGCAAACAAAAGGTTTGTTGAGGTTTTTAAAGATGTTCTGGTGAGCCATTAGAGTCAATCCAAGAAGAAGATGTTATTGAACTGTGTGGCACACAGTTTTTTCACCTCTTCTGCAGAGAGAACAGAAAACAGTGTGTCAAGAACACAGCATCTCACCTTGAGGGCTGGATGCTATGATCAGCACCTTCAGATCTTTGGGGATAAAGTTAGGAAATAAGTAAATGACTGCATTAATTTTGACTTTAAGAAGAGCAAGCAACAATAACAAAATAATTAAACAACTGAGAAGGCAGTCGGGGAAACATCTCACAAACGCCTGAGACCGACATGTTTCCCAACACACTGGAAATACCACTTTTTTGCTTCTAGAAGAATCAGTCTGAGGAATGCCTGAGATCCTTGTGGGTCAGAGCAAGACAAGTGTGATGCTCTTGAGAAGCTGATAGGACCAGAGTGGGGTGGGGGGAACCCTGGCTGCAACTTGGAGGTGTAAATCAAGGGCTTTCCAGAGATAATCACCTTGGTTTTACTTTAAATTCTGTGGTGCTAAGTTCAGAGCCTAGGGCCTTGAGTATGCCAGGCAATGCTGTTCCACTGAGCTCCGCACCCACTCCTCTAAACTCTGGTTTGATTTCTGGCATGCACTAACTGATGCTTTTCATGTACACAAATACTAATGCAAACAAAGATACGAAATGTCTTAATGCTGACACAGTGAGGCTGGCGGTAATTACAACCTTAGGGAAAAGATGGGTGAATGGTTCTAAGTTCAAGGTTGAACTGGTCTACATAGCAACTTTCAGGCTAGCCAGATGGAAGATCCTGTCTCAAACACACACACACCAAAACAAACCAACAAAAGAAAAGATGTAAGAGCTGGGCAATGGTGGTGCACACCTTTAATCCCAGCACTTGGGAAGCAGAGGCAGGCAGGTGGATTTCTGTGTTCGAGGCCAGCCTGGTCTACAGAGTGAGTTCCAGGACAGCCAGAGCTATACAGAGAAACCCTGTCTCAAAAGAAAAAGAGAGAGAGAGAGAGAGAGAGAGAGAGAGAGAGAGAGAGAGAGAGAGAGAGAGAGAGAGAAAAGATGTAAGGCCCTCCACTTCATTTACAAGGAGGTTAATGGGATATGTCCCCTGCTGTTATCGCCACTCCACAGAGAGCCGTGGAGAGGCCCAACTCCGTGAGGACAATGCTATCCTTTCTGCAGGACAACATTCATTAAGACCCACAAAACAGCTGCTAGATCACACTGTCCAGAAAGGAGACCAACCCCACTTTGATGGAAGGCAGAAAACCCCTGCATTCTTCTGCTCCTGTGCAGACGGTGACAGCTGGAAGTGCTATGTAAGCCTGGCAGCCTGGGGAGACTTGTTCTTATTGCAGGGTATGTAAAAGAACCTTGTACACAGTGTGTTGTTTGCTGATTTATTTGTCTTTCTGTAGCACTTTAGAAATAAATTTTCTTTTAGGCACTGTTAAGATTCCCATACCACAGGGGAAATAAAAGCACTTAATGGGGGGCTGGAGATAGGCTCAGTGGTTAGGAACACTTGCTGTTCTTACAGAAGACCCCATTTGGTTCTCAGCACTCACAGGACAGCTTATGGCTATCTATAACTGCCGATTCCCCTGGCTTCCTCAGGGACCAGGTACACAGTGGGTGGGGCACAGACAGACATGCTGGTAAAACACCCATATTCATGAAATAGCTGTTATGTTCTGGGTTTCATTTGCACTGGAGACTGAGCCAGGCCCTCGCTCACGCTGGGCAGATGTTGTAGCAGTGGGCTACTTCCTTATCTGACCCCCAACTCCCACCTCATTCCCCCCAGAGTTTATTCAAGGTAGAGACTCCATTAACTGTCCAGGCAGACTTCGACGTTCTGGCCCTCCTGCATGAGCCTCTTCAAAAGCTGGGCTCAGAGGCCAGGAGCCTTTGTTTGTTTTGCTTTCAGGGGCAGTTGTGAGCTGTCCCACGTGGTGCTAGAAACCAAACCTGAGTCCTCTGTAAGAGTAGCAGAGGCTCTAAACCCCTGGAGCCATCTCCCCAGTCTCTGTTTATTTACATTCTAATGTTTATTTTTATTTCATGTGAATGTCAGCATGCGTGTCGATCACCGCATGTGCCCAATGCCTTCAGAGGACGGAAGCGGGCGTCAGATCCATGAAATCAGGGCTATGGATGCGTGTGAGCCACTGTGCACTCCAGCTCACCAATTCACTTCAAGACTTTATTTTCTTGTGTGTGTGTAAGGGATACAGTGTGCATGCATGAGGTCAGAGGACAATTTGTGTGTCTCAGAGATCACACTTGTGTCGCCAAGCTTGGCAGCATGCTCCTGTACCCACTAGGCTGTTTCACAGGCCATATTTACTTTTTTTGAGATAGGGTCTCATGTAGTCCAGGCTGAGTTCAAATTCAGTGTGTACCTGAGGATGAACTTAAACTCCTGATCCTCCTGCCTCAGCTGGAATTATAGGTATGCACCACCATGTATGTGCAGGTTCTATAATACTTCTTAACACAGGGAAAAGATAATGTGAAATATCGGTGGCATTAAAATTCTACGAGACAGCAGGTCCCACTTACCATTGACCTCGATCAGGTTCGCGTTCTTCTGACTGAGAATCACATACAGCTCCCGCTGGTCAGACTTCTTCCCGACAACCCAGTAGTCGCTCATGGCTTTCACAATGATCTCCTCATCTTCATCTGCTCTGTAACAAAGTTTCAGAGTGGGATCATTTTATATACACAGCTAGGCTGGGAGGAGAACAAGAATTCAGAACAAGAAACGGCACTAAGTTGTAGTTATATATAGTCAAGAAGTCACGTGTGAAAGGCAACGTCATGGGGAAACAGCACCCAAAACCAGCTCAGGCTGAGCCCCTTCTTAAGGGCTCTAGGTCACTTGGTTTAAAGGAAATTATTTAACTAGGCATGCGGGCATATGTCTATAATCCCAGCCCTGGGAAGGCTGAGGCAGAGGGATCTTGAGTTTAAGTACCACCTAGGCTATACAGTGAACCCCGTGTAAACAAACAAATACGATAAAAAATAAATTAATTAATTAAATTAACTCCTTTAAATCTATCCTGAGAAAGACAACACCTACTTTGAGAAGTTGCTGGAATTACCTGGTGAAGTCACTGTTGATGTCACCTAGAATCTTCATTAGATCCGGGTGGACGGATGTGAGTGACACGCTGGCCGTTTTCCTCATGTGAATTGTACTTTTCTCTGCTAAATTCATGTGGTTGAAGTAAATGAACTTAAACTGGGGTTCTTTTTCAGACCTGTGCAGACATGACATTGAGATGGTGACAATCTGAAAGAATTATCCCAACTGCACAGTCTCAGTGTGAAAGTGTAGAAGGACAGCCTTCAACACATGGGACCTTGTCTCAAAATCAAAACCCAAGAGACCCCCAAAACAGAAAATTCACAAACTAAAACTGTATGGCAAGGGTGGCACGGTGACTCAAAGGGAAAGACACATGCCACCAAGCCTGTAGACCTGAGTCGGACCAGGGCCCACAGGATGGAGGGAGAGAAGCTACACCTGCAAACCACTCTCTGACCTAGACACATGCACAGTAAATATATGTAATTAAACAACTATATAAAGGCCTTGTATCTTCCATGGCTAGGCACTCAAAGAATCCCAGTAAGCTGTAACCAATGCTTCATCTAATAATAATAACATGTGGTATTTAATAAAATAAAAATTTCCAGAGAGCTGAAGTCTACTTCTTAACCAAAAAATATTTCCCTCCATGTGATTTCTTCTAAATAAAAGAACGTTGTCCATGAAGTCCGACTTATTTACTACCTATTCTGTTACAGGAAACACTCTGCTGACCCTGGTTTAGGAGAAGAACATTTGTTTATCTCCAGTGCTGGGAAAGAATGTGCACTGTGCCCAGTGCCTGGCCACGTGACTGCAGCTCACTGTGTGAGACTTCGCACATCCTCAGTGAAAGCCAGGCTGAGCTGCATCAGCCTCTTCCATGAAGTAAAATGGATTCTGACCGACCAGGACCTACCTTTCCCTCTCCTAGGGCACAGGACAGAGGGACCGAGCTGTCTAGGTTTTGAGGGAAAGCTGCAGTCACGCTGTCCACACCCTTTAGTCCCATAAGCAGTTAGTGTGTGAGAGTACAAACCCAGAGACTCTCTTGTTGATATTAAACTGCTCGCAGATGTCAGATGCCAGCACTGTAAGCTGGGGCCCAACGATGCTGTCCAATCTTCGGCAGAAATCCAGCGTGAGCTGCGTGGAGGCTGCCAGGAGTTAAAGAAACAGCGTTCAGAGCGACAGCCCTCTGTGCCCAACAGCTCCTGCTCATGTGACTGCTCAGTGCTTGACACAATGCCAATGAAAAACTTACTGACCAACTAGGTGAGAGCATACAGTCGGGGAACCAGACAAACATTCAGAAGCCCATCCCTCCCAAACCGAGCAGGAAGATCAAGCCTAGAGCTGCCTAGAGCTAACATGAGGCCTCTCACTGTGAGCGCGGGGAAGCTTTCTATACCTTACGTAGTACCAAAGTGGCTGCCCCAGAAACACCTAAGAAGGTCAAGTACTTATTTAGCGCACACGACACAGCACTTGGATTCTCCTCAAGCACACCTCACTCAGCCCCAGTCAGTGAGCTCCGGGAGCCAGCGGTCCTACTGCTCACCAGCGAGAAGAACTTGAAAGCTAACCGAGGCTCCAATGGGAGCAGTGAGTAAAACAGCCTCTCCATGGCTGTGACCGTACACTGTCCACTGAGGACAGGGCCTGGCAGGCTGCACTGAGCTGACTCCTCGGGTACCTACCGTCAATCATGAAGCACACAGCTGCGCTCATGGCCTGTGGGGAGACAAACCAGAGATTACAACTGGTACAGAGAGGAGGGGTGGGCACTGTAAGCAAACGTGGCAGCCTGTCTTCATCGCAACAGACCAACTGTAGGAAGACACAGTGTGTCAAGCAGAGCCGTGTGGGGCAGGCAGCACAGTGGCTGACAACAAAGGACGGGCTGTGTGCCTGGTTCCACAGTGCCTCGGTGCATCAGTCAGAGATACAGAGTATTTACAAATGCAGTGGCATAGCTTAGAACAAGGGACAGAAGACAGACTGGCATCTTAAACTAGGTGGTGGTAGTGCACACTTAATCTTAGCACTCGGGAGGCAAAGACAGGTGTATCTCCGAGTTGGAGACCAGCCTGGTCTACAGAATGAATTCCAGGACAGCCAGGGCTACGCAGAGAAACCCTGTAGAAAACTAAAACAAACAAATAAACAAATATTGGTATCTTATGAATTCACCTTCGCTGGATGCCTGGGACTTTGCTGTTCTAGTCCTTCTGTACACTTGACACTTTCCATTAAAAAACTTAATAAGAGACCCCGTCACTACCACCTTGCCCCCTTTCACTCCAGCAGATAACTGCAGGTATGACATTAGCAAGTAACAGCAACTAAGACCGTAAGTAAAGCTGAAACTGCCAAGCACATCGGTGCACACTTGTAATACCAGATGGAGGCGGCAGAGGATTCCAGGGCAGTCTCAGTTACCGAGCGAATTCAAGGTCAGTCTGAGCTACATGAGATCCTGTCTAAAAGAAGAAAGTAAACAGGTTCTGAAGGGATGGCTCAGTCGTTAAGAGCACGTTCTGCCCTTGCCAAGGACTTGAGCTTAGTCCCCAGCACAAAACTCCAGCTCCAGCCGGGCGGTGGTGGTGCACACCTTCAATCCCAGCACTTGGGAGGCAGAGGCAGGTGGATTTCCGAGTTCGAGGCCAGCCTGGTCTGCAGAGTGAGTTCCAGGACAGCCAGGGGTTACGCAGAGAAACCCTGTCTCAAAAAACCAAAACAAACAAACAAACAAACAAACAAACAAAAAACCAAACCAAAACAACAACAAAAAACCCCTCCAGCCCCAGGGGAATGTGGCACCTCTGGCCTCTAAAGGCAGCTGCACTCACATGCACAGACCCTGTGTGACCACCGAGAGTCTTTACAACTGCAAATGACCAATATGAAGACAGAGCTAAACTGATGAGCTAAGCTCACATCTGAAGACCCTGGAAAAAAGAGCAAACAGAAGCTGAAGCAAACAGCAGGAAGGAGTAATAACAGTCAAAGCAGGAAGGACTCAGCAGGGAAGAGACAACACCGGAAGCCAGTACTGGCTCTTGGGAAAAACCAGCACAAGACTGAAAAGCCTCTTCACATGCTAGAATTAAAAAAAGGACAGAAGACTCATTACCAGAATCAACAACCAAAGGGAGAGAGATATTGCTATTGACTCCACAGGCAGAGAAGTAAAAACAACACGTCAGTACTGTGAAGATCTATGTGCCAACAAACTAGTTAACTTCATGGAGTTCATAAATTCCTGAGAAAGACACAAACTACTGAAACTGCCTCATGAAGAAAAAGAAAACCAAGGTAGACTACCAACAAGAAACTCACAATTCAAACTCTCAGCCAGGGGGAGTGACTCACAGTAATCCCAGCACTTGGGAGGCCTCTAGAGGCAGGTGGATGTCTGTGTGTTTGAGGCCAACCTGACCTACAGAGACAGTTCCAGGACAGCCAGAACTCCACAGAGAGACCCTGTTTCAGAAACACTAAAACTTTAAAAACTCACACAAAAACACACATGTACAGAGTTCTACTGGGAATTCCATTAAACATTTAAAGATTTAACACCAATTCTCCAAGTCTTCCAAAATAGGAGAACATTTTCCAGACAATTCCACACCTACCCAGACAAAGGAATGTCAACTACAACAACCGACAGGCCTATCCTTCACAGTCCTTCATATCAGCCTGACACACACAGGGCTGGGAGGAAGGGCAAGCACGTGGAGGCCAGTGTCCCTGGTCAATCCTTGATAAACACTTGGGTGTGGAGGCCAACTTCCTAGAGGGCGTTGCTGCACACTTCCCTCATCACTGCAGAGGTCAGCTGTGCTGTCTGAAGAGCTGCCGTCTGCTGACTTCAGACCCTGCTGCACACACCTCTTCTTGACTGTGTGCTGTCTATGTATGTGCAGGTGTGTGTGCACTTGTGTGTGCACATGCATGGAGACAGAGGATGACATCCGTCTTCCCTGCCTTTTTCCTTTGGGGGCAGTCTTCCTAGAACTGGAGCTAACGGGTTCTACTGTAGTTTTACAACTACACTGGCAGCTAGAGGCCCAACAGTCCTCTTTCCTCGGAACCCCCATCCCATCCCTAGAGTCGGAGATAACGGTGCATGAGACCATGCCTGGCTCGTCGTCGGTGCTGAGATCTGAATTCAGGCCCTGGCTCTGCACAGCAAGTGCTCTGACTCACTCTGCAGCCCTAGGCCGACATCCATCTCTGCCACTTGCAGTGCAAAGCTGTGCCTCGAGCGTAACTGCTCTTCTGAGTTCTGCTTTTCCTGTCAACAACAGGCCTTAAAAGTGACCTTGGAGACCTCAAGAAAGCAGATGGTGTCTAAAGTTCCTATTGCTGTCTTAAAACACTGTGACCAAAAGCAAGTTGGGGAGGAAAGGTTTATTTTAGTTTACAGCTCTATTTCATCCAGGGAAGTCAGGGTAGGAGCTGACACTGAGGGCTGTGGAGGGGTGCTGCTTAGGGTTTGCTCCTGGAGACTGCCCAGTCTGCTTTCTCATGGAACCCAGGACCACCAGCACTGTATTGGTAGTCCAACAGTGGCCTCTAGTGGCAAAGCTCAGGAGCCTCCAGGACTATTTTCACTTTAGACACCATCTGCTTTCTTAAGGTGTCTCCAAGGTCACTTTTAAGGCCTGTCATTGACAGGAAAAGCAGAACTCAGAAGAGCAGTTACACTCGAGGCACAGCTTTGCACTCATCAGCCTAGGGCTGCAGAGTGAATAAGAGTACTTGCTGCACACGTATGTACATACACACACACACACACACCTGCACACATAAACAAACTGCAGTTTCAAGGTAGGAAATGGAGTTATTGTATAAAGGACAGTAAGCTCTTGAGAGATGCTGTTAATGTAATAGAGTTTATCCTATCACAATGTTTTGAGACAGGGTCTTACTGTAAAGCTCTGGCTAGTTTGGAACTCACTATGTAGACCAGGATGGCCTAGATTCACCTGCCTCTGCCTCCCTGGTGCTGGAATCAAAGGCATGCACCACTACATCCAGCTACAATAAAAAAATGTTTTTAAGTTAGTTTCAATTAAACTGGGTACTGTCATGTGGTGGTTGGGGCACTCCCACTGTAAACGCCAGGCTGACCTCAAACTTATGAACTTCCTGCCTCCTGAGTGCCCCGGTCACAGGCACGTGGACTTGGTGACTGGACCATTTCCTACCACCCTGCTTCACCTCAGTGCACACAACCCCTCTAATCAATGCACACTACTTTCACGTTACTGTACCTGCATATACACCTATGTACTACATATGTACTTGGGCCTACAGAAGTCAGAAGAGGATGTCAGATCCCCTGGAACTAGAACTAAAGACAGTAGTGAAACTGCACAGCCTGGGTGGTGCAAGTGAGACGGAGGGCCTCTGTCAGCTCATAACTGCTGAGCCACCTCTCACCCTGTGTGGACGGATCTCTTAAATACTCATCCGTCCCAGAATCCGTCTTCTCCCTTTCAGAACTTGTAGGGTTTTGGTGTTTCGATCTGGTTTGATTCTGTCATATGAGAAGACGCTGCTGCTGAGGGATGGTGGATTTATATATCATACGGGATGAGTGAGGCAGCCGTGCCAGGCAGACGGGGCTCAAGGAAGAGCCAGCCTGTTTCTCAGGCTCATATCTTGGTCTCTCTGGCTGTGTCACTGTCACTTTCTGTTAAACACTCTCAGCCTTCACCCTGCAGCACAGGCTCAGCTGAAGGCTTCTCTGTGTGCAAGGACAGGAAGAGAGAGACAATACCCCCTTAATCCTCTCTCCACAGTCACTTCCCATACCTGGCTGAGCTGGCTGCTCTGAGCTGGGGGTTTCTGTGTGCTCTGAAGAAGAGGTGTCACCACCTCAGCCCTGTTTCCTCACAGTCTAGGCTGGAGCCTTCTCTGCTCTCAGATTTCTCTCAAGCATTGTTCTTAATCATCCCACTCTCCAGACAGTGAAAGGATTCCCACGTGACATCCTTTCTGTTTTTCTGAAACATAATTTCTACGCCTTTGGATTAAAACATATTTGTAGTTTCATGTATGACAGAAGACAGACTTGTGATCACTTTTCTTTCTTGTACCATAACTACATTTCTAAAGAGAAATGTAGCGGGAGGGAGGAAGGAAGAAAAAGAAGGAGGGGAAAAAGGAGTGGGGGGAGGAAGAAACACTAACCAGGCATGGTGGCACATGCCTGAAGTCCCAGCTACCAGGAGACAGAAGTAAAGACTGCTTGCTCCCAGGAGCTGAAGGCTGCAAACAGTGAAGCCTCATCGCAAATGAAAAGAGAGCTCAGCCTGCACATACATGCCAGTCTTATAAGCACTGAGACAAGTGCTGCCGGACATGAGTCAGTCGAAATGCCAGGGTTCAGCGCAGAAGCAGGGCTCACTGCAGTGTGGCCGCCGTGCATCTGTGCTCCAAGGCAGGCCCTCTCACACCTTGGGTCTGTGGGCACTTGGGACTGTGGACACTTGAATCCCACCGTAGCCAGCACTTCTTTCACTAGCAGCAACTTCCTGCTGCAGAAGAACACCCTTTCTGAGTTTTACAGAGATCAGAACTTGCAACACCTTTCCCAAGAAACATTTAAGAGGCTGCACCGGTGCTGGTCTACACATGCAAGGGAGGGAGGTGTGCTTTAGCATTCGTCTGTAACACTGGAGGAAAACGATCATTACCTTATAAACAATTAAATGGAGCTCTTCATAAGTGTCATCTGTATTTACAAAAATTTTGGGGAATCTGCATTTTGCTTCTGGATCATTAAGGTTCAAGGGTCCAGTAAGAAATCTTAAAAGTAAACACAGAGATGACTCAACTCAATGAGGTAAACTGTAAACATAACAAACAAACACACTCCTAGTCAATGCACACCGACATTCTGCTGACGCTAGATGCCATTTGGTAAACGCCAAATCAGAACTCGGTAAAAAACTGTGTAATGTCACCAGAAACAACACAACTTCTTCCTGGATTACTGCTCACAGGGTAATCCAATGCTCGTGACCTCATCTTTACCAGAAGAGATGAAATCCAATACTGTAGCCGAACAGCAGAAGTCCTACCTTCCATAGTGTTGAAGGTTTCCAGGCATTTCTGCCCTTACTGGGGAATCCCTTCCCGCCAACTGCAAACACAATAAATGTTGAGAACAATTACTTTTTTATATTTTATGTTCATTGGTACACTGGTGTTCTGCCTACATGTGTGTCTGTGTGAGTGAAGACAGTTGTGAGCTGCCATGTGGGTGCTGGGAATTGAACTCAGTGAACCCAGGTACTTTTTAAGAATAGAAAGTGTTCTTAACCACTGAGCCATCTCCCCAGCCCTACTTTTTTTTTTTTTTAACTTTCAATTTGACACACAGCATTCCTATTGGCTAGTTGGTCTCAAGCCATTTTGCTACACTTATTTCCCATATTCCTTGTCACCTAGAAAAAAAATAAATAAAGGAAACCACATTCTTTAAATGTATGTGTTTGCCCACAGGCTTGGCCAGAGAAGCTTTTCTGACAGTGAGCAGTGGTAAAGGCAGGGAGGGACTTGATAACCAGGTCAGAGCGCTGAGCACAGTGGCTGGGTGAGGACTCAGTGTCAGAACTGGTTATCTGTCAACCTTCTGCCACCCCCATCCAAGGCTCAGGGGACATGGAGGAAGAGAGGTAAAGAATGTAAGACCTGGAAGATGGGAGGGAGAGAGGTATTAGAAATAAAACGATTATGAAAAAAAAGGACATGAAGCCGGGGGAGTGGTCTGGGGAGTCCTAGGGAAGCAGACAGAGAAGCATGGTGGTAGATGTGATTATATATATACATATGTATCTATAATATGTATGTATATACACATCATATGGGATATTATATATACATATACATATGTACATATATACATATTATATATACACACATGTATGAAATTTTCAAGGAAAACATAATAAACATACTACAAAAATACATAAAGAACTGACTAATTTAACCAGGACTACCATAACATAACTCCATTTGAGCCTAAATCCCACAGCATCTGTCTCAGACAGCTCACAGCATTCTCTGAGTCTAGTCCCCGAGGGCCCAAGTGTCCTCTTCTGGACTCTTTAGGCACTGCACATACATGATAACACTGACATGCATGCAGGCTAAACTCCCACACATATAAAACTGAATAAATGTTGTGAAACGTTTGGTGCTCTTCTGGTTTAGCACATAACTTCAAAATATCCTCAATGCACAGTCCGCCCAGAGGTGAAAGCGCACAGCCCACTGCCAATCGGTGGCAGATGTCATATGTACGAATCCAGACAGCCACGCGGTGTCGTAGCTTTCTGCTTTACACACTGCTCTTCAGGCGTGTAATCAAGTAACGGACAGAATCTTTTTTGTGGCACCATGCTGTCAAAGGCTAACAGCATCAGAAGTAGTTCCTTGAAGGATGTGCTTATAAGAAAGGCTTTGATACCAAGCAGAGTAGTCCTGGCTCTGTCATATCCTTGTTGGACAAGCGTGTGGTCTGAATCTAGAATGTCCCCTAATGACCTGTGTGTTAAGGACTTGGTCTAGCTGTCAGTGCTGCTGACATGTGACTGGACCTTGTGGATGCCTAGCTCATGCACAGCAAAAACCACTGACGAATGCAAAGCTATGACTGAATATGAATGGGCTGGTTGGGATGGGTTCCTCTTGAAGGCAGTAGGTCCCTGGGCACACCCTTGAAGGATGTATCTATCCTTGTTGTTCTCCCCCTGCTTCTCCACCGAGGTAGGCAGCCTCTGTCACATGCAAGCAGCCGACCTTTGCCTGAAACCTCTGAGACTGACAAACCAGGCTTTCCGCTCTGAGCTAGTCTCCTCAGGTACCCTGTCAGCAATGAGAAGCTAACACATCTTGGCAGGGTGCAGATGTCTTGTAAGCCTGAGCAAGCCCCTCTGTTAGACAGTATAACCAACTCATGGGATTGTTAGAAGGTTATGAGGACGGGCAGATGTGCTGGACACTGGGAACAGCTGTTGGCTGCTGTGTCCGACCTGCCTGGAAAGTTCTGGAGGGAACCCATCTTAAACCTCTCTTTTAATGTTTGTTTTCTTGAGGTGGTGAGGATGGAACCCAGGGCCTTGCGTATGCAAGCAATACCCTGAGTGTATCAGAGAGGTTGTTCCATTGTTTCAAATCAAGGCCTGAAATGCTAGAGAGAACGAAGGTGGGACGAGGGCAGAAGGGGAGCTTGGAAATCAACAGAGCAAGGGGAAATAATGATTTATGGGCTGTGAACACGTTTCACTTTCAGCCTAATTAAGAATGCTGGTGTGTAATGTCCTCTGTGGGAAGCTGGGGAATGAAGTACAACTGTGGCAAAGCAAGGCAGGCCGTCAGCCGCCCTCTCACAATACCTCATCCGATAGAGGAAGACTGCAGGCTTAGGGCCCTCAGGGATCCCTGGCTTTTCCAGATTCTCTGTCCCTACGTAAGACCCAGTTTTCTCTCTACCCGATGAATTGCATGTGAACACAACAATCACAGGAAGGATGACATATGTTTTCATAAATCAGTACACAGCTAAGTATCCCTGAGTGTCATATACCAACATAAAGCAGCTCAGAAGTGTCCTGTGCCCAGGTTACCACACACACATACCGCCCCTCCCCCGGCTGCGTGTCTGTAGAATGCAATCATACCTCAGGTTCGATGTGCCTGGGGAACAGGGAGGTGGTGAGGTATTTGTACAAAATTCTCATGTCATCTTGCTCTAGTCCACTCCTGAAACATCAGGAAAGCACTGGTTAAAGTCTGGGATTGCTTGTGTGACTTCTCTGCTCTACAGTAATGCTTGTTTTTGTCTCTATATTGTAAGAAGACACTGAGCTAGGGATACAGTAGGACAGGAGAGTGCTGGCCTAGCATGAAGCCTTGGGACCCATCCCCAGCCCTGCAGTAAAAACAAACAGGACGGGCATGCTGTGTAGAGCTCTGAACCAAGACTAGGGAAGGCAGAAGGATCAAAAGTTCAAGGTCATCCTTTGCTACATAGAGCTCAAAACAGAAACAGGACATGAGGATCTTCCAGCTGGGGAGTTCAGGAAGGAAACACATCAGACCAAGTACTGGCACTGCATGCTGACCTGCTAGCAGCTGGGGCTCCACAGTCCTGTATTTTAAATATGACTCGAAACAAAAACCCCAACAGGCTCAGCAGGTAAAGGCATTAAAAGACTGGTGACCTGGGATTGATCCCTGAACCAATGAAGAATGGAGAGATGTGTGCGCGCGCGCGTGCACACACACACACACACACACACACACACACACACACACACACACACGCTCGCGCACGCGCGCACACACATACATATGCATGCAGCTTTTTCACGCTTTTTAAGTTTTTAAGACCAATAGATCTGACTTTTAGGCTGAAATCATACAGTGTTACTTAGAGAAAACTAGTAATCACATGTTACAAACTAGAACAACATCTTAGTGTCCCCGCTTATACAGTGAATACCAAATCTAGAAAATATCACTATGCTACAGATACATAATTTGACCACAGGTATCAGAAGTCTATGTGGATATTTGTTCTGTAGGTTTCAGTGTAGACAAAAAGGAGAAAGAAAGAAGCTTTGGGCAAACAGTCTCATCTCAAAATGAGGAAGGAATATGAAAAAATGCTGGGACCTGGCAGACAGCCACCCTTGAAGAGGTTGTTGTTGTTTGGGGACAAGAGATAAACAAGGAAACCGAAAAGTTCTGGGAGAACTCTGTGTCAACACCTCTTCTACTGCCTGTTGTGTTAGAAAGAACTCTGGCCTTCCCTGCAGACAACTGCTGCCCTTCTTCAAGACGCCTTTACTAGCCGGTGCACCGGGTCATCTCCCATACCACCCCCTGCTTTCTCATGAGCC
This sequence comes from Arvicanthis niloticus, assembly GCF_011762505.2. NCBI lineage: Eukaryota > Metazoa > Chordata > Mammalia > Rodentia > Muridae > Arvicanthis > Arvicanthis niloticus. The sequence continues at coordinate 34,696,168 of NC_133432.1, forward strand.
CTGACTACATCTAAAATGTGACAGCAACTGGGAACATGGCTCAGGGGTAAAATGTTTGCCACGCTAACATGAGGACCTGAATTTTTTGATCCTCAACACCTGTGTTAAAAGCTAGGCGTGGCAGTGTATGCCTACAATCCAAGTGCTGGAGGGGGGCTGGGGGTGGGGAAGGGAGCACCTCGGGCTCACTGGGCAGCCAGCCTGGCTTAATCAGGCAAAATACCTACACATGTAAATAACATAAAGATAAATGTTAAAAAATGAAAGCATGTGTTCTGGGAGCCATAGAGCAGAAACAGATACTCTAGAAGAAGGGAAGAGTGGTTCAAAAGCTCTGCTGCCTGCATGGCAGCACCGACTGATGTGGGTGGTGATAAACCAACCACAGAGGGTGGCAGGTGATAGACCAACCGCAGCGGGTGGTAGGTGATAGAATTTCTTTTTTTTTTTTTTTTTTTTTTTTTTTGGTTTTTCGAGACAGGGTTTCTCTGTGTAGCTCTGGCTGTCCTGGAACTCACTCTGTAGACCAGGCTGGCCTCGAACTCAGAAATCTGCCTGCCTCTGCCTCCCAAGTGCTGGGATTAAAGGCGTGCGCCACCACCACCCGGCTGGTGATAGAATTTCTAAGTCAAACACATGGACAGTTACAACATTTTTTTTTTCCAGAAGAAACTGAGATGATAAAGAGGAAGGAAAAGTAAAACTGAAATCAGGTTCAAGACCCAACTTCCTTTTTGAGACACATGTAAGCACTGGGAATGGGGGCTGAGGCAGGAGGATTACAAGTTACAAACCAGCTTGATCTACATAGTGTGACCCTATCTCAAAAAATAAAAATAAAAACCAGAAGCAAAATAAAACACTCATTAGGGCCAGCAGCAGCTCAGTGGGTAGAGATACTCGCTACGCAAGCCTGGTGACATGACTCACCCAAGGTTGAGCCCCAGGGCCCACAGAAGACTGGGGAGAGAAGAGAATCCACAGACTGTCCTCTCACCTCCACACATGAATCATCACACAACAGTAAAAATCCAGAAACTTCCTCTAACTGAAATCTCACCAGTTCATTTGTACACACACTCTATCCAACTTTCTCTCTCTCTCTCTTTCTGTCTCTTTCTTTCTTTTTTAAAGTTTTACTTATTTACTTAATGTATGTGAGTACTCTGTACACACCAGAAGAGGGCATCAGATCCCATTACAGATGGTTGTGAGCTACCATGTGGTTGCTGGGAATTGAACTCAGGACCTCTGGAAGAGCAGTCAGTGCTCTTAACCACTGAGCCATCTCTCCAGCCCAGAGTGCTTTGTGTCTGTGTGTAGCTTTCTGCTGTCTTGACATCAGCACTGAGTGGTCTTTCAGCCAGCACCCCAACTGTCTTTGCTGGAGGCGCTAAGTTATTTGAGAACAGCTCCCTCCTCCCCTCTTCCTCCTTTCAGCTTTTCTCTTCTTCTTCCACCTTTTTTGGCCACTTTTCATGTATGTGTGTGTATGAGTATGTATGTGTGTATGTATGCATGTATGCATGCACGTATGGTTTTGCATGCATGATTTTGTATGTCTATAGGTGCACATGTGTGCACATGCATGGATGTGTGCACATGCATGGATGGGAGCACATGCATGGATGGGAGCACGTGCACTTGGTTAACACCAGGAATCACCCTCAATTTCTCTTGTACTTTATTCATTGAGGCAGAGTCTCTCCTCGCACCAGAGCTCACTAACATGGCTAGATCAGCCAGCTAGCTTGCCCTGGAGATCCCGTCTCTGCCTTCCTCCATCACACCCACCTGGGTTCTGGGGATCTGGACTCTAATCCTCACACTTGTACAGCAAGGGCTTTCGCCACTGAGACATCTCAGTCTTGGCTTTCATTTTAAGTTCCTCTGCTTGGTGATTTTAATTATTACCCCAGCTGTGTTCTAAATAATCCTTCTTCTAATTTGACAACGCCCACAAAGAACGTTCCTGCTGATGTCCATGCTGTTATCTCCTGTGTGACAGACAACTACACCCGTTGCTGCTGTGTTTAATTTCTCTGACCTCCATCTCCTTCAGGCCAAGCCACAGGCTGTTACCTACCAGATGAGTTGGTCGTTGTAGAGGAATGCTGTATATTTGACTACACTTAGGCTTTCTTCCATTCGATTAATAAAGGACTGGATTTTCAAGTAAGTCATTTTATCCAATGGGAAGAAGCTGATTCCACCAAAAATATCAAGTAGATCACATGACTGCAAATGTAGAGTCTGCAAATACTGTGGGGGAAACAGACACCAGCTTAATAACAGCACAGTCTCGATGGTGCTCACATCAGGCTACTACGTCACACAGCCACACAGCCACACACTGACAAACAGCACAAGACAAGCCCGACAAGCAGTAAGTCAAGAGTGACTGTACTTGAAGTCAATGCCAATCCCAAAATACAAAAGCTGGAGGTTGTACTTGGTGTGCTGATGCATCTCTTAGGAATTCACATGATACAATTATGGTGCCGTTTGGAGGGACGGTAGTCAGGACAACAGTTTACTTGTAACAGACAGTAATGAGAGCAAGAACAGGGTTTGAGAAAGATGGCACCAGAGTGACTTATGGTCATTAATGTGAGAAACGTTTCAAGATGGCTCAGAGGCTAAAAGTGCTTGCTACACACCTGAGGACCAGAGTTCAGATCCCCAACCCCTGGGTAAAAAACCAGACAGGTATGGAGGCTGCCTGCAGTCCCAGCTGAGCGAGGCAGAGACATGGGATCCCTTGAGCAAGCTGTCCAGCTACACTTGCTGAAATGACCTCTTAGAGAGGCCTTGACTCAATGCATACAAAACTGAGAAAGACAACCCAAATCAAGACCAGGCTGCACTCACTCACATGAACAACAGTAAGTTAAATAAACAATACAGAAGCAGGGATGAGAGAGAGATGGAGGTCTGAATGAGAAGGGCCTCCATTGGATCATATACTTGAATGCTAGGTCCCTAATTTGTGGGGTGAGACAATTTTGAAATTTTGAAAAGGATTGAGAGGTGTGGCCTTGCTGAAGGACAGCTGTCACTGGGGTTGAGCCTTCAAAACCCCATGCCGGATCCAGATCTTTCTGGACTTTCTCTCTACTTGCTGCTTGTGGAGCAGATGTAAGTTCTCACTATTGCTCCAGTACCATGCCTGCCAGCCTGTTGCCATGCTCCCTGCCATGAAGATCATGGAGTCACCCTGGGAAACTGTAAGCAAGCCCCAATTAGATGCCTTCTTTTATAAGTTGCCTTGGCCATGGTGTCTCTTCACAGCAATACAACAGTAACTAAGACAAGAGGTATTTTAGGGAAAAAAAAAAAAAAAACCCTGAAAATTATTACTTGAACACAAACTGAATCTGACAGAAGCTTCGGCAAGTGAAACAAAGCCCAAAGCACAATGAGAGAGACTGGTAACTAGAGTTTCAGCTCTTGGGACATTTCACACTTGTGTGACTGAGTCCATGTGACAGCCATGCTAGGCACTGTTCTCTTGCTGTGAAAAGACACCAAGACCACAGACACTCTGAAAAAGATTTAATTGGGGCTTGCTTACATTTTCAGAGGTGGTAAAAGAATGGTGGCATGCAGGCCGACATGGTGCTGGACAAGTAGCTGACAGCTCGATCTCTGAATCCACAGGCAGCAGGATCCTAGAGAAAGCCCCTAGGACTGGCTTGGGCTTTTGTTGTTGTTTTCTGGTTTTTCAAGACAGGGTTTCTCTCTATGTAGCCTGTCCTGTCCTGGAACTCACTCTACAGACCAGATCAAAGAGACTGGCCTGCCTCCGACTCTGCCTCCTGAATGCTGGAATTAAAGGCCTGAGCCACCACTTTTGAAACTCCAAAGCCCATCCCACTCCACACCCTTCCTCCAGCAAGGCCACACCTCCTAATCCTTTCAAATAGTGCCTCCCAACTTGTCTTAGAGTTTACTGCTGTGAACAGACACCGTGACCAAGGCAACTCTTGTAAGAACATCATTTAATTGGGGCTGGCTCACAGGTTCAAAAGTTCAGTCCATTTTCAACAAGATGGGAACATGGCAGCATCCAGGTAGGCATGGTGCAGGAGGAGCTGAGAGTTCTACATCTTCATCTGAAGGCTGCTAGCAGAATACTGGCTTTCTGTTTTCTGATTCCCTTTCTGCCTAAACTTGATTTTTCTGGAACTTGCTCTGTAGATTGACCTTGAACCCAGAGATCTGCATGGCCCTGTCTCCTGTAATGCTGGGATTAAAAGCATGTACCACCACGCCTGGATTTAAGCTTTTCATCATCTAGAACCTGCTTTGCTCCAGGCTGGCCTTGAACTCTGAGATGTTTGGCTTTATTTCCCAGGATTAAAGGTGTATACCTCCATGCCTGGATCTAAATTTTGCTGAGTAGGATCTTGCACCCAAATCCCTTATATTATCTCCTAGGGCATAGGATTCAGCTCCATTTCACTTCCTGGTGCGCCCCTTTAATACTTGAATCATATATTTTATATTTTTCCTTTCTAAGCTTGCTACACTTGTTCAAAACTCTCTTCATGAGACTTAACCAGAGAACAAAGTCTCTGCTGGGCTTTTTTGAGACTCCCTTTGCCAATGCAATTAATATAAATATAACCAGTAAGATCCTACCTCAAAATAAAAGTGTGTGTGTGTGCATGCATGTGTGTGTGCATGCGTGTGTAATAAACATGAGACTCTAGTAATTGTTTAAATGTTTGTACTCTAACCCACTCACATAATAAAACAGCCTTTGAAGTAAGCCCTCCCTACAACACACACAGATGCACAAGATTAAGCTGAGACATGTCTCAGCTGCTTCCAGGAGCCCTGTTCAAGGATGCTCTGTTCCAACAGGCTAGGTCACAGGCCTGCCGATCTCACTGCTCTGGGTTTGCATTAACAAGTCTCGGTTCTTTACTACATTCAAGGTCTGGATTTTATATCTTAAAAAAAAAAACAAAAACAAAACTGGAGGCTGGCAAGACGGCTCAGTGGCCAAGAGCTGGTATTGCTCTTGCAGGAGTGGAATTTGGTTCCCAGCACCCCTGGGGGACAACTGGAGCTCACAGTTCCAAGGAATCAGACATCCTCTTCTGGTCTTTATGACCACTGCACTCATGCACATACCCACACATAGACATATACATATAATTAAAAATATAAATAATAAACTGGGGCTGGAAAGATGGCTCAGTGGTTAAGAGCACTGCACTGGCCCAGATTCAATTCCCAGCACCCACATGGCAGCTCACAACTGCTTGTAACTTCAGTTCCAGGGCATCTGGAACCCTCACATAGATATTCATGCTGGCAAAACACCAATGCAATATATATGTCACATATATAATAAGATATATATCATATATATACATATATATATACACACACACAATTTGACACTTATGTGTGATACAAAAAATATATATTTTTAAGACTAAATTTAAAAACAAGGTTTTTTGCCTCTGTATTGCTCTGTAACACCTCCCCTGTGGTGCTGGGGCTCAACCAAGGATCTTATCCAGCCTGGTAAGTGGTCAGCCATTGATTCCTACAACCAGCTTCACTGATACTTCTCTCAAGGTATTATTAAAGTTATAGATAAAATTCAGGACACTTACCCGATGGAAGAATTTCTCTAATCGTTCTTTTAGGAGCTTGACACCTCCATCTTCCATGGCTTTTAAGAACGTCCCATTGAAAAGCTAGTAGTGTGAGACATTGCGGGAAATGAAGTCAGTGTCCTGTACTCCATGTAACAGCTAACAGTGTGAGACACTGCGGGAAACGAAGTCAGTGTCCTGTACTCCATGTAACAGCTAACAGTGTGAGACACTGCGGGAAACGAAGTCAGTGTCCTGTACTCCATGTAAGGGTCTTCTACTGCACCTTCTAACGAGGCTCATTAACACCTGCCAGGGACTTTTAAGTCTATGAAGTATTTGTGAGAAAAAATTGTGTAAAATTACATATAACTTACTAAACAATACACTAAGTGATAGACAACCAGTATTTTCATAAGGCCACTTAATAATTCTGCCCATCTTTCTGTTTTTATCTGGTTGTTTTGGAGAGTACAGGACTTCTATGTTGCCCAGGAGGTTGGGCTCAAAGTCAAAAGTCATTCTCTCACCTCAGCGACCTGACAGCTGGAGCCACAGACCTCACCTGAGCTTGGGCCCTCTGTAAGAGCAATACAGCCCTTAACCACGGAGCCATCTCTCTGGCACCATAAATAAATTAAAAAATAAAATAAAAATGTTAAGAATGGGAATGTAGCTACACATGGGGAGCATTGGCCTAGGCTCAGTCCCCAGTACCTGGAGGGATTAAAGAGTTACCCAGGCACGGAAGCAAACATCTGTAACCTCAGCACTCAGGGTACTGAGCCTAGGTGACTGTGAGTCTGAGGTCAGCCTGGACTATGGAGAGAAACCTTGTCTCAGAAAGCAAAACAGAACAAAAGTGTGGACAGAGCCTAATTTTAAAGAGAATGCCAGCCCAGTCAGATCCTGCATGTCCTTCACCAGTGTCTAGCCAAATTAAGTATAGGTCTCACCCTCAGCAAAGAAACATTTCCTTGCAACAGATGGAGCCTATTACAGAAAACCACGGCTGATCAAAATGCAGAAAAGTGATTGTGTGGTGCCCAGCCCCCACTGATACAACTACACTCAGTCCCTATACCTAAGGCTCACAGTTGTAGGAGGCAGAAAGAGCATAGGGGCCAGAGGAACAGGGAGTTTGCTGTGAGACTGCATCTCCTACAAATGTCAGAGAAACTACACCCATGAAATCTCACCAACACGGCTGCCCAAACAAGATCTGAACAAGGACCACACCAGTAAACATGTTAACATGGGAGAGAGAAATCTCACGGGGCTCAACCACAGATTAAAGACTATGGGAAAGCAAGAGAGCGGGATACATAATCTTCCCCACCAGGGTTATTCAATACCTAGTGGTCAGCTCTGAAATCATACATACAAGGAACGTCATATGGACCGAGCAGGTTATAGATAGTTAGGTATATACACATATACATACACATATACACACCTATAGACTCATACATACATGCATACATATAATTAAAAAGAAAGAGGTCATGAGAGAGAGAATGGGGGAGGAGTGCATGCGAGGATGTGGAAGGTTGAAAGGAGAAAGATGTTTAAAAAGAACACAGTTGTAATGCATGCCCTCCTTCTTCCCAACTCTGTGAGCCTCTCACAGAGTGGGATGCAGACTGGCGTGCAGGCACCCAAGGCTCTCACAGAATGGGACGCAGACTGGGGTGCAGGTACCTGAGGCTCTCACAGAGCAGGGCGCAGACTGGCATGTAGGCTTACCTTATACATGCTGTAACACTGCCGAAGCACTGAGCTGTACACCTTGTCCTACAAACAAGAGAACAGCAGGCATCTCACCGGTTCCCAGGGCACAGAAACAGGACCACTTTTGGCAAAGGCACATGGTTACTATAAACTTGGTCCTAAGGTAGCTGTACACTGAAATCACAGGTATTAAATTCAAATTTACAAATCAATAAGCCTCTTTTATCTTTTAGAAGGGCTTTACACACAGATGACCAGTGGAAGGTATTAATAAAACACGTACTCAAGTATTTTTAGAGGATTATCGTGAAAGTAAGTAATACACGTAAAACTTTCCTACGAAGCCCAAGAAGGTTCCTAAAAGCTACTTGGTTAAATGTGCACTACTCCACATATCCAGGAGCATCCTAAAAGTATGGGGTAAGAAGCTCGTTACCAGCAGCTCCTCCTCCTGGTACTCCACGACTGCCTTGCCATCTTTACTTTGCTTTTCGATGATAGGATTCCGAACAACCTATGAAATTTGATAAACAGAAATTATATGATGATAGGATCGGATGTTTTAAACTTTCTTTTAATTTAAAAAATCTGGGACTGGGACTATTGCTCAACAATAAAATGTTTGCCCAGCATGTGCTTGGGTTCTAGCTCCAGCAATAAAATATATAAATGAGTGCCAGCCAGGTCTACAGGGAGAGTTTCAGGACTGCCAGGGCGACACAGAGAAACGACACCACAAAAAGAAAGATGGCTCAGCAGGTAAAGGCACTTGTCTGCAAGGCTGATGACCTGGAGTTCACTACAGCATGGTGGGAGCAGAGAACACTCTCACACTGCCTTCCACCTCCTGCTGCCAAAACAAACAAACAAACAAACAAACAAGGCCTTGAATTTGATTTCTAGCACCCATGTAATCTGGGCAATCTTAGCACTCAGGAGGCAGAGGCAGGTGGATCTACAAAGAGTTCCAGGCCAGCCATGGCTATACAGTGAGATCCTGCCAACAAACAAACAAGGAAATGTAGGCTACAGTAGCACAATCCTGGCCTTAGGGAGTTGGAGACAGATGGATTCCTGGAGCTTGCTGACCAACTAGACAAACATAACTGGTTCTCTCAGATCTTTGTGAGAGATCTTGCTCAGAAATCCAGATGGACTCCTTAGGAATGGCACCCAAAGTTGCCATACATAAGGCACACAAAGGCCACTCCCCCAACCTCCACCACACACAAATACACAAAAACTATTGAACATGTTATACCCCTAGACACAAAATTTCTTTTGAGTGTTTGTTTGTGGTGTCTAGTCAAGAACCCAGGCAAGTGGTCTTCTATTGAACTCCATTTGTAGATACAAAGTTTCTTTCTTTCTCTCTCTCTCTCTCTCTCTCTAATTTGTTTTGTTTTGTTTTTTTGAGACAAGGTTTCTCAGTCTAACTCTGCCTATCCTAGAATTGGCTCTAAAGACCAGGCTGGCTTCCGACTCAGAGAGATCTGCTTGCCTCTGCCTCCTGAGTGCTGGAATTAAAGGTATGCAACACCACTGCCTGTCCAGAAAGTTTCTTAAAATTTAGCCCCAATCTGAATAACCATTTTGATTTTGAAATTGCAACTAATTTTACTGTGTGTCCTAAGAATAAAATCCCCAGAATTTTATTATTACTGTGTATGTAAATACCATGACCATCCAGAAATTTTCTTCTGGTTCATTGAAGAACTGTCTATTCTTCTGTGTGTGTAAAGATTTTGCAGGTTTCGATGGGCTAAAAGTCCTAGTGAAAAAAAAATTTTAAACATGGTTTAAACATGGTGTAAACTGAAAGAATTCACTAGTCTCTACAAACAAAAAAAAAATCTGTAAACTATTACCTTGTAAACTGTACAATTGCTTCACATAATCCAACGTTTCTAATTTTTTCATTCTTTTCTACTTCATTTGGATGGTAAAACAGAATTTTATTTTCTTCCTAACACAAGAAAACAGAAACACAGCATAAATGTCAGGATTTATTCATCTTAATGAAGAAATTGAGTGTTGAGTTTAACATCCAACTCTCTCATCATAGAGGTTAAGGACAAAAACCTAAAAATGTCTTTAGAAAACCAAAATTGTTAGGTCTGGTGGCACATCCCAGCACTCTGGAGGCAGAGGCAGGAAAGTCTGAGAGTTTGAGGCCAGCCTGGTCAGCAGAGGGAGTTCCAGGACAGCCAGGGCTACACAGAGAAACCCTGTCTTGAAGGAAAAACAAAAACCAAACAAACAAACAAAAAAAAACAAAAAACAAAAAGCAAACAAACCCTCCAAAAAGCAAAATTCATTGTGATTTTGTAAATACTGTAACTCATCAGTGTAAGAGGCAATTGTGATATTCACCAAATCACATTTCATCAGTAGTACAAGTTTAATGAAAGTCTCGGATTTCTTCCCATGTGTCACCAACCCTCAAAAAGAAGATGCATGTACGCACATGTCCAGGAATACGGGATCCACAATTGCACCAAGTTGGTTCAAGAGCACTTGGACTGACAGCTCTAACTAGGACTGTGATTTGCTTGCAACAAAACACAGCTCTAGACTTTTTTTTTTTTTTTTTTTTTTTTTTTTTTTGAGGAAGTCGCCACTCTCAGAGCAAACAAAAACTCTTATAACATCAATCAATCTTGGCGGAAAAAAAAAAAAAAAAAAAGGAAGAAGAAAACAACACTAACTTTCTGAAGCGCCTCAAAGTTTTGTTTTGTTTCGTTTCGTTTTCCCTCTTTTGAGAGCTACATTCTACCAATCTGGCTCCACCTTTGCAATCGAAGATTTCCAAGAGAGAAGACAGTTCAATTTTAATCGCCCAGAATTGACGCGAAGGGAAAGACATTTCAAACCGGGCGGAGGGATTAACCTGACGGACCTTCGCAGACAGGACCGGCCTGCGTTGTCAGATGCCCTGCACATCCCACCAGGCGCAACACCCGGCACGGAGCAGGCTTGGGCACAGCGGGCAAGACTAAGAGGGGCGGCGGCCCGGACGCACCCTGCAGCTCCGGAGCACTGACACCGGCCGCCGGTCCCGGGACCTTCCTCGGTCTGCGGCTGACGCCGGCGCGCAGCCCCCTCAGCTTACCTCTCCTTCGCGCGGCCCGAAACGTGGGTTGTAGATGAAGAAGCTCAACAACGCCGGCGGGAACTGCTTTTCCTGGGCCGCCCAAGTCCCCGTCCCGGCCGCGGCTGCCGCCATCCCGGCCCGGCCCCCACGTCGGGAGGCTCCCCTCCGCCCGCTCGGAGACCGCAGCCTTAGGGAACACCGCACTTCCGCCTCCCTAGCCGTCGGCCCGGAAGAGGTCTGGACTGACCCAGAAGAAAAACCTGCGGTGGCCCGGTCCTTCTCTGTTACGTCCGTGTAGAACCAGTTCCCTCTTATTTATTGGGCTGTGGTGTTTTTTTTTTTTTATTAGCACTTAGCTGGCTGTCATGGGTAAAGGCGAAGACCAGGAATGTCAAGAGAAATGTAACAATAGATGTTGGGTTTTGGGTTTTGTTTTGTTTTGTTTTGTTTTGTTTCTTTTGTTTGTTTGCTTGTTTTGATAGGGTTTTACTATGTAGATCAGGCTGGCCTTGAACTCATGGAGATCCTCACACCTTTGCCTCCTGAGTGCTGACATTAAAGACGCCATGGGTACGGTATTTTTGAGGAGTGAAAAAAACATTTAGGGGAACACATATTTTTCTTGAAAGTAGCCTATTTACCACTGTTGTTGGTTTTTGGTTTTGTTGTTTTGTTTTTTGACATTTATTTATTTGTCCTACAGGGAGGGAATGTCATGGCACATGTGTAAAGGTCAGACAGCTTGTTGAAATTGCTTCTCCCCTTCAGCACTACATAAACTGGGTGTAGCTGACATGCCTATAATTCCAGCCCTGGTGAGGTGGAGGCAGGAGGGTCGTAAGTCAAGGTCAACTTCTAATACATAGCACTTTTACTTACATCGGTTGTAAGCAATGCACTATAAGCAAAAGCAAAAATGTCAGAATTTACCTTACCTCAGAGCTGGAGAGATGGCCCAACAATTAGGAGCACTGGCTGCTTTCACAAAGGACCTGGGTATTCCAAGCACCCTTATCAGGCAGCCCATAACTGTAAACTCCAGCTCCCGGGGATCTGATGCCCTCTTTTGGCTTCTGAGGGCACTTGCTCAAATGTGGTACACATACATTCATGCAAGCACACATACACACACAAAATAAATAAATTCTTTTTTAAAAAATCTACCCTATCACCAACAAAGCTGATTTTCTTGGAACAAGTGAAAACATGTAAATGTATAGTCTTCTCAGTGAATAAATTAACAGACCTAGTGGAAAATATCCTGTCGATTCCGATTTCATCTGTCTTCTAAAGTGTTTGTGAAGTAATCCTATACCGTAACAGCTACAGAAGAGATACGGGATAGGTTTTTGCTTGAAATTGGATTCTCAAGCACTCATTTACGCAACACTAAACTGTAGTTGCTGCACAGAACTAGGTAAACAAGCAAATTGACAAGTATTTGCCATCCTTGCTTCAGTTTCATTTTGATACAGAAAGAACTGTTTGAAAATCTATAGATTGGCTAGCCATGGGGGCACAGGCCAATAATCTTAACACTGGGCTGTGGAAATAGGTGCGTCACCAGTTATAAGTTAGTCTGAGCTACGTAATGAGTACCTGTCTCAAAAGCAGTTTTGTTGCTGGGCAGTGGTGGCACACACCTTTAATCACAGCACTTGGGAGGCAGAGGCAGGCGGATTTCTGAGTTCGAGGCCAGCCTAGTCTACAGAGTGAGTTCCAGGACAGCCAGGGCTAAACAGAGAAACCCTGTCTTGAAAAAAATCTGAGAGAGAGAGGAAGAAGAGAGAGGAAGAAGAGAGAGAGAGAGAGAGAGAGAGAGAATGAACCAGGCCAGCCAGAGCTACATACTGAGATCCTGACTCAAACAAAACAAAACAATACAACACAACAAAACAAAAAAAAAAAACAAAAACAAAGCTATAACAAACAACAAACCCCAGACAAACAAACAATCCCAAATACTCTTCATGTAATAATCTTCAAACTTGGTTTTAGAAACTTAACTTCACGATCTTTATTTAGAAGGAGGAGCAGTTAAAACAAGCAATCAGGGACCAGTGAGATGGCTAACTAGGTAAAAGCATTTGCTGTGCAGTTAGAGGCAGGAGAATCCCAGAGAGCTTATGGATGGGCTAGCCTGCTGTATGCATCAGAAAAACATTGGAGATCCTGCCTCAGATGAGATGGAAGAGGAGGCTGTCCTCTGACCTCCATATGTATTCTGTTGCATGAAAACACCCTCATTGATACACACACACACACACACACACACACACACACACATTTGCATGTCTTGCATAAATTTGTTTCTGACACTTCTCAGTTTTGACTTACTTGTAGTTTTACGGACTGAGGAAAAACTTTAAATGTAGCAACTCCGGGACTAAAACAGGAAGACTGTAAGGAAGTCTATCAGCTGGAGGAGTCACCATGCTTACAAAGAGCTTTGTTTTCATGCTTGACTTTGCTATTTCCACCTAATCTGCAGACGACCAACAAGATATGTTCTCAGCACAGAGTTGAATATTGATACTTTAAAATGAAGGTCCAGATTGCAATATATTTTTCCGTAACTAAAAAACTAAGTATCTATTATTTTTGTCTTGCTTGTTTATAAGATAAGGCTGCAACAGTGGCTTTAACTTGGACGATTTTTTTTTTTTTAATCTAACTACAGTCTTAGCTTGTAGCTTGGTGAAGTAGTTTGGGATTTAATGAACTTGACATTAAAGCCAGCTTTGTGAATGGCTTAATGGTTGAGAAGTAGGATTACTGAGTCTGGTGGTGCAGGTTGGAAATTCCAGCGTCTGGAAGGCTACATCAGGATCAGGATTTCAAGGCCATTTTGACTACATAGCGACTCTGAAGCCAGGCTGGGCCTATGCGAGACCCTGATTTATTTGCTTATAGAAACAACAAAACTGCCTTTTTTTTGGGGGGGGGGGGCGGGGGAGGGTTTGAGACAGGGTTTCCCTGTGTAGCCCTGGCTGTCCTGGAACTCACTCTGTAGACCAGGCTGGCCTTGAACTCAGAAATCCACCTGCCTCTGCCTCCCAAGTGCTGAGATTAAAGGGGTGCACCACCACTGCCCAGCCTGGTACTCTCTATGTAGACCAGGTTGTCTGCAAATTTACAGAGACTCACCTACCTCTGTCTCCCCAGCACTGGGATTAAAGAGGTTTAAATACTCACTAATATGTTTAGAGTATGGGCGGTAGTGTAGGAGAGCCCCAGAACACGGTAAGCATGGACATTGGTTTAAAAGTATGAAATCATTGGGGGTGGAGAGATGACTCAGTAGGAAAAGTGTTTGCTGTACAAGCATGAGGGCCTGAGTTTAGATCCCCAGCACCCAAGCAGAAAGTTGAGCAAAGCATTGTGGGCCTTTGCTCCCAGCACTGAAGATCCACAGATGGACCGGCTTGCTGGCCAGCCAGCCTGCCTAATCTTATCAGCCCCAGTTCAAGTGAGAGACATTGTCTCAAATAGTAAGGTGGAGAGCGATTCAGGGAGACACCCAACATTGATTCCTGGCGCGCGCGCGCGCACACACACACACACACACACACACACACACACACACACACAGTATGAATTGTTAAACAAGCTTCCAGAAAAATGTTTCAAGACTTTCAGGTGTCCTCAGCTCTCAGGGTCAGCCAGAGACTAGCTTTAAGTACCATTTGGAAAGCAGCCTAATGAGAAATCCCTGGCTTGAGACTTCCCAACCCTGTAACAGAACCCCTGAGGCTAGCCTCCAATGGGACCAGCTCAGGTGTTGTCATCTATGAGCCAGGAAAATGGTGGCTGAGAACAAAGTAAAGTGAGAAGAAAGGGTAGTGTTGGGGGTCAGGCAAGGGCAAGCGAATCTGAACTCTTGTTTCTCCTGGAGGAAAAAGTCAAAACAATTTCAAAATGAGCCTGTTTGTGTTGTGCTGTAACAGCAAGCAGTCTGAGCTTTGTAACCCAGTTCAACTGTCTCGTCTTCTCTTGCTTGCTTGTATTTAGATTTCTCTTATTGTGACTGAATGCCCAGCAGCAGAAGATAAATTATGTAAGAGTAATTTTTAAGCTAACATTTAATCTAGTGGCAGGAAGTGGCACTGTGCCACAGTGAGATGGCAGAGGCCAGAGGATAACCTTCAGGAATTGGTCTCTCTCCTTCTACCACATATGTCCTGAAGATGGAACTGAGGTCATCCATGAACATGCCTTTACTGGCTCAGAAAAAATGTAGCCCAAGTTGATCGAAAACTCTCAGCGTAGCCAAAGCTGGCCTCGAACTTCTGATACGAGTGCTCCTGTCTCTCCAGCGTTGGGGTTTCAGATGTGCACCACTGTGTCTGACTCATGTGTGAGTGATCTTATGCTGGCTAAAATCTTTCTGAAGAATATCAATTTCAGAGTTAGCTGGATTGCTGAGAAGACAATCCCCAGCAGGACAATAATATTTAGTTACAATGCTTACATGCTTTTAAAAACAGATTCCAAAACGAACAAACAAAAATAATTCCCCTGTTCCCTCGTGTACAGTGTTAGTGTGGGTTACTCAGTGTTTGAGGACACCGGAGATCTTTGGAAAGACTTGCACTGGTCCTACTACCTACCTTGCTGAAGGAAAAAAAAAAAAAAAAACAACAAAACCACTCATTTGTAGCTGGGTATAATTGTACACATCCTTAATCCTCCTGCCTCTGAGGAAGCAGACACAGGTGGATCTTTGCTAGGTTAAGACCAGCATGGTCTCTCATAGGGATAAATGTTGAAATCCTATCCCAAAACAAAACAAAAACCTATCATAATTAATATTGTTAACTTGGCAAGATCTAGAGACACCATGGAAACAAACTTCCAGCCTGTCTGTGAGGAATTATCTAGATTAGATTAATTGAAATAAGAAGATCCACCATAAATGTGGGTGGCCCCATCCCCCAGACTAGAGTGCTAGACCAAAGAAAAAGGAGAAAGTGAGCTGAGCCACAGCGCTTAACTCTCTTCACTTCCCCGGGGTCAATGCTATGTGAGCAGCTGCCTGGCTCTAGCTACTGTGACTTCCCACCATGATGGACTGTGCACCCTCAGACGGTGAGCCAACTTAACCCTTTCCTTCCTTAAGTTGCTTTTATCATATATTTTGTCACAGCAGGGAGACAAGTAACTAAAACACCCATACATCAGCCAATGATGAGAAATTATTTTATTGGGTGATTTTTAAAAGGCATCGTCTGCCAGAGGGGGCGCTTACAGACATCATCAGAACCTACCCACATCCACCAAGGAAGAAGAGCCACAAACCATTGTATTCCCTCAAGCTAGGAGCACGTTGCAGAAGGGCTTCAGGGAGACTCGGTAAATTAGTTCGGGATAGGTTGGGGAGCTTCCCAGTCCCAGGGCTTTTGAAACCTTCTGGCAGAATGCCCCTTCCTCTCTTTCTTCCATAGACTTGGGCCTTAAGAATGCACCATTTCCTGGAATTCTAGAATAGAAGATGAGAGACCAGACTCAACACAGGTGGCTCAGGGTTTTGCAGGTGTGCTGTTGCCCTGAGAATTCTGAAGCGGGAAGAGATGGATGAAATAAATTCCCAGAGAAACACAGTCCCATTCGGGATGTGTCTGGAAGATACTGTGAGCATTAGTGACACAGCTCAAGAGAGTCTGCAGCATCCTGCCCAGCTTTCTGCATTCCCTGGGCAGCTCTAGTTGGCCTCAAATTGAATATCCTTTTGCCCCAGTCTCCAAAGTGCTGCCATTGCAGGCATTTGCCAAATGCCTAGCTTTCTGTACTTTTTTTTCTTTTTTTTTTTTTGAAACAGGGTCTAATGTAGACTTCTGGTCTCAGACTTTCTATACAGCCAAGAATGATCTTGAACTCCTGCCTTCTTATCCTCCTGCCTCCACATCCCAGGTGTGGAACTGCAAGTCTGTGCAGCAATATGCACTGCTTTCTCTACATAATCTGTATGTGTGCATGTGCACATGTATGTGCAAGTGTATGGGATGTGTATGTGTGGATGTACATGTATGTACATGCACAGAAGCCAAAGGTTGACATCAGGTGTCTTTCTCAATTGTTCTCCACCTTATGCATTGAGGTTGGGTCTCTTACTGGAACCTAGAACTCATAGATCTATCTAATCTAGCTTGTCAGCTTTCTCCAGGGATCCCCTGTCTTCCCCCCTCAAGTGAGGCCTGGGATTACAGGTGGGCCACTAGGGTCTCCCAGCTTTTCCCTAGGTCCTGGGGATTTGAACTTTGGTCGTTACACTTGCATGGCAGATGCTTTAGACCTGCTGAACCATCACCCCAGCCCCATGCATAATCATATTTAACAAATACCTTCATATCTACAGCCCCTTGGGTTAGGGCTCAACTCAGTCATTTTTCTCCAGCAACGGGGAAATTTGGAATAATTGCTCACGGTAAATCTGTGATGTATTATCTGGTTCGTTTCAGATAAACGTAGGGGTTTTCCTTCACTGTTCTGTAGCTGTTATATTATTCAGTAGAGTAGAGCTTTAAACAAAATTTCCTTCATCGAGACCTAATCTTAGCCTTCCCCTCAAAGTTTATATTACTAAAAGAAATATACTGAGAGCCGTGTGTGTGTGTGTGTGTGTGTGTGTTTGTGTGTGTGTGTGTGTGTGTGTGTGTGTGTGATGTAGCTGTGAGCCCACAAAGGATGGAGGAGGATATCAAGTGTCCTACTGTCACCCTCCACCTTATTCTCTTGAGTCCGGCTCTCTCACTGAACCTGGAGCCAGCTAGGCTGGAAGACAGCAAGCCACAGTGTTTCCCTGTCTCCACTTCTGACAGTGCTTGGATTCAGGTTTGCTCATGGCCATGCCTGGCTTTTTGCATGGACGCTGGGGTCCAAGCTCAGGTCCTCAGGCCTGTGCATCAAACATCCTTGTTCATCTCTCAAGTCCTGGTGCTAATAAACTGCCTGGTACACAGCGACATGGAAATGGAGATTTGCTTTCTATTAACTAGCCCAGCTTTTATCTGTTTACACATCTTTCGGGGTTGTGCTTTTTGTAAATTATCATTTTAAAATTTGAGACAGGGTCTTGCTGCCATAGCCAAGGCTAGCCTGGAATTAATAAGACAACCAAGCCTGACCTTAAACTACACAGCTTTCCTTTTTTGTTGTTTTGTTTTGTTTTGTTTTGTTTTGTTTTTTGAGACATGGTTTCTCTGTGTAGCCCTGGCTGTCCTAGAACTCACTCTGTAGACCAGGCTGGCCTCGAACTCAGAAATCTGCCTTTCAAGTGCTGGGATTAAAGGCGTGCACCACCACAGCTTTCCAAATTATTATGCACATGTGCCACCAAGCTGGGCTTCCCAGGTATGTTTAAATACACCAAGCCTCCTTCGTCTGAGCTATTTCATCTAGGGTACCTATAGAAGCTGCATTAACTCACGTAGTGACTTATGATAGCATATTTTAGTAAGGACCTAAAGTTAGGCTTGTTGCTGCTTGCCTGCAATCACAGCACCAGAGAGGCGGTGGCAGGAAAATTAGGAGTTCAAAGTCAGCTCCACTACATACCAAGTTCAAGACCAGCCAGGGCTATACAGGAGACCCTACCCCCAAAAGACAAACAAAAGAATCTACTTTAGCATTTTTCATTCTCTCTAATTGGTGCCACAAACAGGATTCCCCACACTACCTTCTGAATCGTTGCTTAAACGGACATGTAAGCAGCTTGATAAAATCAAACATAAGCAACCCTATGATGGTTGAATCTGGTACTCTGCACATAGATGACACCGTGGACAGCGGTTGGTTTGTTGTCACTATTGTTAGTGGTGGTGGTGATGTGTGTGTGTATACATGCCTATGCATGTACACACATGTATATGTAGAGGCTAACACCATTACTTCCCTCGATTGCCCTCCCCCTTATTCTTTGGGCAGGTGGGAGGGGATAGGGTCTCTCCTGAAGACCTAGACTCACTGACTCGGCTAGGTTGGGTGGTGATAACCCCCTGGGATCCACCTGTCTCCATGACTTCCCCCTCCCCCAGGTGCCATTATCACAGGTGCATGCCACCATGCCCAGCTTTTAACACAGCTGTCAGGGCTCTGAACTCAGGTCCTAACACTTGTGGGGCAAGCAGTCATGACTGCGCCATCTCCCGGGCCATGTCCTCTGTTTAATACCATGTACTGGTGGACAGTAAGCTGTCTTTGTTTAAAGCCTGGCAGACAGCTCTTGCATTATTTTTAAGCTGGACCAAAGCATCTCATAAGATAGTTTGGAAGGCCAAGTGGTCAGCTAGTCCCTTCATCTGGGGGCGGGGGTATTCTTTCAAAGTTCATAGGTAGTGACCAGTTCATAGTTCCGGTGTAACACAAAAGTGTGCGTGTGTGTATGTGTGTTGAGACACACTCCTGTAACCTGTAACCTGTAACCTGTAATCCTGGCTGAGCTTGAGTGCCTTATGTTGCCCAGGCTAGCCCCAAACTCACTGCAGTACTCCTATCTCGGCCTCTAAAGTGCTGGGGTTACAGGTGTGAGCTATTATTGTCTTCCAGAATTGTGTGTTTACATGAATGGAAGTCAGAAGACAGCTTTGGAGAGTTTGTTTCTCTTCCTATTGTGTAGGCCCCAGGGAGGAGAACACAGCTTGCCAGACTTGGTAGTCGTGTATCACCAGCCCTATCCCAGAGTCTGTGTGTGTTGAGGGGTGGGCAGTGCTGGGGACCCATTTCAGACGTACTAAGCAGGAGCTGGACCCATGAGCTCCATCCCCAGTGATACCGTATGGTCTGAGCACAGCTGGCGAGCTTGCCCGTTCACACTCTGCAGATGAAAAGACTGAATTCATCGGAACTCAGAACCCTCCACCTCGGGTGTCCCCTGTGCCGTCTGCCTTAGACACTGTGCAGGAGCAGACCTACCGTCGGCCCCGATCTTCCCGTCTCCGTCATTGTCGGCTGCATCCATCAAGGACTTGGTCTCTGACTCAGTCAGTTCCCGAGCGTCGCTCTGGAACTTCTGTAGGAAATACCTGCAGTACCACAAAAAGCTGGTGGTAAGCTCCCGAAAGACCGTGTGCTCTCTGCCCGCCCTCACTCACTCACTGTCCCCTTCCCTCTTCCTCTCTCCTCTTCTTGAGTTCATGTATCTGACAGCCACAAACATCAGTCAAGGTCTAGGGAGCACGGCTCTCCTTTGCCATAGAAACCGATGCTCGACATCTATCTTTAAGAATTTTGTTGTTTCATTTACAGGAGGAAATCCCTTGAACAAATCTCCCTTTGTACCTAGTCTTCAATGCCACACTCACTGCCCCCTGTGGGTAGAAGGATGGACGATTTACATTCAATGAACTTCAGATGAACACCCAATGCCAGAGCCAGCCATGGAGAAAGTATGGAGCCAAGAGGGGGCACCGTCCACCCCGCCCCATCCGTCCACCGTACACCCCGCCCCATCCGTCCACCGTCCACCCCGCCCCATCCATCCATGTTGAGAGGCTCAGTACACAGCTTACTTGAGCTCCACTTCATCCAGGTATCCACTCTGGTCGTTGTCTATGAACCGGAAGATATCCTTCACTTGGCTGGCGGACATCTTGGAGAGGCCGGATGTCTGGAAGAACTTTTGTGGTTCAAAGGTGTCTGGGTCTAAAGGACGGAGACTAGGTTATCCTGAGGCTCGGTGGCTCGGTGGGTCACATTCTGGATTTGTGCCCAGGTAATGAAAACACAGGCCACTGAAATACTTTCCTAACACCCCTCAAGCTACGTGGATACTTGACTCTCCCAAGTCTGGGTGGTCTGTGATGTCACCTTGTCCCTTCTGCTCCAGGCTACCCTCTCTCTGCTCCAGGCTACCCCTTTCCTTTTAATTTTGTTCCTCTTTCCTGGCTCTGCTCAGTGTTTTCCCCAGCCCTCCTCACTCAATAAGCTGCCACGTGATTGGTGGGAAACAGATTCAAACATGCTTAAGAGAATAAGTGCATTGACTTACTCTTGTTTGTGGCTAGTCTGGAACCTACTATATAGCTCAGGCTAACCCTACTACTCAGCTACAACCCCATCTAGCCTTTTTTCTACTGAGACTTTTTTTTTTCCTGTATGGGGAATTGAACTTGGGGCCTTGTGCATACAAGGCAAGTGCTCTACCACTAAGCTACATTCTCAGCCCCCAGTGACTTCCCCCTCTACCCCTTTTAGTAAATTCCTTTCCTTTTATGTAAATACAACCACATACTCAGGTCTCCTAATTCCTATCACGTTAGTGCTCTAACTTAGAGCAGTTCCACTGTCAGATTGTGCAAATCTTTCAGCAATTTCATCATTGCTGCTTTGCTGGAGGTGGGAACAGGTCTTCCTGGTGTCTCCTGTCACCTTTATTATTTGTTTGTTTGTCTGCTTTTGAGACAAGGATCCAAGTAGCCCCAGTGGGCCACAAGCTCCCTCTGAAGCCAGGAATGATCTCAAACTCCTGATCCTCCTGCTTCCATCTCCCTAGTGTGAGGAGTACAGGTGTGTATCACCTGTCTACACAGTGCTGGGGATGGAACCCAGGTCTTCATGTGTGCTATACAGACACGACTACAACTACACCCCCTTGTTTTTATTCTGAGACAAGATCTCACTCTGGAGTCCAGGCTTCCCTGGAACGTGCTCTCCTTCCGCCCCAGCACCACCACGGCCTGCTCCTCCAGGCCCCTGTCACCTTGGCATTCCTGCAGGGCTGCCGCAATGTCATCAGCACTCAGAATGTCCGTGATGCTCATTTTCTACCTGGCGAAACAGAAGTAACAAGGTGTGAGCCTCGGTGACAGAGAAACGGGAAGAGCACACTTCCTCAGCCCCTCGCCAACACTGTGTATCTCTAGGATTTTACGATGTGGCCGTAAGCACCTGTTAAGCTATGGGACAGACAGAGTACTAAACCAAACCCAGATACAGAAAAGACTACAGCTACCTCTTGACTACATGATTGCTCCTGAATTCACTCCAAAATTGAAGTTAAAGAAAAGAAAAGAAAGGAAAGGAAAGGAAAGGAAAGGAAAAGAAAAGAAGACCAAGTTGATCATGGTGTGCATACTTGCAATTCCAATACTCAGAAAGAAGGAGGAGGAGGAAGAGGAGGAGGAGGATGAAGAGGAGGAGGAGAAAGAGGAAAAGGATGAAGAGGATGATGAAGAAGAAGAAGAAGAGGAGAAGGAGGAGGAGGAGGAGGAGGAGGAGGAGGAGGAGGAGGAGGAGGAAGCAGGAGCAGAAACAGGATGCTCAGGAATCCGAAAGCGCCCTTGACTACATAGTGAACTCCAGACCAGCCTGAGCTATATGGCCCAGTCTTTTAAAATTCTAAAAGCAAATAAAAGTGTTTTTTTCTTAAAGTCCAATCTTCTTGTAAAAATGACACTTATCTAATCAGTCACCATAGGCAGCTACGGGTCATTTAAACATTAGCCATGTTATAAACACAACAGCCCTGTCATGCATCAGCCAGAGAATCCCAATACCACAGACCCCCTGTGGAAGATTAGCCCATGGGGCAGAGGTGAAAATCCTCCCCAGCGCCAAGTGTAATGAAGTTTGTGTAGAGAAGATCTTGGGGTCTGCTAGGCCCACCGGCTACTCACCAATTTAGATTTATAATCAATGTGGAGAAAGAGTTGTAGGAACAGACCAGAAAAACAAAGCAGATGGTCTTTCACCACCTTATATAGGACTGAAACTGTGATCGCTCAGCCTCTTAGATTTCACGTTTAGGGCTCAAGTGTGTGAGGCTCAAGTGTCTTTACCTTAGTAATGAAACCTCAAACACTCCCTGTCTGTCTTTTCTATTTATAGAAGGGTGGGTAGGGACAGCCAATTAAGAGAGAAAAAAAAAAAATACAAAAACAAAACCTCAACAAACCTTAACTAAGGTTTCAGTTCTGTAAATAAACCCGCTTGGTGAAGTGTGGAGCCTGCTAGGGGTGAGATACGGCTGAAATGAGGTAAGAACACTGGGGTGCTCTATGAACTGAAGACTCCCCAGATGTTAGTGGCTGCTGTTTGCAGATGCGCAAGGCTGACAGCCCTCTAAGGTGAAAAACCTCAAAAGTCAGTGTCGCCAAGGTCTTGGTTACATAATTTTCTTACCAACGTCTTGATTTGGGCATTGCCCTGTTAAATCTGAAACCAAGTGAGACACCAAATGTGTCCGTGTCGAGCTGTGTTGTTTTTGACACAATCAAGTATTCCACAAACTGACCAAGTCTCTAAGAATGGTGGCTCACAACTATCTGTAACAGGATCTGATGCTTCTGATGTGTGTCTGAAAGACAGCTACAGTGTACTCATATATATTAAATAAGTAAATAAATAAATAAATAAATAAATCTTTTTTTAAAAGTGTCGGGGAGTTCCCTGTGTAACTCTGACTGTCCTGGAACTCACTCTATAGACCAGACCAGGCTGGCCTTGAATTCACAGAGATCCACCTGCCTCTGCCTCCAGAGTGCTGGGATTAAAGGCACGCACCACCACTGCTGGGCTTGGCTCCATTTTCTTAACCACATTGTATGTATGTGTATGTATGAACGCATATTATGTTAACGTGTTTGTGTGGGTACCCACATGTGTGTGTAGACAGAGGTCAATGTCCAATATCTTTCTCAGTTGTCCTCCACTTTATTTTCTTTGAGAGTCTCTCAGTAAGCCCTAGGACCCAGCCAGACTTGTTGGTGCTGACTTTCAGGGATCCTTGTGTCTCCACCTCCCCAGTGCTGGGGTTAGGGGTTTGCTGCCACACCTGCTTTTTAATGTAGGTTCTTGTGTTCATGCTTGTGTTACACACAGAGCCATCTCTCTGGCCCTGCTCACTTCTTTGAAGTGTGCATGCAAGACTGGTGTCTGTATGCATTATGCAATAGAACTGAATACCTTATTCATTCTGAAAATAATTGTCCTGTATAATGTGCAGTTAGGCTCTCCTGCCTCAACCTTCTCAGTAGCTAGAATTACAGGCCTGTACCCCAAACCCATCTCAATGTTTCCTTCTTCTTAAACGCTGAATTCAGGCTTGTTTGAATTTTTATTTTTTTAATATTTTTGTTTTGTTTTGTTTTTCGAGACAGGGTTTCTCTGTGTAGCCCTGGCTGTCCTGGAACTCACTCTGTAGACCAGGCTGGCCTTGAACTCAGAAATCCACCTGCCTCTGCCTCCCAAGTGCTGGGATTAAAGGGGTGTGCCACCACTGCCCGGTATGAATTTTTAAATTTATTTGTTTATTTTTATTGTATGCTTATGGATGTTTTGCCTGCCTGTATATCTGTGTACCAGAAGCAAGCACTGAATTCCCTGGAACTGAAGTTATGGTGGCTCAGTTGAGAGCCACCATGTGGGTCCTGGGAACTAAGCCTGGTCCTCTGTAAAAGTAGCCAGTGTTCTTAACCACTGAGCCATCTCTCCAGGCCCCTTTTTGTGGTTTTGCCTGTAATCCTAGCACATGGGCAGGTAACTACCAAACCCTGCTAAAAGGTGTGTCCCACGATAACCTCTTCAGCATCTGACTACCATTATGTGCTGCCCATGGCCAGCAACTTTTCTGACAGAAAATGAAGATAATGGATTGTGGTGAGCACCTGTGATCCTACTACGCAGGAGGCTGAGATAGAAGGTACGGCCTCAGGTACAGACTGAGATCCTGTCTCATTCAAATGAGGACAGGTCTGAAGAGGAGTTCAGCTGTAGAGTGCTTTCTTCACAAGCAAGAGGAAACAATTTGATCCCCAGAACCCACATAAGAAAGCAGAGCATTGTGGAACACACTTGTAGTACCAAAACTAGGGTAGCAGAGATGGGGCATCCTGGGCTCACTGACCAACCAATCTAGCCTACCCTGTGGGTTCAAAGCCAGTGAGGGATCCTGTATCATAAACACCTGAAGAACCACACCCAAGGCCAACTGCTGGCTCCACATACAACACATATACCCAAAAGGAAGAAAGACATAGAGAGACCACACAATCAGAAGTGGCTGGCTTGGTGGTACGTGCCCATGTGTTAGGATTAGAGGCAAAATCCAAAAGTGGGGCCTGGAAAGATGGCTCAGTGATTGAGAGCACTGGCTGCTTTTGCAGAGGCAGTCAGGCATTGGTGTGGGGAGCAAATGTGGTCCCAAGTGAATGTGCATTGCTGGCCACAGCCACAGCCGTGTCACAGACAGATGCCTCAGCCCTGCGGGAGTGGCAAAGCCCACCCCCCCACCCCCCCCACCCCCCGTGAGACGGTGTGCAACAGAGCTTTCTCCCCGGGATGTTTATGGCCTGAAGACCGCTCCCCACAGAGAGTGTTCCACCTGCTTAGCTAAGCCTGCCAGCTTCTTTAGCTGTATACAATACCCCTGCCTCCATGGTATCTGTATGTAATACTCTGCCTCTGTGTTATCTATATGTAATATTTCTGCCTCCATGGTATCTGTATGTAATAACCCTGTCTCCATGTTTATCTGTATGTAATAACCCTGTCTCCATGTTTATCTGTATGTAATAACCCTGTCTCCATGTTTATCTGTATGTAATAACCCTGTCTCCATGTTATCTGTATGTAATAACCCTGTCTCCATGTTATCTGTATGTAATAACCCTGTCTCCATGTTATCTGTAGGTAATAAACCTGTCTCCATGTTTATCTGTATGTAATAACCCTGTCTCCATGTTTATCTGTATGTAATAACCCTGTCTCCATGTTATCTATATGTAATATTTCTGTCTCCATGTTATCTGTATGTAATGACCCTGTCTCCATGTTTATCTGTATGTAATACCCCTGCCTCCCTATTCAACTGTCTATAATAAATACAATAACCGCTGGGGTGCTGAGGCTTCTTCATCCAAGATCTCAGACTACGTGCTCCCAGCTTTTCCGTATCTGTGAGTCTCTCCTTTCTTCATTCTCTAGTTGCTCTTAGACAGGGATCCAAGACCCAAGCTAATCAAGGATGAGACACATTGGGACAGAAGTTAAAAGAACTGTCAGTTCTAACCAAGTCCTGCCTGTTTGGGGCTGCTTGTTACAGAGGTCTGTGTTTGCTGTTCTAGACTGTTTGCTAAAAGCATCGCTGGGGGAAGGGATGGAGACATAGACTCTGGGGGCTTGCTGGCCAGCCAATGTAGCTAAACTGGCAAAATTTGGGTTCAGTGAAGAGACACCCAAAAATCATTGTCTGGCCTCTACATGCACAGGGACAGACTGACACGCACACGTGCACTCATGCACATACACACGGGTGTGGGGAGAGGGAGAGAGAGGGAGAAGTGTGGGGAGAGGGAGAGAGAGGGAGAGGTGCATTCCTGTAATCTCCACACTGGGGAGGTAGGGTGGGATCCCTGGGGCTAACTGGACCATCAGTGAGCTCCAAAGTGAGAGACCTACAAAGTGAAAAGTGATTGAGGCGAGGTCCTGCAGTGCATACCTCTAATCCCAGCACTAGAGAGGTGGAAGCAGGTGCATCTCTGTAAGTTCCAGGCCACCCTGGGCCACACAATGAGACCCTGGCTCAAGGGGGGAAAAAAGAGAAAGATTGAGGAAGATACCATCGTTAACCTTGGGCTTCAACATGCACGTGCACATGCATGCACATACGCACACAAGTTGATTCAGCCTGACAGACTTAGGGCATGATGTGGTCACTGTTAAATGCACTCATCCACCATGTCTTTCAAAGCCTCAACTCATGTGGCAATGTCTGCTTTCTCCCTGTCTAACTAGTCAAGGTCTCCTTTGTCCTCTGGGTGTATATTTGTTTGGGGTTTTAAAATTTGTTTGTTTGTTTGGGTTTTTTGAGGTTTGTTTACTTTTGATGTGTGTGTGTGCGTAGTGTTTTGGTTTTTCAAGACAGGGTTTTTCTGTGTAGCCCTGCTATCCAGCACTCTGTAGGTCAGGCTGGTCTTGAACTCAAAGATCCATCTGCCTCTGTCTCCTGAGTGCTGGGATTAAAGGTGGGCACCACCACCTTGGGCATGTGTTTTGTGTTTTGAGAGCAATTATGTGTCATTAATAAAAATTCAACTCTAGGGAGCAAAAACATCTCAGCCAAAAAAAAAAAAAAAAAAATTCACTGCATCTTGGCTTTCTGGTTAGCAGTAAAAAAGATAACTCCCAGTGCTTAATAATTTAGCCTTTTGGGTGAAGTTCTCCTTAGAATAGGTCAAAAGCATAGATAATTCACAGGTTCCTGAACTGTGCTGCCCAGCTGTGCAAACACTGGCCAAAAAACACCTTATGCGCTTACAAAGAGGCTCAAGGTGTCTGGATCAAGTGACTGGGTCACAGTGAAACCAAATCTGGTCGATGGGAGTCCCAGGTCATGGTTGAAAGTATCCAACAACAACACAGCCTGTTGTGTTTCCCCAGTTTCTTCAGGCTGAACTACGCAATCCAAATTCCTTCAAATTCAGAGAAATCAGACCCTACCCTCGGTGTCCTTTCTCCCATTGTTCAGCGGGTCGCCAAGTCCCTGCTGTCCTACCTCTTTATGCCCTAGCATTTTACTCTTGGAGAGATGAGGTCTATTTTTAAGTTTTCTCTATTTTATATGACTGTCTTGTGTGTGCGCGCACGAACACCCATGTGCATGTGCCTGCATGCACCAGTGCTTGTGTATCTGCATCGTGAGCATGCCTGGTGGCCACAGAGTTCAGAAGAGGACATCAGACACCCCTCAGGGGTTATGGATGGTTGTGAGCCGCCATGTGGGTGCTGGGAATGGAACCCAGGTCCTTTGCAAGAACAGTAAGTGCTCTTAACTGCGGAGTCATCTCTCCACACTGGTGATGGCTTATCTTGATTGTTGAGTTGATTGGCTTAATGAAGCACACCTGTGCCTGTGAAGAAACTAGGAGCCTTGACCTAGTCGCTTTAATCCACAGATGGATTCTAGTTTTCCTGTGCTGGGGAACAAACCCAGAGCCTCACACGTACAAGTCAAGCATGCACCAACTAGCCTTGTGCCAGTCTTGGGTTCCAATTCTGAATAAACTATCAGAGGAAGTCGAACTGAAGCTCTGTTAGGGGAAGCAAGTCCTGGACGAGTGTCACTGGGAGGTACTTCTTGCCTCTGCCTCCTGTTTCTCTCTGCTTCTTGGCAGCCATGATGAGAGTTCCTTGGCTCCTCCCACCTTCCCCACCATGATGGGCTGACTCAGATGAAACCGTGAGTTAAAAATCTTTCTTCTTTTTAAGTCGCTTATCCTCAAGTGTTCTGTGATAGCAACGAGAAAGCTAAAATAAAGATCTTCTTTCCTCAAGGAAGCAAATTGTTCTTTTTCTCCCTTTTATTTCTGTTTCCGTGTTTTTTCTTCTTCTTTCTCTTTTCTCTCTTCCTTCCTTCCTTAAAGACTAGGTCTCATTAAAGGTATGTGCCACAACACCCAGTGGAATCGGTCATGTCAGTTCTGCCTAAGCCAGCTCCTCCCTGTCTACTCTGGGTCCTTTCCTGCTCACTTAAGAACATTCTCTCCATTTCTCTTCCCTCCTCTTCCTACATCCGAACATTTTTGCTCCCCAATAGATCATGCTGTAGATAAAAAGTGAGCACAAGAGCACATGCTTGGCATTATCAATCTTCAGAGATGCAGACTGAAACCACAATGGACTCACTATACGCCAAAAGAAGATGGTGACCGTGAAAAAGACATGGCAGTGTCAGGGGGCGAGCATGGAAAGACAAAGGGTTTTTTCCTGAGTAAACAAGAAATGCTACCTAAGTGACAGACTCTTGTTCTTTCACAACCTCCACCACTAACTCCTCTTTCTCATCTTCTTCTTCCTTCCTTCATCCTCCTAATCCTCCTCCTCTTTGTTTTTGTGCAGTACCTAGAGTCTCCCTAGGCCAGGCAAATGCTCTACCACTGAGCCACACCCCAACCCCTCACTGGGGGATTCTAGGCAGGTGTTCTACCACTGAGCCACACCCCAGCCCCTCACTGGGGATTCTAGGCAGGTGCTCTACCACTGAACCACACCCCAGCCCCTCACTGGGGGATTCTAGGCAGGGGCTCTACCACTGAACCACACCCCAGCCCCTCACTGGGGGATTCTAGGCAGGGGCTCTACCACTGAGCCACACCCCAGCCCCTCACTGGGGGATTCTAGGCAGGGGCTCTACCACTGAGCCACACCCCAGCCCCTCACTGGGGGATTCTAGGCAGGGGCTCTACCACTGAGCCACGCCCCAGCCCCTCACTGGGGGATTCTAGGCAGGGGCTCTACCACTGAGCCACACCCCAGCCCCTCACTGGGGGATTCTAGGCAGGGGCTCTACCACTGAGCCACGCCCCAGCCCCTCACTAGGGAATTCTAGGCAAATGCTCTACCACTGAGCCACACCCCAGCCCCTCACTGGGGGATTCTAGGCAAGTGTTCTACCACTGAGCCACACCCCAGCCCCTCACTGGGGGATTCTAGGCAGGGGCTCTACCACTGAGCCACGCCCAGCCCCTCACTGGGGGATTCTAGGCAGGGGCTCTACCACTGAGCCACACCCCATCCTTTTCACTTTGACTTTGAGGCAGGGTCTCACTAAGTTGCCTTGAGCTCTTAATCCTCCTGTTTCAGCTCCCCAAGTACTGGAACTACAGGCCTGCATTACCCAGGTCCAGCTTAACACATTTTTGCTTCTTGAAATGAAATTTTCTTGAGAGAACAAGTTGACAGAAATGTTAAAGACACAACTATCACATGATCCAGCTGTACCCTTCTGGCATCCTCCTTCAGGACTGAGATTCCCACAGCTTGCATTCCTCCCATGCTGTTAAAGGTCTCGTGGATGATAATGTCCCATTTGCTGTCAGGGATGACATTTGCGTGCTTCTTGCTAAGAATTCCTCAAGCAGTTTCAACGAAAACCTTCTCCTTGAAGCTTTTCTCTGTCTCACCGACTCAGGGGTCTTTATTCAATATATGGGTTTTTTGACCAAGGGCAAAAAGTACCAGAAGAGCCCAGAGCCGCTTCGGTGAGCGGGGAACGCTATCAGGAAACCAAACGCTGTAGAAGGCTGACTTTTTCATGAACAAGAAACCCGAGCACCCTCATCTCAGGTTCCGGATGGGCCGGAGGCCGGATTTGACAGAGACTCAACCTGAGTTAACTAAGGAGGAATTGCCACTAATGTCATAAGATAGGCTGGGTCTATGGCTCCCAGGTACCCTTTTACTATGGCTTCTTCCCTTGACACCGGTGGAGTGCCCAGGGGTCTCCTCGTATTGGGCCAATATGGTTCCCTGACCCCACGAATCAGATCCCATATGGCACTTTTCAAACAAGGAGGGTTAACGTCAAAAATTCCAAAGAAGGGCCAGCAAGATTGCTTAATGCCAAAGGCTCTCACTGCTGGCGTGAGTTCAGTCCCTGGGGCCCACCTGCTAGAAAGGAAAAACCACCTAGAGGTGGCGCACAGCTGTAATCACTCAGGAGGCAGAAGCAGGTAGCTCTTTGTGAGTTCGAGGCCAGCTGGGTCTACAGAGTGACTTCCAGGACAGCTGGGGCCACACAGAGAAACCCTGTCTCGAAACAAACAGTTGAAAAGGAGGAGGAACCAACTCCCACAGATTGTCTTCTGACCTCCACAGACACACACACACACACACACACACACACACACACACCACTAAAAAGGTGCTGTGCTGCAAGCCTGACAACACGGGGGCATGAGTTTGAATCCCCAGCACCCACATAAATTGGTCATGGCTTGGAAGGCTGACACAAGGAGTCTTGATTGACTGCTCAGTGGGCAGGATCCCTGCCGGAAATGGTGAGCTCCCAGTTCAATGAGAGACATTGTGAAAGCACTAAGGTGGCCAGCACCCGGGGAAGACACCTGGTGCCTTGCTCTGGCCTCCCGATGTATGTACAGTTACGTGTGCATATATATACTCACTTGCACACAACACCCACACGTGGCGGGAGAGAGTGGGCAGAGACAGACAGAGCTGGGATAGACATGAGAGCCTAATTCAGGAGGTGGCTGTAAAGCTTCAAGAATCCTTCACTTTCCAATCTCAGCATGGCCTCCGATAGACAGATCAGGGGCCTAGGACGCCACACTACAGTAGCATCCTCAGCAGGCTGACCTTAGGAAACTCGATGTCATTGTGTTTTTGTTTTGCTGTTATTGTTTTGAGACAAGGCCTCATGTGTCCTAGGCTAGCCTCAAACTCTTTATGTAGCCAAGGATGACCTTGAACTCCTAACATTGCTGCTTCCCCCTCACAAGGGCTGGGTTCACTCGTGTGAACCACCCCACGCAGCTACACACATGCCTTTCTTTATCCTGGCTAGGGGTGGTTTCTGAAAGGCCTCAAGTTTAGGGCTCAAAAGGGACACTGAGGTTTGTCTGTCGTTTTGGAAAGAAGTTGATTGGAACAGCTATTAGTGCCACTTGGGCTATAGAGACAGACCGTGAGATGGAGGGGGGCTCTGAGGAGAATCCAGGCCTCAGTGTCATCCGTGAGGAAACAGTATGGTGGGTGTCTGAGGAGATTCCGAGGCTCTTCTTCTAGGTCTCAACGAAGAGGAGAGGTTTTGCAGCAGGACCCTGCGCCCAAGCTATCTCTGATTTCCAAGCAGCAGTGGGAGGGGAGGGAATCAGAGGAAGCAATGTGTGATTCCAAAGACATGAAGACGTAAACAGGAGGAGCACCTTTAGTTGGGGTGTACCTATTACGGGGGGGGGGGAGAGGGGGGGTTGGGAATGTTGTCACCGCAGGTCACCATCTGATGTCTGAGGAGTCTATCACAGTTTCTCAATAGGGTGCCTGTCTGCCCTTGTAGCAGCAGGGATCCCAGAACTCAGCGGTGAGCCTGGAGGGTTGTGAAGGGTGTCACAGTAGGAATCCTGAACTCGTCTCCCAGTGTTTTCCTGCACACTCTGCGTTGCCCTGGAAATTCAAGCTGCTTTGACCTGCCGACCCTCATCCCATCTCGACTCAGGAGGAACAGGCTCTGCCTGCACTGCCCCCTCCTCATCTACCACAGCCTATCAACCTGTCACCTCTCCAGCCTTGCCAACCCCCACGGTTGCTTTCACTTTCTGGTCCAACTCTGTAGGTGTTTGAGGCAGGAGGGTGTGTTAGACTTTTCTGGGCTAAATACCCAAGAGGAAAGCGTATAAATGCAGGCAAGTTGGCTAGGCTGCAGCTCACTTTGCAGAGCACTTGTACGGACCCCTGGGTTCCATCCCAGAATCGCTGAAACCACCAGGTGGAGGCAGAACAGAAATTCAAAGTCATCCTTGGCTACATAGGCCATTTGAGGCCAGCCTGGGCTATGTGAGACCCTATGCTAAATGATGATGTAAACTTTCCTTTTTAAATTTGTGTGTGTGCAGAATATTGACTCTCTAAGGAGAATCAATATTCTCCATAGATATTATAGATTGATTCTCCAGTCTCCATCCTCCTCTGAGGGATAAGTCTCACAGCTGCCTAGAGCGGTCACCAGGGTCAGCAAAGGACAAAGATCACAGAGCACACTTGCCGGGCACCACAGTAGAGGGATCTGAGGAAAACCCTTTGTAAAAAGTAAGACATTCCCTTCACAGAACCAACATTTGAAATGAAGTGCTTATCAAACCAAATGTCACCAAGAGCAGCCACATTAGAGATTTTGTCCGGCAATGAGCAAAGGTGGGTTATGCTCTGTTATCTGCGGCACTCTAGTTGAGGTCGGAGTTATTCTTCTGTTTTAAACCTGGGCCTTCAGCTCATATGTCTCATAAAAGGAATTGCAGTTGGTGGGTGCAACTCTGTGTGTGTGTGTGTGTGTGTGTGTGTGTGTTCATAGTATTTTCTTATTTTTAAAGGGTTACAGGGATGGAACTTAAACCCTTCCTCTTGCTAGGCAGGGGCTCTACCACTGAGCCACACCCAGCCCCTCACTGGGGGATTTTATGCAGAGGCTCTACCACTGAGCCACACCACAGCCCCTCACTGGGGGATTCTAGGCAGATGCTCTACCACTGAGCCACGCCCCAGCTCATTAAAACATTTTGAGTTGATATATAATTTTTCCTGTTGTGAAATTTTGCTACTGAGTTAACTAAATTATATTAACTAACACATCTAGCACTTCAAACATATAACATTGCTGGGCAGTGGTGGCGCACACCTTTAATCTCAGCACTTGGGAGGCAGAGGCAGGCAGATTTCTAAATTCAAGGCCAGCCTGGTCTACAGAGACCAGGTCTACAGGACAGCCAGGACTACACAGAGAAACCCTGTCTCGAAAAACAAAACAAAAAACAAAACAAAACAAACATATAACATCATTGAGGAATACCATTAATCTAACAAAGTTTTTTTTTGTGAAAGAAATTGAGCATACTGCTCTGATCTGCAAGTCTGACTCCCACGATGATAAAGCTATCCCAGCAAGGAAGAAGACTACACACACACACACAAGACAATATACACCAACATCAGAATAGAAGTAAGTTGGCTTCTGTGACACACATCTGCCACATCCGCACTTAGGAGGCAGAGGCAAGAATATCAGGAGTTTGGGGCCAGCCTCAGGTACATAGCAAATTCAAGGCCAGCTTCTGTTAAATTTTATTTCAAAATAAAAGTTATGAAAGATGGAAAGGAAGAAGGCAGAAGCACATTAGACTCTATTGTGGCATCAAAGGGTTGTTGCTGCAACATTTGAATGTGTGTTCATACCCCCCATATCTTAGGGTTTCTATTGCTGGGATAAAACACCATGACCAAAGTCAGCTTGAGAAGGAAAGGGTTTATTTCTATTTATAGTTCTCCATCACAGTCCACCATGGTAGGAGGGCAGGGCAGGAGCTCAAGCAGGGCAGGAACCTGGAGTCAGGGGCTGATGCAGAGGCCATAGAGGGGTTCTGCTTACTGGCTTGCTCCCCATGGCTTGCTCAGCCTGCTTTCTTATACAACCCAGGACCACCAGCCCAGGGATGGCACTGCCCACAGTGAGCTGTACCCTCCCCCATCCATCCTTATTCAAGGCAATATGTCCTAGGCTTGCCTATAGGTCAATGTTATAGAGGCATCTTCTCAACTAAGATTGCGTCTTCCCAGATATGTGTAGGTCTGTGTCAAATTGACAAAACCACCCAGTACAGAGGGGCTTCTTTGTATTGTATGACAAGAAAAGTCAGCATCCAGGGCCGGCA
Source organism: Arvicanthis niloticus (assembly GCF_011762505.2). Classification (NCBI taxonomy): domain Eukaryota; kingdom Metazoa; phylum Chordata; class Mammalia; order Rodentia; family Muridae; genus Arvicanthis; species Arvicanthis niloticus. The sequence goes on from NC_133432.1 coordinate 34,729,764, forward strand.
GAGATGTGCAAACCAAAACTGCACTGGGATTCCATGTCACTCCACCTAGACTCGTCCTCATCAGAAATCAGGAGGTACAGAAGGGACCACCCTAGCCAAGAAAGCCCAGTCGTGTCCCCAGATGCAGGGAGAGACCCTGTCTCAAAGCAGATAGGTGGTGGATGGTAAGACAGCTTAACCTGTACATGTGTGTACTTTCTCACACACAACAAATAAATAACAAAAGGGAGTTGACAAGCGGGGCCGGTGAGATGGATCATTGGTTAAGAGCACTTGCTGCCCTTGCAGAGAATCCGAGTTTGATTCCCAGCACCCACAATAATGACTCCCAACCATCTGTAATTCTAGTTCCCAGGAAGGGGGATGGTGGGAAGAACCGATGAAAAAAATGGTTTGCTTGTTTTATTTTTGTTTTGTTTTTCTGAGTGCTCCCCCCTGCAGGTGTGGTGGTTTGAATATGCTTGGACCAGGGAGTGGCCCCGTTAGGAGGTATGATTTATTAGAGTAGGTGTGTCACTGTGGGGTGGGCTTGGAGACCCAATCCTCAGGCTTTGCCCAGTGAAGAAGAAAGTCTCCTTCTGGCTGCCTTCAGATGAAGATGTAGAACTCTCAGCTTCTTCAGTAGCATCATGCCTGCCTGGATACTGCCATGATGATAATGGACTGAATCTCTGAATCTGTAAGCCAGCCCCAATTAAATGTTGTCCTTTATAAGACTTGCTTTGGTCATGGTGTCTATTCACAGCAATGAAACCCTAACTAAGACAGTAGGCACGGCTGGCCCAGAACTTTCTATGTAAAACAGGCTTGCCTCCTAACTCAGAGAAACTGCCTTCCTGGGCCACTTCTCACTTCTGGCTCAACATCTCTCTCTCTCTCTCTCTCTCCTTCTTTCTTTGAAAGAAATCAAACGAGAAGTCAGATTTTATGGTTCAAACTTAAGTGCTGCAATCTCAGCACTTAAGAGGCCAAGGCAGGAGGATTTCTTGAAATTAGAAGTTCGAATCCAGCTTCTGCAACAAAGCAAGCCCCTGTATCAGAAAAACTTCCCCAACAGTTGATTTTGCCAGTAAATCGCAGAGGAAGGGAATCAACATTCACCATGTCCACCAGGGGGCGATATTGTCACGGCTCTGAGTCCTGTCTAGTGGGCCTCGACCCTTTCCTCAGAGGTTTTGTTTTGCCCCTTCAGGAAGCTCCAACCTTTCAGTGGTGTTTTAAACTCAGTGATCCCAGCCACTCTCTGTGACCACCTTCACCCAGGAACAGGAAGCTCCTATCCAGGCCGGAACGTCTTGTGAAATTATTTGTGCCTGCCCCTCCAAGAGTTACGTTCCTTTTGCTGGTGTTTTGGCCCATTGGGTTGGCATACTTAAGTGACCTAAATGATTGCCTGCCTTATCTAACTACCACGCCCTAATTCCCTCTGGAGAGCTCTTACGAGGGCCAGGTGGGATCTTAAGTGCAAAGTATCTTATGCCCAAGCTGGGGCTGGAGAGATCTTGGTTAAGAGCACTGGCTGTTCTTAGAGAGGACCAAGTTTGAGTCCCAGCACCCATATCTGGGTGCTCACAAACACTTGCAACTGCAGCTCCAATAGACCAATGTCCTTGAACACCCACATTAATGTGCGCATATTCACACACAAATAAAAGATAAAAGTAAAAATATTAGGAAATACGAAACCTGGGATGGCAATGGGGCTCAAATCCACTCCTCTGGAGCCTTTAAGAGTCCTTCTGGACTGGGGGGGATGGCGTGGCAGGTAAAGAGCTTGTCACAAAAGCGTGGGGACCAGAGGCCATATAACCAGCACCCACATAAAGGCTGGCTGGACATGAAAGCTTTCTGTAATCCCAGCACTCTCGGGGTGGAGACGAGAGATCCCAGAGCAAGCTGGATACTTGACAAGCTGTAGGCTCAAATGTCTCCATGCAGGGACACAAGAGCACACACACATGTACCCATAAACACCCCACACACACACACACACACACACACACACGTGTCCTCTTTAATCACACTCAGCATACTGTGTGAGTCACAGTTTTCCAGAGAGAAAGAGAGAGACAGAGAGACAGAGAGACAGAGAGACAGAGAGACAGAGAGACAGAGAGACAGAGAATGTATCTCAGTGTGGGTGTCTCTGTGTATCTCTCTGTGTGTGTTTGTGTGTATGTGAGAGAGAATGTATCTCATTCAGTGTGTGTGTGTGCATGTGTCTGTCTCTGTGTGTGTGTGTGTGTGTGTGTGAGAGAGAGAGAGAGAGAGAGAGAGAGAGAGAGAGAGAGAGAGAGAATGTATCTCATTCAGTGTGTGTGCATGTGTGTGTGTGTGTGTGTGTGTGTGTGTGTGTGTGCAGGTTCATGGAGGCCAGAGGTCAATGTGGGTTGTCTTTTCAGTCACTCTCCATCTTGTGTTTTGCCATAAGATCTCTCACTAATTCAGCTCAGGAGAACTGTTTAATTCACAATGGACAGAAAGGAGAAAGCCAGGGGAAGGAGAGGTAGAGGAGGTTGTGTGGTGGGGAGGAGAGGAAAAGGAAGAAGAGAGGAGAGGGAGGGAGGACGGGGGACAAAGACTTATTTCCCCCAGCTAGGTTCTATCTCTCTCTTTCCTTCCTTTCTTTCTTTCTTTCTTCCTTCCTTCCTTCCTTCCTTCCTTCCTTTCTTTCTTTCTTTTTTTTGTTTTTGTTTTTTTCAAGACAAGGTTTCTCTGTGTAGCCCTGGCTGTCCTGGAACTCACTCTGTAGACCAGGCTGGCCTCGAACTCAGAAATCTGCCTGCCTCTGCCTCCCAAGTGCTGGGATTAAAAGTGTGTGCCATCAATTATTGATCATTATTGGTTATCAATTAGTATAGATAATTATTGATTACTGTTTATTGATTATTGATCGGCATTGATTATTGATCGTTATTCCATCGCCGTGATCCCCCTGCCTCTGCCTCCCAAGTGCTGGGATTAAAGGTGTTCACCACCATCGCCTGGCTTACATTCTACCTCTTAGTCTTAAGATCATCCCCAAATAGTGCCACCCCCTGGGAACCTGGCATCCAATACATGAGCTTATAGGAACATTTCACATTCAAACTATAGCAATAATCTAATTCTCTGAGTTGTCTAGATTCTGTCCTTCTGAAAGTGTTTGTTTGTGTGTGTGTGTGTGTGTACACATGCATATGTGTACACATGCACGTACATATGTGTGCATGTGCATGTAGAGGCCACTGGTAAATGTTCAGGGTCTTCCTCTGTCACCTACCACTTTATTTGGTGGATTGAACCTCTCTCTATCCACAAAGTCTTTTATTTTTTATTTTTAGATTTATTTATTTATTTATTGTATGCCAGTACACTGTTGCTGTCTTCAGACACACCACGACAGGGTCAGATGCCATTACAGATGTTTGTGAGCCACCATGTGGTTGCTGGGAATAGAACTCAGGACCTCTGGAAGAGCAGTCATGCTCTTAACCCTGAGCCATCTCTCCAGCCCTATCTACAAAGTCTATCACCAATTTGGCTACATTAGTTGTCCTGTGGAAACCCACAGATGCCCTGTCATCCCCTCCCCAGCACTGAGATACAAGTGTTTGCTGCCAGGCTCAGATTTTTTAAAAAAGTGAGTCTATTTGTGTGTGTGTGTGTGTGTGTGTGTGTGTGTGTGTGTGTGTGTGTGTGTGTGCATGAGTGTATACTATGTGTATATGGGTGCCCATGGAGGCCAGAAGAGGGTGTTGGATCCTGTGAAGCTGGAGTTACAGGCAGTTGTGAACTCCCATGTGGGTGCTGGGGACAAAACCCACCATGTTTTGTCTGTTCTCTGCAAGAACAGGAGGGACTCTAACTACTGAGCCATCTTTCCAGCCCATGCTCTGCTATTTTACGTAGACATTGGGGACCAAATCCAATCCTTATACTTGTGTGACAAGTATTCCACAACTCAGCTATCTCCTCATCTCTTGCTAGATTTTTTTTAAAAAAAAAAATGCTGGGTGGCAGTGGCACACGCCTTTAATCCCAGCACTTGGGAGGCAGAGGCAGGCGGATTTCTACATTCAAGGCCAGCCTGGTCTATAGAGTGAGTTCCAGGACAGCCAGGGCTACACAGATAAACCCTGTCTCAAAAAACCAAAATAAAATAAATAAATAAATAAATAAATAAATAAAAATTTAAAAAATGTTTACACTTTGTGTGTGGTGGGGGCACACCTGTGGGCCAGAGGGCATGGGTCCCTTGAAACTCAGTCAATTCTCTCCTACCATGTGGGTTCTGGGGCTCGAACTCAGGTCTCCAGGTTTGGGGGCAAGCCCCTTTGCCTTCTTTGCCATCTCACCTGCCCATGGCAGTTTTTTACCCAAGCAACAGAGGCATTAATAACTTCCATGAAAGCCTTTAGGGCAGGCTCAGACACAGGAGGCATCATTCCCCCTGCCCCCTGTGTCCATCCTGGCACTGCTAATGCAGACAGAGTCCTCAGGAGATACCAACTCATTTCACCTCACCCATCCAGACATGCTGAAAAGTTGACTTTGCTGGCCTGTGGCTGGTTTCCTGGTCCTTCTGTATTGTGGGAGGGGCTTGTCCTCACAGCTCAGTCACCAAGAGCCCTGGATGCTGGAGCTAGATGGGATTTCAAAGTTCTGGATGCTC